>NW_027210648.1:2325000-2950908 GCF_029030835.1 Brachyistius frenatus | reverse complement strand
CAAAGCGGGACACATGATCAGCCTGTTCATAACAATGCCACTGGTAAAGCAGGAACAACAATTGGGCTGTAAAAAATTAACACTCAACACAACTCTAATAACTAAACCAATGTTTTGACAAGTATTTTCTCTTCTTTTAAATTTATAAATATCCATCAAGTTGTGGAAGTAGCACATTCGAACCTGATACAGTCTGCAAGGAAGCAATCTCCTGCCTGAAGACCGCGATGGGATGATACGGTCGCTGCACGCTGAAGCCTGCAGACAGGATATTTGCAGCGCTGTTGCTTGAGCTGGCGAATGCTGCCTGGTTATGTGTTGCGCATGTGAACATTTTATCCTAATTTTAAAACCGTGGCAAGGTTTCATCCCAGATTTGTAAAACCTGGGTTTGCTACCTGTAATACTCCAATAGACATTGTTGCATGTAAACATCTGATCTGGCTTTCATTCAGTTGAATGCAATGTTCTTTGTTGGTAAATAATAGTGGCTGAGATGGTAAGAAATCAAAACCTGTTTTTACACAACATAAAGCATAATTTATGCTTGAAGTAAATTAGTAATTGTTCTATTTTTTTGATTTTTTCAAAGTTATTTATATTTACAAAACCAGTAAAGTCCACTGTTTCAGTGCACTGATGTCAATAAAGTTTGCTGTTAAATGGTAAAATATCCTCCCTCCATATATTTGTCACAATTTTTTAATAACCACAATTCTGCCAATATATCGATATCAGAATTTATTTTTACTTCCTAATATCGATATCTCAAAAACTTCAGTATCAATCGGGTTTTAACTGAGATGTCTTGACTCCACGTTTCATGGGGGAAGTTTTGCCACTCACTTAAATAGTCAGATGTTTTTTTCAAATACAATGACAGTATTGTGAATATTATTTCAGCTCAGTGTACCATCATGCAGTGCTGCAGGTACTGGTAACTGTGCGCAGACGTACATAATTATACAGTTAAATGCAATACATACAATTAAAGCCAATGATATTCAAGGTGTCTGATCCTGATCTCTTATAATGCACTGTGGATACTAATCAGGTCTTATTTCTTCAGTAGTGAACAAGGTCCAGACATAAAACGGGTTATTTAGTCTGCACTGAGCTGCTCATCATGTCCGTTCACTCGAGCTCACTGGACAGTGGACAGTACAGTGATGCATGTGAAGCTGACCCTGCTGTGAGTCATCTTATATTTTTCAGTGCTGCTGGGAGGAGGGCTCACCGTTCACTATGATCCATGTTGGAGTGGTGCGATGCTGCCTCTGGCTTTCTGAGGGGAGGGGGGGCGGAAACTAGAGCACAGCTCTGAGCCGTAGGCAGAAATACCGGGCCTAACTAGGACATGTCGAGAAACGGGGCTAGTGGTGGGGCGTCGCTCACAGAGAACTTCATGGAGGCACGATGAGAAGTGTTTCTGGAAAACGACAACTCAGTGGCGATTGGTTGTGAAAATCTTTGTATGTATTTTTAGTTTTTGTATGTCACACCTATCTTTAAACAAATGACAAGGATTTTTTTTCTGCAGAATTTTTCATGAATTAGAAACGTTTCTGTTTGTCCTACATGTCTGCAGTGAATCATTCACCTAGTGTTTGTATGCTAGTGACCCTCAGTATAAAGCAAAGTTTCGTTCATAAAGCAAAGTCTACTTGCTACACTTCTTACGGAGTGTGTGATCATCCCATCACACTAGAGCTTCAACAAAAAATGATTTTCATCATCAGTTTTATTTCTCTTATAGATTTATCGCCTTTAAATCATCAGAGAATATATGATACGTCCATCCTTGCTTCCCACAATCTTTAAGTTCTTCAAACCCAATGATTTCCATTTACTGTGATGTGACAACAAGACGAGTCCTAAATGGAGTGTAATAACTATCAAATCTTTGGCATTTTTGCTTAAAAAATTACCAATCAGTCAATTGCCAATTAATTCTTCTGTCAGTTGACTAATTGACAAATTTTTGCTTCTCTCCGTCAGATGTTTAATAATTAAAAAAAAAAGCCTGAAAAGGTCAAACTAAACAGTATTTCATAAAAAGAAGCAAGAAATAGACAAAAGTTGGGCTTAGTAATCATTCACAGTACACATGTTGTCAGTCATCTTTGTAGTTGGGTTTTCCTGTTGTTATGATACAACCCAATATTATGCCGAAATGTGTAATTCACCTGTCAGTCCACTAGAGGATACCGTGTCAGCGTCACGCTTTGCCTCAACTCGGCAGGAAAAGTAACTTGCTTTAGGTGTACGCCAGTTCAGTATGTTAAGTTATGAATGTATCTTCCTTTTGTTACCTAAATGAAATCCACAGGGACTTTTGCTATTTCACGGACCCTATTACTACCTGTCCAGGTGAAAGTCCTGTTTTTGTTTCATCCAACCGCCCTCGACCTCCTCCCTACTTGGCGTTTATTACTCTTCTTCTCTGGCAGAGGCCAAACGTGACACTGACACGCATCCTCTAGTGGACTGACGGGTGTATTACACGCTTTGGCGAGATACTGGTCTGCATGACATATAGACACTTGCCATTAAAAGCAGGAATAATTTTTCACTCCCCGCTGTGTTTTTATTACAGGAGACCAATGAAATTGTGGCCATTAAGAAATTCAAGGACAGCGAAGGTAAGAGTGCTCTCGTCTCCAATGAGGAGTCCTCGTCGGAGAACACTTTACTGTCAAGCCGTCCATCCCTTTTATTTCTGTTGGACTGCATCCCATATTCATCACTTCTGTACATGGAAGCTCAGTGTGATTCGGATTTCCTGTCTGTCTTACGTCCATGTAGAAAATGAGGAGGTTAAAGAAACAACGCTACGGGAGCTTAAGATGCTCCGCACCCTCAAGCAGGAGAATATTGTCGAGTTGAAAGAGGCCTTCCGCAGAAGAGGGAAGCTCTATCTCGTTTTTGAGTATGTGGAGAAGGTAAGCTTTCTCTACAGACATGAGGTCTACACCGACTCTTTTGCTGTTCGTCACCTGGCCTGGTGTCATCTTGATTTGTTTTGGTTGTGTTTTTCTTTTTCTCTTTCAGAATATGCTCGAGCTGCTTGAGGAGTTGCCCAACGGTGTGCCGACGGAGAAAGCGCGAAGCTACATCTTCCAGTTAATCAAAGCAATTCACTGGTGCCATAAGCACGACATTGTTCACCGAGGTAAGTTCTATATTTTTTATAACACATTATCAAAACACTGAAAGACCGTGTTAGTGAGGAAGAGAAGAGACCCTCGAAGGCTGGGGATATACAGTACTCGCTATTGAACCACTCGTTCGCGTCACAACAACTGTTTGCATTGTAAACGTCATTGCTCACATACTTGCCTCAGTACTCAGTAGGGATTAATAAAGTAAATACCGACCTACCTACCTACCTACTCCACCGCAGAATCAAGGATCCCAGCAAACACATGACATCATGGAGACGTTCAGATCATTTTCTGTAAAACGTCGGTCAGTCCAGACCCACTTTTGTACATCTGGGGTACGTCCAGGACAGGTTCGATATCGGAACGTCTGAGTTGGATCTTGTTTGGTCATCCACCAGATGCTCCTCAGTGGAGTCATTTGAACTTTTGCAAAGACGTGAAACTGACGTCTTTTGGACGTATCTGTGCTCAATTGGATACCATTAGGACATCTGGATTTGCCTGATGTGAGCAATAAACGTGGCAACAATCGAGGGGGTCACTACTTTCTGAGATTCTTAGATTACAGGGGGACAAAACTCCGTCCACACTCCGTATTTCCAGCAATTTTAACGTAACGTTCCATTTAGTTCTGCAGGTCCGTGACCCTGTTGCATCTCCATACTGCCCCTACACCGCCTTAACGCTCATGTATTTGCATATTGTGTACGTGTTGTGTTCATTTCTGAGGACGCAAGTCTGTCATCGTACGCACGCAAACATGTAATTTAAACAAAGTCTGTCTCCAGCCTTGAGCTCATGCAGCATCCACAAAGTGCAGCATTTATTCTGCTCCATCTGTACATCATTTTAGAAACACCTAGAACTAGTCCTGCATACTTATATTGTAAAATCAAAACATTTTTCTTTAACGACGTGCAGGTTTTAAAGGTTTTCTAATGCATTACAACCTACAGTTATTGTTCACAAGAAGATCTTTTGGTGAATCAGTGGCAGCAGAGCAGGGGACCAGATGGCCCTTGTGAGCTTTTGGCACATTAAGAGCAACAGAGCAGGCATCCAAATGGCCTATAGTATACCCGGGCACACATATGACAATGTTATCAGGGGATTTGGTGGATGCGTTATGGTTTTTCTTTGCAATCTGTGCATTTTTGCTGATAGAATTTGATTTCTCTTATTCTTCAGTTGCTGTTTTTAATGAAGATAAATAATAGTCAGCTCACTGAGACAGATGAACGTGCGGTGGCAGAAATGGATGGTAGTGATGATGTAATGATGATGCCCCCTCACCAGCTCACTCTCCATCTGTGTTCTTCTTCCTCAGACATAAAGCCAGAAAACCTTCTCATCAGCTCAGATGACGTCCTCAAGTTATGTGACTTCGGTGAGCACCTCTATCAAATCCTCACACTCTGAGAAAGGTGGACAGTCAAAGCTGTGATGTAAAAGGAGTATTTTCGACAGCGACTATATTTGGCTGAAACCAGTGCTTCAGGAGTGCAGCAGGCAGGCTTCATCCGGTTATAAAGCTCTGTGTGCATCCCTCTCTGCCGCTGTGCATTCTTCTCTCATCTCAATTAACGAAACGTGTTGGGAAACCAGAGCCTAATCACGCTTTGATTCAGTCTGTCGGCACCACGACAAAACAGGAGGAAACGTAAAAACATTGCATAGCCGCCATCATGCAGGCAATCTGGAGTGAGAGACGGAAGACCTGCTGTTTGCTCTGTGTCAGCCAAAGGCATTGAGAGTACAGACTTAGGCCAAACAGACTCTGCTGTGAAGGTTTACATTTGGGACTGTGTCTTACTGCGCTGGCGTTTACATTGTATGCTGTTTTGATTGTGGGCGATGGCAAGCAGCTTTGAGGAATGACCCAATGGGAAATGAAAAGCTCACACTAAGAGCTGTATAAATGGATCACAAAAGTGAATTTCAGCGTTTTCTTCCTGAAACGCTCAGCAAGACAGCAAGCAGGTAAGCAGACCTGCTTGCTGTCTTGCTGAGAGTTAGATAAGAAGATTGAACCGATGGTCATGTCTGTACGCTAATTATAAAGCGGCAACCAGGAGGTAGCTTCCCAGCACCTCTAAAGCTTCATAAACCTGTTTTTTACATATATATATATATATATATAAATATATATATATATATATATATATTTAGGTGCTACTAGACAGATGTTTTAACATAGATTATAGTGATATTATGTAACTCTTAGCAAGACAGCAAATAAGCCTATTTCCCAAAATGCTGATCTATTCCTTGAAAACTATTCGATAATGATACAGTTTGCCATATTTGTAACTTATTGTTGTTCCTCAGAATTAGAAAAAATATTTTTATCTAAATATTAATGACAGTTATAATGGTTGTTTTATGTACATATGTACTAATTTAGTTCTGGATATATGGTAAACAACGTCCAGGAGTGAAGGGGTAAATACTTTTATTTCTTTTCAGTTGATTAGCTGAACTTTACACACAGAAAACAGGGCAGACCCGCTTCATTTTCCATTTTTATACCTTTGGAACTTCGGTAAATAACATTTGAAATTTTAATTGTTTAATTTAAATGAAAATGTAAGTATAAAGACAACAAATTTAGTTTTTTGGAGTGTTATATTTGATGTATGCGTCTACAAAAGGCCTCATTAGATGAGCTGGTGAAATTGTACTTCAGGATAAATCTTAGAAACAAGAATTTTTTTTCTCTCTTTTAGCGCTGAAACACATTTTGTACTAGCTTTAGCATATACACGCTAAAGCTAGTAGTTTGATTTATTCTATAAAGTGTAACTTTAATCTTGAAATGTCAGTTTATTCTCAACATTTTCATTTTATTCTCTAAATATAAAATAAATACAAAATCGTCTTCTTATTTTTGTTTCTTAAACGTGGCCCTAGTACTTCATCATATTTGAGAGGTAGATGTTTTTTTAAGCTCTGAACAGAGCCAGACTAGCTGTCTATTATATATCTAGTTGTTATAGGTATTTATGCTCGCTAAGCTAACAGCTTCCCTGCTGACGCCTGACTACCTAACATACAGGAATGAGAGGTATTGATCTTCTCATCTATGTCTAGGACACTAACTTTGTAAATTTGCTTTAGGTTTATAAGAAATAATTCAATTTTGTAATAGCTTGTTTAAATAAAGTCTTTATCTCTGGATGTGTGTTCGACAATGTCCTGTGTTAATGTAGCTTCTGTATACTCTTAGCGGTCCGCTGTATTCTCAGAGGGCTCATCATCTCTCCTTTATCAGTGCAGCTTTTACTTAACTCAACTAGTTTGTGACAAACACCTCTGAAGTATAGTAAGCATCCAGAGAGTCACCCGGCTGCTGTCGTTTTTAGATTTCTCATCATGTAGAGCGTATCAAAAAGCTCCTCATTATACGATATTGCTTCCTCTGTCTTCTCTTGCCAGGCTTTGCACGTAATCTCTCTGAGGGGACTGATGCCAATTACACCGAGTATGTGGCCACTAGATGGTACCGCTCTCCAGAGCTCCTCCTTGGGTACACCCGCTATTTTTTTTTTTTTTTTTTTTTTTTTAAGCTTTGCCCAGGAACCTAATCTCTAGACTGTCATACCTTTTTATTAGCTGTTCTTATGCCTGGCTTTCATCAGCATCCTCTTTACACGTGTGGTCCCAGGGCTCCTTACGGGAAGGCCGTGGACATGTGGTCGGTGGGCTGCATCCTGGGAGAGCTGAGTGACGGGCAGCCGCTGTTTCCAGGGGAGAGTGAGATTGACCAGCTCTTTACCATCCAGAAAGTCCTGGGACCTCTGCCACCAGAGCAGATGAAGCTCTTCTATAACAATCCTCGCTTCCACGGGCTCAGGGTAACTCTTTGCCCCCACCCTCGCTGTGCTAGCCCTCCCTCCACGCTGCACTTCTCACTGTATTTCTTCTGTCGTGGATCTTCTCTCTCCTCTTCACTGTCTCTTTCTGCCTCCTCCTCTTTCTCTTCTTCCCTTATTTATTTTCTCTCCCTGCTAAGTCTTTTCACTCTGTGCTTGTTTTCTTTTCTTTCTGTTTTTTTCTGGCTGAGTTTGCTGTGCCGTGACTGATTGGATCACAATGAGTCATCGTGTATCATGTCTCCTGTATGCACTGTGAAGGAAGGCTGTGATAAGTCTTCTGTGGCAGGCTGATGGCGCAACAGACCTTGGTCGTCCTTCCCCTTTCCTCCCTACCCACATCTCAGGACATAATAATTAGTTTGTAAAACTGCCTGACAGAGAAATACCCACTGATTAGACTCCTTCTTTATAATTCAGCTTTTTTTCGTGGGTGTAAAAATGGATTAATTTTGGTAGGAAAATTTCGTAATATAGACGCTGTTTTTTGTTTTTCTTCTGAAATCCAGCTTATTAATACCTATGTTGTTTTTCTATAGTAAAAAGCTCTCTCCTTTAAGACAGGCATATATTTGACAGTGATGTTGATTAAAAAAAACATTGCATGCCTGCAATTGTTAGGACTCACTTAAGGAAAAAGAAAAAAAAATCCACAACATTTCTGCACTCGTAATTTAAATGAGTAAAGAGCCGACAAACTAAACTGATCAGCAGAGAGGACAATAAGCAAAGAGAGCGGTGTTTGATGGAAATATGCAGTCAGACCGGCGAGAAACCACACAAGACTTGTGAGTGAACACAGGATGTTTGATGGTTGCTTTATCCCGTTAGCCTCCTACGGTGTGCTTTCTGTAACACTTGGAAATGTGTGATGTAAAAAGAACAGCTTCTGGACATGCTTTTTTTTTGGGGTGGGGCAAATTCACAATAGTCGGAAGAAAGATTCGATCAAAATGAAATCCCATGCAGCAGTGCTCCGGGTAAACACAATGTAATTTTAGGAGTAGAAGCATCTGAAAAGTAACAGCAGAAGTGGTCATTGTCTTGACTGGCGCCATTTCTGGAGTATTTTACAGGAGCATCATCAGACTTGCATACACACTGTCCACACAACATTAGATAGGATTTATAGATTCCCAGAAGAGTAACTAATATGGTCGCCATCATACAGTAACAGACACCAAGTGATATACTAGTCAAACCAGTCACAACCGACAACATAGAAGATATACACTCGCCGGCCACTTTATTAGGTACACCTTGCTAGTACCGGGTTGGATCCCCTTTTGCCTTCAGAACTGCCTTAATTCTTGGTGTCATAGATTCAACAAGGTGCTGGAAACATTCCTCAGAGACTTTGGTCCATATTGACATGATAGCATCAAGCAGCTGCTGCAGATTTGTCGGCTGCACAGCCATGATGCGAATCTCCCGTTGCACCACATCCCAAAGCTTCTATTGGATGGAGATGTGGTGACTGTGGAGGCTGTTGGAGTCCAGTGAACTCATTGTCACGTTCAAGAAACCAGTTTGAGCTGAATGGAGCTTTGTGACATGGCTGGAAGTATCCATCAGAAGAAGGTCCACTGTGGTCATAAAGGGATGGACACGGTCAGCAACAATACTCAAGTAGGCTGTGGCGTTTAAACGATGCTCAATTGGTACAAAGGGGCCCAAAGTGTGGCAAGAAAATATCCCCCACACATTACACCTCCACCACCAGCCTGAACCACTGATACAAGGCAGGACCCTTGCTTTCAGGTTGTTTACGCCAAATTCTGACCCGACCATCTGAATGTCGCAGCAGAAATCAAGACTCATCAGACCAGGCAACGTTTTTCCAGTCTTCTATTGTCCAATGTTGGTGAGCCCGTGCGAATTGTATCCTCAGTTTCCTGTTGTTAGCTGACAGGAGGCGCCCGGTGGTCTTCTGCTGCTGGAGCCCGTCTGCTTCAAGCATCCACGTGTTGTGCGTTCAGAGACGGTCTTCTGCATAACTCCGTTGTAACGAGAGTTTATTTGAGGTACTGTTGCCTTCATCATCTCGAACCAGTCTGGCCGTTCTCCTCTGACCTCTGGCGTCAACGCGGCATTTTCGCCCAGAGAACTGCTGCTCACTGGATATTTTCTCTTTTTCGGGCCGTTCTCTGTAAACCTAGAGATGGCTGTGCGTGAAAATCCCAGTAGATCAGCAGTTTGTGAAATACTCAGACCAGCCCGTCTGGCACCAACAACCATGCAACGTTCAAAGTCACCTAAATCACCTTTCTCCCTATTGTGATGCTCAGTTTGAACTTCAGCAGGTTGTCTTGACCGTGTCTATATGCCTAAATGCATTGAGTTGCTAACACGTGATTGGCTGAGTAGATATTTGCGTTAACTAGCAATTGAACAGGTGTGCCTAATAAAGTGGCCGGTGACTGTATATTGCCAAAATAGCAGTGACACTAAAATGCAAAGTTTTCCTTTGAAAAAAAACTTGTGATAACATACACAGGTGACATGTGAAAGTTGATTTTTGCACATACATGTGGTTTTTGGAACATTTTCATGGTGTCATGTGAAGGTCATGTTATCATGACCTTCACATGTTATCATATGTTGCAACATGTGTCATAAATGTGATCAAATGATTCCCATGTGGAAAACATGTGGAAAACATGCGAAACTTGTGTTTTTTTCTGTGAAGGCAGGATTTCTTACTCAGGTATCTCAAAAGCCCACTTTAGCCACTATATTGAAATACAGTGTATTTCTATACAATCAATCAATCAATAAATCAAAGGCCAACCATAACTTTTTCATCTTAAAATATGGAATGTGATAACTATCACATCATTTCTCAGCTGTGGTCACAAAAACCTTCAAAATCATTTTGTGGCTCATCGCCGCTTCTTTGATTGGTCACTTATTACGCAGGGAATGACCTTAAAATGAAAGTCATCTTTGGCCATTTCTTTTCTCTGCTGGTCTTGATGAAGTTGTGATCATTCAGTCATTTCTCATGGATATTTCTGACTCTACTAATATCCTCTGCTTTTGTAATACTTTAGTTTCCCGCTGTGAACCACCCCCAAACCCTGGAGCGAAGATACCTGGGAATCATTGGCGGAGCCCTGCTCGACCTGCTGAAGGTGAGGATCCGGCCAAGCTTGATTACTGCTCTCTTTACCTTTCATCAGTTTCTGTTCATTTCTGCTCACAACGTATTATAAAAGCTAGCCTGGCTGTGCCGAGCTTCAGTGTTCTTCTCTGTGAATAACCGTCTGGGTACTCGGCCCGTATTAGTGTTAGCACAGCCATTCTGAAGGGCGGACCAATCAGCGTTCAGTATCGGTGGTTAACCGCGTTTGTCCCACCCCTCCTTCACTGTGATTGGACGGCTGTTGACAATGACGAGGGCAACTCTTGGTGATCGGAAAAAAACACTGAATGCTCAGCGCAGAATAAATACTCAGCACCTCGTCACACTGGTGGCGTTCATTAAAATCAGCTTTTAAAACACACTGTGCTCAGGAAAAGAAAACATTGGTTTCTTGATTAGTTCAAATTAACCAGAGGTATACGCCCAGTAGGAAGACATGTCTGCAAATGATTCTCTATGGAGCATCCCCAGAACCATATATTCACGCAGTGACATTGGGTTCTGTTTCGCACCAGGCTACATAAAAGCACCCTGCAACAATCGCTTTTCATCAAGTACTCATCTGATAATTGCATCATTATCATGGTGTTTACGTCGTGACTGCATGATGCCTCTTCACTGCTTCAGCATCTCTCAGCTCATATCCTGGTTCCAGCACTGCTGTTATTGCTGTGTCTGCACTGTAAACAGGAGCTCCATGTCAAGAATGTGGGTTGTGCTTGTGCACATGCGCTTTTCTGAGCAGATAATGACTCACCGCTAACATAATGTCATCTCAGGGCTGACTTCAGCAAGGACAAGCATCTCTCTCATTACCAAAAAGGCTTTCTTAAGATGAGGTTTAGACGTTAATTTAACAAAATATGTTGACTAATGAAAAGCTGTGAGGCCTGCAGAGTTACTGTCCGTCTTCTGTTGCTGTCCTAAAGACGAGAAGACAAAATGTGGCTGCCACTATAAATTGTAGTTATATAAAAACAAAGCTGCGCTCAGAGTTCACCAACCATCTTATTTCGAGTGCATTCACTCAGGATTCAGCTTTTTATGAGAGTTTTTGGAGACGGGTTATTAGACACATTTATTCGGGGACAAAAAAAGCAAATGTCACAAATCATATTTCACAACATTGTTTGGTGACAGTAAGACATAATTAAATGCAGCAGCAGCCTGACTTTTATCATAATAGCGATGACTCATGATAGCATGACTGTTTCAGTTTGTTTGTGAGTTCTGGATGTTCGAGGTGTTTTGAGGACTCACGGGCTCCCTTTGTGTGTTTGTGCCGTAGAGCCTGCTACTGCTGAACCCGACGGAGCGCTTTCTCACAGAGCAGAGCCTGAACCACCACGCCTTCCAGACCCTGCGGCTGGTGGAGCGGCCCGGCCCACCCACACCTACACCTGTACGCTCCTCCAAGAGAAAACCTCACCACGGGGACAACACTACCCCCAGCAGGTCAGCACTGAGCCAAGAGTTGGTTTAAGCTTCTCAGTGTCTTCTTGTTGTTTAGATACATAAGATAATGTGGTTTTTTTTAATGCAAATGTGACCAGTTGTTTTTAACCACATGGTGACATTTTTGCAGACTGTCTCGTTTGTTTTTGTTTTTACTACAAACAGCACACCGTTTTAGTGGTTTAAAATGCCCTATACTTCAATGTTTTTATCATAATCAAAAATTAAACATATCTTCTATTATAAAATGAATAAGCCGGCATGTTGTTGCCTAAAATGACCACGATAATAGAAATGAGATGCATGGTTTGATAGCTGTTTTTCTAACTAAAACAGGCAACCATTAGACTTCTCCACAATGTTTGAACCATAAAACTAACAGATATATTTCAATCTTTTAAGCACCCTAAATAGTTATTTCAGATATTTAGAAGTCTGGTTTGAGGAACTTTACTATATAAGTCTATCGTCCATTAACCAAACACTTAAGTTTGACTGGGCTGACATTATATGACTATGTAAAAAAAACTACGCATTTAGATTTTGCTAACAAAGCTGAATCATCAGCATACAGGAAAAGCTCACATTTACATACTGTATGTTAGGAAGAATTAGGGTCCTGAAATCGATCCCTGTGCCACAACACATCTGACCATATCTGCCCACTACATATGGTTACTGTGGAATAACTTCAGCTAGTTTTAACAAACACACAGATGCCATATCAATGCGGAATAATACCATGGCGGTCAACTCCCTAACAGAAAAACACGAGCTTCACATGTTTACCGCATGTTACAACATGAAAGAAAATATATTGCATGGGAATCTACGTTACACCATAAAAATGTGACTTGTGTCATGTGATTACGTGAGTTTTTGCACAAATGAAATTCATGTGGTTTTTCTGTAAAGTCAGTATTACGACCTGCCTTCACCTTTGAAATGCGTCCCTAATCCACAGGATGCTATGCTAACACAATGCATGTTGTACACCCAAGTAAAAGACTAGCTAGGACAAAGCCTCAGCAACACGGTGAGAGCGTGCGGTATCTCACTAAGGTTATCAAGAGGGCACCTCCCTTCACCGGTGTTTCGTCTAGTTAGGCCCTCAGCACTCAACGGCAGTCCTGCCGTCCCACAACTACTCCTCTCAATACTCACACCCACCAACCCTGCTCTGCCTGTTTTACACCTAAACTAGTGTGACTTGTGCCGACATATAAGTAGCAAGCTACTTGGTTATCGCAGCCAATGTCCTCCAGTTTATTGTGTAAAATGGACGGTCTGATGCTCAGCGTATTGATCTTTTCCTTTCTCTCTGATTTTGCTCAGGAGCCACGGGGGAAAGAGCTCAGGAGGCCACCGCTCCAGCAGCAGAGAGTGCTCCAGCTTACCCCGACACGAAGACCTGCACCCGAACGACGGCTTTCTCAACGGCAACATGTCTGCAGCCATCAACCTCAGCCCCACCCTGCATCCGAAAAACTACCAGCCGCAGATCTTCAACCACTCCACCTCCTGCAACATGGACCTGGCCAGCAGCAACCTGCCTCATCTGCTCGGATCAGGTGATGCCAAGAGCAAAGGCGACTTCGACATGAACTTGGGGTCCAAGATATCCGACGGCCCCGGAGCCAAGTACCTCAAATCCAACTTCCGCTCCCAGCAGAACCGCCACTCTTTTGTGGAAGGGAAGACCAACACACTTCAATCAGGGGACAAACACAGTCGACACAGCTACATGGAGTCCCACAGCTCCACGCCCTCCTCCTCCAAGTTTGCCTACCTGAACTTGTCCAAGAGCTACGGCACGCTTAGCGATGCCAAGTCAGTAGGGAACCTAAATGATGTACATCTTTATGCAGACGAGCCTACATCTCGCTACTTTCCCTCCAGCTGCCTCGACCTCACAGCTCCGAGCAGCCCGTCAGCCCGCCGAGTGGAAAGACTGGGACCCGGCGCAGCTGGACGAGGAAGCATGCGCTCAGAAAGAGAGAGCAACACGCTGGACTCGTCCTACAGGCGCTCCTCCACCCGCCATAAGACCTCAGAGGAGGCCAAGTCACCAGACGCCCTGGATCCTGGGGACGGTGGCGTCGAAAGGAGCCACGGTCACTCTCTGTCCGCCCCACATGACCCTGTGTCTTACGGTCAAGGATACACCAGCCCCTTCTCCTCCCAGCAGCGGCCGCACCGCCACTCCATGTACGTGCGGAGGGATCACCAGAGGACACACGGGGCGGACGAGGGGCTTTCGGTCGGGCAGGGAATGCCCACCAGAGCCAGCAGCCTCCAGCTCCTGTCGCCACAGCTGCAGCACCGCACGCTGCCCCGTCACTCTGGGGGCTCGTCCAGAGAAGAAGACATGAGCAGGGTCAGTCATCCACCCACGTCGAAGCTCTCCAACCTGAAGGAAAGCCTTCAGGATCTAATCATATCAGATGCCTCCATCAGGTTGTGTTGGATAACGCTGCCTCAGTCTCAGTTTGTCCAACAATGCAGCCAGGATTTATTCTGGTGGCGTCTGAAAATATAATGATGTGTGTTTAGGTTTTCAGCCCGGGTTTGTAACGAAGTGAAAAGGCAGAATTAACATTACTGCAGCTTCTTCTATGAACATGCGCTAAGAGTGGTGTACGGCGATTTGTGCTACCTGCTCATTTATATATACTGTATATGCACACACAGTATATAGGCTGTGTGTGTAGTTGTATGTATGTGCTGCAATGCTGAGCTCACTTCATGCTTCATCATTTCTCCATTAACAGAGTGAACAGGCACCCACCGAGGTCACCCACAGCAGACCCCCAATAAGGGACTCCACCAGGGACAACAGCGCATCTTTTCACACACAGCGGCAAAAAAGCGAGGTCCGACATTCTGCCTGCACCCACCATTCCCCACCCACATCCAGTCTTCCCAGAGTGCGGATGTGGGTGGATACTGCTGTCATGAACTGCTCTCTCTTTCTCTGTCTCTCTGCATCAGATGCCTCTTCATTTTCTCTTGTGTGCTTTGCTTCCCTCTAATGTGATTACTTATGATAGCACGGTCGAGCTTGTCATCACGGCACATTTCAGTTTGATTCTGGGATACATTTATAGCCTCTACAGATTTTTATTTTTTATTATAACGACCACTCGTAAATCAATACGCCCCCGTTTCTCTCTGTTTCTTTCAAGTAAATAAAGGTAGACAGGCATGCAAAGCAGTTAACCTCTCAGGTTTGTATATGATTAGTTCTTCTGTTGTGACTCAGGTTGGCTTATATCATGACCAGCAAGCAGAAGATGGGGGCTCTTCCAAAGAGAACCGCAACATCTACAGTGAATCCATGCCCAGGCGGGTGGGCAGCTTCTACAGAGGTTGGTTTAGTCAGTGTGTGATATCTCTGGCTTCCTGGCTTTCACTGCACTGTTTAAGTCAAGACTTCATTTCAGATTTAATCAAGAAACCTCACGGAAGTTTACTGTAAATGAAAAAAAAGTATTTTAGGTTTATGTCCTGCTCAATTTACTACGAGAAGAAACATGATTATGGTGTCTTTCAATCCATGATATATATATTTTTTAAATGTGTGTACCAAAAAAAAAGAGACATTTCACTCCAAATCAAAAAGGTTTCCTTGTCGTTTTGCGAGAGTCAAAGTCAGGGGATCACCAAAGGACTACAAATAAATGTAATTTCATTACAACCCAGAGAATAGTCGGGACATTTTAGTCTGGAACAAAGTGCCATCTTGACAGACACACTTCTAGCATTGCTGAAAAGTGTGAGTGACACAGTGACATGTACTGATTGAGATATTTTACAGTTAAAAAACTAATTTGTTAGCGTTCTCTAGTGTACAAACTATGTAAAAAGAGACCATGTAAATTTACTCAAAAAGTTACTGTAAAAATGTTCGTTGTTACTTCATGATTTATAGCCAATAAAAAATTGCACCTACAATATGATGATATCTGAAAATATGTTAGCGGAGCCCGATGGCATAAGATCTGGTTTGTAGCAAAACGAGTCCGTCAGTTCTCATTAGTTCTCATCGTTCTCTCAGCATCACGGATGTAAAGGATCCCTGTGAGGTTTTGGTGTAGAGTTGCTGTCTGCCTCAGTTTTTCACGTCACCAAAAGGGGGCAGCACAACTGAGAACTTTAAAATATACATATAGTAGCTTTAATGTAAAAACAAAACCTTTTGGTTCTGGATTTTTTTTTTTTTTCCAGTAGTCAGCAGCAAATAAATATTGTCTTGTTTTTATTAATGTTAAAAATGTTGTTTATTCAGTATATACCTTATACATTACGAACATATTACTTACAAAACATTAGATTTTTCTTGGTTACAGTTCCCAGTCTTGTCTGACATAAATTATAACTGATGATGCTTTTGAATAAATGTGAGCTTGTGGGTTATGACCCAATACAATTGCTACGATTTGTTTACTGTATATCTCTGCTTATCAACGGTGAATGAAGCTATTTGTTGTGTTTGTTGAACAGTCCCGTCTCCTCGGCCGGACAACTCCTTCCATGACAGCCGGGGTCAGAGCCGGGGCTCTGGCATGTCCGGGGACGGCAGCGGTTTGACAAATCACTCCAAACGTCAGCCGGCGTTCGACCCCTGGTAATTATATCTTCTAACCACAACCAAAAATAGCGTACTTTGTTCACCGAAGAACATCTCTCTGAGGCTCAGCTACCTTGATGACGATACTAATTTGTTCGCTCTCTGTTGCTGTTGTTGAAACAATTTCCTGTCAAATTTAATTTCACACTGGCCTCGTGAAAACTTTTTAGCTGGGACATCGTGCTCAGTGCTGGGTTTTATTTTCAGGACTGGCCCAGATACAGTGGTGTTGAATGCCTCTGAGCCATCCAAAGAAAAGGAGAAGCAGGGTTTCTTCAGAGCAATAAAGAAGAAAAAGAAAAAATCCCAAATGGTGAGTTGTGTGTTAAGAACATCTGAGGACGTCTGGATGTCTGTCTACATGCAGTAGCTCCTCCGCTGCTTCTCAAATGTTTAATCTTTTGCCTTATTGTCAACCTTGAGAGAAATTTAAAACCATTTGTTGTTGTTGTTGTTGTTGTTGTTGTTGTTGCTATTGCTACTACCGTGTGCATCATGTTTACCTGTGCCACCAGTCATGTGCCTCTATATTACAGATGGAAGTCCCTGAAGGAAGGCCTCCTGTCATCAAGAAATGTCTTTTCCCTCTGTTTAGCCCAAAGAATAACATAAAGCATAGCTCCTCTGTGAGAGTCCTCCCTGTAGTGTCCTCTCCCATGGTACATGCCGTTTTACACTATCCTACTCACCTCCTGCCTCCGTGTCACACATCTAACATCGCATGCATTAACACCGTTAATCAGCACTCTTTTGTTGTGTCATCTTAAGCCTGGTTTCTTTGATGATTTTATGATGGAAGTAATTTGTGTTTGAGATTGAATTGCTAACACAAACCAGCCAGATCCATCTACAGTTTCAGTACAACTCTTAAATACAGTGAAGCAACACCTACCAGGCTATAAAGTTCCTATTTTCAACCTTTAAATAACAGATCTTTCATTGGCTTTTACTCCTGGATGTTTTAGATGAAAGAAAATCTTCGTCATTTAAAAGACTATCCAGATAAATGGATGGATCTGCGTGGCATTTTTGTGTTTGGTCCATCTGATTGTGATCAGTGGCCAGTGATTTCAGCCACAGCCCTCTAACAGCATGTCTCTGGTTGAGCTGAGTACGAGCGAGAGCGCTCCGGCTTCGGTTGAAGCAGACGAGATTTTAGCGAGTCTGTGAGCCTGGTTACGCTCACACGAAGCTTTACTGCTTACTGACGTCACACAGAAGCATTTGATCAACTGTGTATCTAAACCCACGACTTGATAACAGAGTATAGACGAGGGAGGGATGGAGAAGAGGTACAGAAATATTTGCTGAATATGAACGAGACCACATTTTGACATGTTAAACTGACTGCCGTCTCAGTGGCAGCAAAGGTTCAGCATGAAACAGGTGTTTGAGACGCTTTCTTCCCTTCACATTTCTATTTATAAATGACCGTTTGTTCAGAGTCTGGGGAAGGAGGGAGGGCATCACTGCTGATGACAGAGCACATATAAACGCAATCTGTACAGGAGAAATAAGGCAGTCAGACTGAGCTGGTGGAAAATCGTTTGCATGAACGGTAGACGGTTTGAAAATATTAAAACCTTTTTAAAACCTTTATAGAAGGAGTCGTCTCTTCTCTTCCTCAGATCAGCAGATGCTCGGGGGTTTTCTTCAGATGCATGTCATGTTCTTTTTAGTTTTTCTGACTTCACTGCACTTGAAACAAATCAATACAAAAGTATTACCTAAATAATATTTACATCTTTGATGAATGCACCAATGTAAAGGACAACATGAAGCACACAAACGTGTTTTCTGAAGCATATTTTAAGGTTTTGGTTGGACTCTGTTAAACTGATGAAAACCTGCAATGGAAAAAAAAATCTGAAAAAACAATAATTCTTCACATTTTGTGTTTCTTTTTGTCCTTAACATTATGCGAACCTATCTTTATTTCAAGTTTGAGAATTGTCAGTTGAGACGGGTTGAATTACACCTGCGTGTTTCTGTGTGACAGGTTCCCAGTGAAGGAGTGGATACAGTCATCCAGAAGGCCTCCAGGTCCTCGGGTCACCAGAGCAGCCGCCACAGGACCCGTGACAAGAGCAGAGACCGGGACCAAGACCGAGACAAGGACTGGCCACCTGAGAAGCTGTCCGATTCACATTCCCCAGTGAGTCCCATGTAGAAAACCATTTTCCTGATGCGTGTTGTTTTGAAATGTTTGATTTAAGTATGTTGATTACCTGTCTCGTGTCTTGCAGAGTCAGCCACTGAAGTCACTGCGCAAGCTCCTGCACCTTTCCTCCTCATCCTCCAACCAGACCGCGCCCTCTGACATGCGCTACCAGCCGCTGCCTAATTCAGCCTCCGCTCAAGGTGGTTTCACTGAGAGCCGGGGTCTCTCAGGGGTCAGCACGCCCCAGCTCAAGAGCCGACAGGCGGCGTACCCGCTGCCCGGACAGCTGGACTCCGGCTGGCACTCGTCCGCCCTGGGCCGCCCCGAGGGCAACCCCTACCCGGAGCAGATGAGCATCAAGGGAGGCCAGAACGGGCACGGCTTCGGACGCCCGTCCAGATCCCGAATGCCAAACCTCAATGACCTGAAAGAGACGGCTCTGTGATCTCAGTCACATCTCACATCCACGTCAGACTTCTCCGTTACCCCTCTGTGGCTCCTACACCTCCGTTGTATGACAGCACACCTGCTAAACACACACACACACACACACACACACACACACACACACACACACACACACACACACACACACACACACACACACACACACACACACACACACACACACACACACACACAAATACCAAACCTTCAGTTTTACACACTGCTTGCAAACAGGCCAGAAGCCTTTTTTTGTCTTAATTTTTTTAAAGCTTCCATGTTTGATAGACTTTATATTACTACGTATGTAATTCTGATTATAATTTGTATTATAAAATAAATATATTACAAATTAAATATATATAAATGGATAGATAAACTGTAGATTTTAAGTGTAAGTATTTTTGTTTCTATTAAATATAGAAATATAGTACATTTTACTGCGTAGTATTTCCTTAAAACTAATCTAAGGCATTCTAAACAAATCAAGTTTTATCAGTTGTTTGAATAGAGATTGGTAACGTCAGTAACTTGTGTTCATCTCACCCAGGATTGTAAACTCTGTCCAAGACATCTCGCCCTTGGATGTGCTCTGTCATGCTGGTTACAGATGCTCAAATGTGCAACTACGAGTCAGTGCAGTCTTGTTCTTAAACTATAGCTGTAGTATGTGCAGTTCCTCTGAGTGGGCACTGACAATCTCAAGGCTTAGATCTGATCACGCTGCTGTTTTTAAGGGTAGTTTTTAATGTCTTTATGAAATGCAGCCATTTTAGAAACTTTGGTGCCATAAACTAACAGAAAGCCTGACCTACATCGCCCTCTGTGGGAGATAACAAAGCACTGCAGTTACTGTACTCTGAGATTACCACGCACTAACATGTAGGCACTGACTGCTCATGCGCTATATGTGTAAATTATCATTTGCATATTATAAACCAGTATTATACAGTTAAAACTACAATTTACCCTTCAATCACGTCAAATAGAACAAACCTTATAATTAGTTTTAAAAATCAGTAAAAAAATATCTTCTGAAATATGTATCTATGTAAAAGTGCTATAACAAATACCCTTATGGATTAATTTTATTCTCTTCTAACATTGATACTCTGCACTGCGCTGAGGGAACTTCAAGGATCCAGTTAATGACGAGGGACATCTGCAGCTGATATGAAGGATGTGCTTCTCTGATAACTCCCCTCACTAACAGGATTCAAGGAAGTCTATTTGTTGCTCATTTTATACTTAAATATTTCACGAGCAACTTCCAAGTGGGTTCTGCTGGTTTCATCAGTTAAAGATATACGTCCAAAACACGATATGAAGTTTAACTGCTGTGAAAAATTAATATATAAACCGTAAATGTTTTTTAGGGAGGTGATTTTTACAGCAGCTAGAGGAACACAAAAGCCATTCTGGATATGTTGGTGCAATGGCTCCCAACTATTTACGCCTGACGTACTGTCACCGCCCTCTGAGATGAACTCAAGCACCCCTTTAATAACACCACCTGTCAGCTTCATCTGAGTACACTACTTATTATCTGAGTGCATATTATTCCAGCAGTTTTCCATACAGTTGTCAATGTTTCGGGCATTTTGGTTCATGTTTGCAGTTGTAATGCTTCCACTTTGAGCAGCACCAGGGCATGTCAACCATTTATCCAGTTCTTTTAAATAACTGTTTGAGCCCTTTATTTAATACTTTTAGCTGCTTGGACCATTTCATTTTTTCTGTTACTTTTAGCAAACTATTTCAACCATACTTTTAGACATGTGGAATTCTTTCAGCAACCATCTATTGCTTTTAGCTAACTATTGCAACCATTTATTTATCCATTACATTTCACTAACTTTTCTACCATTTATACATACTTTTTGCTGTTTTATTACTTATCCATCACCTATAGGTAACTAATTTAGCCATGTAAAATTCTTTTAGCCTACATTTAGCTATTTCGGACATTTTCCCACATTGTTTCAACTCTTTTTCCGTTTCTCTTTGCTTCGTCACTATTTATGAATTAATTTTATGTTGGCTAACTGTTTTAACTATTTGTCCACTTCATTTGGCCTTTTTTGCTGTTTGTCGTGCGGCTCTTCTAGACTTGATTTCAAACCGAATGGATACAATTCGGAGGAGACTAAAAGTTCACAGAAACACACAACTAATGTTATTACCACTGACATTACTCATATTGTAATATGTATGTTTTCAAAGGAGTACAGCTCCATTATCTTCTCTCCATGTTCCTCCGCCTCAGGCTCCACCTACCCTGGTCGGGAATCACTGCTCTACTGTAATTTTTAGCTGATTGCACACACTGAACCACTTGGGACGAGCTTTTAGAAAAAAATGGAAACACAGTGGAGGCAGAAGCTGCACTGTAACACTGTTCTCTGTCGGAAATCAAGTGCCATAAGAGAGTAGCTTGGCAGAAATAAACCCTAAACCTTTTTAATGTTGCACTTTGAAGAGACTGTGTGGCTCAGCAATATTGTTCTGACTCTGTAAATTCTTCCTCACTTCATGTTCATCATGTGCTCAGTGTGTGAGGACTGAAACACGAAGCCCGCCGGCTCCACCTGTAACACACTGAGTCCAGACATAAGCGTACCGTACTGCGTGTTGTGCCCTGTAAGGACTGTGCACACTCTGTACTTGACACAATACATTTCTCTCTTTGGATTATTGTTTTGCTGAAGGAGCACCGTGTATTATATTAATACTGATGTGTGACTACTTGTTTGGTAATATTTATAACAGAAGATGTTTATCAACTGTTTAAATGAAATCTAGTATTAAGTTTGTGCTTTTATTACAGACACAAATTAGTAGCATAGTCAATGTTTATCTGCTTTTTTTTCAACAGAGCATTTACATGAGAAAATAAACCCACAAATGAATGCTTAGTGATTTTAGAATATTCATGTTTACATATGTAACAGTGAAATTCAAATAAAACAAGCCAATTTAATTTGACTCTTCGTCCGTCGAATCTGTTTTATGTCCTTGAAGTAGTGTTTAAAGAGAGTTTATGAGCAAGTAATCCAATTTTTTTTTACACTCTTTTAGCTTTATTGAAGGTCAGAAAATTTGCATTTTGAACTGGAAGGTTTCCGATTTGTATTTACACATTTGTGTTAACACACTGAACTTTTGCAGATTTTGAAACAGATCAATATTACATCAAAGGACATCAAATATGCCCACCTGCCCAGACTTTTATTGCTTTGAGTTTCACTAAAGAATTAAGGACAGACTTGTTCAAGAAATAAAGGTCATATCAAAGTAACATAATGCATCTTTCAGTGCTGGACCAGTGTTCTCCTTTTGGCATGTGACAGGTTGGCAGGGGAAGGATGAACAAGGAGTAAAAAGCAGGCGGAGAACACTTCAGGAACATTTGTTCATGCACATCAGCAGCTCCATCCTCATGGCGATGCGGGTGTGCCAGCCCAGCGGCAGCAGGCGGATGTAGCGGGCCACAATAGGAGGGCGCAGCAGGTTTTGCACCGTGGAAGAACGATCAGAGTTTCCATAGAAGACCTGAAGAGAAGGAAGTAAACATCTTAGTGCATCATTTGAATTCTGCGTTTCCACACATTCATTCTTCTGGGATACAACTAATTAGGAAAACATTGCAAAGTAAAAACCCTGCTGCAGGCAACTTGATGAAGTGAAAACATATTTCAACATACTGGAAAAGCCACTCTGCCTTTCATCTTATCAATTATTCATACTGAAACAATTCAAAAAAGTAAAACAAAATGTGATATACGAAGGAACTTGACTCTGAAATGTTCCATCAGAGAAACTGATGAACAGAATCACTTTAAAGTGCTGAAATCACTCTGAACAGATACTGCCAATACATTTGATAGGCAAACCAAAAAATGATGGAGTCCCAAAGAGTCCAATATTAAATTGATAAATAATAATGTGTAAAAATAAACCAATACATTTTTTTTTAATGTTAAAAACATGATGTATTGAAACAAAATGTGGATTTCATCATTTTTCTTTCCATAATAAATTGCTTACAATTTTAAGCAAATAAATGATTGTTTTTACGTGTTGATTCAAAAATATGGTTTATTTCATAAAGTATTTTCACATGAATATCATGTTACTGTATACTATATACTATATTACTTCAGAAAAATACAGAAACATTTCAAAGCAAGGGGTCCGATGTTTTAATATTTTTAAGAATTTCTTTTTTTCACACAGTTGCTGCTCTATTTAGACACGTTACATATTTTGTATGCTGTTTTTTTTTTCTCAATGTACTGTTTGTATATTTTATTATAATGTTGAACTCTTAGGGCCTTCATAAAAATACTATCCCATGCACATTATCCATTTTAAGTTAAACCAAAATGCTTGCAGGAAAAATATATAAGCATCTAGAGGAGGTTGTACTCAGAAGTTAGTTAGTGTTGGCACAAAAATCGAGGGGTGATCATTCCATACATTTTTACATATACAATCTTGTTAGAGGAATATTCCCCTCATTAACAGACATTTCAGAGGGAATGTGTGAAAATAATCTTGAACAGGCTGAGTTCAAAGTCAGTGTTTCCAATGGGAGACAAGCTGCTGTTATCAGAAAACCAGGAGCGAAGTGAGTCACTGAGAGGTTTGTGGGAGTTATTATTAGGAAAAAGTCGTGATGAGTGTCATACTGGTAAATCTTGGATTTTGTGAACCTACCCTATTGTTTCCTGTCTGGTCTTTGTAATAGATCCAGTTGAGGGTCTCCACAGTGCGGTATTGGATGCTGTATTTAGTAATCCACTCATCAGCATCACAGCGGCCCTGGGTGAGGATGCCAGACACCACACCCACCTCCTTCAGGTCAATCTGGATCCACTGGTACTGGTCGTTGAACTTGGACAGCCATGCACACCTAACAAAACATCACATATGTTGTGTTTTTTTTTTTTTTTTTTTTTGCAGAATGTGCAGTATATGACATGAGAGGAGCAAGGCTTGGCACCGTGACTCACCCAAAGCCCTGGTTGTTAAGGCGAGCCTTGTTGGAGATCCAGGAGGAGTACCAGCCGCTGTACTGGTCCTGATTGGAGCAGCTGATCTGGTCTATGGTCACGGATCCAGATTCGAAGCCCAGGGCTCTGTGGTATGGGCATTCTGAGGAGGCATTGTATTTTTTAAATTAAAATTAAAAAGAAAAGAATCTCTTCATTTGAAACTGTAACTGGACACCTTTTTGTGTTAAACATTTGCATTAAATCATCCTGCTGATATAAAAAATTAGAAGTCATTTTCAGACTAATTGCACAGAGCAACATTCACTTTGCTCGACACTGTGACGTTGTTCTCTTATTCCGCTCAACTCTCCAGCTTGTGATGCTCGGGCTTACAGTGAGATTTTATACTCAGAAGGCTTTCGTGAGAAGGTGGAAGAAGATGATCGGGGCATCATCTGATGTGTGCTGCCTTGCCCAGTATCACGCTATTAGGTGAAGGACACACCCTATTTTGGGCTCCCTAATCTGCTCATCACATTCCTGCACAGGTAATGAGATTATCTAAACAGCATTTGTCGTTCCAGGCTTCATCTTCTTCTTCTTCCTCACAGTTGTTCATTTCTCAACCTCAAACTGTCAATGCAAGCCCCTTTCATCTTACAGTAGGCAGTCCGTTCAAAGAGTGCGTACGAGGACACAGCCAGCTATCATGAGCTGTGTGATCCATCACACTGTCTGGAGCCCTACGTGTGCCCAAAAATCAACAGGATACAACTCTGCTCAGCATTAATCTTCAGGTGTGTGATGTTCCCCAGCATATCATTGTCCTTCAGTTAAAGTGTGTCCCATTCATCACTTTTGTTCTGGCCTGATAAATAAAGGACATCCAACAACCTTTCAGGTGAAATATACAGGGCCCTACAAGTGAGTCCAGGTCAGGTGACCCCAGTGGAGGTCTCACCTGGCATGCAGTTCAGTGATTGACCCTGAGGTGGCGGCGGTGGCAGTAAGGTCGGCGGGACAGCTTGGATGACAGCAGGGGTTCGTGTAGATGATTCGGCAGATTCACAGTCACAGGTGCAGGCTTGGATGTTCTGCGTCCATGTCTCGATCACCTGCTGGTCCTCCTCCTGCAGCTCCTCCTCCTGGACAACCTCCTCCTCCTGAGGAGCACACGGTGGAGGACTGAGTCTGAGGTTTGTTCTCGAGACAGTTTAGAATCACATTTCAGACTTCTTTTAGGTGCTGTCTTACCTCCTGCGGGTGAACAGTGATCAGGGCTACACCCCATCAATAGAAGCATGAAATGTAAAAGCAGTAAAAGCAATAAAATGTGCAGCCCCCAAAAAACAAATTTCACAGAAAGAAGAAAACATTAAAGAAGCTGAACAAACCTTGTGAGAAATAAACTTTAACAATAACAATAAACTAAACAAATTGTTGGCAGGTTTTTGCATGACATTAACAAACACTTCTAATCTCTATTCAGCATGATTCATGTCTCCAGAAAAATCCTGCACCTGTGTAATACTGGGAGAAAAAAAAACATTTTGCACAATCACAAAGAATTGCTTATTGGCCCCTTTAGCATAAAACTTGGTTAGTTTCATTTGATTGCAGCAACATTTCTGTGCAGTACCTCCATTACTGTGTACTTATGTAATCATTGGCACACTCACAGAAAGATACAAAGACTTACCCAGAGCTGTGAGTATATTCCTGATTTTTTTAAAGGTAGGTTCAGTTAGTAAAATCCTTCATGGAGGAGCCCAATGACTTACCCTGAGATAGAAGCAGGAGGAACAGCACAGCAGCACGACGAGAAGTGACCTCCATCTTCCTCTTCAGCTGTGCTGGAATGAGATGTGTGTGATACCCAATGCTAGTGGATAGGATTACTGTAATCCACAGACCTGTGATGGCCTTATCTAAGACTCTTTATTGGCCTTTACACACCGCATTCAGGCTGCTCTATTGTACTGCACCTGTAGGCAACTGAATAACACCTTCTCATACATCAAGAGTGAGTGCCATTCTTGGTGGCAGCGGTGTCCTGTGATAAGTGACCTCCCACTCAGGTGTTTGAGGACACTGGTGTTAGACGATGTTCTATACAAAAGTTAATTTTACTTCCAAGCAATCGGAGATGATCTTAAATATTTTAAGATGTAGTAAATATGTAGGCCAATTGGAGCCAGGAGCTGCTCATTGTAGCATTGTGATGGATGCATCATCTAATTTACTAATCACACATAATATATCATCTGTTTAAACTACATAAAAAAGTGTTACCACAACACGTGAGGGCTTTATGAGGGTTTCATTAATTTTTTTATTAGGAACTAAACATCACTTTTTGGGACAATTATCTTGTGGGTAGAAGTTATCTTGTTCCCACGAGATAACAACCTGTGCACACAAGATTTAAAAAAAAAAAAAAAAAAAAAATCACTTTATGGGACTTTTGGGGAATAGGAATCACCTGTTACATGAACAGATGTTTTTGAGCCCAGTAATGTGCAGTAAGTGACCCATATCAGTCACACAAGATCACTCAAGTCACATTCACTTCCTGTATGTATTGTGGTTGGATGTAGAAATTGCTTAAATGCCACTCAAGGCAAAGTTTTAGTGTTTGTTGCTCAATTTCAAAATGTAATGAGTTTATGCATTGTTTATTATTTTACCTGTCATAAGAAGCATATGAATTTCGTTATTTTGCCCGTTAAACACTCGTCATAGGTAGTATACTGTGGTAAAAACTACATTTACTCCTGGTTATTTCGCCTCTTTTTGAACATTCAGTGGAAGCGTGTGGTAAATAAGTTTTAATGGGCGGAACCCACTGATTTGATTGCTGTCCAAGGCAGCCAATCACGTTTACTTTATTTAGTTAAAGCGTCCAAAAGGCGGGCACTACTAAAATATATCAGCCAATAAGAAACGCCATGAGCACCTCAGTGGCCAATCAAAAGCTCGATATCGACTGACAGTCTCTCACGGTCCCGTTGGGTGGCTCATTTCTTCATACGGGAATACGGTGGCATTATTCAAGGTAAGTAGTTTGGAGCACGAGTTATTTTACCTTCACATAAAGATGTGAACACAAACACGCACAAGGTGGCACGTCGTATTTTTAACAAGCCAGGCGGCGGCAGAACATGCTCCTGCTACCCGTTTAATACCGGTGCTCCCGGTGTCCACGGTGCTCCCGGTGCTCCCGGTGGGCTGTGTTGTGTTGTGAACGGCTGGACGGATTTCACTCATGTTTTTAGCTACTAAAGATGAAAAAGCATTTAAACTGGCAGTGAAAACGACCGTTTCGTGAGAGACTTTTTTTTTTTTAATGTATTGTGTTTGTGAACTGAAAACATGCAGGATGTTGTTGTTGGTCAGCTGTTAAGGCTGAACTGGGACCTGAAGTGAAATAGAGCGTTGTTTATCTGAAACACATGGCAGCACACAATTCATTCATTCATGCACATCCATTAATACACTTTTACGTGAATTTGTATTAATTTCCTGAATTTGATTGACCTGATTAAACTGAATATGTCAAGTATTATGTCTTGTGTTTGATGTGTTGCTGTAATTATTTTCTCAGTTGAACTTGTCAGAATCACACACAGCGGTGTGATTTGCTCTTTTGAATGCTTTTCGTCTCTTTCTGTGGATGTCTTTAACCACACACTCCTTCCTCTCATCTCCTCATTCACCGCTCCTCTGATTTTTTTTTTTTTTTTTGTCATCTTGTCATTTTTAGATGCAGTTCATGCTTCTATTCAGTCGGCAAGGCAAGCTCAGGCTTCAGAAATGGTACGTGCCTTTGTCTGATAAGGAGAAAAAGAAGATCACCAGAGAGTTGGTGCAGACAGTCCTGGCTCGGAAGCCCAAAATGTGCAGCTTTCTCGAGTGGAGAGACCTTAAGATCGTGTACAAGAGGTAGGTAGAAACTGGACTGGTTTTTTTTTTTTTTTAACACTCGCAGATGAGAATATTTTCACACCTCCCTGGGCAATTCACACACCCACCATTCACAGACACGGCTCCGAACGGGGATCAGGAGAGAGTTTTACCAAAGAGATGAGGGCATCATGACTCCACTCAGGCTACAACAAGAAAGGGCATTAATTTTGCCTCATTATATCCTGTTGCCGTGCCAACGGACAAGCAGGCAGACTTTTGGTGAACCCGGGCGACCCGACAGCGACGTACAAACAAAGCACTGGAGCTGCCGATCACACAGCGACTTTGCACTGTCGCTCAACCAGACAGATATCACTACCTCCTACAGTTGAATAGTTTATTAGGTATGAGGAGGTTTTTTTTTTCATGCGTCTGTCTTTTTTGCCTTCAACAATTGAGGGGTCACTTATTGGATCTTATTAAGACATAAATCTGCCATTAAAAAGTGATGATGGCTGTTGACTCTGAAACTAGTTGTACTGCAGAGGTCAGAAGTTACCGTGTATATGTCTCCATAGAGAAAGAGATAGAGAAGAGACGGGAGTAACAAGATGTCTGGTCAGATTTGCGGGTACGTAGTTGATGTCTACAACCGAGCCTCAGGACACTTGAGTGGACACAATAAAGTGAGACAATAACAGTTCCTGTTGTTTGAGTTGTAGGCTGTTCATGATGTACAATCACACATCTTAAATATCAAATGTTAAAGGGCATCTGAAAAAGACGAGATCTGGAGCACCTTATTTTACATCCCGTGCAACAACATATTAAGACATGCTGTGTGTGGAAACGGAGCACACAGTTGTTGTAAGAGGATTTAAGAAGTGTAGCAACGGATGTTTCATCATACAGCCTGTCACTCTGAAGACATACAGCATGTTTAAGGCTGATGAATTGCTTGATTAATCAACGTGTCAAATAAAGTACCGAAAAATGGCTGTTATAAATTATATCGGTTTAAAGAGATCTAGTTGAAGTACTTGTTTTATTTGATCATCAGCCCGAACCCCGTATGTAATCATATTTCTATTAAAAATGACAAAGAAAAGCAGCAGATTCTTTACATTTGACGAAGCGAATGTTTGACATTATCAAACTAGTTATATTACAAAACGACTGTTATATCCACGTCCTGCCTCAGTACGGTGTGTTGAGGCACCAGTCTGATGTTGGCTGATATACAGAGGTTCCTTCATCCTTAGAAAATGTGAAAGTTTGCTCCGAACCAAAACCAACACTTCCGACAACTCGCTAGAGAGCACTGTGCTTTAGCAGTCTAAATTCGTAAATGTCATGCCGGGTCTTATCTGATGCGTCTGGGATCAGAGATAAGGCTGGATCCGTCGCCAGAGGAACTCCTTTTGCTGGAAGAAACATCAGGAGGGTTTATTTGTTCAGAATCACTTGAAAGTTTTGTTGTTACTCCGGTTCTGGTTTCTGTTTTTCTTTTTTTTAATAATGGTGTCTTGTAAGCCTGTTTGGTCTGGACATATTGTTTGTGCATGACACAGTAAGAAAATTAATTGGATCAAATCAGGGTTGTTGTTTTTTGGGCAATTCAAAATGTAGCTCCAAGAAAGGCTCCGAACTTTCTGCCATGAGTGAAAAAGACATTATGACCCTTTAAAGTCATAAGCAATATAATGATAAAAGAAAGAAATACCTTAAAGACAAATATACTTGTACTGTAAACAGAGTCATAAGCCATGCAGCAGCAGAGTATGGATTTACTGTGAGAGGTTCAACCCGTTGACTTTCCTCTCGCCATGCATGCTGGCACGAGTCCACTACAGTAAAAATGCTGCCTCACTCCTCTGGACCACAGGCAATTAAACTACTGAACTGAACCCTTTGTGTTTCCCGAGCTCGGCTGTGCCCTGCATTCAACTGCACAGACAGTAGACGAGGACGGAGTGAACCACGAAAACAATCAAGGATTCACATTCAAACAGTCCAACCAGAAACAGACTTCAATACTGCCAGCAAGCTGCCACTCTGTCATGTTTGAGACTCGAGCCAGTTATTTTTGCTTGTCTGTGTAAAATATACTGCGCAGTTCGTTGTGCCCTGCTTGCAAGGGATCAACTGACCAGCTCCTTTATTAGCCAATCATCACATGCTTAAAGAGTGCCCTGGGATTTATCAGGGATCAGGCACCATGGCAGAACGGGGTTTAACTGATTCAGCCTTCTGCATCCGGCTCCTGGCTTTTGAATGCATACCTTGTGCACAGTAAACAGCAGTCCTCAATAATAACGGAGAGGTGCTCCCTCGGCACCATTTCACTGAGATGGGAGACAGTATATCGCTTGAAGAGCCCGTCTGACTGATTTAAAAAAAAAAAAAAAAAATGCATGAAGTCAGCTCCTCTTGAATTCACTCTGTCTGGATGACGTTGCAAATTTCACAACAAAAGATGCTTTTTTTTTCTTTCTCTTTTTTATGATGCTATTGTTTGTTGTTTGGCTTGTGGAGTTGAAGTTGTTTGGCTTGTCGCTGTGTTGCAGATATGCCAGCTTGTACTTCTGCTGTGCCATAGAGGACCAGGACAACGAGCTCATCACACTGGAGATCATCCACAGATATGTGGAGCTGCTGGATAAATACTTTGGCAGTGTGCGTTCATGCTGTCACTGTTTGTCTTTCATCTATCTGTACTACAGTAACTTACGTTTGTCACCTGTTGAGCTTCAACTCAAAAACCTTTTCATTCATAATCAGTATTATGTAACTTTTCGTGTACAGGTTTGTGAGCTGGACATTATTTTCAACTTTGAGAAGGCCTACTTCATTCTGGATGAGTTCCTGCTGGGTGGGGAAGCTCAGGAGACGTCCAAGAAGAATGTACTGAAGGCCATTGAGCAGGCTGACTTGCTACAGGAGGTAAGGATTCATGAAATCCACATGGGAACCATAACTTTATACTACTGGATAGGTTTCTCTCTTTTCTTTTCAACCCTTCCCTTCCTTTTTGACTTTTCAGACCAGAGGTGAAGTAGAAAGAGGAGTGAATAAGAGTCTGCATATTTTACACAAGTGCGCAACTACTTCCTCACTTAAAGTTCAGATTTTCATATTTCTAGTTCTGGTTAATTTGGTAACATCCTTGTTTATTGTGCGTGACAGCAAGTTTGGTTTCATACTTAATTTGCAAAGTCATTTGTTGATTATTTATTTTTTGTTTGTTTTCTTATCGATACATCAACCTTTGCACCAAAACAAAGTGCAAAAAGCGTTTGGGCCTTTTTAACTATGTTGTATGGACACTAGCCACTTGGCTATGGGCTCGCCCTTACTCCGTATATGAGTGGAAAGGGCCGGGTTACTCCTTCACCACAGCCACTGGACCATAAATCCAACTTCACTGTGTTTGTTCCATTACTGGTTCAGATCAAATTACAGAATGGAAATACATTGCTGGTCACAACTAGTATAAACTGCTTTTTATTTGTTCAAGTTTTGTTCAAGTCCACACATAATTTAAGTGCTTAAAATGCACTTGACTTAGATGGTGACAGCTGCTTTGGTACGACACTCTCAGGTCAACCCAGAGTTTCATAAAAGACTTCCTGTTTAGCTCCTATCACCGCAGTGGTGGGACTTATTGATGGTGCATTTTTGTGTGCTGAATTTAATTCCTTAAAAGAAAAAATACTCAGATTGAATCAAATGTTTTACTCTTCACTACAAGAAATATGGACCTTTTAACTAGAGCTACTTAACCCTCCACTTAAAGGGAGTCTTGAATGTTGAGTTTATGTGTCTTCCTGTACTGAAGCACTGCTCTGTTAAGTTGTGCTTCACGGTCGTTCTCTCTCACACATTTTCACACACTGATCAGTGTTTCACTCCTGATGACCACGTCTGTCTGTATCTGTCAGTTTTGCATGATGGGTATAGTCCTCAGATGCTTTACGCTGCCTTGTTTTTGCAAATTGTTCTCATTCATTTCTTGTAATTTTCTTTCCACGGACCTCCACAGATGCTTTATGTGTCTTGTATTTAGTTCTTGCTTGATCTTACTCTTGATTTCAGCTGACTCATCTCTCTCTCTCTTTGCCTGTGTATTCTTCACTGTTGTGATTTGCAGAATATAGACTTTCAGACGCGTCTGTTTGCAGGTACAGTTTACTAAATGAACCTTGCTGTAGTGTTAGAGCAGTAGCCTCCTTAGATGGACAGTAGATTCATCAACACAATGCTAAAGCGCACAGTAACAACACACCAGCAACAGCAGTAGTTCAAGTGTGAGGAGCACACAGTGAATGTGGAAGTTGCTGATGTGTTTTTCTGCCTCATATTGACCTCACATCAACGCTGATATCTGTGATGTCACTATAATCCAGCACTGACCAGTAACTCTTCATCCGCAGCATATTTACATGAAGTAGCTTCATACAGAAGTTTGCATTTCCAGGGAAAACTTACTTTAGAAATGTACTTAGTTAACTTAATTTTGATCCAAATAGACTTTTTTCAAAAAGTCTATGGTTAATGGTCGGATGTGAGCAGAATTCAGGTTCGAGTCCCAGAAACACAGTGTGATTGTCTGCATCGCTGAGACCATATTAGCATTTCATATAGAGGGAGTGTAATCACAGTATAGAAAAACCAGTGTGACAGCAAGTCGAGTTTTGACTGTGAGCACAGTCAGCAGTATCCAAACAAACTCTGGTCACAGCACCACAGCTGAGTTTCAGCTTCAGTAAAAAAAAAAAAAAAGGCTCAAAGTCACATCACTTCCTTGATGTCATATATCTTAACTTAAAGCTTAAACATGTCGTTTATCAGATGTGTTTACCCTGCAGTCATCAAATTAATAAGAAGTTGTATGTTTCTGCAGAGATACCTTTTTTGAAATCTCCGTAGAGAATCAAAAACAAACTAACAAACAATTTTTCAAGATGAGCGTGTGAAGGCAGTTTTTCACGTTGAACATGCAGTGAATGAAATGCCCAGTGTATTTGGTGGCACATAGTAGTCGAGTATAATATAGAAGTAATCAGTCAGGCAGGCAGCAGCCTGATGAGTCTGCTGGATTTATCTGCTCAACAGTTAGTCGGTCAGTGCACCAAAATGCCGGGCTAATGAGTTCTGGGAAGAGAAATCAGGCCACTGCTGACAGCCCATAACATCCACTGGAGAAAAGTGATGGGAGCTACAGAGAACCGCCAACACTGGATTCCTATTGGACAATATCTTCAAAGTGTTGGCTATTAGTGACTAAAATGTGTATCTGAGGTTGAACATTTCAACAGTTTAAAAATAAATTTACTATCAAATATGTTCAACATAAAATTAAGAAAATAAGGATTGGTGGTCTCAAGTATGAACTGTATATGAATTAACAACAAATCATTTCTTTGTTTTGTCATTTTATTTGACAGATCTGCCATAATATTGTGAATGAAATTATTTAGGGTGACAATGTTTAGACCCGCCTTATGTTCCCAAGTGGAAATATAAATTATCCCAAAGTAAGTGATGAAGTGAGCGATGAAGTCGGGAAGCATTAGGAAATGTGAAGGTGGTCCATCTCCATTAGCTGTGAGGCAGCTGCTGCCTGGCCAAGTCCATAATCCCCCGAGGACAAACTGTGAAGCTGTTCATTGATTTACAGTCAGCTGGACCATCAGGTAGCTGCACTGTAGAGAACACACTGTCCTATGATACTTAAAGGATATAGTAACTTCTTAATGTAGGCTTTTTCTTTTTAAGTGTATGAAGAGGGCGGCTGTTTAAACTCATTTAGTTGATTTTCTCGGAAGAAGTTGGTCAAAAGCTCAATCCAAGTGGACGCTAAGAGGACGGAGGGAAGGAGATCTCTGATTGGCTCAATTCTCTATTCATAGAGCCAGAGTGAAGACTCAGGGAGTTTGCCAAATGAGGAGATCTTGTAAATGTCCTAGACTCCGTCCAACCAGGCTCGTGGTAACTACTAGACTGGTGCAGTCAGTCAGTCAGCATGAGTTTTCAGTTGTGCCGTGAACTTCTACCTGCATGTACTTCAGTCAGCGTGACTGTCTTCACAGCTCTGAGTGAAAGATACATGACGCAACGTGAGGGTCATAACAGACATGAGCTTGAATATATACGACATGTCTGAATACACTCAATTTCACCAACAGGCAGTATAATCCAACACTGTTCAGTTTGGACAAAGCTGGTGGGCATTTTAAATTGGTATCATTTCGACCTTATTACAGACCATCAAAGACGATTATTTTCAATGGACACAATCTGTAATTTAAAAAAAGTAATACTAAATTTGATTTGTAACTAGAAGTGAAAGAGCTATGCTGCCTGTGTGAAGACCAGCCTCATGTTATACTAACAGCACTGAATGAAATGTTCAACAATAACACTATTTTAACAGTATTTCACATTTATTCGTACTAATATTATGTCGTCAAGTTGTTACACATTCTAATTAATGCAAGATGATGAAGGATGAAGATCCTGTGGCCCATGAAAAGACCAAAACCAACAAAGTGTTGATCCGTCTGTCTGCGTAACCCCGTTTGTGTCCACTGATGTTGCAGATCTTTTAAACAGCTCACAGACAAAAGCTCTGTAATTTCCTAAAACATCAGGGCGCTGCAGGTTTTGGCAGACGTGACTTAATCAGGATAGAAGAGAGGAGGAACACACACCTGTGTTGAAGAGCTGCTGACCACCGACACAAAATCGTATTCATTTAAAACTGATGTTTTGAAATTCGTTTTTTTTCAGGGTAAAAAAACAAAAACAAGTATAAGAAAGGTACAATATGTTTGACGAAAAAACTGAACTGGTCCATAAAATGTCGCTAAAAATCGCAGTCCCTTTTTAACCTTTTGGATAATTGGTGCTCTCGCAGTATGTGGGCGTGATTGAGGGCACTTCCCTCCGTGATGGAGCACATCTGTGTCCCATCTCCTCCATAGTGCCTGCAGTCGTGTCCTCTAATACGCTGAAGACAAAATGATAATAATTTTGCATCATAATCTGTGTGACCACTTTTCCTTCACACAAACGTTACTTGATCAAAACTAAATAGTGCACATGTCATGCACTATTTTCTGTCGTGGATTAATACGCAGTTGGTGTGCTAGAAAGTTGGTCTGACAGCAGGATGATAAATGTGGGATTGACTTAAGATAAACTGGAAAGTGTGTGTTCGTACTAATTAAGGAACAAGTCACGCAGCGCAGCAGTGTGACGCTTTGATGTGTTTTTAATGGAGCTCTGTGGCACGGAGGGATAAGAAGCTGCTTTGGATACATCAGCAATACTTGTTAGTTTTGGTCTTTTCACGGGTTACTAAAACATAAATATAACCACCAGTCAGAAAACAAGCATTATTGGTGCACCAAAGGAATGAACACATTAATAATTAGTTATTATTGTCATTATGTTTGTTTTATAATCAGGACAGCAATCAGATCAAATTCAAGATGTTGAATGTTTCAGTTGCTGTAAATGACTAAAGGAGAAACAATTTAGTTATTAAACCCCGTCACGGTGTAATTTGATAATCAGGCTACTCAGCTGGAGCTTGGAAAACATAAGAATGGTGGCACATAAGATGGTAAACAGAGAAAGTCCATTCATAGATTGTAATATTGAGGATAAAAGTACCAGAAAATCTGGACATAACGTGCATACAAGTTTGTGGATACCAAAAACTGCTCTGTAAAAACAATGCAGGGGCGTTTGGGGCTCGTTTTGGAATCGGGGCCTTGTGCTTCTAGGCATTAGTAAGTGCATAGAGCCGTAATTACATTGAAAACATGCCACAGGAGATTTGGTCGAGGCAATTTTAATAAGCCTTTAATGAAATATTTCTCAGGAGCCGGCCATAACTTTGGTGCCAGCAAGCAGATTTTCTTTTAGAAATAATGATGCCTCAGAAGATTTCTCTGCATGGGAGACATCAGATAAAATGAACAGATGTCCCCGCACTGCTCCCTGAGTCCATCCCGCAGATGTGTAGATGTTGTAGGCTGCGAGTTGAGCGGCGGTGCATCACTCTGTTTGTCTTTGTCCTTATAAACGTGTTTGCCTCACAGGTGTGATGATCCCAAATATGGCCTCTGAGTCCTCTGGTCTTTTCCAGAATTAGGCCTGCTAAGGTGAATACTCTGTGTCTGTGGATTTAGGTTGTGTGTACATCTAGAGTCCTGTAGTCTCCGTGTCTTTACTTGATGTCAGTGTGTGTGTGTGTAGCACAAGTTCCTGCTGTTTCAGACGGTCTCCACGGTCTCGTTCCTGGTCTCCTGTTAATAGTAACTGTGTCTTCACAGCTGACAGCATGTGTTTGTATTGGAAACAGAAGTCTGTCGTCATCTGTCTTCGTTCTCCATTTATGTGTTAACATTTCATGGACACTGTCCACTGCAGAGTCTTTAACATGATTACATTCAGGCAGTTTTGGATCTGTTAGTTCAAATGTAATGTTGCATTTTTACTTCTGTTTTACTGCTCTTTGTGTTGTATTTTTCCGCTTATTGACGTAAAACAGACATTTTTAAATTAAGATAAGCTCACTGTTTCTGGTCTTTAAGGTAAGGCTATATGTAGGCTGTAGCTTCAAATTCATCATGCATATATTAAAAAGGGTTTTGAGTCTTTTCCTCTTATTCCCAGCACAAAAGTGAATAAGCAGGCTTTTTATGAGAACATTGCTTTAATTGTAAAAGAAAAAGCAGTTGTGAGGGTTGTTTGTCTTGAATGGATTCGTCTTGCCTGCTGCTCTGCCTCCTGCATGTCCTGTGGGTGAAGTGTGACGTGAGCTGGCTGTTACGACTCAGTGTTTGTCTTGTTTTCTAAGCTGTGTGCATTTCTCTCCCCCAGCCCCGTCATGAGTACTTTAATGTGCCTGTGTACTGATTGGCTGCCATCGCTGCCGCCGCCGCCGCCGCCGCTGCTGCTGCTGCTGCTGCTACTATCCACCCTGCATGCTGAGCTCCTCAGTGCCTGGCACCTTTCTTTCTGCCCTCTGAGCACCTGACACTGTCATTGGTTTGGGTGTCTTACAATATTCTCAGATTCAGTTCAGATCCATACACGACAGTCATGATCCAATATTGTCACTATATTTAAAGTACATTTTTAAGTAAATGGTAACAACCTTCAGGCTGGATTGGATATTTTTATGGTAGCCATTGATGTTCTGTAATGACGGCATGAAAACATACATTTTTAATATCACCAATATGTTTAATGACTCATTACAAATGTTGTGGTGATGTATTGTTACTTTCAGGGACCTTAAAGTTCTGAAAGAAATCTAGTAAGTGGACCTTGAGTTAAGGGTCTCTTATTTTATCTGTTTCCAAAGTGAAAAAAAATAAGCAAATTTGATGGTCAACAAAATAATTTTACAATTTTGTTTTACTTTTAAGTCTGCACAATGTTGGATCAGGATGACGCGTTCAAAAACATCGGATTTGGGTCGAACGGGACAAATAATATCGATGTTATTTCCTCATCACCTCTTTTTCGGTTCATTTATGCTATTGCCACTCGAAGTATGTGGGGGAAGTCTGCCCCCTGTTGCAGCGGTTGTAGCACAGGTGCACAAGTGTGTCTGTGTTTAAGTTTCCTTGAGTATATTTTAAGTGGGAAAAAAAACAATTTGAAAAGAAAACTTGAAAACCAGATTATAAAATATGATGCTAATCTATTTAAACACAGATTCCAGGCTCATGACCTTCACACTTAAATTATTATGTCCAAGAGGTGTTTGTCCCATTAGTTTTATCATCTGTATTTTTATCGGTTGCCTCACAGGTCATGTTTTTGTGTGAATTCATGTTATATCAGTAATGGGTAGTGAGTGAACGTCATGTCTGTTCCTTCGCCATGTCTCTTGTTGATTTGTCAGTTTTGTTTGTGTCTTCTCACTCCACGTTGTACTTTATGTATTTGAGGTTTTGTCCTTGCTGTGATTTCTAGTTATTTCTATTATATGAAAATGAAAACCTGTGTTCAGACTATGGCACACACTAGAAGACCTTGTAGCTTTTAAATTGGAGTAGTCATTTTTTAGTCTTTTAAATTATTTATAGACCGTGACCTTTCCTATTTAAATGAATCGAGAGAAGCCCACTCTCAAGGTAAGTGTTATGAGTGGGATTATGATAAAGAAATATTGCACTTTGCACTGATTAACTAAGGGTTCATTAAGTTTTTCTAATTGAAGATGCTAATAGAAATGTAAAACCAATTGAAATAATTAGCCTTACATGTTATTTATCTATGGTAAATAAATGCACACTGAATTAAGCACTAATACGGTTTTATATGATCTTTCATTGTTCATCTCTGTACTACTAATCATCTCAAATTGCATTAATAGACCATCCCGATGACCTGAGCGATACATTTATCAATGTATATAATGGGTAATAAAAATATTGTTTATGATCCTTTGTCAATTAAAACCGTTGGTGTTTTTCATTTATGTAACAGATGTTTGCCTGAGTTTATGTTGTTTCCCCTCCATGTGGCACCTTCTGAAGTTCATGCTGACATCAACTGATGTACTTTTTGCTGTGAATGTGTTCTTCTGCTCCACAAACAAACTGAATGTGTCTGCGCTCAGCTCCAATTGCTTTGTAGACCAAGAGAGTGTAATACACCTGCGAGTTCACTAGAGGGCAGCATGTCGGTGTGAAAGATAGAGCGGTGTAAAAAGTAGAAGCTAGTGAGATGACAGGTCATGTGATAAAGGTCAAGAGGTTGTTGGGTGGTTGTTGGGTAAGTAAAACAGCAGACACTAACCCAGGAAACCAGGGTTTGAATTCACAAGAAAAAGATGAACGTTTATTTAAAGACATCTTTTCCTCAGCAGGTAGTTGATGCCCAACAGTAACCATGTGGTTTGTTTTCCTCGTTACCACGTTGGTTTTGTTTTACGTGTTTGCGAGGTAACGCCGTGACACTGACACACTGTCCTCTAGTGGACTGGCGGTTGTATTACACACTGTCGCGATACAAAGCGAAGGATTCATCATTCCAACAAAATACTCCGAGTGAGACGTCTATAATTGGTGAATAATACATAGTCTTTGTTTCAAGGTTGTGGGTTGAACATTTTGCTGCGTAAACGACGTGGCGCCACAGAGGTCACTGTGTAGAAGTGTGTCGTTTTCCTCCTCTTAACATACAGATATATTTCTGTCTCACTGCTCTGATGAAACTCCTCTCTTTACTTTGTGCTGAACCTTGTTTTAGGATGCTAAAGTAAGTGCTTTGTTTTTTTTTCTTTCTGACACAAACCACCAGCTCTGCTGATTTCCTGTGTACAGTCATCCACAGTTTGTGACACATTGGTTAACATACAACTTGGATACAGAAGTAAACATGCATCAAATAATTTGTTAAAGTATGGAGACCAATTGTTAAATCCATTTGAGGTCACCTACCTCTCATCTTATTTTTGTTTAGTTTTTTTATTTAAAATTTCTAATTTTCTTTTTGCAAGTTTGTGCACATGAATATCATACATTTCATACATATCATACATAACTATTTGTGTTTTAGTGTCACATCACAAAATATTAACTGAATAGCAAAGTTGTGATTTGATCACAATGAGACCCTTTCACTTTTACATGTATTCATTTCATTCAACGTCAAGATCAAAAATGTTGATTAGTGCAGTTTTAAATGGACTCCGTGCTATTGAACCAATGTTTTTCTGAGAAGACCCCCCGTCGTGTTTATATTATGCACATGTCTGCCCACAAGCATGTGATCATCAACTCCTGCTGACAGTTTCACTCTATTCCACTGGTTTAAAGTTGGTGGCAGCTAAAAAAAAAAACAGCTAAAGAACATATCAATGTCCTCACAAAGACAGTGAAGAAGAAGACTGCACGTTAGCAAACATGGACGTAAACAATGAACAAATCCAAATATGGCAAATTTACTAACGTTATGATGACTCGACAGATTTATTCGACCTGTAGGATATGCTAAATGCACTTTGGTGAGAAACTTTAAATGTAGAAGAAAATCGTATTTGTTTACAGGAAAACTCTACTTTAACTTTAACGATTAAAAACATTAATAAATATGACTGTAACATTTTTAGGTCGTACTTTAGGATTTATCGCTAAAAGCCTCCTCTTTCACTTTACATGTATTCATTCTTATTCAATGTTACCATCCATAATCCTGATCGGTGCAGCTTGAACTCAACTGCACTCTCAAATCCATAAATACTGATTCAGGACGTGTCGCGTAAACTGAATGGTTGTCATGTCCTTAAAATATCTCCCCACCGCTACTGTCGTTGAGGCGGTGGTGACACTCCAGCAGATAAGTGGTGGTGTCAGAGAGAGAGTGTGTGTGTGTGTGTGTGTGTGTGTGTGTGTGTGTGTGTGTGTGTGTGTGTGTGTGTGTGTGTGTGTGTGTGTGTGTGTCTCACTGAGCGCTTCACTGGAGTTGTGGTCCTTCTCTCCCTTCACAGGAAGCAGAGACCCCTCGCAGCGTGCTGGAGGAAATTGGACTGACATAAACACTGTCTTCATCAGCATCCACTTTCCACACACGCCTTCATATGTCAGCTACTCAGCTGGATGTAGCTGATAACACTGATACACACACACACACACACACACACACACACACACACACACCAACATGGTTTTCCTGTGCATCTATGTTCTACCTTTCTTTCTATTTTCTAAAGACAAACAACGTAGCAGTGTTTGTGTATTTCCTACTGAGTTACTTATTCGTTCAGTGCGACGACATTAACTGTTACCAAGACAGAAACGCAGCTTAATGAAGCTTTATGCTGCTTTCAAATCCTCCCTAAGATGCTGTACTGAGGGAAGTTCTGCTTGATTAGGATTCGACCAAAGCCGATGTGATCACTTTATTCTGTGAAGTAAAAATATGTTAGTCAAACCCTCAGAAGAGGATAACATATTATTAAGGGAAGTCAAAAGTGTTACATTAATAGAACCAAAGAGGTGTTACATCTCACCTATTATATTTTCTCAGACATAGAAAATAGTTTTAAGCCAACATCTTTCATTTCATATATACAAACACTGTAATGCACCACTGCAGTCTAACTTGAAACGACTGTATAGTGGCTAATGTCAAATGATGAGGGTTCCTTCAGTTTACAGGCCGTTATCACTCCTATAGTCCCGTTGTTTGGTCTATGGGTTTCTAATGGCAGATCCCACTTAATGTTGAATGCCTTAATCAATGATTGTTGTCCATATATAAAAAGAGAGAATATATTACTGTTGTTTAACAGAACCATTTGCATGTCACTGCAATGTAGCAGGTAAATACACTGGATTGATTTTATTTATGTTTCATGTGCAAGAACTAGTTAACGGTTGTTTTTCTTCATGTTCAATACTGTGATTCTCTTTTATTTTTTTATTAAAGCCTTTCAGTGAATGAAAGATGCAACCATAACTGATGTCACTAAAGTAAATGATTAGTATTGTACATTCTCACATAGGAACACAGGAGTTTTTGATTCAAAGCTAAATTAATACATTTCTGGTCACTAAGTGGCAGAAAAACTTCAAAGCAAGACGTCAAAGACAAAGGCTGTGTTCCAAACGATGTACTTCCCTTAGTACACTCACATAGTACTTTTACACGGTAGGACTGTTGCTTTTGTAGTACTTGAAATTGTTGTCTCAAATCACACACTTGCTGTTCTGCACTTAGTGGAATTAAGCGTAACATTTGAACGCATCCTCTGCCAACCTATCTGCCATCATTAATTATTTTACCCAGAAATGATCTGCAGCTTCTTCAGTCGCTGAAATGTGAAAGTCATTTAGGTCAGTGGTCCCTACCGTTCCGCTGCGTGGCCAAAATGGCGACAATCGAGTGTGAAAAGTGTCCAGTGTTTCAAAATCTTTGGACCGTTTTTAGGGCATCAACTTGTAGCGCACTGCAAGTTTCCCTACTTGTCAGTGTGAATGCACTTATGCACTCAAAGTAGTGAGTGTTATTATATAAGTACGCCATTTGGAGCACAGCAAGAGACCTGAAACATTATGGATTCATTAAGTCCAGCCTACATTAACATCATGTCTTGGTATGAACTATTTTCTCTCCTTCAGCTGTTTTAACATCGTCTCCTGACTTACTCTGGATTTGTAACCGCTAAATGGGCCTTCACCTGCTGGTCACTCATTTTGCAGGTCTGGCTGAGTTGTACACGGAAGGTTTATCAGGGCTCGTCTGCTGGAACATAACCATAAACTAAAAAGAGGCTGAGAGCTACAGAATTTTGATTTCTTGCAAAAGCTATCCCTTTATTATTACATACACTGATTGAATTTAATGCACATTGATTAATAGACATTTAAATTTACACGTAATGCAGTTGGATTAGGTTTAACTAGATGAATTGGATAAAATGAGGGTAAATACTATAAATATCTCTTTAAACCCTACTTTGTAATAAACAGTATTCAGTACCAAACCTTTGTTAATCATTCAGAACAATGACTAATAAGACATTTAAAAGCAAAGGCATCTCTGTTTGAGTATTCCCCACCAACTCACCATGTATTTTCACTTACCTTTGCTTATTCAGACCACTTTGGGGGCTGCAAAGACTGAGCGTGATTGAGAAGTCCCTCACCCTCATGTTAACTTTGTCCACATGCTATGACACAACCACTTTACTCAGCATTTCATTCTCTATTCTAACCTCAGCTCTCCCCGACTACAACCTGAGCAGAGGTCTGATCAGGAAGACGACCTGAAAGTGGAGTGAGGGAGGGCAGTTTTCTCTGTTGAAGCCGTTTCACTGTCTACCCCAAACTAGTAGTTATTCAGAACTAAATGACCTGTGACAGCCATATGTGACACACTGTACAGCATGTAAACTACCTGTTTAACTACTGTGACTTAAAAAAAAAAGAAAAAAAAAAAAGAAGGGACTAAGCATAGAATAGCAATAGTGTCGTGAACCCTTGCAGAGTATTACAATTTTTTTTATGTCCTAAAACGTGAACCTTTCCACACATGTACACACTCAAATCCTTGGACACAGGACTGTACTAATATAAACCGGCATTCACTCTGTATTATAAGTTCAGTATGTTTGTTTAAACCAAACTCAAACTCTAAACTCATCTATTGCCTCTTTTATATGACTCCATATCAGCATTTTCATGTGTAATTGATGGTGCGTTGTTTACTGTATCTGAAAAGTGTGACTGATAGAATCGCTGCTGTTCTATATTGTGTATAATGTGAAACATGCAGTCGTTACATGAGTTGTCAAGTTCAGCAATAAAGAGCTCTCAAGGTTCAGACAGACTGTCGTAAACAGCCGGCTTCCTCATTCATTCTGCGCTTGTCACTCACATACAGCACATCAGGAGCACACTGACCTGTGTTAGTGGTGAAAAGAAGACGTGGCTCAAAGTGTTGTTTAAGACGAGTAACACAGAACGATAATAAAGTTGATATTTAATCAAATTCAACAATACATAGACTGCAGTTTGCATAAGCATCAACACAACACAGACTTTGGGTTTGTCTTTCAGAATAAAAGTCTGCTATGAACAGGAAGAACACTAAGACACTAAGTATGTCAACATCCTACAGTAAAACAACAAATTTGATCACAAATATAAATGTTTGTGTCAGTGACAGAAGTCCATGAATACATTGTGTTAAATTCTAACCAGAAATACACTGTTGACAGAATTTCAAAAGTGATATCAAAATAGGATATCAAAAGTTACTAAAAACCAACAAATGAAAAGATCAATAAAAAAAGAAAGAAAAAGAAAACAGTTGGCTCAGTTATAAGATAAACTTGAAACAAATACTTTCCTGTTCACGTGAAATCCACCAGAACTCCCAGAAAAAGTCCCTGGATTTGGTTCATGCTATTCAATTAATGTTATTTCTGCAACAGGCTGGCATCAGTAAGGCCAGAAAGGCACATCAAAGTCTCCGGTCTAAGATTTTATACTTTGGTTTAAATAGTTTAAGTTTCATTACCCAGAACTTACTATATAATCAATAATATCGCTTTAATGTCTAAAATGTAACTTAAAAACAAACCTATGTAACCTGTGAAAGAAGACATAGCACATTCTTTCCCTTATTAGTAAATTGCACTCCTGCTCAACTCAATATACTCACTGGTTTTGTTGCTTCAGCCTCCCTTGGTCTGATGTAACCAGTAGCTTATATGGGCTAATGTTAACCAATGGTAGCATGTTTTATATAGATATTGGTGTGTAAGAGATGTTGCTGATGCAGTTTTGTCTTTTCTCTACTTGTGTCTCTGTTATGCTTTAGCTTAACAGTACTTCTAGTATTTAATATTATCCTTTTCATTGGCTTGTTAGGGTCGATTTTTAATCTTCTGTGAAGGCTTACCCCAGGACCACAATACAAACCTGTGCTGCATGACAGGATTTATTCTCATCTATTTACCTGAAAAACTATTAGGGTGACAGCAACCGTGTGCTGAAATATTAATGATGCTCTGTGGTCATTTTTCCATTCTCAGAGTTCTTGGAGAACCAGCATTGTAATAAATCACGACACAGTTCCTGACCTTAAATGTGCCTTTCAAGCAGTTCAAGCTGAGGGAGCTTGTTTAATTACTCTAACTGTCGTCCTTCAGCATCTCTTCGATCTCTCTGTCCCAGTTGTCGTCACGGTTCTCATTATCAGTCAGCACGTCGTACTCTTGAAGTTCCTCCTGCAACTCTCTTTCCCAGTCTGTAGTCTCTGAGAAAAAAAGAAAAGAAAAAGAAGCTGAGTCACACATTGAACTCCTACAAATACATGATAACCCAGTTGAACTAAATTACTTGCCCTGTTGTTCTTCCCTCTTGTCCAGAACCAGCTGTTCCATTTCTTTGCGTAGATCCTCCTCATTTATCTTGCACGAGTCAAAAGCATCACTTACAAATTCGGACACAGGTGGACTGGTGGAGAGCTCCTCTTCATCCTTTAATAACACAAACAAAAGGTCAGCTTGTCAGAATTTTTCCAAACACTGCTTTAGATGGAATTATATTGTGTATTTTAGACTTTGATATCAGGTGGCTCACCTCTCTTGACTTTGGTTTGAGACTGTGGATGGCAGAGGACGTTTTCTGTTTAGCTACATCTGTATAAATGGTTATTAGACATCATTTTCAGTGATACTCATACTAAAATAATCCATATAATGTTGCTCCTACTACTGATTTTAACACTTAACAAGATTATCTGACAAACTAAAGGTAAAATACTGTGTGCAAAAAGGTCTTAATGTTAACACACTCTTTGGTTTATTACACATTGAACCTGACCGCTCTTTTGTTTCAATCATGCTTAATATTTAGTGTAAGAAGCTATAAATTGAAAGACATCTGTATTTTCCTCTCTGACAACAACATTAGGATCAATCATGTCCTGAGAGTTTGACACTTGAGGTTCGACTGTACCCTTACGATGAGGATCCTCAGGACTGGAGCAAGTTCTCTCCTTGTCCCTCTGCTCTGCATCCTGTTGTGCTGCCAAGGCTGTGAGCTGAGCTGACTGTTTTATCAAGGACACTCTGTAGAAGTAATTCTTCCAGAAGACTTCCTCTTTCACCCTAAAAAAAAAAAAGAAGAACAACACAGGGAAAAGGCAATCATCTCCACAGTGGAAGGAAATAAACATACCTATGTTTTTAATAAACACACATGTAAGGATGGACGCGCTGACAACAGTGCTCAACAAAGTTGATATGTAAGTGAAGCTCTCTCACTGTTTGGGAACCAGATGGAAGCGCATCTTCCGGAGGAGCTCATCCTCGTCCAACATCACCATGGCGATGGGATACATTTGCTCAAAGTCAAAATGAAATTGCACCCCAGCAGGAGGGTCTCGCAAAAAATTTCTTTTGTCCTGTCACCAAAATAAATCAAATAGCAATATAGTGATGCACAATTGAACTATTTGTTTTATATAAAAGAAAGGTTTTGTGGGGTCACTCACAGCTGAGAGAGCTAAAATCTGTTGCTGTATGGTGTCCTCTTCATTATAGCCAACCCATGGTGGCACAGCAGCACCTGGGAGCAAAGAAAACCGGCCTGTCGTTACTGCAATGTAAATGTATGTACGTGTAGTGTTTTAATTCAAGTTTAATTATGAGTTGAAATATAGACAGGCAAATAAAAACACCGAGGTATTTACCAAACTTTTTTGCATTTTTCTCCTGAACAAACTTTTCTTGTTCTTTCTGGAAATCACCCAAAATGGTCTGAGGGGGGAAAAACCAACACAGTTTAGTACAAAGAAGAGGTGCAATAATTTAAATAACTGACAGCAAAGCTGTTTACCTTATCAATAAGTCCATTGATCTTCCCCTCCTCCACGCTTTTCTTTAAGGTCTGTGCTGTTTCAACGACGGACTCGGACAGTTTCTTTGTGGCACTGCTGGCGAAAGTAAACATGAAGCCTGCAGAGAAGCAGCATGCTGAGGTTACTGATGTCTGGCTGCTGCACTTTCACCAGAGTTACAACTCTGGTAGCCGACTAACAACAACAACAACAACAACAACAACAACAACAACAAAATTAAAGCTTCATCAATTTGAACAAACTCACCACTGAAACCCTTCGCTTTCTGGAGCAGTTGAGGTGGTTGAGCACTTTTCTCAACAGCACCGTCCTCCTCACTTTCAGCAGCAGCAGCAGCAGCCTCCGCTTTGTTTACTCCACCATTCCCGTCTTCATCAGCACCAACAACAGACTCGCTTTCTTGTTCAACTTGGCCATTTTCGTTTTCTATTCCGAGCCAGGTTCCCCAATTCTTAAACATACTTTAAACACCCAGTCAAAAAAAAGTTCAAATAAGTTCATGAGCATGCTCTAAAGGTCATATTTTTTTGGTTGTATATGTCGGTTTTTCTGATAGTTTGAAACTAGGCGATAGCTGGTGACGTTATACCACTCGGCCACTTCCGCGAATTAGTTCGGTTTGACCCTCCTGCCGACCCTTAGGCTAAAACAAGTTGGCATGGCAACGCACGCGCTTTCTTCTACGAGTCTTTAACCAAGTTAATAGTTTCCTAACGGACTAATATATTGCGGACAAAATGACCTGCCCCTCCTGTTAGACTCTTTTTTTTTTTTTTAAAGTCTCATCTTAAACGGGTTTAAATCGCTAAGTGTAAATTCTTCAAGGAGAAATCTCGCCTTTTGTACGCTTAACGGTAGATGACGCGCGCGAGCCGCGTCGCGCTCCGCTCGTCGTCCCGGTTCTCCGCGGACGGAGCTACTTGTAGCTTAGCTCGCGTGAACTCTCCCGGAGCGTGTCGGTGCCGCTCGGTCCGTGTCCGCGAAGCAGGATCCGGGTCGAACCGCTGCGTTTTGAAACGGTGTCAGTTCTCATCTTATTCCGCGAAGCCGTCCGCACAATTATGTTACGACTAAAAAGTTGATTCCTTCCGAGTATAAAAACAACAACAACAACCCCAAAACAAACCTCCCGGTTTCTGAAGATGAAGGATGTGTAACGAAGAGCCGGGACGTCGCTGCGTGTCGACCCGACGGAGCTCTCGTGTTCACCGGGTTGTCCAAAAGTTTTAATTCCCAGGTAAGGTCGCCCCGTTTTGTTTTTTTTATAATATCTTGTTTTTATATAAAATGTTTGGACTTCACGGTGTTGAAGTTAAATGTTGGTTTCGCACGCGGATCGTGTTTCTTTATTGAGGAGAGCAGGTCTGTTTAACGCGGCTCAGCGGGGCTTATTTGTCGGGACAGCCGAGGATGGTTCCCATTGTGTTGCTCCACAGCGATAAGTGTGTTCATTTAAATCAAGTTAAAGTCAACATGTCTGATTAGTGACAACAGGTGTTTCAAACTAGTCGCTCTCAGGACAGACGGGGACGAGAGTTCATTTTAAATGAAGACACCGTAACTTCAGCGGACAGTCACTTTAACCGTGGAAGACGTGTGTTGAAATAGGATTTCATAAATGCTATAGTCTTTTTATTTTATTGCCAAAAATAATCCTAAATTCAAACTGTCAATAGCCAGTCTTATCCCAATGCATTGACATCCATACTCCTGACAAATACAACTCTTGATATTATTATAGTGATCTTAGATTGAGTTTGCTCACAGCTATAGTGCAAAGCTTTGTAATGCCCATGTTTGAATTTCACTTAACACTGCCATGCTCTTATTATTTTTCTTTTGTTCCAGACATTATTGTCACTGATGCCAGTTTAATCCTACACCATATAAAAGACTAGGGATGCACGGTTTTTGATGGGTTTTTTTCCCCGCTGATATCTGTTATGTTGATAATTTGCAACACTTTTACAGATTCATGCTCATGCTCTCTTTGTTCTTCACAGATTTGTTGTAATGATCAAGATGATGGGCAATTAGAGTTTGTTGTGTTGAAGAAATGGCGAAGCAGAGCAATCATTGCAAGTAACAACTTTGCTATGAGTTTGGAGCAGTAATAATAGCAACATATATATATTTGATTATTTGCTTGATCAAATGAATATAAACAGTATTCTCCATGAACTAAAATTAAGCTTAATTACAAACCACTCTTTTGTGTGTTAAATAGTAAAGTAGTGTATAGATCAGTGGATAAATCGTTTAGCTGTCACCGAATGTTTTAAATGTTTTTTTTAATGAAAAGTGACCAAATTTCTCTGATTCCAGCTTGTTAAATGTGAATATTTTCTGGTTCCTTTTTTCCTCCATGATGATAAACTGAATATTTTATGGTTGTGAACTGGGACAAAACAAGACGTTTCAGGCCCCACCTTGGGAAACACAGGGTGACATTTTTCACCATTTTTCTGTCAAGAATCAACATTGAAAATAATCGTTAGTACAATCTATAAATGTTTTTATTAATTTATAGCTTCTATGTTGAAGGTGAATCATCACGCATTAACAGACAGACAGTGACACAGCAATGATCTTAATCAGTGTTGGCTGATGAAAACCAAAACACAGGCCAGCCTAAAGCAGACTTCTCTTGTATCACATAGGTAGGTAGACGTGTGTGTTTGAAACAAAAACATCTGAACAGAAAATCTCAAGATGAGACCGGAAGTAACAGGATAAAGACAATATTGACTATAAAGCATTTAATCAGCCAGTCTACGAATGAGTCTTTACCTCATTTTAGCTGTCTAGCCACTGACATGTGATCACTTTATTCATGAGTGTAAGTTGTTTTATTTTATTTAGCAGTTTATTTTTCAGGCTTGAGCAGGTCAGCAGTATAACATGAACCCAGACTGTGACGAGTGGAAACTGAAACTGATCAGTAAAGTTGTGATCATTTCTAAAATTCACCGTCACAATGCTGCTATGACCAGTGAAGATCTAGCTGTAGCTCTACCAGGCTGTTTATTCAGTGGATTTCAGTGGGAGGTACAGTTGAATGTCATCAGCGTATCACAGAACAAAACGGGCTTTAAAGACAATGTGCCAGCGTTCAATACAGTGAATAGGAGACTGGGGCAGAACTTGAGCCTTTTAAATATAGTGCCATCTCTTAAACTTTAACTTATTGATTTTCAGAGAGGGGCTTCTTATGATGCGTTTACTGGACATGGTTTAATGCTCATTTCTTTATGTTTATCACAGTACAATGGATGCTGAGGGATATAAAGATGGCCTGCGCTGTACAGAAGCAGAGAGCCTTTGGCACGTGATGCAGAAATCAGGAGATGTGGATCAGAGGAGCAGAGATGTTGAGGCCTGGAAGCTGGTGGATGTGTTTCTTTCGGGAGGTGCGCCTTGGGGGTTTACGCTTAGAGGGGGACTGGAGCATCGGGAGCCTCTGCTCATAACAAAGGTAAGTCATTCAAACCAGTCTTTATATGTCAGAGATAGTTGAGAAGGGAGATGTTGTGTTGGAGTCTGCTGGTTGGAGAGCAGGACTTTCACTGCGTGCTGAAATGCATTTTATTAGACTTTTTTAGGCCATAGTAAAAGCTTATAATTTTTCCTTTTTGTAAATTGTCTGTTTCAATCTAAATATCTTCTGCACACATCGACGTGTTCAAACTCTCCAGTACAATAAAATTTAATTGTCACATTGCACTCAATCTTTTCCATTGTTGACATTGTTTAGACTCACCAATTTAACAGCTGCAGGAATATGAGTCAGAGACGTGTATTTTTCTGTCTGTGTACAATTACATCAACATCAGCTACTCATTAGCTTCTCAAAGGAAGTCTCTACGATTGTCAAGATCCTCAACATCATTCGATGTGGAGGATGCCAAACAAATCATGATTTCAAATCAATTTCATGAGTCCTTTAACATGGTGGAGCAGGTGTTGGTGGCTCACAGTGTTAAACATTACTTTCTCTACTGTGTTTGCTCAAACCATCAGTTTTGGCAGTAGTTGCCCGGACCAGTCAAGACTATAATTTTAGTAGCTGCCGTCATCTAATGACAACAAAATGCTGAGTGTCGTGACATCTGAAAATTCTCTGCTTATTATACATAGCAAACATGTTTCTGTGCATCACAAACAGAAGAAGATAAAATAAGGAGGAAGAGACAGGATCAAGTGATTTTAATATTTCAATATTACAAACAGACTGAGATCACTGATATGAGCCTGTTGTTTTCAGCCGTGCTAGTAGAAGTCAGTCAGTTTGAACTAGATTGTAACACCTCAACAACTACTTTAAACATTGCAAAAACATACTTTTATGGTGGTGCTGAAGGGAAATGTAGAGAGGAGAGTTGATGAAGATGTACCACTTGATAAACATTACACCTGCTAAACATCAGCAATATGAGCAAAATCATTATGAGCATGTTTTAGCTGAACTGTGCCAAAGTGCAGCCTCGATTAGCTGTTACCGTGGCTCTTTTTCTATTTCTGTCACTCATGCATTTGGACATGCAGCCTCTTTACAGAGAGTGTTAACCGTCTCCTTTCATGTATGATCTGTCGGTCCAAGCATGTTGCATAGCTCTGGTCATTTAACACATTTTGGCTGAATTTGTAATAAAGTCAGTGCTCAAAAATCTAAACATTAACCACAACATTCAATACAGCTCATAATTCTGCCATGGCTTTGTTTAATAGGCGTCGTCAGTCACCATGAGAGGTAGAGTACCTAACCACAGAGCAGCCCGATCAGCTGTGTAACCTCATTTCCCCGTTGACCGTGTAATGATTTACTACCAAAGACCTTGCTCGTTAATTTCTCATGGTAAGATAGCAGCACCTGTTTGTCTGGAGCTGCATTCCTGCTTGATTTTTCTTTTTCTGTTCGTCATTTCTGTATTGACCCAAATTGGCTCCAAAGTTCATCACAGATGGCCGAAACTCCACCATATGGGCCCAGAGCTACACAGTGAGGACCTCCGTCACCCCGTTACCGACGCTCGATGCAAACATGTGATTTAAATGACCAACATTCTGACCATTTTAAGTCTTTAAGCTGTAAGATTAAATGGCTAGGTCACATTGCTGAATAGTGAGGGGGTGAACCATTTGCACAGCTTGACTTCTGCTTTTTATTGTTAACGTTTTGTCACTGAACGCTACATCTGCACTCCGAAGACCAACAAAAGTGGAGCTGTTTGGATCAGATGGTGAGATCTGACCTCCTTTAAAATCTTTTGACAACTTTCTAACTCTCACCTTTTCATCTGCATAATTACATTCCTTTGAAATAATATTTCATGGTTTTTCCGGAGTCTTCCTGGCTGGAACTAAGATATATATATATTTTTTTTCAGTAATCTCATAAAGCAAATTAGTCATGGACTAGATTTAACACATATTAGTCAAGCTGACTTGAAATGCCTCAGAGTTTAGTTTTCTGTCACTTAGTCTGCGGCGTGTGTTATTAGATCTCACCTGGACATTTGCTTTCCCCTGCTTCTGCTCTGGGTTAAATTTCAGTTCGGAGGGTAGCTCGTGGTACCAGGAGCGGGGGAGGAGGAGGAATGCTGGAGCTTTGTTTGATTTTCAAAATGTTGTGAATTATCCGTGACAGCCTGAAGCCCGTAGGAATGGCATGATGGGATAAATTAAGTCGGGGTTAGTGATTCGTGCTCTTTTGGAGCTCCTCTGAGATTATAGCCGCTGATTTATAAAAGGTGTGTCATTGAATTATTTGTAAAACCAGATAAAGATGCAAGTAAACCTACTGTTCCCCTACTTTGCGGTTGATGGAAAAACAAATGTTTAAGGTCTCGTATTACCACCATTTGTCTGCCTAAGGACATAAATATGTGAACAGGCTGCTGACGTAGTTGTCCACTCAGTATAAACTGAGGTGCACTTTGCTCTTTATCTTCCCAATTTAAAATAAATAAATAAAGGTAAACATACTGGTGGCTGTTCTTGCACCTAAATGTCCTATTTCTGGAGAGCTGTTTTAACGTTTCTATCCTGCCTGAATGGGTACAAGAACAAAAATGCAGCAGCTACAATCTGCTCAGAATATTTGTTCGGTTTGATCTGACCTGAAGCATTTTGTCCTGAACAGTAAAGCTCTGTATTTATTCTGCTCTTGAGAAAAATGTACGCAAACACTATGATATAGACAAATCAGATTACTTAACTGTTCAAATTTCTCCGTCCTACTGCCTACTGATCAGAAATGTAACACAGCAGCACCCATGAGGATTTTCGAGTTAGTTTTCCGATATCTGCTTATACTTCAGCCGAAATGCACTTTACTATTTATCGCTTTAGAAATTAAAATCTTCCTCCTCCAACTAGAATTCGAATGGGTCTGCTTTTCTACGTGAAGGGTGAGCAGAGTTTGGTCTTGGCAAGGATGTCTGCATTTTATGCATTCATCCGAGGAACATGCGTGCCCCTTCGTCTGCCTAAATCAATACTTTTGTTGGCCGTTTTCTGTCTTCTATGCGTTCTCTGAGGGCGCTCCGGTGAAGGATAATAAAAAAAGGGTCCACACTTTGATGACAGGTTCGGAGTATTGGTTTAAAAAATATCCTGGATCTAATTAAAATTCTTAACATTCCTCTCATAGCTCCGGTTATACTCAAGGTCTTCATGGACTTAAAGTCCTTCGTCTCAATAAACTTAAATAATCCTGTTTTACACAAGACAGCTGGGCATGCACCTCGTACATGTTTCCTCTGCCAGGATCACATTTTATATGGAAGAAAATATTGTTTGGTCTTGAAAAACCAGTACCAGACCCGCTGCAATCAGGTCTTTATTCTTAACACGCTGTGATAAATCACCTGCAGGTAAACAGGTTTTACCAATTATTGAATCCTTTGTGTGGCAGCAGTTTGGCTGCGTTCGCTCGCCCCAGAATTGCTCAAATCCTTGGGCAAAGATTATTCACAGAAATGAGATGATGGTTCGTGTGCGGCAAAAGGCTTCATGACAGACCGTTGTTTTTGGAGGTATGGATGAGGAATGCTGGAGGGATTATTGATTAGCCTGAGAGGAAGGAACGAGACACCGTGTGCTCTTTGATGGAGCTGTTCGACCTTTACATTAGAAATAAAACACAGTTATTGTAAAGCTCCTTCAGTGTTACCTTAAAGTTTGGGACAAACCTCATGGTCTTATTTTAAAAATAGGTTTTTTTTTAGTCTCCTGTGGAAAGCTGGAATTCCTTTTGTTTGATGGTAATTTTTTGCTGGAAAGCTTAAAGTTTCAACACACTCAGTTACAACTTTATGACGCACACCTTCACCGTCCTACCTTCATGAAGGTTATTTGTTTCTCATTTATATCAGTGAGGCTGGAGCAAATAACAGAAACAACTCTCTGCATAATGTAATACGTGCCACAAACTGGATCCATCAAAATTATCATAAAGTTGAATCAACACTTCTGTAAGTTTGAGTAAAAACTGAACATTAATATGTTCACAGAGGCGGACATTATGAACTAATACCTGAGTGTATGTCTTACTGGAATCTCAGAAATAGGGCTGCTATGTTTACTGCTGGGAATGGTTTTCAACATTTTCAGATTTTGCACCGTTACAACAAGAATGCTGTTTGATACCTGACTTAAGTCAGGTTTTTAAACTGAAAATGAACCAGACTTGTCAAAGGTTTCCTTCTCTCTGAACACAAAATTCAGAACATTTCTGATGAAAGAATATGTACAATACAAATGTGATCAGGCTTTCCATTCCAGCTTTTTGTACTTGACAGTTTTTGAAACTCGGGTTGCACAGACACCCTTTTGTCAGAACTAAAAACGTTTTGAGGGAAAACCAGCCAATCGTGTGATAACATGGATGCATTTAAAACCCACTTTAAAGCAGCCATAAGCAATATATATATATATATATATATATATAATACATAATTATCACCATGCAACTCTGTAGTTCCTTTCTGCTCATGTGTTTAAGCTTTTTTGAGCTCATATCTTTGGGGTCATTACTGGTGTGATTACCTCTCACTGCCATCAGTGTTGTTTTTGTTTACAGCTGGCAGCGGAGTTCAGTGAAAAAGCTGTAAAAAGCCTCCTTAAATGACCTAAACAGCAGCAGACAGTAAATGACTAGCTGGTGAACATTCAAAAGTTAAAGGGCATATGTCCCTTTAAAGTTGAGGGATAAATTTGTGTATTCCTTCCGTAAAATGAAGCCTTTATGCAAATGTAGGGATGCGTACAGCTCTCCGGCCCTCCCCCCATTCACCCCCGCCTACACACCCATTGTTCAGCAGCAGCCTGCGACCATGACGACTGTGAGGAGGTGTTCACAGGAAGCAGAGTGAGACTCTGCAGGGATGTTTTGATGCCACAGACTGGGAAGTACTCAGAGTACCATGTAGATGACATTGACTCAATGACTGATTGTACAACAGGATACATTAACTTCTCCTGAGGCTGTGTGTATGGGACGCAGCAGACTCTTCCTCTGGAGGAAGCATAGGTCCCGTAATGTGTGCAGCAAGATTAGTTGAGTTTCTTCTGTCAGTCTGTTGTTTCAACTGCGATTCTCTCTGCAGACATTTGTTGGTGCAGCAGAATCAGAGCCAGTGACAGTAAGAAACGGTACGCTGACAAAGAAGTATCATGAAAGCAGGATATTTTACAATTTATTGCCAATCTGTATTGTTCAAAATGACATCAGCGAACTGAAACGGTAAATTCATTGGCGACGTTGGAGGTTGCAACCAGCTGAACACCCCTCATCTCACCCTTCCCTTCAAAGCGAATAAGAAAATCCACAGTAGCAATGAATCTTGCAAAAAAAGTAATGCTCTAGAGCCGGTGTTTGGTTTGTCCCCTCTGGGACCCAGTAGAAACATGGCGGTGCAACATGATGCGCTCTGTGGAAGGAGAGATCTTAAGGGCTCATTCTAAGATAACGGAAAAATGATTCTTAGTTTCAGGTGATTATACACTAATGAAGACATAGATGGTGTATTATTTTATATTTCTGACAATAGATCCCACTAGTACATACTGACCCATTGATCCTGCCTATGGAGAGTGAGGCCAACAATAGATGCCACTAAAAGAGTCATGAACTGTATTGCAGATGTGCAGGTGAGCATGACCAAAGCTATGTTACAACCAAATATAATGATTTACTGCAAGAACTTGCAAATGTTTAAAATATGTTTCCGTCTACAGCAACATGGACAGATGGTAATAAACAAAACAAAAACTGCATGTTGTGCAAAAGTCAGCTGTGGGTGCGTTTGTTTTATGCGCTTGCTGGTGGCTTGTCAAACTACAGGGAACATTGTCAGTGATGTGTGCGTCTAAAAAAACGTACATAAAGTCTGCGTTTAGTACTGTCAGCAGAAAAGATACATTCCTTACCCTCGTTGCCACCACATCCTTCCCTTCATGACCCACAGAGGGACATCGGGCTATTTTTGAGGATACTGAGGAATCCAGGATGGCTGCAGTCGGACTGATTGTAGCCTGGAGGAAGATGGTAAACAAAGGCCACAGCATGGCTCGTGCTGATTGGGCTTCTGTGGTGAAAAATGTTCGGAAAAGCAGTGTGAACCTCCTGCCTTGATGTTGAATGAACACCAGCTTTATTTGCCCTTTTGTTTTCTTTTGTGTTGCTCTGTGACACTGTTTGCTGTTATTCTTTATTTCTTCTGAAAATATTCTCTTCTTGTGCAGCCATGTTTCCTGTTAGGTTGTATTGAATGAAAGGATAGACGTTTATGTAGCCCCAGGCTGTGATAGCTATGTTGTTGATCTTGAAAAATAAATCTTTTGTATCTACTATATACACAGCAGGTTGCAGATAACAGTTGGTACTGTCATTAGATGGTTTTTGGACTGAGAACTTTGGCTGCACTATTTTCTCTCTTGTTACGTTTGCTTTCTCTCATTCTTTTCGTATAAATTGTACTTTTTCTGTCTTCTTATTCTGCGCTACTGACTGTACGTGCTCTCTGTTTTATGTAAAAATACTTCTTTAGGCAACCCAAAGGATTTTTCACAGCAGCCTGATGTGGCCTCAAACACTGTAATCCAGTGTACTACCTAAAGTGAAAGGCTTTACAATATCATCTAAAACATTATATTTTCTATGCGTCAAGATCATTTAAGCAATCAGAACCTCACCTAACTATTCTTTTAGATTTTTGACAACCAACATTATGCGACCCCTTACCACGAATTAAAGACCTTGTGTTAATGTTGCATAATCTAAAACTACTAATTTAGCAGTTGCTTTTCTGTTCCTCAGTTCAAATGAGTCAAACTGCTTTTTTTTCTGGTGAGAATAGTTTTCCAGTTTCAGTAAACGTGCTGTGTTTTGTATCCATTTCAAACATTGTAACTCAGTCAATATAACAGGCTGTGACTCTTCACAAGAAACACTACCATATCAGGACCAGCTCAGGAATCTTGCCAGCCAGCATAAAAATGCCCAATCCAGCCCAGCTGAACTGTCTACTCCAGAAAAATGAAACGAGGCTGCAGTGTGATTAGTGCTATGTGGGGCTCTGGTTCTCCGTGCTGAGGATACAGGCCATATAAGACGTAATGGTCTGTAAACCTACACATACTTCTGCAGTTGAGTCATACAAGCCCCCCTCTCACAGGTTGAGTGGAGAACTGATAATCAGCTGCAGAGCTTTGCGTTTGTGTGTTAATGTGCCAACTGCCAAGCGAGTTCTCGCTGCTTTTCTCTCCAGACCGAGCCGTGCCGTCTTGCACCTCTCATATCTGACTTTCTGCATCAGAGTGAGGACAGCACTGACCTTAACGCGCGGTATTTCTGGCACTTCAGAGACCGAAGCTGGACTTTCTGTCAGTTTAATATCTTCTATCTCCAGTCAGCCTTCGTGTCAGTGTATCTCCTCCAGAGGTACATCATTACGAGGAGTTGCTGAGTTCAGAGCACTGTTCCTTTGTTCACTACACATCCCTTTGTGTTGTTCCAGGTGTCTGCCCTCAGACAAACACAGTGCTTTGTTTTTACATCATGCCACTGGCCTGGACAGCAGCTTTTTGAAGTATTTTTATAGCCTTTGATTCTCGTCTTTAGAAGCTGGCCTACCTGCTGTTAATAATGGTAAACAGTGTGGTGTGTCTTCTGTCACCGTTGCACTGTAAAATCAGAGTCCATGTCATCCAGAGACTAGTGACTTTATGCTGCATTTTTCTTTGATGTTCAGCTTTTCTTGGTTTGAAAACCCAGCATCCATAAAGATTTGATAACTATGAATTTCACAATATTCAGCATTTACCTCTATTACAAAATTGGAAATTAAGTTTACGATGAGCATCAGTAACATCATTTTCTTTAATAAATGGTTTTGTAATACCAACAAAATAATAATTTAATAATCAATTACTCATTTCAATCAGCCACATGAAAAAATTCAGATGGGCAATTTTTGATTTTTAAAAATGTGTTTTGTTGTGCATTTCTCTGTGGACTGAGCATTTTGACACTTTCACAGTATTGATTTAGCACCTAGATATGCTTTATAATTCAAAACAAAACTAAAACTTAAGTTTACAAAATTTGTGATCTTAAATCTTTCCCAACACAGCAGCAGGAGCCTCATGGCCTTAACAAGTCTCATGGCACGCACGTTTAAACTGTATATTCTCTACAGAATAAGTTTGCAGGCATTCTTGTAAATACAAATAATTTGCATAATGTCAATTAAAGAAACAATCCACTTTGACATTTTGGTATTGTCCACGTTTCCGGTGGCAGATGTACATGAAGGTAGTTTGATGTCGTGTAGCCTCTTCGATATCCCCACACCTTTCACTGAGCAAACGCAGTACGTCATCAGGATGTTGTCAATTCAAACTAAATATTGGCGCTCACTGCCAGCTAACTGCTTAGACAACAACATTATTTCAACTGTTAGCATTTCATATCTTTCTCTTCTGTAGAGTGTCCTGAGTTTAATTCAAACGGGTGTTATGGGAACAAATAGAATGTAGGAACTTTTGAGAGAAAGCAACCGAAAGAAGTACTGATATGGTTTAAGATTGCTAAAATGTTAAATATCGTGGCTCATCGCTTGCAGCAAAAGTTGGTATTCTGAAATATTTAGGTATCATCTGCTGTGTTTGTGTTCCAGGTTGAGGAGGGCAGCAAGGCTGCAGCTGTAAGTCTCCAGGTGGGAGACGAGCTTGTCAACATCAACGAGATTCCCCTGAGTGGCTTCAGACAGGAGGCAATCTGCCTGGTGAAAGGCTCCCACAAGACCCTCAGTCTGGTGGTGAAAAGGTAGGTAACCAACCCCCACTCTCCTCCTCCTGCATCTGCTGCTGTCACCTCCCCCTCAGCCCTAACAGGTCACCGTGGTAACCTCTCCAACAAACCAAGGTGATGGAGGAGTGGAGACGGGAGAGCCTGGCCCTCGTGGCTGTTTGTCTGTAGCTCTGCGTTGTCACTGTTGATTTCTTGGGAGCTGGATGGTCCTGTTCTGCCAGGTTGTTTTGTGCTGTTGTCATCAAGACTTCACGGTTTGAGACAGTTTTTCATGACGACAAAGTTGAAAGGAGGAAGAAAAAGGTTTTGGATGACATCATTGTAACTGTTAAATCCCCTGGAGGCAGGTGTGACAGGGACACACAAGGGGAAGTTATTATGCAAACAACGCTACATGACGCTGAGATTTAAAAAAACAAAAACATTTTTATCAGTTGAGCACATCTCGTCGTCAGTTGCTCTCACACCTTGATGATAAGGCATATCTCGTTTGCATTGTTTTCTCTTATAGCGACACTTATACCACACTTCTTACCCTTTATTCTAAAGAAACAGTAAACCCACAACAAATAATTACATTCACTCTTTTTGTCAAAACCCGTCCTTGTGACTTATTGACTTCATTGGATTGTTTAGTGTTGATATGTTGTTTAACTGATGAATCATTTGTCAACTAGAGGTCTTACAATCGGCCTCGTTGTGCGTGAAACACTAGTCTCATTGTCCCTCTTTTCCGTCTGTCTTTCTTCTGTATTGTATCATAATCATAACGTAATCCCTGAACAAATTCTACCGTACAAGGAAGTCAATTCACCATTTATCTCTCCACAAGGACGAGGCTGTGAATCTCACTTATTGTGTTTTATTCTCAATAGACATGTTTATCTTGCAGTGGGATCTGGAAACAAGGACGTTTCGCGATCTGTAACAATCTGTTTTCATTTGACCAACGTATGCTGTTATAAATATCATGCAAGAGTACACATAAACTCACAAACATCACAAATGTGTGTATACTTAGTCATTTTATTTTGGGAGAATTTAAAGGCCCTAAAAATGTATTTTCCTTGTCAGCTTCTTACTTGGTTTCCCACATGAACACATTCTTTTCTGCCAGATTTAAAACTCTTAGTTATAGTTATTTTACCTGAGAGAGTATTTGTATCTGTATAATTGCTTTTCTCAGGAGACTCTTGACAGACAACTATGACCTGCAAGAGCAGGTCAAGTGACCATACAACAGCCGAGTTAGCATTTGAACTTCTTCTGCAGCTACTTTGAGTGCTATTCAAATCTGTAATTATGTTATGTTATATAATAGCTTATATATATAGCCATTTTTCGGAGGGCGTATGTTAGTTATTTAGCCATATTTGTAATGTTATATTTGGAGCAAATTTGCCTTTTAAGGCCCAATTTGGTTTAATAGGGTTTGTAGTATAAGTAGTGAGGCAACTAAATGAAACTGCACAGTAACTTAATAAAGTTTTAGGGCCTTCAGCTTCCTCCATTAGTCACATGATCTGCTCCTTGCAGGTCTCCCCCGTCCATTCAGAGTATACCCCTTGTTTAAAGTGGGCAAGGCTCAGTTGGAAAATGTGATGTCATATGTTTCTCTGCACCAATCAAGAGTTCAGCGTAATTTCAATCCCTATATGATGACCACACCACTGCCAGTCAAATCTAAACTAAATTATACCTTTAATTATTATATTGATACTTAAACATAACGCTACGTTGTTGGGGGTTTAACCAGTATCAGTCATCAGATCTTTCTGATTTGATTAGATCACACTGAAGTGGCTAAGACGGTGTGGACCACCCACATCACACCCACTATTTTCGCACCTGCATTTCTACAGAAAGGTGGAGATATTAATGTGTAGTCACGGATATTTGCTTTATGAGAACGTTTCTTGGTTCAAAATGAGTCACAAACATTTTAGAGGAAAGAAAAGGAAGAAAAGACCTGTGAAAGTTTGTGGTTCATTAGTTAATTTTGTGGTAACGGTTTGAAGGATGGGTACGCATCACAACAAACTATGACCTTTAAAATGATTATAAAGCTGCGTTAATACCTCTTGACTGCAGACCGTTTATATTATACATTAGCATATTTACTAAAGTAGCTACGAGTGTGCTTTGAGTGAAATATCTTGAGTGGATTTTTTTTTTTTGGAGAAATTAGACAAGTAATCAACTGAAAATGGGATCACATGCAGTAACAATATTTTTTTCTAAGTGTTGTGGCTAATTACTTTCTTGCTAGCTAGCCAGCTGAAGTGTCTGTTATCACATTATTTGTGTATTTTCCCTTTTTTAAACAGAGTAAATTGTGACTAGATTGAGCTACAGAAGAGCAGCCGGGATTAGTAAAGGATCTGGAGATTGTCATTTTAGTATGCTGGGGACTCTAAATGGAGAAAGACATTTCCTTACAAGGACAAGTCTTATTGTTCATAATGCGTTTTACACAGACTTTCTGTCCCCCGGGACTCGTAGTTCCTTCTGCTCATCTGTGTTGAAGAATTTGTTTTGTTCGGTCCGTCTCAAATAGCATCTCCACTCACTCATTTTCCAAGGCCACAATAACAAGTCTGTGTCTGATTTAGAATACAGCAGAGTGATAGTTGCTCATTACTGAACCCCAAAGCTTCAATTCCAGCACCATTTCTTCTGCTTTCAATCCAACTCCTGTCTGCATGTCGAGAAGAAAACCGGTGCTGGGGTTTGGAAGTGTTTTCCAACTTTCTCCACTACTACCCGTCCCCACACGGAGCTCTGATGTTTGCTTAGAGCTTCATCTGTGCCTGTGCATGTCAGGGATAATGGGGGATCGCTGAGCGGAGATCAGAAAGCTGTCCGAACTTGCTCTTGTGTACAGGTGTGGTCTCCTCACAGGCTGCAGAAGGGAGGAGCTTGATTTAGCCAGTCATGAATTTTTGCATGTAGTGACTAATGGGAGACAGTCGGTGTAATGTCATATGGGAGAGGGGCAGAGGAGAGGCTTGTCACGCGTCACATAGAGAACAGATAGGTGTGGTAATGTGTGGGAAAGCATGTTGTCGCCTTTGCACATGCCTCGACAAAACTCCAGTTCACTCTGTGCTGCAGCTCCTGCATGTCAAATGAAGAAGTATAGGTTTTACAGATAATTGCATTTTGGACAATAAATCTGTCTGTGCATTAAAAACTAAATCAGGGTGTTAGCTGTGGCTAAATTGCACATTTCATGCACAATTTGTGTAAAACAACTTTAACTACTGCATATAAACACGGCAACGCAACTCAGATTTATTTATATACCACCTTTCATACAACAATGAATCCTAAAGTGCTTCACAGAGCAAGAAAAAAAGAAACTTAATAATTGTTTCACATGAACACATTACATTTGCATGCATTCCAGCTTGTTATTGTTGACTGAGTGAAATCCAAAAGTTTTATTTTTGTTAATGTGGCAAATGAGTAGTTAGTAATGTGTCACCAAACTGTAAATGGCCGACACTTCTCTTTGGATCAGCTCTACAACTGTAACTTTCCTGAAAAAAAGAAAACGGTTTGACACCTGGAGCTCACAGAAACAGACAATTTGAAGCACTGATGGATGCCCCGTGTTGTTTTAAAAGGTTGTGAAGCACACAAAAGTAAAACTCTTTTTCCAGAATGTGTTCACATTATTTTGTTTGCTTTTGCGGTCTGTGGCCTTTCAGGATTTTATTCTCCACGAGGACCCCTGCCGTTTGGATTCCTCTCCTCTCCCATTAAGGCATTTGCTGTGCATGCAACTAACTGTGGAGTGAACCATTACACTGTACAAACAAGAGGCTCGAAGTTTGTTGTGGTATTTGGTTTCCCCCTTCTGGCATTATTACAGAAGCACCACAGTCTCGAACACGCCTCATTACTTTGCACTGAAAAGAAGTCGCCCACTGTAGCAGGAGGCGACGTCTGTGTTTCTTCCTTGCAGCTGTTGCAGCGTCAAAAAGAGTTGTTTCCAACATGTATGTGGCTGTTTTAGATGAATGAAGACTGCACTGAGTTTCAGTGCACAATCCAATTATTCCTGGAAAAGCTTACAGGAATAAGTTACAGTGTAAGCGTTCAGCAGGGTTGCAGTGCAGCTTTGTTTTACTAAATAAACCTCTGAAGTATGTTGGGAATGCTGCGCACTGAATTCTTGTCGTAAGCAGATTTCTTGAAATTGTTGCGGTCTCAAGTGAGGAATTAATAGTTTAGAGATTTCAATGATTCATAGTCTTGACTGCACCCCTCTGATCCTTTTTGGTTTGTTCCATTACCGAGGTGAGATAACAGCGAGTCACTGAATTCGATTTCACTTGTTTTACAGGAAGTTTTCTTTTAAGCAGTCTAATAAGAAAAAGTTGCTTGGAACTGTGTTTTCTGTAAAGTGACATGAAGAACTGTTTGTTCATTTACATACATACATGTACATTTTATGAGGTATCATCAGGGTTAATCAGTCCTTCCAGGACATCACGATCTTGTAATCGCAATAATAAACACAAATTCAAGCAATCGGCACAATATTTGCAAAAGCTCGAAATTTTGCAAAAATCTCGAAATCTTTCCGCAAGATATGTTGTCAACAGAAGCTCTCCTGAATGTATCACTGCATGAAGTAGCATTTCCAAACAAAACCTGCTTTATTAATAAAAAATAACTCCACAGGGCTCTCCCCCTCCGCCCCCATGCTTATTATCAGAGATGATTACATACGAGTCTTTATCGGGTAATTGTTCAAAGAAATTCCTGTAATTTTACTGCAAAAAACTCACTTAATACTCCACAAATGACATCACAATTTTTGAGACAAACTTCTGAAAAATCAAGCATTTTTGATCGCAACAATCACAACAACTCTGCAAACTCCTGGAAGAACTGGTTAATCCGTGTTGGACGTGCATTTTTTTTTTTTTTTTGCACTTATTATAAAATAAACACTAATAATTTGCCTTCGTGGTCGGGCTTATTGTTTATGCCATGATCGCTCGTTTGGCTTGCAGTGATATCTTCACTATGCTTTGCGGTGTTTATCAGTCATATTCAGCATCTTAAATTACAAATCTTGTCATCACATAGCACCTATTCGGAGTGTTTATGGGGAAAATCTCCCTCAGGGAACGACGTTCAGATCAAGTCACGGCTGACGTTACATCAAGATTTAATAGCTTCACACCTTTACAACAGATTTTCCCGTTTTGTACATGTTCTCTTGCACTATTATACGCTATAGCTTTATAGATTGTAGTCCACAGTACGTCAGTGTTTTTATTATTACTATGGTTAATCCACACAATATGTGTTGTTGTTGCTTCACTTATGTTCTGGTGTCTCGCTCTTCAGCTGTGGCCCAGTTGTATGCTTTCATAGGTTGTTGGTGAATTTATGCCTGCGCTCTTCATCATTGATTAGCCCAATAAAACCTGAAAAGTAATAAATGGACATCGTTTCGGACATGATGATGCAGGGAGGACTTCCAGTGATGCTGCTCGGCCTCAGACAAAAGATTTCCAGGTGTCTGTGGGCGATGGGTCAGCGCAGGCAGCCGCTGACTTGACAGCTGGAATGCCACTCAGCCCAGGAATGTGCCGGTCATTACATGCTCTGCTCACGGTTCACCTCTCTCACCCCAAACATGACTGGTTTGATTGTAGGTTTGCTGAAGAAGGTCTTTGTGGGACCTGTTAGGGACCAAATGGAACCCAACAGCTCACCTGCAAAAGTGCAGGTAGGGTGCTTAAAACAACCTCAGCATTTTTCTGCCCAGTAACACTGCACATGATGCTGCGCTTTGTTTTGAGTCGTTATCATACTTTGATAGGTGAACTGACCTCGCTGATTATTAGCAGCTACCCCTAATTTTTAATTTCCATTTCTGAATTGTAGTCTGAGTTTGATGGTTGGGTTTAATAGCGACCAACAAAGACACTAGGCCAAGAAGCTAAAATGATAAAGAGTGACATTAATTTCTAAAAACTTGGGAGTTTGGTTGTTAATGAATATTTCAACTATCTACGATCACACCACAGGAGGTTGTCTGAGAAATGCAGCCCTCCATCTTTTCAAGTCAAGTATGAAATAAATAAGACCAGAAATGCTTTTTTTGTCCACATTCACAGCATGACAAATCATATTCAACTCGTTAATGTCGACCCCTTGTTGTTACATGTTTTTATTTGTTTAGATTAAAGATGTTTTTAGCATTCTATGATATCAGTTGCATTTGTTAAACTTGTGAGGAACATAATCCAATCGCTGGTTCTCACAATAAAAACCTTGTTTGGATTGTATGCCTGACTGCTTCCCTCACAATAGATGACTGTGAATTTTATTGCCTTCCTATCAGCTTTAGGTTGCAACAGTTCTTCACTAATCTTCTTGCCTCTCACCAGACCTCTTGCTGGTGTGCCAGAGCACGTTTTACAAAGAAAAGAAAAATACACTTGTTGGTCACTCAGCAGTGCAGGGATGTTTCCCCCCTCAGAAACAAATGCAAATATCAGTTTGGATTAAAGAGCTTTCTAAATTTTAAAGAGTTTATTTATTTTTTTGTACTTTAATATGTTACCTAAAGTTAAGAACCAGAAAATCAAAAGACACAATTGGCTATTTCTTTCAAACTGCACAGCAGCTGGAACTCTTGCATTGTTAATCATTTCCAATATGGAACCACATCATAACACATGTCAGTAGTTATACGATAGCTTTAAAGTCCAAAGGGGAGTATCAAGTCAGTTTTAACTGTGGAAGTTGGACAGCAGAATTCGGTGGCACCTGACACCACACTACGTTGACTACAAAGCCAATTAACGTAGTTTAAAAGGAAAATACGTTCCTCATATAGATTTATATGAAATATACCAAATAGAAAATGAGCATCAATGACTATGTATGACCAGTTTTTCTCCTTCAGACTCAAAAGTACAACACAATCTGAAATAAGTCAATAGTTTTTTATACCAAGTTGTATTTGCCTTGTGTTGCCGACATCCCTTTTTGGGCCCTTGCAATGCTCATTACCCAAGGCTTTCAGGAAACAGGGTGCCCTTGCACCCTAGAGATCAACCTGTTGCCATAGTAATGGTTGAAATGCATGTCTGCCTCACAACGGGGGAGATGGGAAGAGAAGAGTCCGGCATTTCATCCCATCATTAGCATATTAGCCCCTTGGAGCCAATGAAAGGTAGGGGAATACTCCAAGGGGACTGGCTGTGACAATAGCCCTCCTCCCTCTCCTTGCACTCCTCCACCCCCTCTTCAGGAAAGAAAAAAACCCAGTAATCCTGAAGGAAATCTCCCCCTCTGCTCAAGCTAATTCTGTCAGGAGAACTTAGTTTTGGTAATGGCCATTTCAGTGTTGAATATTAGGTGTGAGGTGTCAGTTGGTGTGTGTTTGGAGGAAGGGTGCTCGGTGAGAGTTGTGTGATGATGCTCAGACCTCGGCGGTCTGCATGTCTCTTTATTTTGGCCTGTCTTTGAAGTGTCTATGGAATGCAGCGCCTGACCAGCACAGGGGTGCAACTCGTCTCACTTTGTTGTCCAAACTGAGCTCCAGTCTCGTATTGCTGGAGTATCTTTGGGATACCACATTTCTTCTTTGTCTCCTTTCTAAATTCCATCCAAATGTTTGGTGAGTTTGAATGAAATGTATTGTATGTATGAATAATTTTTCATAGTTTAAACTTTTGACTTTTGTGTTTGAACGCTGTCAAACCTGCAGATTTTTGCCTTTTGTGTGTCAGTGAATTATTGGGGCCTTCTTTGCTTGTTTATTTTTTTTAATCCTAATACTCTGTTATTGTTGTGATTGCTTTTGTCTTATCATTCAGTATGAGGTCATCCTTCATTTGGGTTAAGCCATGATCAGCAGGATTTAGCATTTAAAAACCAAATTAATCTTTGAAGGAAAAGGATTGTAGGTAAAATGAAATAATCTGTGAATATTCTCCCAAAGTGTTGTTAATTAACCGACCATTAGTTTGTCCACAGGTTTAATGAGTGCTCTGTTTGTTGTTGTATGTAATGTATGTGCGGGCTGTTTCTTTGTGAATGTGGACCAGTTGGTACCGGACAAATTTGAAGTGAAATCAGGCTCTAAACTGATCACTCAGAAAACAGACTCTCCCCCTGCCCCCATTCCAACTAACTGATTCACTTTCCTAGCATATCTGTGCCGGCCCAGCTGTAGCCCTGACGATAGGCCTAATAAAACCCGCTTCATTTGCATACCAATAGCCAGCGCCATGTGTGGCTAGCTCCAAGTGCCCCAGAAACACAGACTGCGAGGAGACAAGGAAGACTGAGCTCCATGTTGGCTTTTCTTTGTCCTCCAAATAGGCCTTAACTCTAATCCACAATTCATTTTGTGGAATTGTCCCACTTTTATCGAGCTTAACCAAATCTCTGTCTCAATCTGAAAATTCTCATCTGTAAAAGGAGTGTAAGGTGCAAATAGCTCTTAGTATTCAATTTACCACGGAGTGCATTTTCAGAACTCCATCCGAAGGAAGCTGTTGTTTGGCCCTCTTGTCATCAGATCATTGAAGGCCTTTAGACAAGGTGACTGAAGGGGCAAGACCTACTGACCTCATGGCTTTGTAGGGCAAGTCTTGAGTCCAATGAGAATGAAAGCAAGCAAAGCTTTGTCTAAAATTCTTCACCAGTGGAGCACCAATGTTCCCTCTCAGTAAAAGTAGTAACCAAGTTCCAGCTGTAGTAAACTGATGAAACTTACATCAGGACACAACGGGATTAGAGGCTTGTTTTTTATACAAATATAATGTGTTCCTTTTAAAGCATGGACTGTGAGAAAATAACACTAACCCTCTTTATATAAACTTAATTTGTTGGGTGGCCCAATTCATCTCCTCTCCATACAACTCTGATCACTATCACTACGGGTGTAACTACGTACCAAAGTCCCTGCTTCCTGTCAAACTATGTCAGCTATGAACCTCATAGGGGACAGAGAGGCTGTCTGGGAGGCAGACGACAGCTTGGACTGAGGGGTGAGGTGGCTGATCTGATTGTGTAAGAGATTCTCGATTCTCTTAAGCCCCCCTGGCCCATGCTGGGCTCGTCTTCCCTCAGGGACCATATGGCAGAGTCTGAGCGCAGCCAGCTCACCTCAGCGACGACGTCCTGTTCCGATAATGAGCCTAATGAGAGATGAGTGAAACTGAGTCTGTTTCGTTGTGGTGTTTGCGTTTTGTAATGTGTTCGTCTGTCCGTCAAACATTGTACGGCCTTTCTCACGTGTCCCAACTTCCATGAAACTGAAAAAATTGTGACATGAACAATCTGTATTTTGACCAGGAGAGGGCGCCACAACACCATATATGAGCAGACATTTACAGTACAGTGCTGTAGAGTTACTCTCCTGTCCCGTCAAGTAGAATACTTTGTCATAATTGAGTTTGATCACAAGAGATTTAGGGAACCTTTATCCTGCTGAGTTTTTGAGACCTCTGTGTGCACAAACCTCCAACTACCCAACAGTCTTAAGTGTCAGGTGCTGTTTGTCCTGTCTACTCTCGGTGAGCTCTTAGTGTTTGTGTGTTCCTCCTCCCGCTGCCTAGGAATATGAAAATGGTGGATTTTGTAGCTCAGAAAATGCCCTCAGAGAATGACGTGCATGTGGCGAGAAGCTTTCTTACGAAGATTTTGCGAAGTTCCATGAGGTACGGTTCTGTGGCTTCATCGTAATCAGTAGCACACATTCCCTTTTTTTCTTCCTCTCCTTCCTTCCTGCTTTCCTGTCATATAAATCATTCGTCTAGTCTTGATATCACCTTCGGTCCTCTCACAGAAACTCTTCCTCTCTTGTGGTTCACCACCTGACCCATCGGCATGCCTTTTGTGTATCGTCTTGTGGTTCATATCATTAGATGAATGGTGGTCACCCCATTTGTACAGCATGCAATACATTGTCTTCCAGTAATGTGTGAACATATATTTTCTGTCTATATTAAAATAAAAGTGTATTTGATTCAGGTTTATGTTTTTTAAATCTTGTTTACCTTCTGACATGCATCTCAGAAAGAGCCACTTTAAAGGGTATGTTTCATATGTTACTGTAAATGCATGATTAAGCAGAAACATAGATTAAAAACGGTTTCTATGTGTGAATGTTGGAGTCAATCAGAAATGTTGCAAAACATCCTAGATGCAGGAAAACAATTACTTTTTTTGAGTTAAAAAAAAAAAATTACAACACAACAATAACTGGTATAACACAGGAGCTCTATCACTGCAATCAGAAAATAAGCCTGAGCTCCAACTACTGTCCTCATAGAAAGTACATTTTTATAACTTAGCTTGTGTTTGCTTACAAATATATAGATCCTCCAACGTCCTACGACAGTGTGCTTTTCAACGTTTCAAAAGAATAAAAAAAGAAATCTAATCAGAAATCTGACAGCCATGTAATTTAATAAAAAAATATCTAATGTATCTAACCTGTACATATATTTTCATAAATAGATGCAACAATCTTCATGAACATTTAATATTACATTTAAACATTAAAAAAAAAAAACATGGGTTTTGTAATTTGCTCAGTTGCATTAGTAGCTTTAGCTGTGACTTCCAGATGTACTCCTTCATATGTGGAAGCACATACTGTTTTCCATAAAGGTTCGGTCTCTAATCCAGTCTGTGTTTCTTTGCCCTCTCTGCAGGCGGAATGAACCCATAAGCAGGCCTCACTCCTGGCACTCCACCAAGTTCAATGAGAGCCAATCGGAGACTGCCAAAACACAGTCTCCGCCCACGGCAGTTTGGCACACAAGATATGATGCAAGGTAGCTCTGGGATCCTGAAGATTGTCTCTGGAGTCTTGAGTGTTAGACATGAAGCAGTTTTGAACAATATATGATAATATGGAGGCTTACCTCGCATTAGCCATGCTATAGCCCTGCATAAACATGGATTTGTGTACAAAGGTGTATTAAATGTGTTTAATCTGCCTTTGCTCATTTCAAAAGCTTGCAGTTAATTAGATCTAAATGTGACTAAATTAACTGGCCATGTCGGCACAGAATGAGATCACATAATTCATTCATCTTTTGCAGAAGTTTTTTTTTTGTATTTTCTCACTTTGTAATTTCCTCTAAACCTCCAGCTCATCTTCGACTGATCTCTCCACCGGCTGGGAGCAGACAAACCTGCGCAGGGTGTCCGACCAGTTCAGCTCTCACGGCAGCATGGACAGTCTAGAACATGTCTCGCATCCATACCCGGCCGGTCAGCTGTCGCCTGCCAAGTCAAACAACAGCATGGAGCACCTCGGAGGAGGGAAACGAGACTCGGCCTACAGCTCTTTCTCCACCAGCTCAGGAACACCCGACTACACCCTCTCAAAAAGCAATGCTGCCTCGACGGAGAATATGCTCTATAAAGTCGGTCAGTGGGATGCTGGAGGAAAGCACATCAGTGGTAGAAACACCCAGAGTCTGGCCGCTGAGGGCCTCAAACAGGACGACAAGCTGATGTATTTTCAGATGCCAGGAGTCGGCTCAGGCGGCGACGGTCCACAGACCGAGGACTCGGCTGGTTCTCGTCATTCCACTTCAAGTAGAATCAGCTTTGGACCAGTGTGGAACGTCCCTGAAAAGAAGAAGACTGCTTCCCCCTCTCCTCCACCTCCTCCACCTCCACCTGCACGCAGCGATAGTTTTGCTGCAACTAAGGTACATGAAAGGGGGCACGTTATTGCTCACCCGGAAGGACCTGACTCACACATACCCGGCAAAGGTTCCTCTGAAAATCGCCGCCACAACATTTCCCCGAAGAATGACAGTGACAGTCTTTACACTTTGTCTGATAAATCCAGTTACAACCAGTTCAACTCAAACAAGCAGTATTCCCTGTCCAGCAGTGATGTTCGGCAAGGCCAACCCCCCCACGTTAGCCAGTCCTACCATCAAAGACAGCACAGTGACAAAGGCACTTTCTATCCTCAACCCTGGGCTTCATCCGTACCAAAGCCACAGACTGCTGGTGGTTACTATAGTAGCATGCAGGAACTGCCCACTAACGGTTCTACACAACACTTTGGCCAGAACCAGAGGAGGAACCTCAGCACCTCCCTGTCCTCCACAGCCACTGATCAGAACACTGAGAGCAGCGGACCGAGCCGATACTACTGTGTCACTACCTGCCAGCCCACCCAGCCCAACGCCCCGTCTCTGTCAGGAATACCGGAGGACAGGAGGAGCGTCTCGTGTCTGGCACAGACTGGAAATGATCGGGGCTCTCTCAGCCCGCAGACAGTCACCAAAGTCAAGTACCATCTGCCCCAACAACAGCAGCACTCCTCATACGGTAAAGACAGTAATGGATACGGCAAGCACCAAGTTACCACCGTACTAGAAACCTCTGTACTTAAAACCAACCCTGATGATAGGGGAGGCCAGAGAGGACACAACTCACAAAACACAGAGGCTCAGTGCACGAGTTACCCTCCGAGCAGACAGTCCGAACAACGGAGGTCTCTGCCACTGCAGCACAGAGAGCCGCCCCAAGACATCAGACATCACAGCCAAGTGAGCAACAAGATCTGCCCCCAGGCAACCCCGATGCTTCACTCACTGTCCATGGATGCCGCCGACCAAGTCGAGAAAACAAGAGGCACAAACTCCGAGGAGTCCCTCGAAGGCAAGCAGGTGAAGCGCAGCGAACGTTTTGCCACCACGCTGAGAAACGAAATCCAGATGAGAAGAGCGAGGCTGCAGAAAAGTATGAGTGCAGCTACCCTGCCTGGTGCTGAGTGTGAGACTGAAGAAAGTCAGGATGTCCGGAAGTCCACTGAAAGTACCCCCCCAACCTCGGCAGATGGCTCCTTCTCTAATACCTACAAGGATAATCTGAAGGAAGCACAAGCGAGGGTGCTCAAGGCTACCTCTTTCAGGAGGAGAGACCTAGAGCCTGTTTTACTGGAGCAGTCTGCAGCCGAGGCCTTGCCTAACTACCCATCCTCAGCGCACGCTCGTAAAGATGTCAACCCTCTGCCGACCGTCACGGAGTCAGTAATGACTAATTCAGGACTTTCCAGCGCTCAGGTAACTCGCATCGGAGGCCGGAAGCGCTTTCCTGCAGAAAAGAAGGTGAGGTCTTTCTCCGAACCGGACAAAATCCATGAAGTCGGGGTGAAAGAAGATCTAACTCTCAGTGAAAAGTCAAGCTCCTCACTGGACCAACAGAAACTCTTCAAAGAAAGTGGGAAGCCAGGTTTCCCCAATCACATGCCCCTTCAAACCAAGAACCCGGGCCGAGATCTTGCCTCCGCCAGCGCAGCGGAGGACACGGTGAAAGGGATGACGGGCAGAGATCAAGCTGAGGAGGCCCGCGGAGTTCCTTACTCTGCACACAAGCAGTCCGTCCAGGACCAGCAAAGACTGGGCACCTTCGCTGAGTATGAGGCCCGGTGGAATATACAGAAGAAAGCGCCGGAAAAAAGAGCCTCCGGACGGTACCGGTCAGCTGATAACATACTAGATCCGGAATCAGAGGAGAGAACTAAAAGCACCTGTTTGCACGAGAGATCCCGATCTTCTCCTTCAGCGGACATCTACGGCCAGGTGAGGCACCAAGTCAGAAAGTTGGTGATCCCATAATAACTTAATCATTTTATTGGAATATATATATATATATATTTAAAAAAAAGAGAGAGATCCCTGGTTTTAGTCTCTGAAATGTTCCAACTGTTTCCAGCCGTCGAGGTGGTTTGACATCTCATTTAGACCAACATACTGACGAAGTGAAAGCAACAAAGGAAAAGCCAAGTCAAATATTAATCGACACACCCTGAGCTTAAGGAAGAGAGAGGGGCATCAACCCTCTCAAGCTCTTTTTTTAGAAGTGAGAAACCAGGAAGCTCCAACATGAGCTGGTTAGAATAATTCAAAGACAAGAACGTGTCTCTCGGGGAGCTGGAAGACTTTTTTCTGTGAATTGTTGGGATATTTTTGCATAAGTGCAACTGTGTTTGCTCAACTTTATTTACAGAAGATTCCAGTTCCTGCAAGAAAGTCTGAACTTGAATATTCCCAGACGGAGAGTAAACCTGCTGAACCGCTCAGCACTGACACACGGTGAGTAAATCTCATTTGCTGGAACCTGCTGGAACACCAATGTCTGTGGGGTTTCTTTCATCCATCATACAGTACAGTATTCAAAAATAGCCGTGTTTTTGCATTTGTTTGTTTCATACTTTGTCGCTTCTTAAGTGGTATCAGTGGAAGTCTACAAGTATTATTCGTCATCAGCGGGTAAGTTGAATGCTAATACTACAATGAGCATTTCTCTTTTTGATCTTTTTGTTCATGGTTTTGCTCTTGCACCAGCGTCCTCCTCATTTTATCAGCATGTTATAGCGTGATATCGTGGTGTTTTTATGCTCCCGGGGTTTATCAGTGACAGAGGGCGGTGAGCTTGTAGAGGAACACTGAAGTCTTTATGATCTAAGGCATAACAGTGGCACTGCCTTGGAGCAGCTGTGACAACATAAGCCGTCTCTTTGGCTGCGCTTTGTGTCCTGGAGGCCTGGTGGTGTAGGCGAGGCATCTGTAACGGGGACCCAAGTTCACGGGGGCCAGCCTGAAGGCTTGACATTATCATCAGTGAGATCTGCTGCTCTGCATAGTTGGATTTGATCCATGCTGGTGGTTCTGTGGAATGCAATAGTGTTTAGTGTACCACTTTGGTCCAGACTGAAATATCTCAACTATTACCAATTATACATTCGTGGTGTCGAGCAGAAGAAGAATCCGAATGACTTTTCGTCTCGCGCCACCAGTGAGATCCACATTTGTGCTTTTGAGTAAAATCTCCTGGTGATGACTGGATATGCAATGAAATTTGGTTCAGACATTCATGTTCCTCCGAGTATGAATTGTGATCACTATTTCTGAATTCTGACATTCCCATCAGCCTCAGTGGTGTTTCGTGCCACGTAGCTTATGTGAGCATGCTAACACACTAAAATAAGATAGTAAACATCAGCATGTTAGCATGCTACTGTTAGCATTTAGTTCAAACTGCTGTCACAAAGCTGCTAGCGTGGCTCTAAACTCTTGTTTTGTGTTTGCGTCTGAAAAAGAAAATAATTATGGAAGATTCAAATTCAATTCTTTAAAATAATTTGCTGTTTGCTACAGAGCATCCAGTCAGACAGTAGGTGGGTCTAACCAGCTACGTGCAGGTTAACTTAATCCTGATTTGTGAGACAGTTCATTTTTTTTAGTCACAAGAGAAAAGCATGGAAATATTAACTCCAGCTTTGTTTGAAAATGTGTGTGTGTGTGTGTGTGTGTGTGTGTGTGTGTGTGTGTGTGTGTGTGTGTGTGTGTGTGTGTGTGTGTGTGTGTGTGTGTGTGTGTGTGTGTGTGTGTGTGTGTGTGTGTGTGTAACCCTCCCAACGGTGTGACACTGTCTGTGTGTATAAAGTGGTTTGGTCACAGTAGATTAAAGCTGGCTGGTCGGTCGGTGACTGTTTTTGTGGACGCGGTATGTTTACAGGTAACAGTCGATGATTTCACGTGATCCTTTGATGATCCTCTATGAACTCTTGTCATATAGAAACATCATTGTATAATGTTGAGTCCGAAGTCATCTGTCCTCTTTTCTTTCGTGCTGCCCTTTATTTTGAAATGTAGTGCTCTTGCTATTTAGTGTTTTTCCACCGTTGAGCTACATCCAGTCTTGGACCAGTCAGGCTTACTTTTCCTGAAATTAAAGGGGCATTCCACCAATTTTACACTTGAAGCATAGCGAAAGAAGTAGGTATTTAACAAGCAGGGAGGGTCTAGTTAAAGATGCGAAATAGTTGCATTTCAGGAAATGTAGGATCCAGTGTTTTTGGAGCTTCACCCATACCAGAGAATAAAAGTCTGGTGAATCAGTTTTGATGATTTCTATTGTATTGTCTTTCTTCTGAGTCACTTAACTTTATGGAAAACTGAATTTTTGGAGTCTAACTTTTTTGTTTTGAGAAAAGCAAGATTTTAAAATGCCAACTTTTTAATAACCGCATGATAACCGGAAGTTTTAAGACATTTCTCTGATTACTTAAAATCCTTCTTAAGCAATCAATAGTGACATGGTCAATATGACTTCATGGCTCCTAACCAGTTCTTCAGGAGTGTTTTTGTTCTGTCTAAACTCTCACAGGTGAAACTCGGTGAGGGGTGTAGAGTATCTGATCTTGAGCAATCTCATTGTTTGAGCAGTCTGACACTCACGTTTGCATTACAACAACAGTGTGAAGGACGTTATTGTCATTGAAAAGTCTGAGATGAGCTGAGTGAGCCAATGCCCCACCCAGATAGTGTTATTGATACAGGTGGAAAGAGACACCAACAGGTGGCTTCTGTCATAGGGAGCCAGCACACAGACAGGACGCTCGCTTTTAGCTCTGCGCCGTAGAGATGACAGGATTAAAGCGTCGCACAGGGTGAGTCCGTTCATATGTTAGTATTTAAATATTCTATAATCCTAAATGTGCTAAATATTTCTGTGGCTGCTCATCAGTTTTAACATTTGTAAAAACGGAAAACATCCCCAAAAAAAGTTACGTTCTCTTGTTTAACAAAGAATATTGTGTAGCAGTGTGTACACAGTAAGAGGTTCAGAGTAAACAGTGATGTTTGGACACCTGTGATGGGCAGCGAGGCTCAAGAACTGCTTTATCATGTTGACATGGACAGTTTTATTACAGCCCGGTCGCACTGAATGATTTAATTTGACATAATAATGTGTCACCAGTTGAATACCTACATCATGATAATATACTGTAACTCATATCCCTCCTACTGGATGCTGCAGTAATATGTGTGGCATCATGTTTCATGCTTCAGGAAGGTAACTTTCTCACACTACGCTGAGCTGAAGCTGAGGCTCCAGGAAGGTGTGAGCTCCGCCAGCATTTGTTCACCGGCCAACTTGTCACAGCTTGTAAGAGTCCCAGCTGGGAGGTGGCGTCTGTCGGTCCACAAGTCACCATATTTTATCTTGTGACTGCAGAATCAATACAATTATGCCTTTAATCAAAGTTGCGTGATTTATTTGTTCATCTTCTCAGAGTTCTCCTAATTGAACATGTATGAGAGCTGTGATCTGTTTGCATGAAAACACAGTTTTAGGCTGTTTTGAATGCTTTTACTTCATAGTGTGGGTGGCTCAGTTATTGACAGCTTTGCTTTATGCTCTACGGGTTCAAATCTATTTATAATTTAGACCATGATCAGGCCTCTAATGAGTCTTGAGACTTCCACACTTTGACCTTCTTTTTTTTTTCTTCTCTTTGCCTAACTTTACCTCCAAAGAGTTAAACTGTAAATATGAGGCAGGAAAAAGTGATCCGGTCTTCTTCTCTGCACTGCAGGATTATTTATTCCTATGCAGACTTTGTGGGGAACTGAAATATTCTTCTTCAGGCTGCCAGCTGAACAGTTACCAGAACGGAGGCTTGCAGAGGAGAGGGAGACGTGCGTCTTGTCATACTGGCATAATCATAGTGGCTGCTGGAGAGACGAACGAGGCCTCCGCCTCAGTGTGTGATTTGATAGATCTGCAGATGATAGTCCGTGCTGCCTGGCTGTGTAATTAAAAGCTTTCTGTTGTATTCCCCAGGTTCTCTGACAGCCGTCCAGGTGACTGTAAAGTGAGAGAAAAACCAGTTGAGTTTGAACATTACTCAGCTCCACCGCCTCCGCCCACGACAGGAGCCAAACCCGACTGCAGACACAGAGCTGCCCCGGCCACCGTGAACCACAGACCCACATCTATTTCTCACAGCCTCCCGGAGCCCGCCCCCCCCGGCCCGACGACCACAGCCGCGTGGAGCTGCCGCCCGGACCGAGGAGAAAGCCCTCCGCGCCGGAGAAGCCTCCCCCGCCCAGATGCCCAGAGGTCGACTCCCACGAATCCTTCACCGGTTCCCAGAGCGAAGTCCTCACCCACTGCCCTCCTCACACTGATCCCAGCTCCGCCTTTGACCCCACCCACTCTGCAAAGGGAGACTCTGAGCAGGGCAAAGGACTTGTGGACAAAGGACAAGGGGCAGTGCATCATCTATCAACATCCAATCCTCAGCCGGCCTCCTCTCCCCCGGCTTCCTCCTACAGACCTTCAGGGCTGGCCAGCATGGAGGGGCAGCGCTCACCATCTCCACAGTTTTCTCCACAGAGGCTCAGCGACAAGCCTCCCGTCTCTCTCCAGGATGAAGAATCAAGCAGGTAACGTTTTTACTTCTAGTCAGTGGAGCGATTTATTCAGAAGTGTCATGAGGACCGAGCTCCCTGTAGCTGCTGCTCATCGTGTCTTTATGCTGCATGTACAAAGGAGCTCATTGAGAGCCGCTGCCTTACAACCAACATGTGAGTGCTATCAAGCCGCAGTAAATTAGAGGGATTCTCTGCATTTCTATCAAAGCCACTTGCGGTTTAGAGATAATTCTGCTCAATGCTGAAAATGTAAAATGTGCTTCTAAAGCCTCAAACACGAAGCCGTTTGTTCATTTTCTTGATTCGGAACTAATTGATATCATCTGTCCTCAAGTTCTGACTGTACAGTCGGATCATTACAGTGAGCACAAACCAAAGTGGTGGGAGGAGTCCAGATGTCTTGGATATTCCAGCACACTGGGCATGGAAAAAAATCTCAGTTGCCATAATGCAGTGAAACTTGAAATCAGGCTGGAATGACTGCAACTCGAGATTTTCTTCTTTCAGGGGGAAACTTCTTCCAGCGTCTTTTTCTAAGACTGTCTGTTTCTCTGATATTTCAGGATGGAGCATGTGATAGAAAACCAAAACACAGCAGCGAGAAAAGTGCCCATCAGGATCGTGCACTCGGAGGGAAGCACAGAGAAGGAGAATTGTCCGTTTTTGCGCCACAGTGACGCTCCTGCCGTTGAAGCCGAGCGGCACGGAGGCACCCGGCTCGGCGGTCTGGTGGCTGCAGGGCAGGACTCGGTCTTCTGTGCCTTTACCCGGCAGAGGGAGCCCGACAACACCCAACAAACGGCCCAGAGAGACGCGTGCGTGACCACCGTAAGAGATCACATCAACTCCAACAGTCAGCAGCCGCCGCCCGCGGAGGAGCCGGCCGTGACCACAGGACTGATCGAGGAGGAGGACCAGAAGAGGGAGGAGTTGGTCAGGGACATCATGGGGAAAGATAAATCACTGGCTGATATTCTGGATCAGAGCAAGATGAAGACCACGATGGACTTGATGGAGGGGATCTTCCCTCAGGGGGAGCAGCTGCTGGAGGGAGCTCACCAGCGCAGGAAGGTGCAGACGAAACAGACCAACTCCCGACCTGCTGAGGAGAGGTGAGCCTCACGTTAGATTTTAGACTATCGCCTATCAGGGATCGTGTTGTTGTAGGTGAGAAACTGCAAGCAGGCGGTGTGTTGTCATGTTGGAGAACCCAACTTTGTTTGCACCGAGTGTTTTCCCTCAGACGCCTCTGAACGTCACAGTTTCAACCTGGGAGATGAGTTCACGACACGCAACCCTGCGAGCACCAAAGAAAACCCGCCTGGTTGCTCCGGACCCGACGCACCTTCTCCGGCGTCGGCCGGTGATTTTCTGCCCCTCTTGAAACGCAAATGTTACTCAAACAACCTCGCCGGGCGCTTCGTTTTATTGCTGCAGAGTTTCTGAAGCGTTTCAGGGGTTTCTGCTGCCGCTTCTAAATTGGTCTTCTCCAAATTGGATGTGAACTCTTTGCTCAAGTCTGCGGTGAAATCACAAATGTACACGTATCAGTGATCACAAAAACGTGTGTAACGGGTGCTCATGTTGATCAAACAATAAAACCCGCGGAGGTTATGGCTTCCTCCTGCTCCGTGTGGACAGAGTGAATCAGGAGCAGCCTCTGAACGTTTTACATGTGAATGATCTGCAGCAGAGTCCACATTAAAACATGAAGTAATCTTTGTGTAGCTGTGCTTCTTTTTTCAAACTTGCCCCAAATAAAACTGTAGTGCAGCGGTGTTGAAGACACATTTGACTTTTGTACACAACGTACCTGCTCAACGCACCTTGTCTGACCTGTCGACGTATGAACACCGAGAAACGGATTTTAAAAAATATGTTAATCTCTGTTAATCATCTCTGAGATTTGAGCTCACACTTGCTGGAAAACACCAAGTATTTGTTTCTGTTTGATGATGTGAGAAACTTGTCATTTGCACCTTCAGGGAAACGGAGGACAGTATGGCAGCAGCCGTCACTATGGTGACCAGCTCCACATATTACAGCACATCTGCTCCTAAAGCTGAGCTCCTCATCAAGATGAAGGACATGCAGGAGCAGCAGCAGGAGGAGGAGGAGGAAGACTCTGAAGATGAGCTGGACATTGATTTGGCCAACAAGAAGGTACCAAAGACTTATTGTCATATTACTTTAGACTGAAGGTCTTTTTTTGCCAGTCAACAGTACTAATCCCTGTTTTGTTTTTGTTTTTTTTACGCAGCAAGAGCTGATCGACAGCCTCAGCAAGAAGCTGCAGGTGCTGCGGGAGGCCAGGGAGAGCCTTCAGGAGGACGTCCTGGACAACAACGCTCTGGGAGACGAGGTGGAGGTCCGAGTCCAGCAGGTGTGCAAATCCAACGAGCTGGACAAGTTCAGGATGTTTGTCGGGGACCTGGACAAGGTGGTGAGCCTGCTGCTGTCGCTGTCGGGCCGGCTGGCCAGAGTGGAGAACGCCCTCAACAGTCTGGAGGAGGACGCCACACCTGAGGAGAGGGTGAGTTGGAAAACTACAAGATACTTAAAAGTAGGTCTTTTGGTGTTTTCAATCAAATTAAAATATGATTTTCTTTTTCTTCTTCTTCTTCAGCGTACGTTGATTGAGAAGAGGAAGCTGCTGATCCGACAGCACGAGGACGCAAAGGAGCTGAAGGAAAACCTGGACCGCCGGGAACGTGTGGTTTATGACATCCTGGCCAGCTACCTGACGGAGGACAGCCTTACGGACTACGAGCACTTCGTCAAGATGAAGTCGGCGCTCATCATCGAGCAGCGCAAGCTCGAGGACAAGATCAAACTGGGCGAGGAGCAGCTCAAATGTCTGACGGACAGCCTGCCCATCGAACAGAGGCTGGCTTTGTGAAGCAGACGGACACCGTTGGGTCTGAAGCAGCTCGAACTCTGACTGAGGCTCCAAAGTGTACCTGAGTCGTGTGGCCAGCAGAGGGAGACAGAGACCAACAACTAACTCGAGGACTGTAAGGACGAAGAACTGGTGCATCCTCTGACTTCTCGTGGTGTAAACAGGGGAACAAAGGACCCCAAACGCTTTTTGAACTGGACCGTCATAACGCCACCGTGACTGACAGCATCGTTGGCATCAACCAGCCACTGTATCTAATGTCATACATGCCATTTTTTTGCTCTGTTTTTACGGATTTTTTTTTAGTAATTTATTGTAGCCTTTTGAATCCTTGCAGGAGGGAACAGTAGGGAGGAGGGAATCTTCAACTGATTGGAGCAGCCTGCTGTGTGTAGACACGCTGAGCAAATCAAATATTTATCACGTTTAAATCATTTTACTCTGAACCCCTTTTTTATATATTTCAGTAAACTCTCATTAACTTACATATAAACTGGTGGCCTTTTACTGAGATTGTTGTGCCCTCGCTTTCCTCACTTTCCTCTGCGTTTAAACACAACAAGAAGCTGGAGGGATGTGACTGAACCCGCGGAGAGGAAGTGTGCAGATTCTGGCCGTTTTTTTTAAAGAGCTCTTGTTCAACTTCACTGAACATTAGAAGCACTTCACATCCAGACTTTTTTTTAAATCTCCATGTGGAGTGCCTGCAGAACGTCACCGTTCGCTCCTGCAGTGCTGCTCGCGTTTATTCACAGCCAGAAAAATCCTGTCTAGATTATGATATTGCCACATTTAAGTTGACCAAGTGTTGCTGTGTTTCGTCTTCTTACTTCACTGTGTTGTTTTTCACGGTGCATAGTTACCACGTTGTTACTTACACGTAGAAAACGTTCAAGTTGGTCATTTTGCAACCAAATCTGGAGCTGAATCATTCCACAGCATTTTGACCAGCTTGAACTTTTAAGGATTAAATCAGTGTCATAAAGCCTATTGGATGATGTTTGTTCCGCACATTTGTCACCGTTTCACACGCTTTCAACCACTGCTACATCCCGACTCGTAACACTTTATCAGCTTCTTTATATCAAATAAAGAGTGTGCTGAAATCGCTGTCCTCTTGTCACTCATTAACCTCACCGCACCCTTCTCTCTGCTGATAATAATGCAGGTAAAGACCTTGAGATTAGGAGGAATATCTCTAACGGTGAGGTGTCGCAGCCTTCCTGTCACAGAACCGAAGCAAAATGTGGACTTCTGTGGAACGACTCGGTGAATATTGAGAACAAGAAAGTTTGAAGGTGAGTAAAAGGAGGGAATGAACAAAATAGATCAACAGATGGTTGATTTATTTTGCTGCATAACCTGCAAAGATTTAAACAGACAATCATTAACTACAACACGGCTCGAACATACGGTGACTATAAAACAAGCTTCCACCACATTTTCCTTGAAATTTCAAAAGAACTGACAAGTTTCTCCTTTGATGTTATTTTGTTTATTTTTTTCAACCTCTGAAGGCAATAGCTTTTTTCTCAACATATTGAATTTACAGATATATTACATACACACTTTACATATTTGGTAATTGTGCTGAAGAAATTCTCTGAGAGAACCCAGAAATGAGTGAATGAAATGCTGATATAATGCGACAAAAGAGGACTTTAAACACTGTTTTATTTAGAGCAGGTTTTATTTCAGTGTTATTAATCTGAATCTTTATTCATATTCACACAGACAGATTATTAAATGTACACTTTCCCTGAAAGATGAAAAGAATAACTGCTGACAGACGATAACAGACATCATGTCAGCTGATATTTTTGTGGTAATGGTCGCAGTACATTGTTACACGTGCAGCGCACTCTTCAGTGACGTGTACATACTCTGTTCTTTATGGTAGAAATAATACACTACTGTTTGATTTGTGGATCAGGTTTTGTAATTTGGTGTGAGAGCAGTATTTCAGACACAAAGTTCTACAGTTCAGGATGAGTTAAGTGTGTAAGACTCGTTTTATACTGAAGGTACAAATATAAAGATGAACTATGGACTAATGAAATGCACGGCCAACATTGGCAAAAATGTTTTTTTTAATTTACAGTAAATAATGTTTTGGATCCCGGTTTTGAAGCACAGTGACCAAGTTGTGTGTTTTAGTGAGAAGTTTTACAGTGTAAAAACACACTTAACAGAGATATTGTTACAAAACCAATCAAGCATCTCTTTCTATTCTGCGATTTCCTATTTCTTATTGCCAGACACACCACATGATACCGTATATTCACGAGTTCATATCTGCCAGCGCAGCTGATTCATCAGTCCAGCTCTGACAATAAATCTGCTTCACTGATTACAGTGGAATAATAACCTAAAGTACATTGTTGTGTGTTTCTGCATCCAGACATTAATCTGCATTTCATTCACTTGTATTTTTTTTCTACCAGCTAAATACACCTTAAAGGGTCAATTCAACAGCTCTAAGGCACGTTCATTTGTACAGTTAATTTCAACAACAAAGCAAATTCAAAGTGTTTTACAGAAAAAAATAAAAGGCATTAAGACAAAATGTGAAAGCAAAAGAAGACAGAAGACACACGAAAAAGCATTTAGAAAAAAAAATTAAGAATTCAAATAGAGTGATAAGACACGAGTAAAAGTTACAGGACATATAAGAAATTATTTTACCGGATGAAAGGCAGTGTTAAACAGAAAAGTCTTCAGCTTTGATTTAGATGTGAGGGTTGCATCAGACCCGCAGTCCTCTGGGAGTTCGTTCCAGATTTATGTAGCATGAAAAACCAAACACAGATTCTCCGTGTTTGACTTTGGGGACAGAAAACAGACCTGACCTGAGGAGTCGGGATGGTTCATAACACAGATCACAAATGTATTTTGGTCCTCAGTGCTTTATAAACTAGCCGCAGTATTTTAAACCGGGTGTAAAGATCTGAGTTATTTCTTTAGTAGGAAGAAAGTAACGTAGTTCAAATGAAAACTATTCACAGAGTTTTTGTGGGTAATCCAGAGTAATCCAGACACTCCAGTTTGGCAACGAATGGGTTTTTTCTTTCCTCTTTGAGTATCACGATGTAAATTTACGGTGTTTATTGGGCCTGAGACAGAAATCTCTAAAGATGTTATCTCACAACATCAGCAGATAAATATTTCTACATGGCTTACTACCACTAGGTAAAAGGGTAAGAGAATATGTTTTTGATCACTTCGGTGAACTGGTTCCTTAAAGGTTCCTTCCGAGTACTTTTGGTACGAAGCCATTTAAGCAGTTTAAGCTATGTTTTTGCTTATGTTTATGTTTTCAGTGATGGCTGTTGGGACCTCTTCATCGATCAGTCTCTCTGAGAAGTAGCGGTCGCGCAGGAGACAGGAATGATTTACTTGACTCACACAGCTCACCAGCAGTTCCTGGGCCTGATAGTCGGGGTCCTGGCATGGATCCTCACCATCTGTACGGCCGGCTTCAATGAGTGGCGGCTGTGGTACGTGGACGACGTGTCCGTCATTTCCGCGGGCGTGGCCTGGGTGGGGATCTGGAGGGCGTGCTTCTACAGCCACGCCTTTCCCAGCGCGGAGTACTGTCAGAGCATCAGCATCTCAGACGCCTTCGTTCCCGTGGAGATCTCGGTGGCTCAGGTGCTGATGGGGCTGGCGGTGATCTGCGGCCTAGTCGGCAACATCAGCGCCGCAGTAGCCGTGAGGATGGTCTACTTCTCTGTGGAGGACCGCAGGAACATCAGGCTGGTCTTCGTGCTGGCGGGGGCCCTGTATTTACTCACAGGGACGTTCTCCCTGGTGCCGCTGGTGTGGAACATGAGGTCTGTGCTCCACAACAGCACCATACACTTCCCTCCTGAGTTCCGCCTCCCCGCCGCTCCCGTCAGGCAGCAGGTGGGCTCGGCCATCGGAGTGGGCATCTCCGCCTCCATCCTGATGCTCATGAGCAGCCTGATTTTCCTCAGCTACCGGTACGTGTGGCGGGCCTTGAGCTCGGAGGCCCCCAGGGACCCGCTGCATGATCCCTGGACAATAACAACACTGCCACAGAAGTCTGAATTGGCAAATGGAGACTACCAGGGCCGGAATAACCCTGCCTTCACCAGTGAAGAAAACTCATGATGTGCCAAACTGACTTTACATTTGTTTTCTTTAATTTGAAAAAAAAAAAAAAACATTTTGAGAAAAATGCTGCTGAAACAAATATTTGTTATTGATTTTTTTGAGTTGTATTAAGAAAGTTATTAATTATACTGTGAAATAACATGTTAAGGACACTGTTAGCTACACGTTAATCCAAGTTGCCAGATGAAAAAACATCATCCGGAATGACAGTCAAATTACTTCACTGTCACTGAACTACAATGTGAAAAACAAAAAGCTACTGCTTGGGGAGAAAAGGATTTTAATAAAGACAGTGTAGGATTGAACACTGATTGTGTGAAATTCAAACCTTCTTCATCTTGAGCAATATTTAGTCTAAGCCTGCAAGTAAAGTAGGCCAGTCTACATCAGAGTCCATTTGTTAACCTGCCTTAACTGGATTTGTGACCACTGGGGGGCAGCAGAAACAAGCTGTGAACACTGCGTCGTTATATCATCACTTGTTAAGTTAAGAACTTATTGGCAAACACCTGCTTGTTTTCACATCCAGCCAATGTGGAGCAACAAGTCTTATTTGTGTTTACCTGATGCATGTACGTTTAATGTGTGTTCTCCTTTTAGCCAACAGATATGATGCAGCAATGGTATTTATTTGGAGTTTTGCATTTTTTTTTTTTTTTACTTTTCTTTGTTTTTCTCCAAACAAACTTTTAATGTTAGCGAGCTGCAGCTGTTATGATATTTTATTGTAGCCTAATCCAAATCAAATCTCCATTTTAAACTCATGCTGCTCATTAAACTGTGATGGATTGAAGTTCAGGGACAAATGCTTATTCACAGTACGTTATAATAAACGCTATCTCTCCAGTGTTATGGAGCTGTGCTGCCTTTCAGGAACCTGAGCGTTCCTGTAATGACTGATCGGGGTTATCACCACGCAGGCCGGAGGAGGTGACGTGACATGCCAAGGTGTGGGCTTCGCATGTGAGGAGGGATCTCAGCGGGTCAGGTTGACTCGGGGGCCCTGCTCATGTGACCTGGGTAGGAGGCTGACGAGAGCAGGCATGTGAGTACGGAGAGGGGGCCGCCTCACTGTGGTGATTGTTGCCAGGGAAGGCACGCACGTACGCGCGCGCACACACACACACACACACACACACGCACACGCACACACACACACACACACACACACGAGTCCAGTGGCCTGCTGCACCTCCGTGGAGGCGGCTAGTTGCTGAAGAACAAAAGGCCCTCTTCAGACGAGCTCTCTGTCAAAAACACAAGTCTCAGAAGTGGATGAATGGTAGACGTTTCTCTGACCACTACAGAAAGGTGGTAAGGTGCTTTATTACACGTTTAAAAAAAAAAAAGAAAGAAAAACACCCCATTTTAATTTAGCCAAATATTATTGAAAAACATTCCTCCAGAGCAGAGCAGAGATTTGGAGAAAGTATTTAAGTAATTCCCCGTCCATCCCTTCATCTGCGTTTTCACCTCCCTCCCACCTCTCCTGCACATTCCCCTCTGCAGATAGGCCTGCCATAATACCTACAGTTTGTTATGTTTTATCTAATCTGTTATGAGAAGTCATCTACTCTATCAGTTATAATGTATAATGGAGGAACACTGATAGGAAGGCTCAATGAAAGTCAGGTGAATGATTAGCATTCAACCAAAAGCCAAACAGAGCTGGATGAAATTTTAGCTCAACTGATGGCCTTTTATTTGCCGTAAACCTTTACTTCCCCCGTTGCTCATCACATGATCCCTCAGATTTATCTGGCGAGGCTTTGGGGGACCCTGAACCCTAGGTTGGGAATCACTGGGTTAATCTACCAAATTATATGAAGTGCTATTTATGCATTCATGCATCAGTATTAGGAATCAAATAATGTCATAACACTCTGCAGAAGAAACACTTTTACTGTTTACTCTTGATAATGATGCCTCTGAATTTTGAATGCAGTAAATGGACTATTTAAACATTGTGGTACCGATACTTCTGTAGAGAGTTTGAGGATTTCTTCCACTGCTGTCTGTAACAGATAACAGTTGAAATAATGTTGAGATTAGCCTGCCTTGCTGCAAACATCTCTTTGTAAACCGTCGGTAAAATGTCTGTTTCTGCAGGTCATGAAAAGACCTGATTGAAAGATAACTGTTATCATCCTTCAGCTTTCAGATAAGATAGGTTTGGGTAACATATGGAAAATTGTCGGGGTTAGGCGTGTTATCATGATTGCTTAAGAGCGACATGTGTTCAGGTCTGCTGAGTAACGGAAGACTGATTTCACAGGAGTGTAGCTGCCATCATATGATGTTTATCTGCTTTTGATCTGAACAGCGGGTTATGTTACACTCATTTCCACAGATGATAAATTTGGGAAGAATGTCAACAACATATTCCAGCAGTTTGCTTATCAAGCCCTCGGCGCAGGTTTGTTTGTTTGTTTGCAGTCGGCTGCATTTAGAGAAGAGGACATGCCATTTCCAGCTGGACTGTGGGGATAATCAAAAAGAATATCTCGGCGGTTGTTTTCAGTGCCTCCCTGCTGATAGCCGCCCTCACCCTGGGAGACAGCAGGCCCTCCCTGCAGCCTGCGTGGAGTCAGAGGATGGGAGGGCGCCTTCTCAATCCACTTCCACTGTTAGTTCCACTGTTAGCCACTTATACAAGTAAAGTCTGGCATGTCTGGGGGCCCCTCAGGCAACATATGCGTCTATGAAAACATCATTATCTCTCATTAACTTCATTCTATAAGAGCTGAGTCCACTGAAAGTACCGTGATTAGGATGGGAAGCTTTGTAAATCATCCACCTCCCATGCAATAACACATTTATGTCACTGTACCCGTGTGTGTAAGTGACACAGACAGGTTTGGAGTGCAGAGAGCGGTGCCGCCCTCCGACCTGGGCAAATTTCTGTAATTATGTCAACTTGTTCTACATTCTTCACAGTACGCACTGCCCATTAAAGCGTTCATTAAACACAGCTTAGCCCAGCGAGTGACCAGGAAATCTGATGGAATTAGTCTCAAGCTGTGTTTCCACCGCCGCAGACACACCTGACAAACCCAAAAGGCTGTTTTTGGTCCACTCGCCGCCTCCGGTCGTCTGTGACTCGCAGACGACCGGAGGGGTGAAGGCGGGGAAAGAGCAGCCATGTTTCCACCTCTGACATAACTGAAGACGAGCATAGTTTCATCTTATCAACTTCAAAATATAATATATTCAGTTTATTTATTACAGATTACATACTAACACAAGAAAACGACCTTTTATAATGAAAAAAAGAGGCAGCTTTTCTACAGAATTGCAATGGAAGTCTTTATGTGAATCATCTGAATATGCTGCACAATCCAGCTCATAAGCAAACACAGAATAATTTGTGCTTCAAGAAGTAATCTCTATGTTTTAGCATTAAGAATAACTTACAATCACAGCATTTTAAAAGCTTAAGAGTCCCGTAAAACAGGACATGAAATGATAACATCTTCTGTTTTTGTCATTGATAAGTGAAGGATCCCGAAGTCATCCCAGAATAAGCATTTTATAAAACTCTAAATCTTTATAAAAAATATTCATTTTTACTGATGTGTCTGATTGTGCAGGTGAGTCATTAAAAATAGCTGAAACATGATATCAATTTCACTGCGGTGCAAAGCCTCGGATCAAAATCCTTTTTTCTGATAAAGTAACCATTAAACAGGATGTTGTCTTTGGTATCAGACCAGATATTTACATCATTTTGGTGAAGCAGTTTGAAGTGCACTTCTACAGGTGATTGTGTTTGTGCTGCCAGTTTCTACGCAGGTCCAGAAATTCATCCGTCACACGTACTCTGAGCGTTTCCTCATGTTAGGATCTGCACTCATCACCTGGTACCTCCGCTGCAGTACAGGCTGAGGCTCCACCTGCGAGCACATGCAGGAGGTGACCATGAGCAGCCCGGCCACCATGAGGAGAAATCCCGCCGCCCAGCCGCAGAACAAGGCGTCTCCAAACTCCCACCGAGGCACCACGTCGGGCACTTTATCATCGAAGAAATGTATCACTGCTAAATGGGCCATGTAGGACACGGGGATCAGACACAGCACTCCAGAAACCATCCCCAGCACCCCTCCTGTGATGGTTAAAGTCCTCTTGGTGCGATTGCCGCCGTGTTCCTTACAGCTGTTGACCAGGTGAAGTCCAGGTATAGCCACCAGGATTCCCAGCATGCCCACAGCGAGGGCAGCGCACATGAGGATGCGGGCCAGCTTGAGGTCACTGGAAAGGCCCAGCAGGCTGTCGTAAGCCCGGCACTCCATGCCTCCGACATCCTGGACCACGCAGGTCTCCCACAGGCCCAGCTCGTAGCTCTCGACCGGCAGCAGCGCGGTGGACATGGTCAGCCACTGCGGTAGGATGGTGGTCGCCAAAGCGCACAGCCATGCTCCAACGTAGACCAGCATCCCCAGCAGCTCCAGAGCGCAGGCACATGTGTTCATGTTTCCCCCCCCCTCTCTCTCTCTCGGTCTCTCCCTCTCTGGCCTCCACGCTTCACCGAGCCACAAGAGTTCTTCTTCTCCGGCTGCTCTTCAGATGGAGAGGCCTGCCGGCGTCTGGTCGGGACAGAAGCTGCTCACAAACACCTGATAATTAGAGCTGACCGCTCCTCTGGACTCAGAGCTCGTTCACAAACAGTTCCCACTCAGAGGAGCACACATCTTCTGCTGCTGGAAGGAGAGGGGGCCCGTTCGGCCCTCCCCTTAGCGGTCCTCCTGCTCCTGCTGCTGTGCCAATGGGCAGCAGAGGCAGAGGCACAGATGACCACCATTTGATAAGACCATTGTCAAATGCTTTTCTGTAATTGTGCGCCACACGGGGCATCATTAAATGTAGACAGGATATTTATTCAAGCACTTTATGCTGAAAAAAAAAATCAACTACCTGATGTCAATTTTTTTGCATCCTGTGCGTCCTCTGAGAGACACAGCAATAACTGTGTATGAATAAGCAAACAAATGAAACGGGCCAACTTAAAACTGCAGGTTATTTTTTTTATTTATTCATTTTGATGAGAACTTATTTTTCCAGCACTCCCTTCTGTCCTCAAAGTGTTCATCCTGTAAACTTATGAGCAGTTCAGGCACTTTTTCACAGGACAGCCAGGGCCTCAGGTCATCATCCATGAAATAATAGTATGCGTGGAAAATAAAGCTGGTCCTCAGACAGTGACATTTTCTGACGGTCACACCAGGTGACTTAATGATACATGGACATTTTTGTCATGTTTACCAGTTTGGGCTGGCTGCTCTGACAGTCAGGCTTTTGGCCGCATGTGACTGAAGCTGGAAACACATAGTGCAGCTTATTGTGTGCTCTGATATGAACACTACACAGCCTGTGGGAAATGATCGTGGGAGGCTATAGATCAAAGCTGCGATGTGAGAAAATGTTTCCTACTCATAAACACACAAGACGCTCGTACAAACCACTAACAAACACACAAACAAAAATGCACAGATAAAATCACCAAACTCCTCCTCCTCCTCTGGAGAAGAAAACTCTCAGCTGACTGCTGACTGATGTCTCGACAAAGACTCTCGGGATAACTGACAGGACCAGACTCTGCCAGAAAAATGAGCTTCTATCATCTGCACAGTGTGAGAAACACAGCCTCAGAGGGAAAGGCACTCAGATGATTCAGGTGTAAGGAAGCTATTTGTGATAATAGCGACCGGTTTGGCAACAGAAATCCTCCCCCCCCCCCACCTACACCCCCCCCCCCCCCACCGTCTTTGGAAACTCACGTCAGACTGAATTTTGGTCACTGCACCAGAAACTTGAAGGAAAGTATGAGGAAATAAGTGTTGTTGCAGTTCCTTCCTTCATACACAGAGGTCGACAAAGGTCCTGGATCATTTAAAACATCCAGCTCCAACTTTGTGCACCGATCTGTCACTCAAGCAAACATAAACACAGTGCACGTGATGTAAATAAATGTTTATTTCTGTATCATTTTATTCATTCTGTTTGGCCATGAGGACAGAGACCACTGTGGCTCTTGAACTGTACACATTTAGCTTTTATTTTGTCGTTGTAAGTTACTACTGCAGCTGTTTATATGTTGATTTATTGGCCACAAAGAGCAAATACTGGTTCCAATGTGTTTCTAAATGCCTTCAGGGGGCATAAGCAGTCCTAAATTGAGGATCTTGGACTTTGGGCCCTTAAAAGCCACATCTGACCAAACTTTAGAGATTGACAGGACACACACCCCACATCCATAAAGTTGGATTAACCTACAAGGGGTAATACTCACCTCTTCCCTGTTTATCTCATTCATTGTGTATAAAGACTCAGTGGACCTTTTCACCTGCCAGTCTAATGCAGGCCAATACAACTGTCCTGTCATAATACAGTTGTACCTTTTTTTTGTGACATTTTTGGAAAATGTGTAAATTGCAAATATACATTTATTCTTGAATTCAGAGTTACAGGAGGTACTTTATTCTGAGGTCTTTCTAAGTTTTTTTGTCCTTTCTATTTGCATACATGAAGGGGTCAGAATAGTAGAAATACCTCTTAATATAGTGCAGTCCAGTACAACACCGACTCTGTGCTAAAACATATCATTTAAATACACCTTTACGGACAGTATAAATAAAAACTGAGATTTTATTACAGATTTTATTATAAGATTACATTTGAGTGTGTGCACCTGATAAAGTGGGCGACTGGGTGTATATATTAGTTGGTGAATGTATTTTAATATGATTTAAAAAAACGAATGTATTTAGCATAATGCACAGTGTAAACATAAACGCTTTAATAGTAGATCCAAAATATAGGAGAACATTTCAGGTAGACAGACAGCTGCCAGCTCCTGTAGCGACGCTGGTGTGGACAGCGCTGTTATACCCACTATGGACACGAGGTGTCGCTGCCGTCCCACTGGAGGTGTCCTACAACAACAACAAACCACGGGTCTGTCGGTGTGTTCAGGGGGAGTCGTCCGTGGATTTAAATGAAAGTTTAATACCATAAAACTACTAGTTTGCGTCATATCCGCTCTTTATATGACGATAATAAGAGCTTATTTTATGAAGTTAAATGAATAGTTGTGAATCAACAGGTTGCGGTTTGAAAGTCAAACAGCAGCTGTTGGATAACTTGGTTTTTTTTTCTTGTCGCCGCTTTTATCGTGTTTAATCCCAGTTGAGGGGAAACGTTGAATATATTTTAGAAACCGTGTTTTCGGCCGCGCTAATAAGCTTTAATGAAAGTGTGGAGCTCTGAAGTTTCCCTATTGGACAGGGGAGCTCGTTCAGGCGTACGTCCGACCGTTTATGCAAATCCGCTCCCGAATATGGACACGGAGGAATGAAATATGGTGGAGGAGGCGAACATGGAGGACCGAGGACCGTGAGGGCGCCGCGCCACTGTTTCTGGGGGCTCGGAGGAAGAAAGTGGATGTACCTCCGGCGGGGCTTTTTCAGCGGACAACCTCGGGGTTGGAAAGTTTTGTGTTTGCGTCTCCGATGTGCCGTGTGTCGAGGCCGAGTTCGTTGTAATGCAGTGAGGAGCGACTTTTTTTTTCCGGGGGGGGATAAAAGCAGGGCAGGGGGCTCCAGCCCTGTCACCGTCTCGACGCTATGCCGTGGGTCAGCGGCGGGAAGCGGCGAGAGAGCTCCGAGCTGCCGCTGCCCGCGGGCTGGGAGGAAGCCCGGGATTACGACGGCAGAGTGTTTTTTATCGACCACAACACCCGGCAAACTTCATGGATTGACCCCAGAGATAGGTATGCTAAAGGCCTGGGAGTAGTGGGCTCACACACTCTCTCTCACACACGCACAAAGTCACGTTAATACAACAAGTCTTCTTTACAAACTACCGTAACTCACAGGAGGGAGATGCCAGGGCGGCTGGAGGGAGCAGGGGAAGCGGGGTGGAGGACTACAGGGGAAGGCAGCTTGTGTTTGTAAGGAGCAGGGCAGTAAATTCCCCTCCGTCCCCTCTGATGTGAGACGAGGTTGCGGTGGATAATGTCGCCTCGACCCGATGTGATCAGCTGAGGTTTGGCAGCGGTCGTGGCCTCCCCAGCGCCTGGAGAAGTTGTCATGCAAAACACGGCATGTAACGCCCATGGTCACCTACAGACCAGCTGCTCACAGTTTTCCAATATGTCCCCTCCAAACTTAAAAGTCTTCACAGCTATGTATTTTTTATTTTTTTGTACATGGGATCAGACAGCAGCTCAGCCTTTCCGGTTTGTTGTGTTGCAGAGCACCAAACCAGCAGCAGGGAGGCACTTTAAAGCCTGTCAGTGTGGCACCTGAGGGATTGATCTGTTTCTTGGTCATAGAGGACAAAACCTGATGTCTGTTTCAATCCTCAGTCATTCAGACTCATCAGTAAACTCTGCAGATTTATGACTTCCAGTGACCTGAAACATTCCTGGCTCACACACCTAATACAGAGAGCTATTGTTATCCAGCTCCCCTTTCCTTTGCATAGAGAGACACCTCCTTGTGACCAGCGGTGTGTCAAGAACAGCCCCTAAGTCTCCTCTTTAATGTCACAGCCATCCCCAAAATGACCATCAATGTGTGGGTCTGGCTCTGTTTGAGACAGGAGCGTAGTGGAGCTTTAAACTCCAACTCCCAGAAATCTTTGTGAAACTATGTGAGGAATGCGAGTTGGGCCACTGGGAAAGCTGCAAGGATGTGCTTTTGTGGGGACTGGGATTTCACCAGCCCAGAAACGGGCTCAATCAGGCATTCAGAGCAGACTTTGTGAGATTACTGGGAATTACAGCAAGTATTTAAACTCTGATGTATAATGAGAGAAAGGCAGAAACTCACAAAAACAAGGCTTCAAGTATGGCAGGAGTCTCGAGTCCGGTTTGAATTTCAGTCTCTGGTTGTTTTATAAAGGAAATGTGTAAAGTACATACAGATTTCTAGCAGCTGATTTCAGCAGTGGGAATGTAGTAGCTGCATGTAATCTAGATCAGAAAAACCTGATTTCCTTGAAGGCCCCCCTCCTCCCTGCAGGCTGATGAACCCATTGTTGTGTGCAGCTGATAGCAGTTTCACAAGATCTTCTAGTCGTCAGCGTGCGAGCCAGGGAGGGGACTGTGGGCTTGTAGGTTTGCATGACTAGAGAATGTTTTCTGCATTCGTTCTGGTGCTGCTCAGTGATTTATAGGTTATCTCGCCAGAGGAATGTCCTCTGTCACCACCTGATACTGACTTTCCAATAAATCACACCGCTAAAACTGCTAACGGGCAATAGATACAAAAAGGTGTCAGCTTTTCATTTGGTGTTGCCACTCTTAAAAAAAAAAAATAAACTAGATCTTTCCATCGGCTGCAGATAAATGGACTGTTTGCATGCCGCTTGATGTGGATGGCAGAGATGATGAGTTTCATACTTCCCCCTGTCTGACAGCTGCTCTGTTTAACTCAAATCCGAAGCTGATACTTTGAGGACTGCTGTGTGCCACATGTTGTTATTGGCCTTCATTGAGATACAAGCTTGAACTGCAGGTGAAATACTGCAACATGATGTAATGTAGGAGCCAGAGATTTAGAAGAAAAAAAATCAGATTCTGTCCAGGCAGCGAGGTGTGAGCTGATCACACCGTCTTTTTCATTACTGATTAAACGTGAAATTATTTTTGCGATTGACAAATTAGGCCTTCAAAAATGTCAGAAAATCATTTTTAATAATTGTAGTTTTCTGGAGTCCAAGCTGATGTTTTGTCAGACCAGCAGTCCAAAATATTCAACTTACAGTGACATGAAACAGAGCAGCACATCTTTAAGATTTATGACACTAATGTTGATAATTGGTCATTTAAATGACTTCACATGACAATCAGTCAGCAAAAATGGGCGGCTGTGGCTCAGATGGTAGAGCCGGTTGCCCACTAGTCATAAGGTTGGTGGTTCTTCCTGCTCACATGCTGAAGAGTCCTTGGATGAGACACTGAACCCCAAGTTGGTCCTGACGGCCGGCGAGAACCTTACATGGCAGCTCAGCAGCCATTTGTGTGTGAATGTGGAGCAAACTGTAAAGGGCTTCGTGACCAAAATTGTTTAATAATACATTTTTGACCATCATGTATCAGCATAAAATTGCTCCATGATATGAGACCAGAAATCGTCTTAGATTTTGGATATCGTGATGTCGCATAAGTGTTGTTTTTTTTCCAGGTTTTAAAGGTTGCGTTACAGTAACGTGATGTCATTTTCTGAACATAACAGACCCTTCAACCTGTTCTATATTTGGCTTTATCCACTTAGTCAATAACTCCACATTACTGAGGATTATTTATTGTAAATTTAATTATGTAAATATTTTGTGAAAGCACCAACCATCTGTACAATTACGTTGCAATATTGACGACCACAAAGCCATGTAAAGTCTTCCTTATGTTGGTGATATTATTGTTATATGATTGGCCCGATATGAGTTGTCAGAATTTCTCTTTACTGTACTTGCAATTATAAGAAAAAAAAACATCTTTCACGGTCTTTGTCCTTTCACAGTTTTTTTGGGACCAAAGAAAAATATGAGTTTATTATGAAATGTCTAAGTGTAATAAATACACTTGATAACACTTGTGGGATTTAGGGGGCTGAAACGTGCCTCATTTGGCTGTGATGTAATAGTGTGATCTGCCTGAGGTGGAAACACTCAGGAGCTCCTGTTGAACTCCTGACGCTCAGGAAGCAAAAGCACAGCAGCTTGTGCGAACGCCGTGAGTGTGAACGCAGGCGCTGCCGTCCTGGGACGCGGTGTGTCACGCCGCCCGCGGCGAGGGTCGTCGGCCGCACGGCGGCCTCCGGCGGGTGGATTATCACCTAATCACTGAAACACAAGAGCCATTGAGCTGAAGCCTAATTGTCAGTGGTGATCATGATGTGCTGTAACGGAGCTGCGTATCAGCCGGAGTTCAAGTTCGCTCCTGCTGGTGCGCTGGACGTCCGCAGGCAGGAGGGAGGCTGGAGATGGGTTTTTTTGGGGGGGAGGTGGCAGCGTGTAGTGAAAAATGAGATGGATGTGTGAACGCAGTGTTCAGACACCTGAGGAACCGATGTGGCGTCTCTGAGCATATAGCTCGCTCTGACACACAAATGCAGGCCCTACTGTTTACCTTTCTGTCATATGACGAAACTTTAACACTTTAAACAGCTGCAGTTTGTAGGCCATTGACGTCCCTCCTGATGATGCTCGTGCCTCTGAGGACGGTGGACACTTCGAGCAGGTCGCGGCCGTCCCCTGCAGAGAAGCCGAGCAGTTCTGTGGGGCTTTTTTGTTGCTGCGGTATGAGCGTTATGTTCGGCATGCCTACACTAATGCCCGGGGGCTCTGCTTGCTCGCGGCCCCAGACAAAGCAGCAGAACAGAGGCAGTTCCCATGTGTCTACCTCCTCCTCGCATCCACGGCCCTGTAGGCCTCCTTTATTAGCTCTGTTATGCAACAGCCATGGCCGGCCTGCCGCTCGGCAAAGGGAGGCCTTTATACTTGGTCACAAAGCACACCAAATTCAATTATTCTGGAAAGGGTGAGCTGTGTTTCCAGCGCCGAAAGGTTATTCACATGCGCTGAACCCCGCTGTTATTTTGCTTCCCCCAGTGTTTTCATTATGATGGCTCTTTTTTGTCTTTTTTGCTGGGGGGAGGCTACGAACATGCCATTGCTTGATCCGGTGTCATTTGGCCCCATGTGTTTTCTGTGTTCTTTTTCACAAGCGAGACAATATGTTTGTCTTCAGCTTTCACCTCGCTCCTTGTTCTGGAAGCTCAAACCACTTTCCCCCTGCAGTTAGCGTTACAAGGGTTACACCCACCCCCTTTGATGTCCAGCTTCCCCAACAGCTTATCATATGTTACATGATATATTTCTGAATGATTTACAGCAAGAAAAACGCTCACTAGTAGCTTAGATTCTGCTTTACATCAACTCTCAGTGCGCCTTGGTGCTCTTTCTTCAGCAGCTACTCTCAGACGTGTAGGCTGCTTGTGTTTTATGTGTATATTGTGAAGAATGCAACCTAAACAGGACATGCCAGACTCGGTGGACCAACCTCGCGCTGTAGGCCACCATTGTTTTTTTGTTTCCCCCCCCCCCCTTCCACATATCTGCACAATTCATATTCAAAAAGAAAGAAAAATGCAGCTGACAAAACTCTCTACCGCTCGGTGTGTAACTTTCTCTACGCTACGGCTTGTTTTTAAAATCACTGAGAGTTCGTGTTAGAGGTGACAAGTTCTCCATTTACTTCGGTTCAGCAGATCTTTATGTGCTGGTAGATTAGTGTGGTCAACATTCGAATATAAGCACTTTAACTATTTAATTTTTAATTCATAAGCAGTTTATAAAGATTTTCAAATGTAGACACGGTAGTCATTTTTAAGTGTTTATTAATGTACAGTAATTGTCAACCATTATTACTTATCCTATGAAGATTTAATTTACGTTATTGCAATTGTGTTGTTATGCAGTCATTCATCTTTTGTTTATACAGCGGCACTTAATTTTGGCATCAGACTGTAAATAAAAATGGAGTGAGGGTCCGTGTTAGAAACATGAAGCCAATATTTGAAGGTTCAGTACCACCAAAGGCCACTAGGGGCTGGCTCCACTAAACCTCTGGCTCCCTTGGACTTGTATAGAAAAAGAGTCAACTTTTTTCATAAAACACAAAGTTAATGCATTTTTTTTCTACGAGTCATTATAGTGTCAGTCGCTAAATTCTCTCCCTCAGAGAGGGACCACCTGCGGTGGTTCTTATGAATATAACTCCGAGATTGATAAGATATTAGACCTCAAAAAGCGGCATGTTTGGGGACGGGTCTGGTTTTATTGATGTGCCTCGGGTGCAGTCAGGTTTCTGGTGTTGGTGGGCAGGTGTAGTGTCTTTGGGTTCTCTGTCAGATCCACCCCTCCCTCCTCCCCAACTCCTCCAAATATGGTCACTTTTGGCTGGCGGCACCCAAAATGCTTAACTGAGGATTTAAATAGGCAGTTTACAGTTTACCAATGGGAGGTTTGCTGCCTGGTCTTGGCTGGTGGTGGGGGCTTTAAAAGAGTGTTTTGACACTGTGGGAGGTATAAATGATTTATACATGTATGTACAGTAAATATGAGGCTACAGCCAGCAGCTGGTTAGCTTAGCTTAGCACAATGACTGGAAACAGGTCAACAGGTGAGCCTGGCTCAGTCCTCATAATAAAAAAACATCCATCTAGCCACACCTCTAAAGGTCACTGATTAACATGTTATATGTTGTTTGATTAATTTAATAAGTGGAGTGTGGAAACGGCACATTGTGGTTTCATAGGGAGTTATTTGCGAGAGTATTTCTTAACCAGACAGTTGCTTCCTGGGGTCATGTTGTCACCATGATGCTGCTAGCGGGCATCCAGCAGAGACTCCAGCTGTGTCGCCATTGTAATTTTTACGCTTTGGTATTGTACAGATTAAATAAACAAGATAAGGAACATATTATTTACTAAGACGTCGACATGCCGGTTGGATTTGTTATTTTTGGACAGCTTTTTCCAGCCTTATTGCTAAGCTAAGCTAACCAGCTGCTGGCTGTAGTTTAAAGTTTACCGAACATACATGAGAGTTTCAATCTTTTCGTCCAACTCTTCACTGAAAAAAATATCAAACTGTTCTTTTAAAACGAAGTGTTTTGATTCAGGAAAGGGAAGGAACAGACTTGAATGCTCATGAAGGAGATTCTCACCACCATGACGAGCATTTGTGAATATAGATATTGGAGGGATTCATTTTGAATTGATTATGGTTATGATGCTACATTGGTTCCTTCACACGGATCATATGTTGTATTATTCAATGCATTCTTTTAATGAGCTACTTGAGCGTTTTTACTAGATCCCAACCAATTTTTCTGGTGACAGATTTTATTGGCCTATCACAGATTTATCAGTATCTGCGTTTATCTTGGCTGATTCGCATTGACTATGTAACAAAACTTATACAGAAAAAGATGCTTGGGGTAATTGTAAAATTATTCTATTGCAATTTTTTATATTTATCATAGTTATAACTAATAACAATGAAGTTCACTGTTTGAATGCACAGATGTCATTTTGGGCAAAAAAGTCGTTACACTGTAAAACATCTTACCTCATTTTTATATTTGTCACATTTTGGCCGATATATCAACAGCAAAATATTTTTTTTACTTCCCGATATCGGTATCGGCACTGAAAGGTATCAGTCCAGTATTGGCCAGACTCAGATTTGAGTCTATAGTAGTCTATCTGTATTTGAGTTTTATCAGACTTAAAGAGTTCCTGAGAGCCAGACATTTTTTTAAAACTCTGCTCCACTCCCAAGAAGACAAGCCCCATGTCCATGTGTCCAGACGCTGTCTAAATGTGTACAGAGACAGGAATCTCTGTCTAATTATAGACACCTATTTTCATAATATTCAACGCATAATGGGAGAAGCGGGTGTCCGTCCGTCGGTCCGTCTGTCGGTCCGTCTGTCAGCTGCTCTGAAATGCAGCACCGTCCCTCAGAGAGGCCGGACGTAAACGGCATTCCTCCCAAAGTTGTTTTCACATTTCTTTTTTAACACAGAAAGGAATTTTCAGGCCAACAACACTTGTGGCCTTTTTCTTTTCTTTTTTTTCCCAGCGTCTGTCACCCGCCAACAATACGAGAATGGAAGCAGGTGGCATTTGTGGCGCATAATGGAGTTAAAAGGGGAACATGCATAATTTTCTGTTATCGCCTCGTGCCCGTCTGCGACATCGTGTCGCTGTCAACACATTTGGTGTTTTTCTGGTCACGTATGAGATGCTCGTTATCCAGAGGTCAAGCCTCAAGTCTTATTTGTGGGGTTCAGCAGCTGGTTTGCGGGAATGATAAAAGGCTTTTAGTGGCTGCATAAGTTTGTCACTGTGATTTAGATTTGAGGCGCGCAGCTTACTTACAGTCTTCTGCTGTGGTCGACTCCGGCTCTGTTATCACACTGCTGTTTGGTGTATTTATACAGTGAACCATCACACAATCAAACACCGGTGTCAAAAATGTATTGCATGTCGCATCCTGTCTAATGTCTGTCTCATTTAAAACAGTCGGAGGAGTAATCAGCTGCATGTTTTTTAATTTAATGTGAACCGAGTGAACCGTATGAAAGACGGCCCCTTTGAATTTTGTGAGCTGCTTCAAAACATGTGGCTGTCAAATCTTAGTGAGCTCATTGTGATCAGGCTGAAGGAGAACAACCCAAATTCAGAGTATTAAACGCAGCTTCTTGGGTCCCGCAATGAAGTGGAAGAAGCAGTATTATTTTTTACTGGAACCTGCCGTCCTCTCGCCAGCACATCTTAATTGTTGTAGCCCAGGAACAAAGGCTGAAGGAGCGGGTTGGGATGACCCAACCAGACCCGGTCCAGCGGCCCAGATTCCGGTTTCACATGCCTTTCCCATGCAAAGGGGGATAGAAATATCCTCTGGGACAACCCAGGATGGCACAGATTATTCTAGAATTAGCAAATGTCTTCAACAACTAAATATATTTTGCTGGGAATTTGCAGGACACGAGCAGACCCTGCAGCATTTCAGTCCTCCACAGCTGAGCATGCTTGTCATTCTCTCGGTCTCTATTCTTTCTATTTCCGATATCTGTCTCATTTTCTGTTTCCTCTTAGATTGAAAGTGGATCCTGGAGAATGTGTAAAATTTCAGAACAAAACGTTGGGCGTTTAATAATAACCTCATTCACTGACTGCTGGCTGAGCAGCTTCACCAACCACACCAGTATTTTTATGTAGTGATGTTTCAGCGTTTTTCTCTTCCTAATGCCGCGATGTCATTTCATTGTTTTTTATGTTCAGGATGAATACAAAAGTGAAAATATAGTAAGAACAATGGCTGCAACCAATGGTTAATTTCAGTGTTCTCTGTGACATCTTCAGATTATTTGCTTTGTTGGATCAGCAGCCTGAAGCAGGGCTACTGAAACTCATGAGCAAGAAGGTCGTGTGGGACGATCACTGGAGGCTCGAGAGCCGCACAGAATATTCGATCAATTAATGACTAAAGCATCAAGAAATACAACACGCACAATAATGTAGTGGTAATTCGAAAAGAACAGAAAAGCGACACTCACAAATCAATACATTCCAGTTTATTGTGGCTAAAACCGTTTCAGCTATCTGTTTTTGCCCACAATAGACTGGAATGTATTGATCTGTGAGTGCCTGTATTCTATTCAATTAATTAAATAACTCTTTAATATTAATAGATGTATTAGCACCTGGATCAAACTAATCACGTCCCCCCCTTTTTATGGTTTTAATCTCAGACAGCAAAATACAAGATGAACCTATTAAAACTGTTCCGGTCTGTTTATGATACGATTAAAAACAATTTCAAGCAGACATCAGGTGTTTATTTCAATTTCACGCCCGTATTTGTTAAAGATGGAAACAGTGACACTATAACCAGACAAGGGATTTACTCGTAGGCCATAGAAAATATAAAGTGGGCCATATCTGGCCATCAGGCCTGAGTTTGCCATCAGCCATCGTCTAAAGATATCCACTTTGGGAAATGGAGAAAAAAAATCCTCACTTTGAAAGAAAATCTGGAGCCAAATGTTGTTTCTGCTCGAAAAATAACTGATGATCAAAACTGCAGCTGATCCAAATCCTACAATTTTATTTTCATTGTTCAATCAACTACCTGGGTCAGCTCTTAAAATTTAAACAAACTAAACCTGATGTCTGCTTTTAATTTTTTCCCAAAGTTTGTTGCATGGCAGAGAAATAGAAATACATGAAAACAAAAACAATGTTTTAGAGAAACAGGAGTGAGTCTCCAGGAGTGTACGATCATGGTCGAGTCATGTTAGAGCATCTGTTTGGTGGAGTTAGTAAAGCCAGACCGATTTATCGTTTGGCAGATTATATTGGCCAATATTAGCCACACAGATACACAGATGTATTGGTGCAAATGTTTTTATTGAACAATAGAATTTATTGTTAAACTGTAAAATAATCTGCCTCCATTACATAACTTGTCACACATACATTTATCTGTCACAAATGTCTCGGTCGATATCTGAATTTTTTTGCCTCCTTATATTGGTATCGACCCCAAAAAAAAAAAATCCAGTATCGGTCGACTCGAGTAGTTTTTGCCAGTAGAGTGCTTTAATTCAAAAGCTAATGCCAGCATGCTCACATGCTCAAAATGATGTATCTAAAATACTGTTTACCATATTCACCATCTTTAGTGAGTTTGTTAGCATGCTCAAATTTAGCACTAATTAACATTAATGAAAGTATAGCTTTGTTTAACAATCAATCCCATAGCTGTTGAGGCAATTCAGTCAGAACCGCAGATATAAACATCATGGTGGTGCGAGAGGGGAGAAGTCAGGTGATGCCTGAAGTCATTAGTATTTATCCTCTGGAGATTTTCTGATGTTTGTAATGATTTTCATGTCAATCCATCCCGTAGTTGTTGAGATATTTCAGTCGGGACCAAAGTGGTGGACGGGCCAACCCACAGACTGACATTTCCATCCAGAGAGTCACACTTGCTTGCACAGCTAAAAACTCCCTGGTCATCTGTGCCAGCACCTGCTGCAGAGTTACAGTAATCCCATTGGAACTCCAAAATAATCCTATAGGAATATAGTTACTATAGAAATAAGTGTTTAGCCTTAAAAAGCCACGCAGTGTCAGACCTGCGTTCCTCTCGGCATGTTGTTGGTCGTTTCACAGTGTCAGCGGACACAGGCCTGTTCAGGGTCACTGTGTCAGTCTGATGACACAATTATTTCTCCGTCAGACGTGTACGGACTGATGGACAGACATTTTGTTGAATTGTTGGGTTTCCCTGTATAATATTGTAAAGTTCTGCTGTAAGGACTTTAAATGCGTTAAGTGCCATGAAATAACCTGTGTTGTGATTTGGCGCTATATAAATAAAATTGAATTGAATTGAATTGAATTGAATCACAAAGATTTTTCTTTTGTGTGAATGCTGTGTGTCCTCCTCTGTGTGAGTCTGTTGTGCAGCAGTTACAGACCAAAAAGACATGACTTGGAAAAGCAGTAGCTGCTGTCACAAGACTGCGTAACAAACCAAACATTCAGATATTCAAATCTGTGAGAGGACATGTTTTTTCCCTCTTGTCTCATTTAAAAAAAAAAAAAAAAAAAAAAAAAAAAAAAAATTCTCCCTGGGGAGGTCAGAGGGCAGCTCAGGACTAACCTCCCTCTGACGTCACACAGCTTCCCATCCAAAAGCTTCTTGTGGTCGTCCTCTCTGTTTTTACGACTGTTTTGATTCTATCTAAAATAGAGCAGAACCACTGTACGAGCCGATTTTTCGCTTTGTCTTGTACTTAATGCTTTTTTGATTGTTCTCGTCACGGCTCCTCCTTCAGTCGGTGTTTACATAAAACCTGACATAAAGGTGCAACTGTCCCATCTGAGTGTTTTTTAAGTATTTACAAGTGCAGTTAGTGTCTGGACATTTGTTTACCTTTAACAAACACTTGAGGCAGCGGCAGGCAGGGAGTGCGCTCGTGTTTGCTTGTCCTGGTGTTTGGCACTGAATGCACATAGTTCATGCGAGACTCCATTTAACCCGCTGTCACCATGCTGCTGCCTGTCTGTGGTGGATCTGGGAAGTCACTGAAGAAACTGCTGCAGGTCCATTCAGTGGGAATATTTGTTGTGGCATTCAAAGACCTGTGTTTCTAGCTCTGACTGATGTTGAGAAACGATTGGTCAATTAATCATCTATCCCCACAGAGATCATATTCTGATTCCTAGAATTATGTTTATGTTTTATGATCTTCATCTTCTGTCACTTAGCATTTTTTTTCCCAGTGAACGCCTGAATAGTTTGACCTCTTCATGCCTGGAAATTATTCAATATCTATCAAATGAGGTAAAAAACAAAAATCACACTTTGCTTGAAGTGATGAGTCATAACGACTTCAATTAAAAAAGGTCGGGAACGTTTGTTTTAATCGATTGACAAAAACGTAATGTTGTGTTTTGATACTTTGTTAGTCGTTAAAGTCTTTCTTTAAGTTAAAATGTCATAACATTTTCTGACTTCTCTAATGTGAGGATTTAAAAGATCAAACAAAGGCTGAGAAAATGAGACAAAAAAAATATTGTTAGTTGCAGCTTCACAATAAGTGTATTTGCTCTCACTAATCTTATTATTTGTGAAAGTATTTGAGAGTGAGTAAATGAGTGACAGACTTCAGTACGAGTTCCCTCGTCGTATGAGAATCATACGAAGAAATGCTGAACAGTAAAATTGATTTGACCTTCTGCATTACTGCACATTCAAAGCTGCACATTAGCCGCGCAGCATGTAGAATTCCCCCAAAGTGTGTGAAATGCAAAAGGAGTTCATTGAATTTGAGGTATTGAAGGGTTTTGACAGGCACATGTCATTCATCATCAGCTCGGATACGGCCTCAATATGTTTGTGTTGGAACATCTTCTAGACCCTGATGACAGCTTTTTTTTTTCTTTTTTTTTAAGTGGAGGAGTAACTCTGTGTTTTCTTCTAATTTGAATCATCATTTGACCTGAAAACTGTTTATTTAGCCTAAAAATGACTTTTAAAAAGATCTAGAGAAGTGAGTTTGTGTGCAGAGCTGATGCGTCCGTCTCCTGAGGAATGCGGTGCAGAATGTCTCGGCGACTCTCTCCGGGCCGTCCCCTCATTGTATGCATTCCTCTCCAGGATCAGCACTCATGCACCGTCTGCATTGTGAGCATACTGTGGTGGAAGGGGTCACTGTGGCCGGACCCCCCTTTTGTCTGCGCTGACTGATGGTAATCAGTGACTGTATGTAGTGCTGTCATCAGACCTGCTGGGTCACAGCTCACTCTGGTACGTGTTGGGTTAGTAGAGATAGTTGTGTATCAGCCTGATGTCATTAGCTCTGCCCCGTCATAGTCACTGTTGCAGCATGTCACAGGTTGTGCAGACGGGCTCACATCCAGGCCCTCTGTATTTTAAATCACACATTACACTTTCACGCAGTAGCTTTTGTTGACATTTAATCACTACGAATTCAAGTTTAGAGAGAAGTTAAATAAGAGTTTTATGAAGCCTTAATATTGCTGTAAAAGATAATTACTTCTTGTATTTTAATTCAATGAAATGAATATGCAGGTTTTACAAATCCAGTTGAACTAGTATTAATCCAGATTGAAAGTCTCAAATCTTCACAAATCTAAGAGCCATGTTGCATCTGCTGTACTTTCACTTTGAAATCATTTCTGTATTTAACAAATTGTCATAATGATTGATTTTAAATCTGAACTGCATAATTGATATATAACAAAAGAAATGATGTCTGAAGTTTGTTGCACCACTGAAGCAGAGAGAAGTAACTATAGAAAAAGGGTTTAAAGTGAGGGTCTCCAACCAGTAGCTTTGGAGCTCCTGGTTGAGTATGTGTGTGTTGAGTTTTAATTTGTTATGGTCAACATAAAAGAAGCTTTTTCAGCTGGTTTGGTGGAGCTCAGCTAAGTGACTATATCCTACTTTCATATTGTCAAAGTAAAGCTCTCAGAGGGAAAAAAAAAAAGGCTGAAAGTATTAAGATGAATGTTCTAATTTACAATTTAGTACATTTTAAATATGTGATTTAAAGTAGGTTAAGTGCACCAAATTGTGAATTCAAGTAAAAAGATCAGGAGATCAAAAGCTGAGCGTGGTTAGCTAGCTGCTAGGTTAAGATGGGCTTGTTATTAATTTAGCTGTTACCATCTTCGAATCATCTGAATTTTGGCTCTTTCTTTGGCTGTGTAGTTGACTGCTTGGGTTTGGGCTGTATTTTGCTGTAACTGCACATATACTTTATTTGTTATAAAATGTTTAATTTATATGGCGTAAAAATGTGAAAAAGTCATGTCAAACTCAGGACTTAACTAAGTTTTAATGTTCACAAAATACATGTCGTTCCTCGGTTTAGGCGGCATGTTGGGATTTTTAGCACTTGAAATGTCCTGTGAACATCTCAGGAAATTAAAGCGTGCTTTAATTTGTAGTTTAAAAAGTCTGAACACTTGAAACCAAGTTATTTTGTCCTCTTTCCTTCAGAACTATCCACAGTCTGGTCTTGTGACCACCTGAACTGATCTGTTCTGTCCTCAAGGAGAACTTCTGCAATCTGTTAAATCTCATAATCAACAACACAGGAGGAATAGTTTCAAGTCAAAAGAAGCTCTGCCTCATCGTGATGAATGATATTAATAGAGAATGCATCTCTAGAGTAGTACAGCTGTAGTCCATAAGACTGGTTCGACTGCTGAGTGTCGGGGTGCTCGGGGAGAGAATATTCTTTAGAGTGAATGTTCACTTTTCGCTTCTTTCCCCTCGATTGACACTGAAAACACCATTAAATGAGGCAGAGCGCCCTGCAGACCTGTTAATGCTAACAGGAAGAAGGCTAACAGCAAAGATTATATAATGTGGGAGACACAAAAGCAGATTTGCGTGGGGAGGATGTAAAATTATATTAATTGAATAGCTCAACATAATTTCACAATGGGAATGCAATAAAGCTTAAATATGGTCTTGAAAGTTCTCGGCTTGATACTGCTGTAACTATCAGTCTTATATCAGAAAGAAAATCATTTTAATGGGTGAAATTATCTTAATATTGGTCAAAAAGTCAGGAGTGTTGGATATTATTCCTGAAGCTGTTATCTCTTAGTTTTTTCTGTTGCACTGAATCATTTCTGAATACTTTCAGGATCACCAAACCGCTGACGTTTGCCGACTGTGTTGGAGATGAACTGCCTCTCGGGTGGGAGGAAGTTTATGACCAGCAAATTGGAGTTTACTACATCGACCACATTAACAGTGAGTGCATCCCACGCTCTTTGTCTCCACACTATAAAAATTATACTGGATATAATACAAATAATATTACAAATACCGGATTTCATTGCAACTCATTTTCAGTGAGGTTTGCTGCTGACTGAACGGCCACTGAATATTCAACCCCGGTATCCCACCAGTCAGTCCACCCGAGGACTTGTGTCACAATTTGCTTTGCCAAGGCATGAAAAGTTAGATGCTTCGGGTTTAGGCACCAAAGACCATGCGGTTAGGTTTAAGAAAAGATCATAGCTTGGATAACATAAGTCATTTTCGGTGCGTAACATCCTGTATGTCATGTAAGTTACTTGACCTGTTATGTAAATAACTTCAATGACTTCAATGAAATCCATTTTTGCCGTCTCTGACTCAAACTCCGGTCTCCCAGGTGAACGTCGTGTTTTATTCCATCCAACCCCTCCGAATGAGAACGGGCTGCTCATACATGCGACCGCTTTTCTGATTGATATTGTCACGTGTATATTTTTTGATTATTCGCTGATAATTTTGTCCTTTTTGTCAGAGACCACCCAGATCGAGAACCCGCGGACTCAGTGGCGGCAGGAGCAGGAGCGCATGCTGAAGGAGTACCTTGTGGTGGCCCAGGAGGCCCTCAAAGCCAAGAAGGAGATGTACCTGATCAAGCAGCAGCGACTGGAGCTGGCTCAGCAGGAAATGTTGCTCTTCCATGAGCTCTCTGAGGACAACCGCTCCATCACCAGCAGTAAGTCACACTAAAGTCCAGCTCGTGTCCCTTAAACACCTCCGACTCCTCTTACTTGATTGATGATTTGTACACAGCTTTGTGTTTTATAGTAAAAATACACATATACGAGGATAGATGGAGTGTGAGGAGAAGTGTGAACCTTGAGGCTCCATGAGAACAAAAACCTTGACCTTGGCTGACCTAATTCTCTGTCCGGGACACGTTATATTGCGGATGTCCCTTCAAGGACTGGTGGGGGAAGCAGATCTATAGAAAATATTCCAAATCCTCATTACTTGTTCACCCCACCCTCCCTTTTAACCACCTCCACCCAGTTCATCCTCTGACTCCAGCCAGCTGTCACACACAAAGCATCCAGGGGCCGTCCAGAGACAGCAGAGGCTGGGAGATGACACCGGATCCCCCTTCAATGCTCCCTACAACCTTAAAATCTTCACTGTTAACTAACTGCTGATCCCCCTCTGTCCCTCTCTCTTTATGTGTTCACAGCGCTCTCCGGCTCGTCCTCGAACGCGAAATACGACCCTGACCAAATCAAAGTGGAAATAGGCTGTAGACGAGAGCGGGTAAGTCATTATAGGAGGAGAACAATGGGCTGCAGTGAGGGGCCCTTTTGGGCAGGGAAGGGGGCCGGGGTGTGGCCCCTACAGGATACCGTGGCTCTGGCCCGGGGCCTCAAGGGGATGAGGATGAGATCATCATCAAAGGGTCAGGCAGGGGCCAGGTCCCTGACTCACAGGGCCAAGCTGGACATTTCTCTGAGATCAGGGTGAGGGACATTTTAACCTGAAGTCTCGAGGAAGACGTAACTGTCATGTTACGTCTTACGTCTATGTTACAATAGAAATCTGTCAATTGGAACAAACCAAAACAAACTGTTTTTAGAGGATCGTTATGAACAAAGTAGGTAATACCTATAAATCAGCACTTTTCATTTGAAGTAGTCAGCAACTTCGTTAAAATAATTTAGTCAGTCAAAATTCACTGTTGAGAGATCATGTTTGGTAAATGTTCATATGATCATATCAATTATGTATCATAGGATACTTTCAGGTAAATTGATTGTTAATAAATCTGAGGATCTTGTAACTTCTCATTTAGCGCCACCATCAGGTCTTATATTAAGTGCAAGCATGTAAACCTTCACATTATACCTGCTGAGCACCAGCATGTTAGCACTGCCCTTGTTAGCTTAGCTGTTCACTCTTAAGACTTGATTCCACCGAGACCGACTGTCTACTTTTGAAAGAAGTCCGACGCGGGAACAACATAGAAAATCTTTTCAATTTTCAAAATAAAACACGCTGTGCTGATTCCCAGTCATATATCGAGTTACGACATCACTGTCTATCACCCAGATCCTCCTGCTAACAGGCATTGTTAGTATGTTAGATGTTTTCTTTTTAGCAACTAAAACACAACCAAATGGCTTTACTATGTCTGAATGCTCCAGCACAACAAAGGGGAAATGAAAACAATAAACCCAAAACAGACAGAAAAATAAGCAATTTAACAGCGTAGCCTACTTACACACAGAGAAACACAAAAGTCAAGGAAAATCAGCAAAATGTTTGAAACGATTCGAGTTGATAAACCCGAGCCCGGTGGAATCCACAGGTCAGACTGTATTTAGTTTTCTGATAAAAGTACAAATAAAATGTATGCAAGATTATATATAGGATCATCGTTTGATGTTCTTTACAATAAAATGTGTTCCACATAACATCAACAAAGCCTTTAAATAAAGACATCAATCATTAGTTGTATTACAACTTTTGATCAATCAGTAATTTTCACTACCTCTGAATGAGGTACTCCATTGATTTACATTTACCTTTATAAAGTTGGCAGAGTTATATCAGACATATTAAAAACAAAGCAGCAGAGGCTGATTTCACATTAATCTGTGTGTGTGTGTGTGTGTGTGTGTGTGTGTGTGTGTGTGTGTGTGTGTGTGTGTGTGTGTGTGTGTGTGTGTGTGTGTGTGTGTGTGTGTGTGTGTGTGTGTGTGTGTGTGTGTGTGTGTGGAGGTGCGCACACACACACACGTGCGCATACATGCCTCTGTGTAAACACGGCAGGGCATTCCTGTATGTGAATAGTCATGACTAGGCGGTTTTGGCCGGTGCTGGTGGTGAGAGAAGCCCATTGTGCTCCACGGTAACCCGGTGTTCGCTTTGTGTCCGCAGCTCTCCAGGCTGAAGCAGGAGCTGGCCCAGGTGAAGCAGGAGCTGCAGTATAAGGAAATGGGAGTGGAGACCCTGCAGGAGTGAGTGTTCCTCTGCCTCTGTGTGTCCCAGGCCCACCCTTCCTCCCACGGCCACCCTTCTCCTTCCTCCAACACTCGGCCCCGCTGCTCCACACCCAGCCGCCTTTTCCCTTTTTCACTCCCTCTGCGTTTGGTTTGGTCCTTTATGTTTCAACTTTTTGTGTTTCTTCTCATCTTCCTCTCCACGTCTCTTTGTCTTCAAACTATTACATGTAGTTTTACAGGTTTTCACATTCACATTATCCCTTTTGAATATTTTAACCCCTCTTAAAACAGTTCAGACAGCTCAACAATACAATTTAATGATGTTAGTAGACATTATTCAGTTTAACTAAGCAGAAATGTCCTGAAATGTTTGAAAGATTTGGATCAAAAAGCCCTTTGAACCACATAGAAACTGAGGATATTGAAGAAATAAGAGGATACTTTTTAACCTCATATTTTAGAGGAAGTTTTCCCTTTTTTTTCCTCAACACGTCTTTCCTTAGTTTGTGTTGTTTTTCAGACGCATACATGTTGTCTTTCTGTGCTGGGAACATTTCTGAGCAGCTCCAAAATTTTATGTTAGAAATAGAAGCTCTGCCTCCCTAAAGAGAAAAAAAAAGAAGAGAGAGAGAGCGTTTGAGAAAAAGGCAAATGGAGGGAGTTTTTTGATGGAAAAGGGGACTCCACCTCAGGAAGAGGATGCACCAGTGGAGTGCAGGGAGCCAAGGCTCAGCCTGGAGAGGAAGTTGTTCTGCAGAGCAGGGGGGAGGTGGGCGGTGAGGGGGGGGGGGGGGGGGGGGCTCCAAAGCAGTTTCAAAAACACAAGAGATATCTGGCAGCAAATTCCTCTGCACTTCCTGAGTCCTGGCAGAGAGTCCCTTATCTCTGAGATAATGCACAACTCAAGTGATTCCCAGAATAGGCAGGAGAATACACAGCTTGGAGAAAACACGGAGCATCCTCCCCTTGAGATTTTCACGTGTGTGTGTGTGTGTGTGTGTGTGTGTGTGTGTGTGTGTGTGTGTGTGTGTGTGTGTGTGTGTGTGTGTGTGTGTGTGTGTGTGTGTGTGTGTGTGTGTGTGTGTGTGTGTGTGTGTGTGTGTACGTACGGGTGCTCGCAATGCGTGTTTGTGTCTTTGTTTGTATGCGCGTCCTATTGTTCCCTCTGGGTTTGTTTTTGCCCACGACGGACCCCCCCCGGCTGTTGTTTTTTTTCTGTCTAATCTCAGCTGTTGTCAGCAATATAGAAAATTGTCCTCCACGCCATGTCGCATCAGATAAAGCAAACCGTTTACTCGCCGCCCTCCTCCTTAAAGAGCTCGAGAGTCGGAGTCAGGAGTTCATCTCTTTCAGACCAGTTTCTTTTGTACTCATCTGTGCTCCATCTTATCTCGACAAACTTTTCAAAGTTATCTTTCGCTGATCTCCTGATCATCCCAACCAGTACCTACCTGGCTGAAGAAAATGTGAGCATATATACAGCACACGGGGGGGTGGGAGGGGGGGCAGAGGGGTGGTCGGGGTTCAATACAGGCAGGCACAGAGGGGTGGGTACTGCCCCTTTTTTTTTTTTTTTTTTTTTGCAGAGCATATAAAGGTATAAACTCCCAGGCCCTGCCAGTGGGGCGGGGGGAACAAAGCAGGGCTTGTTTTGGGAGGAAGAGGCAGGGTCGGCTGGATGAACAGTACCTGCTGTTGAAGGAGGGTGAGGGAAGCGGGCTGTGGTGAGAGGGGAGGCCACGTGCCAGGCCCGCTGATGGAGGAGAGGAGGCACCGTGCTGCCTTTCTCCAGCTCGCAACCAAGCAGCCGACACCCCCCAACCACACACACACATACACACACACACACACACACACACACACACACACACACACACACACACACACACACACACACACACACACACACACACACACACACACTGAAGGCTACAAGATGATTTACTAGAAGAAACAAAGTATGCAGATTTCTGTGTATTGTGTTTTTCTTTAATTTCATAATCAGTAGATGCTTTAATCACATGATGCCTGGATTCCTAAACTGTTAAACAGTTAAAATAGCGCTTTTGACAGCTGATTGGAGGGTTGAGGAAAAGTATAAAGCTTTATTTTATTTATACAATCTATTTTATATAATTTCCTTAAACGCCACATTAACTGATGTCTTCAGTTTTACTACATTTGGTTATTTTGGGGAGTCCATATTTAACCCCAAATCCAAGTAAAAAGCCAAAACCTACTTATTATATGCATAAACTGTAGATAAAAGATGAGGATATAATGCTCAGGGCGACATCTTTTCTACCTGTTTTTTTAGTTTCAGACTTTTAAGTCGACAACTCAATACAGCCTCTTATTTTGAAAGGAAAGAATGTAAACACACGGTTAAATATTCAATAGATGGACTGCACTTCTATCACGCTTTTTTGCATTATTAGTTTACAAAGCATTATTCAAATTGTTGCCTTTCATTTACCCCTTCAAACGCACACACGCAAACACACACTCTCACACCAGTTGCGACCGAGTTGACATGCAGGGTGCTCGCGTCCAACGACACATCGATTGAGCTGCCAACCCCTTGAATTAGTGGATAACCCACTCTACTATCTGAACCACAGCCGCTCAGCATACACTATACACAGTGCATTACATTCAATTCAATATGTTGGTTTTTTTGTCTTACAGGATTGACAGGAAGATGTCCTGCAGCCAGACAAACTACAAGCTGGACGAGGCTCAAGCCATCTTCAACGAGCTGCGGAGCATCAAGAAGGCCATCACCACAGGCGAGAAGGAGAGGCAGGACCTCATCCAGGTAGCTGCTGTTCATTCATTTCATATAAAGATCACCATCAGAACTTCATGTCTGATCCGGCTGTTGTTGTTGTTGTTGTTGTAGCTGTGGGGATATTCCATACTGACCTCTAGTGTCTGCTCAGCTCTACTGTTCTGCTGCTTCTCCTCATTGTCTTTTAATAAATCACATTTCCACCTGAATCATCCACCACGTCGCCCGACTCTGTCAGCAAAACAAAATATTCACTGTAGTGATAAATACTGAATAAGAGAGCCGTAACAAGATGGTGATTCAGTCTTGATTGTCGGGCCACATTTGCAGAGATATTTCCTGCCCGTGCCACAATCTATTCATGTGCACACACTGAAGCCAGATGATTTTAAATGTGATGATAATTTGACACAACAAATGTCACTGAGATATTGTCCCGCCCTGCTGCGGTATTCCTGAGACACATCTGCGTTATTGATTCCCTGTTCTTGTGTCGATCACTGTTTTTATCTTAGAGCCTGGCGAAGCTCACGGTCAACTTCCAGAGCGGCTTGTCGATCAGCGACTCGACCGGCGAGATGGTGAGCGGCACCGGACCGGCGGGCGACTCGTGCAACCTGCAGCAGTACTGCGACACTGGCTGTCAGACTGACATCATGGGAGAGGTAGGAGACGCTGCTGCTCCTCCCTGTCTCCTCCTAATATCATGACTAGATCAGATTTACATCACAGGAAGCTCCTCATACTCCCTTCATGTATCTGAAATGACTAGATATTATTCCTGTAATCTGTGCCGTCAAACCACCTGTAATGTTTGAACTCTCATGTCCTTAAAGTTTGGCTCCCAAGATTCCTCACATTTGGTGGACAAAGTGAAACTCAACTGGCAGTACGAGGAGGCCAAGAAAAAGTAAGTGTTTGTTGTTTGTGAGTCGTAGTAGTGTGACACTGCCCCCCCCCCCCCCCTACCTCAGGCCCTGCGCGTCATGCAGCAGGAGAGTAGGAGGATGTGTTATGAATAGTATTTGCGGCCGGTGGCCGCGGCCGCTGAACGATGTCTGGCCAGCAGAATGAGCTGGGTGGTCACATTCTTGCCCGGCCGCGCTGCTGCTGACTGTGTGCAGCCTTTGTGTGCGCAGCCAGAGAGAGGCTGCCGCGACGCACACCCTGCTCCTCCGCAAGGTGGTTTAATATACACACAGTGCGGTTAAATATATCCCAGCTCAGCCCATGGCACAGGCTGAATTGTACGCTGGATGGAGCCTGAAATTCCTTCAAGGTATGACTGAGTGTCTTCCAGTGTGACGATAGCTGCAGCAGTGTTATTACTGCACGCACACTTTTATTTTTTGTATTTCTTTAACAAGATTCATGTTGCTGTGGTGACCCAGCAGCAGCAATGCCAAGCATGACATCAGGGAGGGAGAGAGAAGGGAGACCTGTGGAAACTTGAATGCTCTGTCACTGAGTCACTGTGTCTCAACTGCAGCACACACAAACACAGTTATTTCATCGGCGCTGAGGTTTCGCTCTCTGAGCTCCTATTTAACTCTGAGTAAACATGTCACTGATGTTCAGCTGTGAGACGGACCACGGGTTGATGCAGCAGGTAGCTCCGGCAGAGATGACCCGCTGAATGCTGTTGTTATAGTCGCAGCATTAAAGCTCCATGCGGGGCTCAGACGTGAGGAGCTGATGTTCCAGTGGAGATATGAACATGTTTGTAGTATTCAGAAGCTGCGTGTAAAGCTGCACGGAGAATTTATACAAATATGAATATGTAGAAAGTGACTTCATGAAGAAAATGCACAGTCAGCTTTATCAAGCGTCATTTTAAAACATCTAATTTGAAAGGAACACGTCCTCTTTTTTTGCAAAGCCAGTTATATGATAAAACTGTTTTTTTTTTTTTTTTTACACAACATAATGCGTTATTTAAAAATTGATAGTTAGATCAAATTATTACATTTCCAGTGATCAGAAGGTCGGTGGTTCGATCCCCAGCTCCTCCTGTCCACATGCCTAAGCATCCCTGAGCAAGACACTGAACCCTAAGTTACTCCTGATGGTGTACCATCAGTGTGTGAATGTGCTCCTGATGGCAGCACCTTGCATGGTGATCTGTCTCATTAATGGGTGAATGGGAAAACCATGTTAAAGCACTTGGAGACCAAAAGGTGATAAAGCCCTATACAGACCATTCAGTTAATATATCGATATCAGAATGTTTTACTTCCTACTATCATCGTCAGCCTCAATCATTCAGTATCTGTCAGGTTCTCGTATCAATTTTCTCATGTAATTATTGGCAAATAAGCTCATTTTGAGTTGACTACATATTACTGTAAAACCATCAATGAAAATAAATCTTTGTATAATAACTACAAAATATCAAAGGTACCTTTTATGTAAAAAAAAAAAAAAAAAAAACATCATCAGTATAGTTTTATTTTCATTCCTTGTCTTCTGATTGAAAACCTGCAGTTTGTTGATGCAGTACTTTGAACTGGAAAACTTCTGCTCTCTTTACGTTCACACTGATGCTGATTTATGGCTGTTTTTACATTTGAATGAAAAACAATTTGTAATGTCATGAATAAAAACACTATATGACCAGTTCTTTTTCTTTTAGAAGATATTTTTACTCAAATCATATCAATTCAGTTATATTTATAGCATGGAACATCCTGATACTCTTTACAAACATAAAAAACAAAGGCAATTAAATATAGGAAATATTAAAACAATAAGTGCAAACAAACGAAGAACCCCCTCATTAAAATGTCAACGTCAAAACAAAAACATTGTACAACGAAAGACTTAAAGTTAAAACTATCAGTAATAATAAAGTGTTGAAAGAAATGTTAAAAATATCATCAGATGTCTGGAAACCAACAGAGAGCTTAGTGAGTTACTATTTCACAAGTGTTCCCAACAGATGTGATGACTCATGGTTGTTGACTGTCTGGTGGAGCTGCTATACTGACTAACATACTGTGATGATATTATAATATTATCATGAATTATCCTGTGATTGCCACCTTTAAAAAAGATGCTATTTAAAACGGTTTATTATGCCACTTTGGTATAATATAATATAATAATGTGTATATGTAAGTTGGTCAGTATATTATGAAGTGGGTGATGTGAGCAAGAGGAATTTTTTTCCAGATTTTTTTTTTTTTGGTCTCTTGTCCCATGTGAACTCTGCGGTTTCTCCTGGATGAAGAGTGACAGGCACATTTGGCTCCAGCAAACTTTATGTAAACAAATGTTCACAACCAAGTGAACACAGCGTGCACTTGCCCACCTCTGCCTATAAGTTTGTCAGCTGTGTCCGTGTCAGCATGGCAGTGCCGGGTCTGAATGTGCTAACCGGTCCCGCCTCCCTCTGAATCGTCTCTTCAGGGTGCAGAGCATCCAGCACCAGCTAGCACAGCTGGACAGTGAGAGCTGGTCGGGGCGGGCCGAGGCCGACCGCGACCGCGACTTCATGCAGCTCCTGCGCGAGAAGGAGGCGCTCCTGCAGGAGATCATCCTGGTCAGCAAGCAGCAGCAGCAGCACCCGCCAGAGACCCTGCTGCAGCTGGAGGAGGAGCGCTCCCGGCTGGAGGAGGAGGTGCAGAGGGCCCACAGCTCCCAGAGCCAGGGAGCCAATCAGAGGTCAGTGACGACGATGATGACGGGCTGCTCTCTGAACACTTCCTAACTGGGCTTCTAGGATGACATCTGTAGTTCCTCTTTATTACTACCTTAATATAAATGTTGCAACATTGAGGAAAACGGCTGCTACACACACACACACACACACACACACACACACACACACACACACACACACACACACACACACACACACACACACACACACACACACACACACACACACACACACACACATTTAAACTCAGCATTAATACAGTTAAAGCCATACGATACTATCAATAATTTCCTCTGTCAATTTAATAGTCATTAAATAATTAGCAGCACAGTAGAAATCATTCCTTGACCACATCTGGTTAATGTCACATTATTAATGAGGAAATGTCAACAGCACCATGTTAAAATAAAGTCAAGGTTATTTTCTGTTAAAACAAAATGAGCATAATTTGAGATGAATAGTGTCACTTCAACTTGATGTTATGCAGCAGATTCAAGTTTTTTTTTGTTTGTAGATAAACATCTAAAAGTAAAAGTATACATAACATATATTTGGCATGAGCTTTGAACTTTACAAATATGATTGTTTTTGAAACACTTCCTGTGTACGCAACTGTCTAAACATACTTTGCTGAAATTATGTGTAATTTCAAAGTCTCTTTTCTCGGGAGAATCGCCGCTCAATTAGGACACATGCATACATTTACCAACTATAGACTCCTTACAGTATCCTGTAAATATAAATATATACTTTAAAAAAGTTCCTGCTTGCTGGTGGACTTGTTGTTCTGCTGGAAATCAGACAGTCAAGGGTACAAGTCAGGGCTCCTCTGTAGTGTTTTAATAGAGGTGTGTCAAACTGTTCATGTAATATATATCTGAACATTTTGAGTCTAATTTCTCTCCAAACAGTGAAGACCAGAAGGTGAAGTGCTCCTGTAACTTTGCTCTGTGCGTTTGTAATGCATCATTTCATCCCTCCTGACAGGATCCTGCAGCAGGAGAAGAGGAACGTCCTGCTGAGACAGCTGGAGGAAGCGACACGCATCACCACCTACCTGCACACCCAGCTGAAAAGGTGCAGCACACACTCCTCCTTAAGTGCGCTCTTCACTCGGTGTGTGTGTGTGTGTGTCTCTTCTTACCCACCGTTCTCTCCTTCTCCTGCAGCCTGTCGGCCAGTTCTCTGACGGTGTCGTCCAGCAGCAGCCGCGGCTCTCTGGCCTCCAGTCGCGGCTCGCTGGCGTCCAGCCGAGGCTCCCTCAGCTCCATCAGCTTCAGCGACATCTACGGTCTGCCCCAGTACGAGCGCCACGACGGGGCCGGAGAGCCCCTGGACCCCCACCTCCGCTACCTGCTTCCCCCGGAGACGGTGTCCAGAGACTGCTCCATGTTCACCCCCGACCCGCTGAGCCAGAGCAAAACCAAACGTTCCCACGACACCCCGCAGTCCCTGGCCTCGCTCTCCTCCCGCTCCTCGCTCTCCTCCCTGTCGCCGCCCAGCTCCCCCATGGACACGCCCTACCACTCCGCCCCCCAGGACTGCCCCCTCACCCAGATGACGGAGGAGTACATGGAGCAGGCGGGCCGCGGCCTGTTAGAGGGGCTGCGGGCTCAGTCCCAGACCCTGTCGCACTCTGCCATGTTGAGCGGCGAGGACCCGGTGAGCCCCGCCGCCGTGCTCCAACTGGACAACAAGACTCACAGAGACAGCGGCGCTCAGGCGCCTTTCACCTCCACAGGCAAGTGAAGGAGATCTGACCTTTCTCCCCATAAACCGACGGCTCTCTGATGAATCGTGTGAGTTAACGGTGTTCGTCTCTGCAGGAGTGACACTGAGGGGAAACAGCGCCAACAGAAGTGGCAGGAGAGCCAGGAGAGTCTCTGCGGGGGTTTGTGAGGACGCTCTGGCCACTGACAGCGGCGTGTTCGAGGCCTGGGGCCGCAGGTGGGAGGAGGTCCACCCTCACAACACTCACACAACACCGAGGTCAAGGCACCTCCTGCTGAAAGAGGAGAGGAGTGCAACACCTCAAACCAAAACCACTGACAGCTTTGACTGTTGTGGGACTTGATGCCGTCAGTGTCTTCAAAATAAGAAGGGAAAACGTCTAATTTTCACATTTTAAATATGTGTCTTAAGATCTTAACTATCATGAAATTAGACAGTAATATTTAATGCTTTGACTATAGATATAACTATAGGCCCGTGAATTTTTATAGGACAGGCGTTTGTGTGTCACTGCTACAGAAGTGGTACACTGACTGTGATGGGTATATATACCGCCTTCCCACCTTGTGCACCTGTGATTGTGAGTCATAGCCCTTTTTATTTATCACTATTAATTATTAATATTATTTTTGACCCATTTTGGTTGCCTTATTCTTTAAAGTTACAAAGGAAGAATGCACGCTGGGAAATTCAAATTTGTCCAGTGACCTTAGTCCCAGTCATTTGTGATATGTCACATTTGTGGTTCATTTGAGGAAGGGGGCGGGGCCAAGAAAAATGATTTGGACCAGAACCAATCAGAATTCAGTTACGCTGTAGGTAACATCACATCCATACAGAAATAGCTCTTACTGCATTAACACAATGTATATCATGCTATCTTCACGTGAATATACAAGTCTGGGTCCAGTAAGAGGAAAACGTTTTGCTCATTTTCTTTTTTGTCGTTGCTCCTTCAGGGCCGAGGAGTTCGACGAGATGTCGTACATGAAAGAGCTGACGTCTGTGAGCGAGTCCACTCAGATCCAACTGGGACTGCTGTGAGTAAACTGTTGTACTGAACTGTATGTAGGTGACAGGCTCCTTCCCCGTTCGTATGTGTGTTAACTCTGTATTCTTTGAACTCTTCTGTCTACAGGTGGGAGTCCAGCTCTCAGTCGTTCCGACTGCATCTGCTGCAGCTGAAGAATTTAAATAGGTCAATTGTGAGAGACGGATATAAAGTGTGAGTACTGTCAGCTCTGATGGTTAAAGCAGAAGCTTAGTTAGATAAGCGGGAGACCTCTCATGGTTATCAGCTGTCCTGGCTTTGTCAAAAAGGTAAAAAAAAAACCAACATCATTGCCAGATTGGGTGGTTTTCCAATATTTGAGCAATTTTCAGTGTTTTCAATTTCAAAAGTTTGGCTACTTCCTAAATAATCTACCTCTCAGCTCTTTTAATTAGTGTGACAGAGACTGACACACTGAGTTTGATAGGTTTGAAAAATATGGAAAGAGAATATGTAGTTTTCATACATGTAAACCTCAGAAAGACAAAACAACCTTTTTAACGGATTAAACAAACAAGATACAAACATGTAAATTAGTAAACTGGAGATGCGACGGAGCCATTATACCGAGTCTCTCAGAAATCCGCGGTCTAACTCAGGCAGCGTGTCGTATTTATCAATAAGCAGAAATGATTATGACGGTCGTCCTGTTCCTTTGTTGTCGTTCAGGTACGTGAAGGTGCACCTGATCCCCCTGGACGCCGGCCGGGCCTGTGCGTTTTACTGTTGTACAGCGTTGGAGCCACAATGCCAGATGAGTTTCAACGAAGGCTTCCGTATTCCTGTCCCCGCTACCGCCCTGGCGGTGTGCGCCCTGCAGCTGTCCGTCTGCTCGCTGGGACCGCAGGCTCAGGAGGAGCTACTGGTGAGTCCCGAGGCCTCAGCGGCGACGACCTCACCGCCGGAGGAGACGGACGTTTTCCTCATCTGCGGTTAACTGACGAAAGCGTGCGTGTGCTCCTGCAGGGCACCTCCCAGGTGAGCCTGGCAGACTGCGAGGGGAGCGCAGAGATGGTTTACCACTGGCTGCGAGTCCACATGTTGAGCGGGACGGAGTCGCAAAGGCCCGAGCAGAAGATCCTCCGCAGACACCACGACGGCCAGGACGACGAGCAGAGGTCCAGAGCCATGGTAAACAAACACGCACGTTTTCTCATTTGAATGACGCGTGTCGGGTGACCTCAGGACAGTGAGTGCTCACACAATGATTACCGAATGAGAACAGAGTTAGGAGCAGCTTATTCTGGACCTGAGATGGGACTTCAAGGTAAAAAGAGAAGCGTCTTCAAACCTGCTGGATCGTCACTAAAAAAGGAAGTGATCTTAAAGTCTTACCAGAAAAAAACTGATTTCATCACGTGTCAGGTTCAAACGGTCAAAATGTAAGATTGAAGTCCCGTCTTGTAAAGAAGTGATGGTGAGTCACGGTAACGTCCAGTTCAGTTTGGTAGAATTGACATGTTCTTGCCCTACCGTTTGATAGTTCGAGTCGTGGATCGGTGAAGCCTGAAGTTTACAGTAAAAACTTCCGCCCGCCCACCAGGATTTGTCCCGGTATTCCCGGTGGCCAGTTCACCACTGATGTTCCAGTTAGCCACCTTTTATAAGCTATTTCTACGTAGTCAACCTGCTTCTTTACAGGTCCTGTCTGCGTATTCGTCATTCAGCGGGTCATTTGTCATTCTTCACAGCTGTTTTGTTGACAACGGACCAGTTGGAGTTACAAGAGCTGTGCGTCACTAGCTCTATTAATTCATCGACCCGTCCAACAAAATGAAACACATTTATGTATCAGACAAACCGGGTGTATTAATGTTGTTTGGAATATTCAATGAGGATCTTTCGTGCTGCTAATGACATCACAAACAGTAAAAAACAAAAAAAAACAATACAAATACAAACGTATCCAGATCTATATATGTTTCTGCTGTGGTTGTTTTCCTGCACCAACCAATTCCCCTGTCATTGTCGGGGGGGGGGGGGGCACCACCCAACCAACCAGATTCATCTCGAAAGAAAAAATATCATGTTATCTACTGAGTTTCTGTGCACCAACAACCTGAGACATGAGGTGAACGTCTGAAATAAAAGTGCAATAAAAGCTCAAATTCAATTCATTGATGGACAAACGTTGAACCCAAACTTCAGAAAATCCTTCTTTTTTTTTACCTGAATCTGCTGACCGTGACATTATGAGCTCTGCTGCTCTAACGTCACCGTTTCAAGAGTTTCAGCTGTTTACTTTTGTATTAATCACAGAAAGAGGTTAGAATAACACTACTTGCACCTCTAATGTTGGCCTGAGGGCAGACTGGACCTACAGTGACTCCCTGTGGAGGCGCAGGATGGTGTTAAGAGGCAGGACAGTGACGGAGCTAGCTGGTGCAACGCAATAGACGTCTTTGATTTGATGTCAAAACTGCAGTTTCTTTACACTCCGTGGATCACTTTGGTTCATTTGTAAATGTTTTAATCCTAATAATGTTATATATTTTTAAATGTTTTAATCCTAATAATGTTATATATTTTTAAATGTTTTAATCCTAATAATGTTATATATTTTTAAATGTTTTAATCCTAATAATGTTATATATTTTTAAATGTTTTAATCCTAATAATGTTATATATTGCACCTTTACGCTGTAAATCCTGCCAAATTCCTCCTTGCGGTGTTGCTGAGTAGCTTTTAGTCTGCAGGGGTGCAGCGAGTAATTGACAAGAATGTGTCCCACGAGCCAAACAAGCCTTCATACAGCAGCTTCAGCCCACGTGAGCTCAAACTGTCAGGAGGGGAGGGAGGAGAGAGGAGGAGGAGAGAGGAGAGAGGAGGGAGGAGGGAGGGGCCGTGTTGACAGCGTGTAGATGGTGTCTGAGAGTTTGCTGTGACGTTACAGGACACCGTGTGCACTCTGCTGTCACGCACCTCCTCCACCACCACCACCACCCATCTGGAGGAGCGGGACGCGGAGCTGGAGAAGAAGGATGAGCCGGGGGAGGCGGCGTCTGAGAGGTGACAAGTTTGGTGGTGTTGTGTACAAAGTCCACTTGTTTCGGCCTCCGGTTTGTGCGTTTTCATGACGAGGACGTGTGTTGCAGGAGCTGGCAGGCGGAGTCGGTGGACAGCGGCTGCAGCAACAGCACCGCCTTCACGGCTCCCTGCTCGGAGGGTCTGTGCGCTGAGGGCATCTGCCTCACCACCGGAGGGCGCTGTGACCAGACAACCAGCAAACTCTCCACTATAAAGGTAAAGTCCGCAGCATTCGGTGTGATAGATTCTCTCCCGTGGCAGAAGAATCTGACGTTAAGCTCAATCACTGCTGCAGCTGGAGAAGGCCACCATGACAGACGGCCTGTTCCCGGAGCCGGTGAGAGTCCGGCCTAAAGAGAGGGGGGGCCGCTGGGGCCACGCCTCCCCGTTCATGCGGGGCAGCACCATCGTCCGCTCTCAGACCTTCTCACCGGGCGCTCGGAGTCAGTATGTCTGCAGGGTGAGGGGTTTCTTTTCCAAATAAAAAGAAGGAAAGATTTAAGGCTGATGTCGGTGCTGACTGTTTGCTCTCTTTACGTGACGTGACCGGTTTCTTCTCTTGTTCAGTTATATCGCAGTGACAGTGACAGCTCCACTTTACCAAAGAAATCTCCTTTTGTCAGAAACACTTTGGAAAGAAGAACATTGCGATATAAGCAGGTATGGTCTCTTTTTGTTGTTGTTGTTGTTGTTGTTGTTGTTGGTCACGAGCTTGTAGGAGTGTTTTCATTGATTGTATATCTGGTGTGCGTGTGCGTGTGAGAGCAGCAGTCGTACCGCTCCTCTCTGGCCGAGCAGCCGACACGCACCTCCCTGGACCTGGAGCTGGATCTTCAGGCCTGCAGGACCCGTCAGCGGCAGCTGATGGAGGAGCTGAGCGCCCTGAGAGAGCTGAAGCTGCGACTGGAGGAGCCGCAGTCCAGGGAGGTGACGGAGCTGCCGCACTGGGCCCTGAGAGACGAGCGCTTCCGCTGCCTGCTCAGAGAGGCCCAGAGACAGGTGAGAGCGGAGGCACGGCGCGCCACGGCCGCCCGGCGGACCGCCCGGGACTCGGCTGCAGTTCACCGTTTCTCTGCTCTGCAGGCCGGCCAGAGCAAGCAGGAGCAGCGTCAGGAGGAGGCGGCCGAGAGGAGGCTGAGGAAGGCTTCCAAAGAAGTGCTGCAGATGAGAGGGCAGAGCCAGAAGGAGCCGTTGCCGGTGCAGACATTCAGGTCGGGGATATCCTGAGTCACAGTCAGGTTTATTTCTCCCACTCTACCGGGAACGTTACTGACACACTGATTTCAAAACGGTGAAGGAGAAGGGAAGTCTGTCACTGAAGTACAGCGACATCTTCAAGTAAATCAGATATGTCGGCGTGATGTCATCAGAAATTCATCAGAAAAGTCCCCCCCCCCCCCATCCCACCCCACCCCTCCGCTGTCATAGGTCAGGAGGAGGAGGAGGAGGAGGATGAAGGTTCAGATACACACCTTTACTGAGATAAAACTCTGCAAACTACATTAATAAACAGTCAAGTGTAGTTTTATTGTCTTGGCTCACATATATTTTCACATTTTTCAAACCTTTTCCGGCCCTTTATTGGGACACTGATCATTCTGGGCAGTCCGAAGAGATGAAGAAATGCTTTCAACCCATTTGAACTTGTATTCTGTGGCAGCAGCACACAGCGTTACTCAAAATGGACATTCCAGACTTGAAACCACCGAATGAAGCAACATTACAGGTGTCCCGTGGAATCCACTTGTAAATACAATTTCTGTTGACACTCAAGTGTTTCTCAAGAGCAACCTGCACTGAGATCTAACTAACATGTTGGGTGTATGAATCATGACTCGTAAATCATGAATCATAAATCCTGGGTTGTTTTTTTATTACTGTGCATTGTTCACATTCATGTTTGCTTGCCAGCAGCTGTCATATTTCCTGCATTTGTTGGCGACTTATTTGGATCGGTGTAACATTATATTTGATGCTCGTGCACGTGGACGAACAAAATGTGGACCTACCTGTAAAAGAATGCTGCCGGTGATGGAAAAACTCCACAGGAAACCTTTAAAGCAACATGGTACCCATGATGCAACACCCGCTGTAGGAGCTGGTGTCACACAAGTACTCTGCATTAAAAGGGGGGAGAATCTGATTTTGTGCAAAATATCAAACATCAGCAGAAATACAGTCTTCTATTTGATCAAGAGGATATATGATGGCTTTGGTTGGATTCATTTCCCCTTCACACTCAGCATTATGATGATTTATCAGGCAGATATGAGAGCGATTTCTGAAGTTTAGATGCAAAAATCATATTCGGAGTCATTTTGGTTGTTTCTATGTTGTAAACTTTTATTTTACAAAATAAAAAACAGGATGTAAGTCGTACTAATAAGTTGCGTTCTTTGTCTGCAGAGAGAAGATGGCTTTTTTCACAAGACCAAGGTTCAACATACCTCCTTTGCCGGCTGACGACGTATGAGGGCCCGCCTCCGTGTTATGTGACTAAACATGAAGTATTTGTGTAATTTTTCTGAGCTCATGAAGTACAACGTTGTTCCTGCTAAGGACGCCGGCGAGGTGACGTGCAGACGATGTCGAACATTGAAAGGTTTCACATTTTCAGAGGCATTCGTGCGGCTTTTCCAAACACGAACGCAGCAGATGCGGTTATGGACGACAGCACGGCTGTTCATTTCCCCTTTTTGAGGAAACTGACTTTGAAATACGATATCTCTTTACTCCTGTATGAGTTACTTCTGTTTGTGCTTACAAAAAGGCTGGAAGACGGGAACAAAAGTCGGTTTGGACAAATTCACTGTACTGTAACTTATTTTATAGTACTTTTCCTTGAAGGAAATAAAAAAAACGCTTCCTGCTTTTTAATTGTATTTTGTAGCTTTGAACAAATAGCACTTCAGTGTTTTTACATACAGTAAAATGGAACTATTGTCTGATTTGTTTCTGTTACCTAATTCTTAAGAGTTATTTACATCAAATGTCACTTTGTAATCCACTTTTATTACAGATGTCATTGTCCTTTTGTTGTTATGTTATTAAAAATTAATATTATTTCATGTACTTTTCAATATATGGATGAATATATGACACACTGTATTCAGATTTTTTTTTTTTTTTTTAATGATGTCTGTATGAACATCTGCAGTGTTACCTCTTGTGAAGATAAAACCATTAATCCGCACTCTGCTTTTTTTATCGCTGGTGTTTTAGGATTTCAGGACGACAGGTTCCGCGCTCGCAAACATTTTCTCGTAAGTGTGTCACCGTGTTGCACGTGATTTGTCCTTCACCGCAAGCAGCGTGCGATGACCCACTTCGGCGCAAATTTGCTGATTCTTGAGAAGCTCCGTACCGCACAGCGAGGCAGGCAGCTGTGTCAGCTTCTTATCTCGCTACGACATCCTGTTTGAGCTTTTCCACGTAAGCCCCCGTGACCTGGAGAGAGGCGGCGTGTCACTCGACGCCAGCTCTCCTCCGAGGCCTCGTTCCCGCCTCGGTGAAACGAGACCAGCGGCTCGGCCGAGTTTCCGTCGGAGCCGGGGCGACGACCTTTCGGGAACGCGGCGGCGTGCTGGTGCGTCTGCAGCTCGGAGCGACGCACGCTTCAAACCTTCACGTTCTCATGGCTCACTCGCGAACAGAAAAATGCAGCTGACGATTAGAAAAAGTGCCCACGCGGCCCCGCAGGCAAATAAGGTTCGGTCTCTACTTGTCTGCGGTAAAGTTTGGGGGCCAATTAACGAATACTCGCTCCAGTGTTTCCCAGAAGAGACGGCTGCGCACACACCAGACATTGTTTATTAAATATTATAACATGAAGTGAACTTGTGTCTGAGGTGACCGTCTTAGTTCCTTGTTTTCTAATAACGTGCTTCACATTAGTGAGAGCTGCTCTGAGCTGCTGGAGATGTTTGGTTTTGTTTTTTTAAAGGGCTACAATGTTCAAACATGTTGACATCCAGATTCAGTGGCTGGTGAATCATTTGGAAAACCTTCCTCTGACAAAGGGAATGTGTAAAAAGATGCTGAATAAATTCCTTTGGCTTTGATTTAGTTTAAAATCAGAAGAAACTGATTGGTTTTGGTAACCAGCCACTTCTCTTTCCACATTATGCACCAGGCTGTATAAACCAGACACTACTTTAAACTACATGAGTATATTTCTGTCACTGTTACTCTAAAACACAACAGTTACTGTGTCCAGTTGTTTGCTCCTGTACTGAGAGCCAGTGTGTACCGAGTCTGTCGATGTTTACATGTGTATGAAAGTGTAAATACACAATCCGTCAGACGATCCATCACATCTGTTCCCCTTTTAATCATGTAACGTGTGTTCAAATTGTTTGTTTTCGGCTGTGAAATCATGAAACCCGCGGCTGCGACCGGTAAACACACAACAGTGACGAGAAAAGGCTCGTCTCTGTGCCTTCTTATCGCAGCAACATTTTTCTGAATGTTGATTTTAATGAGTTCACAACAGTATATCCCCGTACGGCAACAGTTCACCCGACAACACCTACGCAGTCCAACTCCGGTAAAATAAGACACGGCGCGTGCGCTCCCGTTCACCTCGACAATGAGCGGCGGCTCTCCACAAAAGCAGGCTTTGGATTTCAGTCCAGTGCGTCTCCAGGTTTCTTATATAGGGGTGGAAACAATGGTTGGAAGTTCTCCGATGGGAGGCGGAATGTACTTCTCGACCCTCATCAGCCGCCGTAGGATGTCGTCCCGACCCCGTGGCCATCCGTAAACGTGCGTGTTTTGAAGCCAGTTTGGGACGTGACACTGATCACATGAAACACAGAGAGGAGATTATTACGTTTTGGGGTTCGGTTCCATCCGGCGTGTGTTTCACACTATAAAAGATGGAAGAATGTCTCACTGAAAGCGAGATGCTTTCCATGAACTCCCTCCTGTCTTTCAACATAAAACATACCTTTTTGGCCCCGGGGAACAAAATGGGAATGAACCTAAAATTCTTGCTTCCATTCTGGATGAATTCGTTCTGGAGCTGAGAGACACACACGAAAAATAACACACACGCACACACACACAGTTTAAAGCCTCAGCATTATGTAAAGTAAATATGTGCAGGTGGAGCGGTGACGGACTCTGACCTGTTTGTGGATGTAAACCGTGTTGAAGGTCCTCTCGTCGGTCTCCAGCCCCACAGGGGAGGCCGTCACTGTCTCGTAGTACTTGGGACTGATGATGATGATGATCAGGTATTCTTTCTGTGCGCGAAGAAACGATAACTACCTGTTGGTGATCCGTTTGCATTCTTGGTAATTACTAAACTTCTTGATACAACATGTTCCCTGCAGGTTAAAGAGCTCCAATTGGTGCAACAACTTCCCCAATGGGCTCGATTAGTATTATTACATACACGTGTTTTTGAGGGATTATCTTCTCCTTTTGTCAATTAGACATTTCAAAAGGTGTGGTGAATCTTTACCTCGCTGAGGTACCGCTCCATGAAGTCAATCTTGCTTATACTTCTGAACTGCTGCTCGAAAATGTCAATCTGAAACAAAGAAAGGTGTTAGTCAGACAGCGGATTAATTACAGCCAGTAAGGAGTTAGCCTGAACTACAAAACCCGAATCAGGAACATTTGACTTGTAATCAAATAAAATGGATCATTTCAAAGAAAACAACAGCAAGACAACAAACCAACCAGTCAACAACACATTGGAAGCAAAAGCGCAAAATGCTTCCGGCTCGACATGGAGAGCCACAGCGAGCTTCAGTAAGACCTCCGAACTAACGGCTCGCTCTTTTGGTTTCTTCAGCTACGCCGATAAGGCAGCTGCTGAATCCACTCCAGAAAAACAACAACTGATGAAACAAAATCAAAGTTACTCGCTTAGCTGAGAGTATTCGATGTTGTTAAGATACTTTTAAATCACATATTTAAATGCATCAAGCTATAAAATTGATTTATATTTACTATATATTACATTCATTTGAAGGTATTAAACATTATTATTATCATTAATGATGATAATGGTACACGCTAGATTTAACTTATGTAATTTAACCAAAAACTAAATTGATTATTTTTATTTTCATCTCATATTCCCTGAAGTTTATGTCAGTGATTTTTTTGTTGTTGTTGTTTTTTTTGTTTATATAATGAAATAATAAGGTTCTGGCCATCTGTTACAGTTCTTAATGACATTTCTTCCCTCAACTTGATTTTTTTCTTCAGTTGCTCCTCTCCCTTGGCGGGATGGTGAAGGGTCTGCTAATGAGAAGAAAAAAATAAATAAAAAAAAAAAGCCGATCCCTCCCTGCTGTACTTACATGTGTGTCGAAGCCGTTGTGTCGCAGCAGAGCAACAAAGTTGATGACCTCATTGACGTGTTTGTCGTTGTCCGCTTCGTACGTGACGAACACTCTCCCTACATTCAAAAGAAACAAACACAGATGTTAAAGGACTCAACCGGCGGTGAAGCCAGTGACGTGACTCTGATCTCCCGGTCGACACTCACTCTGCTCCAGAGACAGCGGCATGCTGTCCGGAGGCTGCTTCTCTTTGGCGGGAGCTTGGTGGCCACTGAGCGAAGGTAGAAACCATTTCAGCCACAGTCGAACATGCGACATGAGATGTGAGACAAAATCACGATTTTAAACAAAGAACTCACATGTGCGTGAAGCCAGCTCCAGGAAGTCTGTAGTCTCCTGGATCTGAGGCAGTAAAGAGAAAATAAAGACAAATCATTTACGGGCTCACCGCTTATTATATTGCAGCGAGACTAACAGATAAGTCATTTTTTATCATTTCACCGCTTTTGTGAATGCTATAAAGTTCAAACTAAGAGATCGTCAGACTCACGGTAGGGGCTGTGCATCGGATGGTACGGAGGCCAGGGGTGTTTTCTGGCTACCGGCCCCCTGTTGAAGGCATCTGCAGGATACTGAGCGCAACAAGCAGCTCCCTGCGACGAGCACATGTAGGGAGACAACGTGTGGTGACCCAGCTCGGCCGACGGGGGGTTGGTGCGCAGAGACAGCGGCTGCTCTAAGCTGCTCATGTTGGTGCTGTTTCTGCCGGGCAGGGACAGAAACTTGTACCCGGAGAGGCAGCTCTCTCCGGAGCAGCAGGAGTAATCTCTGTGGCTCAGACAGGACGGCAGGCTGCTGGGATACTCCGACCAGCTGCTGGCGAAGCTCGGGTGGAGCCAGGGGCCGTCGGCGTGGCTCGGGAACGGAGTGGGCTGTCCGTACCCAGCCGGAAGGCTGCGAAGGGACTGGGACGAGCAGAAGCTGGTTTGGGGGAGTGTGTGGAAGTGTCTGTGCTGCTGCTCCCCGTCCAGCCTCTGTCTGCTGAACAGGGAGTCATCGGCCACCGTGGCGGGGCCCGGGGGGGGGCGGTGGCCGTCGGGGCTGGAGGTGGAGTCCTGTTTGTGGACAGCGCTGGCTTCCTGCTCCACTGTGCTCATGGTTTCATCGTCCTCTTCAGGTGTGTTGAGGTGACTTCTCAGCAGGCTGATGTGACTGTGAACAAGAAACACATTAATCAATACAATAAAGGCAAATTAATATTGGTCAAGATCAGTGTTGGGAAGGCTACTTTTGTAATATAGTAAGTTACAGGTTACAAGTTACGCATTTAAAACTGTAAAAAGCAATGTAACTATCTTAATTACTTCATCAAAGTTATGTAATTGATTATATTTCATTACTTTTTGATTACTTCTCTGACAAATGTTTCTAAAAAAAAAACAACAACATGTAAATAGAACTCAACAACGATCACTGTCAAACTTTAGTTACAAATTCTTCATACAATTTGAAATAGGATTGAAATATTTTGATTTTAAAGCACAAACGCCAAAACAAATCACAAGGTGTGTCGGTCACAGCTGACTGCAGTGAAGGAGAAATGTTCCCATAACCTCAATAGAAGCGCGGAAACTAGGATCCTCGTCTTTTTCGGCAATATGGCCAACTGCCCGGCCGTGACTGCCTGGAGCAATGCACATCGCTTCGATTGACAGAGCGGTGGCACAAATTCAAAGACAATAGAAAACTCAAAAAAAGAAGACTAATAACAGTTTGAGCCCATGCCGTCATATGAATGCAGCCTGATGACTGATGATGCAAAGCAACAGAACGATTATTATTTTCTACAACGTTTTGAATGCTAACTGTAATTTATTTACATGTTTGTTTCTCAGTAACTGTAACTGATTACAACTCCATTTATGTTGTGATTACATTTTGTAATGCCGTTTCACGTAACTAGTTGCTCCCCAACTCTGGTGAAAGTCATCTTACCTTCAGTGGAGCTGCTAATTCACACTTCCTGCATTTTCAACTAGCTTTTATCATTTGTTATCAAAGTGAGACGTCTGCTGCAAGTTGGCATGTAAACACGACGTTACATCGGGTCGGGCACTACAGAATCTAGTATCTGTTGTCTCACCTATTTGGTGCTGAAACGGAGCGGACTGAAGCGGGCAGCATCATTTTCCTGCTGACGTCCATGTGTGTCTGGTTTAAGCTGCATCTGAACGTCCGTTGAGGACGAGGGTGTCAGTTTAAACAAACCTGCGGGGCCAAATATCTGATTTAAAGTATGAAGACAGCTGTTTCAGAGATACATAATACTTTCTTTTTCTTTCTTTTTTCTTTATAGCAGCCCACACTGCCATAAGTGTCTTGTTGATTTTCCATCAGAGCCCACTCTTGTGTGACGAGGTGTCACCCACACAAGGGACTTTTCTCTGAATGTTAGGTGGCTGATGCTCAGGACACAAGTCAACCAGGGGGAAAGGAAATGATGTCGCACGCTGACAGGAAAATTCAAAGACTAAACTTTCTAAAGCTCAAACATGTCAGTGGATCGCTGAGTAATGACGTGTTTGATACACAATCGTTCATTTCTATAATCTCACTGTAATTTTCGAGGCATCATTTATACCAACATGGACACATCAATACATTTACATAAGAGTTAAGTCCAGTGAAGTTACTGGTCTGTTATTAGTGAACAAATCTTCATTCAGACGCTCGTGTTTCTCCAACACACTTTCTTCACGTACAACTGGAGCTGCTGAGTATGATTTCAGACCCGTGTAACCTCATTTTAGGTGGCTTTGTCTTCCAATTCAGCCCTGGTAGTTCCTGTAAATGTACACCACACTCATTAGCAGTCTTTCTGTGGTCACACAAAGACGAAGCTGTTTGCTCTTTCCATTGCGAGACTGAAGCTGACCCAGATATTTCTCCGGCTACTCTTATTTCGGGCTGACTTCATGCATTTTAACACACAGGTAAATAAATAAGACCTTCCAGTAATCAGCTATAATCAACTTGAAGACTATTACCCGAGTTACAAAGCGTCATATAAGTCATGTTTCCCCACTTCACGTAGAAACCACGGACGGTGCATTATACAGAGCTCGACGTTAAAGGTTAATTGCTTTAAAAAAAAAACATGAAGAACATTTTTTTTTTTTTTTAAAACACTGCAAACTTATGAGCCGATGTTTTGTTAAGAGCGTTACAATAAGCTTAATACAACGTTAATTAATAGCCCACAAGTTATTTGTCAAAGCGCAACGTGTAACCTGCTGTGAGTAATAACTTCATGTCAACTTACCGTCTTTTCTTCTCGTTACCGAGCCTCCTTCAGGTAACGCCGCCGCTGCCGTGTTCAATTAAACATAAAAACCGAAATGTTTACCTTAAACGAAACGAAACGAAAGAAAAAAAAAAGCCACAAAACTCTCAGCTGTCTTTATCTTCGTCTCCACAAGACATGGAAATGACTGACGGACGAGCTCGAGCTACTTTGTTCTCTGGTGTGCCGCGAGACTCCACCTTCACCTGCCGCGAGACTGTGCGCGCGCTGCGTTTACGCACGCACGCACACGTTTTATTACCTAAACCCTGACTGTTTAAGTAGGTGGGTAGTTACTTTATTAATCCCCAAGGGGAAATTTATTTCGCTACAGCAGCATTTATAGATACAGGTAAGAAATAAAATAACAGTAAAAAAAAATGTGAAATATAAAAATGTACAGTATATACAGTACAGTATAGATATGTATTTTTTTTTTAAATATTTAAACAAACAAGAAACACAGACAGCAGTGCTTCCGCTTGTGTTGTGTTTAAGACTTCAGTAGCAAATTCCAGCACAGGTGTCAACACAGCACAAGATAAAGGTGTTCATTTATTCACTCATCTATTTAAATAAATACATCCCAGGCAAGGCACTACAATTGAAAAAAAAAAAAATCAAATAACATACATTAAAAAGTACCTTTTGTATTACAAGTTTTGTTACATCTTAGGCAAATGAGGCTTCATCTAACTAAATATGCGCTAATTTAGATAAATCTCCAGAAGATAAATCTCTACATTAGATTAAAGCTGAGTCAAAAGTTCTGCTTCCGCTTGTTGACACCTTGTCAGGATGTGAAGTTGTGCCAGAAACTTCTACTTACTTTTTGTTGACATATTAGAGTCAAAAGTTTTACAGAGGATTCAGGATATCTCCTTAAATTACAGCAAAGGACTCCTTTTGCCAAGAAAATGTTTTATAAAGAAACCCCTCTGTAAAAGAATTCATCATATAGAAAGGAATAAAGCTGGACAGTTTGGTGAGTGTTCGTGGTACTGAGGCTTCTGGCTCAGAGTTTGAGAAAAAAACAAATTAAAAAAAATTAACCTTTAAAGATAAGTACTGTAAAATGTATTTATGTTATTTATTTTTAAATGGAACCCGTATTTACAGACACAAAATCTTCAAACCCAGAGCAACAACAGTAGAGGATGTATTTGTTAGGTGTGTAATACAACACATATTGGTAAACTAAGGAGAAATCTAGAGACACAAATAGCAACAGTGGACTAAAACAAACATCTAAATGTGTATTTTGGATGTTTTCTATCCAACAGTACATGTTATTAAACCAGAATCTCTAAATTGAGCAGTCCAAAGAAAACAATAAAATAATTTGGCATTTAGCGTTTTGTCAAGCATCCAACAGAGTTCATTCAGGCTTGTGAGAAAGCACAATTAAATAATTTGATTTAAAATAACAGTGAAACACGGTTATCTGAGCGGATGTAGGAACTGTTCTGTGTCGACCTTCCTTTGTTTGGAGAAGCAGGAGTCCAGCCAGCCCGTCTGCACAGGGACAGCCTGACTGTACCGACACAGCAGATCCTGCAGCTCCTGGGTCACACAAATCAGAGGCAAATTTAAAGGTGACATACGGGGAAACTTTTCCTGCTTCACGATAAGCGTCCTGAAACTCTTTTAGCAGCCCAAATCAATCATTGTCTAAATGTAAAGATGCTGCTTGTCTGATGTGGATCAGTGAACCTCAGCGTGACACTAACCTGTGAGTGGATGCTGTTCTCCACCTCCGCTACTATGTGGGTGACCTCCGGACTCATGATCTCCTCTTCATCTCCATCATAAGTGCAATTCAGCTAAGGAACTGTGACCGGAAAACATCCGCGTTTCACTGCTGTGGTTTTGTTTTTTTACTCCACATAAGCACACACATTCACACAACCTGCTGCAGCTGTAAACACACTAAGAGCTGTTTGCCTCTGAAAGGATATGTGATGAGGTAGCGGGCCAGCCTCTTCCTCTGTGATGCAGCCAAGTTGTAGAAAAACACACGGACTCCCTTCATGAAACTGGGCAGCTCCGTGGGGCCGTGGCTCTGCAGCGGCGCCGAGGGGCCGCGGTTTTCTGCCTCGGTCTCGTCGGTCGGCCTGTCAGCGTTACGCAACTGTGATTCGGGGGAGGATGTTGACGTGGAGGCTGCAGAGGTGGATGTTTGAGCTGCAGCCGTCTTCTTGACAGCTCTGCTGTGATAGTATCTTGTCACTCAGGTTAAGGGAAAATATCTTGAATAAATATCATTACTTTTCAGAGCTCCTGTGTTGAACACGTTAAAAGATACATGAATGTGGGGATGCCTCTGGACGCGAGGTGCTTCCTGATGAGCCTCTCGGTGCCGTACCAGTTGAAACCTTTGGTGGAGTGGCCGATACGCGGGAGATGAACACCGGCTTTGTGGGGGAAAATGCAAAGACAGGACTGTCACCGTCACAACCTCCTGCATGTATAATGATCATTTTCTCCTCAAGCTGAAGTCTTTCAGGAAGATGTGCAGCTTTCCATCAATAATATATAAAACATTGCAAAGTAAATGAGAAAAGATGCAGATCATTTCAGTGTAAAGCCCAATAATCAGTTCGTCTTATTGTGCTGAATAACCAGCGGGACTTTAAATTCCTGTCTTGTGTTGTTGCTCAGGAATTTAGTTTTTAAGACTTTGTGCACACATAGCAACACCAGCAAGATAATACACAGCACGTCCTGCACGTCCTACGCGTCCTGCACGTCCTACACGTCCTACACGTCCTGCAGATCCTCGTTAGTCAAGTCTTATAACAATTAAACGCTGCTGTCAATGTGCCCATCCAGGCAACCCTTAATTATCAGTCTTATTGGCAAAGAGATTTTAGCAAGAATGACCCTAAAAATGCCTTGACATATTCACCATGAACAGACTCCATTAAAAAAGATTGTGCACGTGTGTTTTAATTCAATTTTCAGTGCTTAACTGTACCCTTGTTTCTTTTGGCTGCAGCAGAAATCTTCTTCAGGCCTTCGTCCAGCGCTGTTAGAAAGATCCCAGACAAGTTGTTGGCTTTGTCTCTTTGCTGTGCCACTATCAGAGCCACCTGAGGAGACAGGAAGTTGATCGAAGGAGGTTAAGATATCATCTGCTGCTGCTTTGCCACAACTTTGCAATTCAGCTACCACACACGAAACCAAACAAGCTGTATCACAGGGTCGAACAATTCTTGAAACAGACGTGCATTTCCAGGCACGAGAGTTTCGTGTGTTTCTGCAGCGCCAATTTCATTTAAACAGAACGTACTCGATCTTGGCCGTTCAGTCGGGACTGTTTGTCATCGATGGGGAAAAGCAGCACATTTCCAAGGTCCAAATCTGAAACAAACAATATGTTCACACATGCATTTTGGAACCTATGTGTCTCTTTCTCATCGAGATCCCAAAGATAAAGATGTCCAACACAATGAGCGTTCATTTTCTTTCTAAACATGGTTAATCTTACCCTTCATCTTCCCTGCGAGCTCGTACTGCTTTCGTGGTTCATCAGATCTCCCCTCCAGCGCTGTGAACAGGCCTCCTCGGCCCCACCGGCCCGAGTCATCTACACACAAATCGTTACTTACATAAATACAACATACTATAGAAAATGTTCTGAAGATACACTACCTCTCTGTCTATCAGTCTGTCATGGCCTGTTGCTATGGTAATCTTGCTGCACAGAGTGCGTACCAACGCAGTGGACGATGACGGCGTCTCCCTGAGCTGCGTGAGGATGAGTGACATCTCCCAGAACATAGTGGATATCAGTGCTGTCAGAGTCTGTGGAGCAAATGCTGCCGTCGTCATCCTCTTCCTCCTCTTCATCACTGGCCACAGACTGAAGGCACAGTGACCTGTAGCTGCAGGACTCCCACCATGCCATCCTGCAGGAGAAACAAACACACACAATGTTGAGGGGCGGCACGGTGGTGCAGTGGTTAGCATTGTCGCCTCAAAGCAAAAAGGTTCCGGGTTCGAATCCGGTCCTGGGCCTTTCTGTGCGGAGTTTGCATGTTTTCCCTGTGCTTCCGTGGGTTCTCTCCGGGTTCTCCGGCTTCCTCCCAACACCCAAAACATGCACCTCAGGTTAGTCGGCGCCGCGGTCGTGGCAGCCTGTTGCAGCAGCTCCCCCTCGGGATGCTGCTGTAGCGAAAGAATTTCCCCTCGGGGATTGATAGAGTACAATAAAATAAAATAATAAAGACGTCTGAGCTCAAATGGATGATACAGTTTCATAAAAAAAAAAATTAAAAAAAACTGAGTCCATTGACAGATCTTTACTTTTTCTTGTATTTCTGCTCCTGCTGCTTCTTCTTCATGTCCTCCTGGAGTTTGGCTCTCTTGGCCGCAGCCTCCTCGCTCCTCTGCCGCTTCATCTTCAGCTCAGCCTCAGTCAGAGGTTTCCTCTTCCTCGCCGGTATCTCGAGGGCGACCGACAGTGACACCTGGGAACGCAACGGGGAAAATTACAACGTTATAGCAACATTGCTAAATATATACAGAATAATCACCATAACTGGGATGACCAGCAACACATCTGAGGTTTCTGCAGCCTTGCTCTGACTCCACGTATCTTTCAATCCCAGCTCCCGATGCTTCAGATGCCGTTTGTGTGTTGTAACCATCTCCATTTTCCTGTCGGGTCTACTTTATTCTGGTTTCTGAAATGCAGTCAACCCCTCAACTGCACCAAGACCACACAATGTTCAGAGGAGGGTCTCCTATTGCTTCCAGGCAAACTGACGTGTGGTTAACACATCAACTCAGCCTGCACCAGCCCGAGCTCTACAACATTACACAATCCTAGAAATCAGTTTAAACGTCTCGTTACATCGAGTCTGTCGAGTTTCTCAGTCCACTGGTACTTTAAACACTCATTTCATTTATTCAAACCATTTCTTTGTGAGCACTGGAGAAAATAAACGAGGCCTTTAAATTTTCTGTCAGCTTCTGTTACGTTACTAGTTCACAAATCTCAGTTCATCTGTTAACACTGGATCAGAAGAAACAGTTAACTGGGACATGTTGAATCTCAACTCGTTACTGTATATAAGACACCTGTCTCAACTCATCATCTGTATAAAAGATACCTGTCCACAGAATCAATCAATCAGATTCCAACCTCTCCACCATGGAGACCAAAGAGCTGTCCAGGGACGTCGAGGACAAGATTGTAGACCTGCACAAGGCTGGAATGAGCTAAAGTGATAAACTCTTACTCCAGCTTTGTGTCGGAGAGCTCGTCCGTCCCCTGCAGCGCTCTGAAACTCAGCCAGCTGCTCTTCCAACAAACGCTCAAAGCTCGTCTGGTCGTCAGTGCTCGGGTCTTTACTGTAGTCTTTCCCCTCGAAGAAGTACATGTGGTCTAAAGGATGGGACAGCATGATGGTGAGTGGAGCTAAACATCACCTGCACATTAAGTTTAATGATAAACATAATAGACAAACAATCCATCTGCAATTACACAAATATTCCCCGATAATAAAAGCTTTTAAGGCTTGTTTATGATACGTGAGATGCAAATATGAACCCTGTATGAGATCTGGGGTGTTTTTTCTAAATGTGCAGGGTGAAAACCAAAAGTGAGATGTTTACATGCAGGAACGTCCGGTTTAAAAGACCATACTTGTTGTAACCACATTACAAACTCAATACTCTGAAGGGATTTGAGATTTCAAAGTGAAACCTACTCTGCCCGTCAGACTCAGACTCAGATTCATTCTCCTCCTCCTCCTCTTCCTCCTCCCTGAGTGCGGTGGAGTCGTCGTCATCCACCCACTGACCGTCACGTGACGGGCCGAGGATCTTCTCCAGCTTCACATCCTGCACAGAGCTCTCATCTGATGACAGGAGCTTATCTATCCCGAACTTCAAGATCTCACTGAGCTGTGTGGGACAGGAAATATGAGAGGTGAGTAGACGGGATGAAATCAAAGACAGCTGGAGATGGTTTGAATCAACATGGACACAGGAGGTGCTGGATTCAGAGACGACACTTTGGACGATGCTGTTATTCACAAACCTGCAGTCCTGTAGCAGCTGACTGAGCCTGATCCAGTAACGAGAAGCGTCCTTCTTCAATCACAGTGTGGGTGAGCCGCAGCTTGGATGCAGCGCGAGAGTACATGATCTCCTCCACAGTGTCCCTGGCCAGGAGGCGAATCACTTTCACAGGCCTGTAATAAATCACAGTCACAGATTAGAGCGGCTTCGCATTGCATTTCTCTTAAGTTAAAGATTGCTCGACGACTGTTTCATTGAAGCTTTCCTGCCTGTTCAATCCCTCATCTTTTAAAGTCCAGCAGCCTTGTTTATAATGCAGGTGATGTGAAGCTCAACTGAAACACTACAAGACTAAAAATGATCAAATCTGGAGGTGTGAAGTTAGAAGGAAGTGATCATCCTATCAGACCTTCATAGCCCACTCTGCATCTCTGCTTGAGGCTACATTAACTGCCACTTGAGTGGTTGAATCAAACGTAAAGTCGGAGGAAAGTTTTGATTAAAAAAAGATGATGTCGTACCGGCCGAACAAAAACCTCTTTAACAAAACAAAATATGTTTCAGATTTCTCAAAGCAGCCACTCATTGCCTTGATGAGAGCTTCACAGATTATTGTCAGCATCTTAACCAGCTTCAAGAGGTCGGCACCTAAAGTGGTTTTCAGTTAACAAGTGAGTCTTGTCAAAAGTTAACTGGTGGAATTTCTTGCCTTTTAAAATGCATTTGAGTCGTGTTGTGTCGAGGTTTTGTTGGTATTCAGCAAACAGACCCATTCAACTATTTCAACTGAGAAGAGAAATGACAGTTCATCATGACTTAAAGACACAAAGTTCAATTAGTGGGAAAATGTAAAGAATTTTTGAAGTTTCTTTAAATACAGTTGCAAAAAAAAACATCCAATAGTGTGATGAACCACTATGAGAGCAGCAGAAAGGAAATGGAGAAAATCTAACCACCCTGATGACCTGCTCACTTATCAATCTCTCCTTTCCTCTTTCTCTGCCTTTATCTCTGCAGCCAAAAGCTCTTTCTACCAAACCAGAATTCAATCCTCATTTTCCAATCCCAAAAAGCTATTCTCCATCTTTTCCAACCAGGCTCTGGTCCAGGTTCTGGTCATCTTACGTCTAGACTACTGTAACTCCCTCCTGGCAGGTCTACCTGTTAGCGCCATCCGACCTCTGCAGCTCATCCAGAATGCAGCAGCTCAACTGGTCTTCAACCTCCTAAATTCACTCCCACTACTCCTTCTCCTCCTCCTCCTCTGCTCCCTTCACTGGTTACCAGTAGCTGCCTGCATCCATTTCAAATCATTGGTACTTTCTGTGAACAGATTGGTTCCAGTCTACATCCAGGACATGGTCCAACCTTACATCCCAGCCCGTTCACTTCGCTCTGCTTCTACCAATCGGCTTGTTGCTCCTCACTGAGCTAAACACTCAACAAAATCACGACTGTTTTCTGTCCTGGCTCCTAAATGGTGAAATGAGCTCCCCACCGACATCAGGACAGCAGAAACTCTGTACATCTTCCACCGCAAACTAAAAACACCTCTTCAGACTTTACCTTGAACAGTAGAACTTTAGTAGCACTTAAAATGGCACTTACTGATAGAACTTTGTAGTTTGGCTTTCTTGAAGAAATTGTATTTTCTTGATTCTTGTTTGTTCTGGGTTTTGTACCCTCATGGTTAAAATGCACTTATTGTAAGTCGCTTTGGATAAACGCATCAGCTAAATGTAATGAAGTCGGCTCACATGAGGACGTCTTCAGGGCTGACTGACTAATAGTCAGAAGGATGCAGTGCTCCACCGGATGACCTGGCCTCAACTCTCACCCCAAATAAACCCAACTGAGATGTTTTACGATAAGCTGGAGTGCAGGAAACACTTCGAGTGTGTGCAAAGTTGTTATCACAGCAAACGGCGGCTACCACGCAAAAGATATCTTTGTTTGTTTACTTTTTGTTAATACATAATTCAATTCGAGTTATTTAATAGTTTTAATGTCTTCAATGCTGTTTTACAATGTAGAGTACAGTAAAAAATAAAGCAAAACCCTGAGAGGAGGAGGTGCGTCTGATTCTTCTCTTAAAGTGTTACTGAAGTCTAATGACACATGGGAGTACTTTTTCACACCTAACTACAGACAGTTGGATTTATTCCTCAGGTTTTAGAAAGCTCCCCCAAGGAAAATGAGGATATTATCCAGCAGATTTCACAGGATGAGTGGAGCTCTTTGTGTTGAGTAACCTGACATGCTCCATTGATAAATCAAATTAAAGTTTCCTGCTTGGAGTAATGTTTCATACCTGTTCTGCCCAATCCGATGGCAGCGTGCAGCGGCCTGCAGGTCATTCTGAGGGTTGAAGTCAGTGTCCACGAAGATGACCGTGTCAGCAGCTGTGAGGTTCATGCCCACTCCCCCTGCAGAAACAGAGTGTTAGAAAGTCACAGTACCTGAAAACAGTGTGCACTTATTTATGTACAATGTACTGCAGGTGAACTTGTGCATTTACCGTGTGCATCTTATAGAGTGATAAACTGCGACAGGAAATAAGGTTTCTTTCTCCCTACTTTTAGTAGGCATGAAGAGAAAAGCTGCTGCCCTGAGAGATACCAGCATCTCGTTCTGCTGCAGCTTTTATCTCTTAATGATCAGCCTCCTTTCCTCTCTCTGATGAAGGCTCAGATATGCACAAAGGTTTGCAAGTGTAGCTGACTTACAAAACACAGAACTAGTGTGTTACATAAAAACTTGCCAACAGTTTGTGGAAGATGCAACCTTTACCTTGACCAACAATTCATAGAACTAATGTGGCAGTAGAATTAAAAAGCAAGGATCAATATGTTTGTTATGTGTATGACGACTGATCATAACTTCAGATTAAAAGAAATTTTATGTAGAATATATTCTCAGTTTACAAATAAATCTGTTTTAAAAATTGTGCATGTCTGACACATTAAAAGTGAACGCTGTTGACACAGTGATGTTTCATTTAAGGATTCAGCTTAGTCTTCCTGTAAACACTTTAGCCGTTCAGTCACCTGCTTTAGTGCTGAGCAGAAAGACAAAGATGTCTTTGCTGCTGAAGTTCTTCACTGCTAGATTTCGCTCCTCCCCTCGGACGGACCCATCCAGACGTTCATAGCTATAACCTGAACAGAAAAGACAATAAAATATATACCGTTCACTTTCAACATTAGGAAGTAGAATAAAGAATAGTGTATCCAGTGAACTTAAAACGTTACAGCTTCTTCTCACAATGTTTGAAGGGACCTTAAGCAGGTTGTGGAAAAGATTTGGACTGTTAAGATGTAAAATAATGGCCCTCGTTCACCTCTGTACTCCATGTAGTCCTGAAGAATATCCAGCATCCTCGTCATCTGAGAGAACAGCAGGACCCGATGGCCCCTTCAAACACAGATGTGAAAACAAACACAAGGTCAGATTCAGTTTAAGGAGGAAATGTGTGACTTAAAAGTGCAATTAAGGGCTCCTTCATTGTGTCAGCGTCTAGTTCTGGTGGTGTCAGAGTTACCAAACCACCACAGTGAAGTAGTCAGTCTGACTGAGTCTCGGCCGCCACCAGGTGGAGCCAAACAGCAAGTTAACCTGCTGACCCTGAGTGCAGGAAGGTCAGCATGCTGTCCAGGAGGCAAAGTTTCCCACTTGCTTCAACGAGATGCTCCCCCATCTCAAAGGGCTCCGGTTCCACTCCTGTCAGAGACACAGGGACAAAACATTACAATACAACACATGCTTCAATATCTCATTTTCACAGCAGCGACTAAATGCATCACAATTAAGTGGTTAAAACCTCCCATTTACAATCAGGACATCTCACCGTCAAACAAGTACGGGTGGTCAACACACTTCCTCAGGTTCATCAAGATGTTGAGCAGCCGGGTCTTGTTGCCTTGTTCATTCCCAAAAGCCTCTGAAAGCAGAGCTTCATGAGCAGACTGAGTTTATTCAAATAAAAAAACTGCACTCTGCTGAGGTGTTCGCCGCAGAGCACAAGCCTCACCCAGATCCTTCATCAGGACGGCTTTGTAGTATTTCTTCTGCAGAGCCGACATGCCGTGGTACACCACCAGCTCCGTCTTCTTGGGCAGGTCGACAGCCACCTCTGACTTCACTCTACGGAGCAGGAAAGGCTCGAGGACGCTCTGGAGCTCAGCGGCTGGAAACACAAAGACAGAGACCTTCTCACTTTTTATCTGACTAATATATTCCACCTTCTTATCTTTCAAAATGTTTCCATGAATAAGTGGACGGATATTCAAACACGAGAGTCTTATATATATTTTGTGATGATTATGTATCATACCCAAAGCAGGTTGACTTTGTATATTGGAGTAAGAGCTGACAAAGTTGTCCGTGTGGTCTGCTGTGAAGATGCTGGGCTGAATGAAGCTCAGCAGCGAGTAGAGCTCCTGCAGGTTGTTCTGAATGGGAGTCCCTGTCAGCAGGACTCTGAAACCAACTGAGAACTGCACAAGAAATACACAAACAAACTGAGTTAAGGGGACAAATGAAAGGCAAAGAAGAGATATAAGAGTGGAGAAGATGAAGAAAGGAATACTAGACAGCCTAAACTAGGTGCAGTTCAGTACCTCTGTCAAGGTTTTGTGCAACAGCGAGTTCTGATTCTTCAGTCTGTGAGCTTCGTCTACCACGAGCACCCTCCACCTCCACCTGAGGAGCCCAGTGGTGACATGGAAACGTGGAATTAACTTATGAAAACTAATCATAACATTATTTCTTATGATGAGAAACATTTCTTCACAGAATTTCAGTGAACACATTTTGTCAAATCTTTTAACAACACCACGTACTGTGTAAATAATACATAAATAAACCAAGTAACAACTGCCAGCATCTTTTCATGGATAAGAAATGATGGAGAAAATTACACACAAACACATTGTTAGATGATGTTTTGTGTGTGTATTGGCGTCATTTCATTCATACGCACCAACAGTATGTCAATGCAGGACTTACTTGGTCCAATGCCGCTTTAGTTTACTCATTAAACCTAATTTAAAATTCCTGCTGTGACTAAATGTTTCTCATGATATCTGTGTAACTCAGAACACACTCACCGTTTCAAGAATGAAGCATCTTTGAGACACAGCTGGAAATGACATGATTAAACACGTCAGTGTCAACACAGAGGACATTTTGCTTACAATAAAGAGCCACAGACCTCATACGTGGTGAGCAGAACATGGAAGCCGTCGGTGTTAGTTTCCCTCTGAAGCTCAGCCCGTCTCTCTTTGTCTCCTTTGTAACACAGCACGGTGAGAGAGGGGGCGAAGCTGCAACACAGAGGTCTGAAGTTTAAGCACACACTTTAAAGGAAGCGCTGAGAAGAGATCAAAACATGGATTCATAGATGAACGTGAGAGTACCATCCCAGCTCCTTCCTCCAGTTCTCAAGGACAGAGAGAGGACTCAGCACCAAAAACGGACCTTTTTCCCCGAGAGCTCCGGACATGTAGACCAGCAGAGAGATCGTCTGGAGGGAGAAATCAGGACCAGGACGTCTTCACATACAATATGAAGACAGCTTTTTGAATTAGCCTGTGCCTTTTATTTTGCATGCATTGGAAAAACAGCGAGTTGCTGTCCAGCTCGGTATGACTAACTACGGCAACTCTCAGGAAAGGTAACAGGTACAGCAGCGTGATATTAAGTTATTAACATATTAAGACCACTGGAAGGATTAATATCTGTCTAAAAAAAATACTGTCATGAATATCTGATATCAGTTTATGACGCTGACTGGTGGATCGCACACCTGGCAGGTTTTCCCCAGACCCATCTCGTCTCCTAGGAGGCACCCCTGCTGGTTCTTCAGGCACTGAGTTAACCAGTGCACACCATCCAGCTGGTAGGCTCTCAGCTGGATCCCTGCAAGAGACGAGGGCACAGCTTCATATCAGCTTCATATGTAAATCAAACACATCAAGTAGGAGAGTTATTGAACGTCTTCCTCAGAGAACAAAGGTAAGAAGACGCTCAAAGCAGCTTCAACTCCTCTGAAGCCACGACGTAGTTAACGACTCTTCACGGTGAATGACGTCAGTCACTTCCTCCATACCTGTGAAACCCCACTGCTGCAAGTCGCTCTGAACGACAGCCTTCTTCTTCTTCTTCTCTGCTACGCTGTTTCTTATTTTTATCAAAAGGTCCGTCATGTTTGCAGACTAAACAAGGACTCACTCACTCACACAGGGAAGTATCTTGACCCGCGGACACGTACGGACAAGTGAGCCCTCGAGAGTTGTTGTCGTAAACGAATCGTGCGCAACCGCGCTTCCTGGTTGTGTCACGTGACGTAAAGGAAAGGCGCGCGCTTTTACAGACGTTTTAAACGTAAGAGACAGAATTATATTTCGTAATTATAAATAATAATATATTTGTATGATTTTTTTTCGTGTTTTTTTTTTTTTTTTTTATAAACAATACCCTCAGAAAAGGGTTTTTTACCAAAACTGAATACATATTTGGTGGTTATGATAAGGTCAGATTTTGATCAAATAAATTACTAAGTGAAAATGTTATCAACATTTGATATTTTATGGCATGTTTTTGATGTGGACATGTTTGTGCTCTAAATTCCTGAGTGTAAACAAATGCACCAGGGTTAAAGCATAAAAGTTAGGAAAAGGTTCAATGTAAAAACACATGTTCTGATGGAGTAGGCCTCCACGTGTTGTCACTGTATAGATGTTGTATGCAAGAAGAGTTGACTGAGCTCAGTATTGAACCTGGGACCTTCTGCTAATAATACTAGTGTCTAGACATACGCACCTTTACCACTCCACCATTCTCTGAAACAAAGAGGAAATTCTTACAGCTTTGACCCACAAATCAGCTCCTGATTTTATATCTTTATTTTGAGAACATTAGAAAAGACAGACAGAAAAATATATTTACCGCCAGTAGTTTGGAGTTCCTGTAAAAGTTAGAAAAACGTTCATTATTTTAAAACCTAAAGTTAAAAATATGAAAATTATTTTTAAACCTAGAACTACTTTCAACAGTCAAAAGGCAGTTACTAACACTGAAAGATCCTTGAGACTTTTTATGCATGACAGGATTTGAACCAGCAACCTTCTGCTTTGCCCACCTGGCTATCAGACCACTCAGCCCTCCTGTGATGTAGAATACCATACCGGTTTTTTCTTTCTTTCTTCCTTTCTTACAAAAGCATATACAGTACTTTATATCATTATAGGCTATAAATGATCCTCTGCTGCCACCCTCAGGCAATTAACAATAACTGAAGTTCGCTGCATTATCTCATGTTGTAAATTGATCAATATTAAATACAATTTAAATAACTTAAAAGCACAAATGGTAAAAAAAAAATTAAAAAAAAAATAAAAAGTTTAATCTTTTCAAATTAAAATTAACAATAAAGAATAGACAGTGACACTTAATATTCTGTATTTTTGTTTAAAGCAGGACATGAACCTCTGACATTTTACATCATGGGAAAGCGCTTTACTGACTCTGCCACAATAATTGTGCCACAATGAAATAATCCTGTCTGATTAAAGAACTCTAATGAATAATCCATGAGGGTCTGAGTTTAACAGATTTGGGTTAATATTACATTATAATTTTCTCAGTTCATAAATAACCATCAGAGTGTGAGGTCTACTTATTTTATAATTGTTTGCACCACTATGCTGTGACTTGAGGTCTCTGAAAGCTGCAAGAATTTTTTTTATTATTATTTTGTGGATTTTTTTAACTATTGTTTAAATTAATATTGTTACAGTTTATTGCTGGAGTTTTTGTTTTGCTTTGCTTGTTTTTTTTTTATTTGAGGTTTTATCGATTTTGCGTTTTTGATTTCTTGTTGGTTATCAGCGTGGGTTCATTTTCCATACCCAATTTGTTTTTGAAGTCACCCTCCAACCTTCGGCGGGACTCGAACTCCCGCCCACATGTCTTCCTTTCTTTCTCTGAAGACCGCTGGACCATCTTCAGCGCTGAAGATCAAACATCGGCAGAGAAAGTGGAACAGGAACAGAGTTCACACAGAGTCCAGTACTGCAGCCGTGCAGAGGAGGATGTGGAGGCAGACGGAGGTTTGTTATGACGAAGATTCACTTCACCTACAGTCGCAGGTACAAAGAGTCAAACAGCTTGTTTCCTGCTGATGAAGGTGGATCACACGTGACTGCAGCTGCAGCTTCTTATTTTCTCATCTAACGGGCAGGTTAGCTCATCTGGTGAAGGTGCTACTTCGTCAAGGTCGGGATTGATGGTTGAAATTGTAACTTGTACTGTTGATGGTGATAATTTATAAGTGACCAGACAAAGAAAGAATTCGGACGCCACTTTTTTTCCTCCAGGAGAGGATGGCGGTGCAAGGTTGGGGGCTCAGGGCCTGCCTGGGGCTGTATTTGGTGACGTTTAATCAATCGCTGAGCTGCAGTGGAAGGTTACTGTTACTTCAGAAAATATCCTCCGGACTTGACTTGATTTGAGTCACACAGCTCAAGCTTCCTATTTACCTCAGATAAACTTTGGACTCTGGCTTTTTGTCCTACATCACACTAAAACTGATTTGGGAACAGATCTGTTTGGGGACAGGAACAGGAATACCAGCACAAACCAAAATCTGTTAAGATGTTCAAACGGGCCCCTGATCATTTATTTCAACTTGTCTCATTTATGCATAGAAACACACCTATAAATATGCAATGTTGTACAAATACACACAAGTCAGATAGAAAAAAGAATGGTTTGGATGCAACCATTAGTAATGAACGTTTTTGTTCCAGGTCGACCCATATTATTAGATGGATTAATAGCAGAGTTCACTAATAGTTGGTAAGAAAGATAATGACAAACACAGGCCCCAGCATGAACAGGTGTTTTTGTATTTCTGTGCAATCCCTTCAACATAAAGTTTTCTTGATATTTTTTTCTCTGGAAAGGAGATTCATTTAAAAGTGAAACACTAAAACACAAGATTTTGCTAAATAACAGACAAAAACAATTTAACCTCATAAAGAAGTGTTTTTGTAAAATTCAAAATAGCTTTAAAACTGTAAAAATTAACAATGGTTAAAATGTATAACTCCCAAAGAAACTATCAGGAGCCACAGTCTAACTCTGCTTGCTATTAGAACAGTGATCTGTGACTTGTCTTTAAATATACAGTAATTTGTGATAAGCCAACCTTTGTGCAGTGTTAGTGACTTGTTTTAAGACCAAGATATTTGTGTTTAACATAAATATTGTTCAGATTATTGATAACAATTGATCGAAGAAAAGACTCATGGAAATACGGTACATGCTGAAACCTGCACTTTCTTCACTAGCATATATCCTCTATATGACACAGTCATGTGTTGCTTTACAAAACCTTTAAAATTGTGAGTTATTACAAATATAAAGAAAGCACACAATTATTCAAATCAGTTTCATTTGGAAGGTACAGTTCTAAAAATCAATCAGTTAATTAATGAAACATAAAAAGACAACAGAAACATCTTTGGAGATGTTCCTCCTGTAAACAGAGGTGGCCGTGCAGCAGAAGAGTCCCAGACTCTCTGAAGCAGAATCACAAGGAGGCTGTTTCAGTAACTTAAAGAAGAGACCTGCCGCTTTCTTTAAAAACACGTCATCCAGCCGGATCCGTCGCCACAAACAAAGGCTCACTTCACGCAGACAGCCACCAACTTCATGATGGCCTCCCTGGAAAGTAATTTACATGAATCAGACACAGAGACAGGCTTTGAATGACACTTTGATACTCAATGTTTCTGCAGACGGTTTGTATAAATAGTACTAAAATGACAAACCTCGCCCACGGGATGTATGACAGACTGTACCTGCAAACAAAACACATTTTATGTCTCAAATTAACAGTAATTTATCAGTTCAAATTCACAAGGAATAGTGACTCACCATGAAAATGATAAGATTTGCAAGACGCAAAATAACAAAGCAAGTCCAATGTTCTTCCACTGTGAGGAAAGAAAACAAGATCGCTGTGAAAGACTGAAGTTAAAACATTCTACAAATTAGCTGCTAACACAGAAAATAGTGAGAAGTGATTCACTCACCCAGAAGGCTGCGCAGAGAGTCAACACGAGGCAGGTCTGGAGCAAGAACGGGACAAATGCAATCAACAACACTGTCTTCTAGAGAATGGACACTGATTTATGGCCTTTCATTAAAAAAACAAATAAAGGGAATCATGCTCATAATATATATATATATATATATATATATATATTGCATTCTTAGTCTTTTATTCGGTTCATTGAGATTTTCCATTTTTACTGCCAGAAAGCAGATGGAACATTGTGTTTGCTTTTGTTGCACATTTTCAAGTTTTTTCCCAAGAAAATATATAACTATGACTGTTTGTATGCAGGTGGGGGTCTTCATATTTAATACTGACCACAGGTAAGGAGTCACATCCATCCTGTTCACACCAGGGCAGAGCCATATCAGATTATTGGGTGTGACTGTACCAATGTAGTGTAAAATTTGAAGTTGAATTACCTTTCTTACAGTTTGACACCTGAGCTGTACATTTAAAAATAATTTCTTGAGCTTGGATAAGGTGCATTATAATGTCATGTTAAAGCACATCCTCCTCCCCTACAGTACAGTCCTCACACTGCTGCTTTAAGATCATGATAAAGACACCTTTGACAGCAATGCATGTTTTAAGAATAGACTGTTGCAAATATTCATTGTTCATCTTGTTTATGATCTTCCTAGCCTAATTTAGCACTTAATCCATAATCATTGTCAAGTTTAATGTTTTAATATTGCTTTAAGCCAAGTGTTATGTATGCTAGAGAGAAAGGATATCTTAAGTTATATGATAAGTACTGGAACAAATCTGGGAAAAACAAACTGACAACTTTCTATAATTCAATATATAGGTTTTTTTGCCCCTCTCTATGAAACACGCCTTTATACGATACTTTTTTAAAGTCTTCAAACCACTGTGGTTCTAGTAAACTTTAAATTCTAAGTAGTATATTTACTTCTTATCACCTCAACTCATATGATAAAAGTAACACAGTCCATCTTTTGTTAACAAACATTTTGTATGACTTTTGTGCCCCTCATATGATTGTGCTCGAGTACGCTACCTGAGTATACAAGGATCACTCCGTTTTTAGTCAACCTGAATGTCAAAACAGTTTCCTCATTCATTTTCTTCAGGAAGTCAGTGGACTTGTGAATGAGGCCAGATACATTTACAGGGTTAAAAGCCTTCTGAATGAAAAATACGTTATTTAAGTGCACTTACAATCATAATGGCGGTGGCCAAGGCTCTTGTTTTGTCACACATCCTTCTCAGCTGCTTGACTGGCCCCATCAGAAACATTGTGCTATTGGGCAAAATACAAATGTGTAAAAATGTCTTTTTAAATGCGTCTTCAATATGTCCCCATCAATACTAAATATAATAGATAGTCTTCCTTAAAATAAACCCATCAATTTCTTCATCAGCTGTTTACATGTAACTTTTTTCATGCAAGGTGTTGTTGTTGTTGTTGGAACTGACCTGCCCAAAGCAGCTACGTTTCCAAATGTGTAAAAGACGACGAAGAGAATGAGCCCAATCTTTGGGATAAAGAGCATACACACTCCCTGCAAGACACACATGAAGGCAGGTGATTCTTGACCTGGTGGATCACATGTAATGTTTCATCTGTGAGCTGCAGTCGGCGCGTGAAGGCAGGACGAGTTAGTGCAGCCAAATGAATTAACATCTTCAACATTCCTCAGAGCAAGAAGAACCAGTAAGTCCACCTCAGCTCTCCCTGCAGGCTTCCTCATTGTGGGGAGCAACAGAACATCGTTGTAGAAATGATCATAAATAAATGAGATAATTACCAAAACTGTGCACGCGGCTCCCACCACGAAGCAGGCGATGAATCCCTTCAAACGTGTACCCCAGGCCAGAGTCGAGGCTTCATTCACATTCTGCATCAGGAGAGGTTTGAGTTCATGATCAGTTAAGAGACCCAGCTGGGATCACACTTTAGTAAAAGTTTAGTTTTACCTGTAAAATGGTCCGGTCATTACTGCTTGCCTCTTCACCGCTTAAAACCGATTTTAATTTATCCATGGCCGAAGATCCTTTAAAGCCGACTGGATTGATAAATAGCCTGATTTGTTTCCTGGACTGACAGAAAGTTTGTCGGGTTTCCTTAAATATGTGTGGCTTGACAACAACGTCACGTGGTAGCCGGCAGTGAGCCGGAGGAGCTGTCAGTACCTCACCTGGCCAGGAGGGGGACTTCATGTTAGTCACACCTGAGTAGAGGAGCAGCAGAGGTCCCACTCTGATTTTTGTTTTGCTTTCAGCCATGAGAATCAATTTTACTGCACAAATGGGGAAAAGTTGACCAAAGCAAGCAGGCAACTTTAAATAAATTATTTTTGAAAACTACAATGTTTTACTTTACTTATAATAATGATTGATCTAAAATAAGTAATTATTTTAGATCAATCCTACATCATGTCTGGTAGCATACGTATGTTTATCTCATTCGTTGTTTATCACTCAAAAAATAAATAATCAGGGTCTCTTGATGGTGGCATAATTTTTATGCAACGATACTTACTTTAATTGTGGGGATTTGCTGTTTTTTTTCCCGTATTTTGTGATAATTAATAGAATATCTTTGGCTTTTGAACTGTTAAATCAGATAAACAACACATTTGATTAATATTTTTTCATTATTTTCTGTCATCCTCAACAAACCACCCCGATTGGTATAATCAGAGTAAACCTGCAGAAAAAGTCAATTTCGGTCTTAAAGCAACACACACACACACACACACACACACACACACACACACACACACACACACACACACACACACACACACACACACACACACACACACACACACACACACACACAGCCTCCTTTTTAAGCATGGAGTGTTACATCATATTTAACATAGAAGATCTTTACTCAAGCCTGTTGCCAGTAGATATGTAATCTGTTGTCCTGCCCTGACAAAATCAAGTCTGTAGGAACAATTTATCAACTTTAGGATACTTTTACTGCATCCTTTAGATGATTATGTGATTCATGAATGATAATAACATTTATAGGGACATGTAAACATTGATTTTGTTCATGTCTCTCAGCAAAGCATGAATTCTACATAACTTTTCAAGTGACAGAAAAGTGTATGATGCTTACTATAAACTCTGGGTTGAGAAACATACGTCATAAAGAATAAGCAACAACAATACATTTGGTGTCAAATAGAAAAATATAAATATTTAAAATGGATTAATAGAATTTTTATGCTTTGGCATTTGGGTTTGACTCATAAGTGTGACATTATGATACAACAACAAAACAGTCATAAAAAAATGTAGATACGTGCTTTCCAGAAATATAAGTTATATGATTGTTTTGACCACAATATGGCACTACTGAACACCAAAATGATGAGTCATAAAAACCTTACTCTTATATGTTCATGTCCACTTGTACTGTATGTGCAAATTAATAACAAAAATATGACAGTAAATGAAAAGTATGAAGTCACTGTACAATAAAAAGCAACGAACAATGAGAGTTTGGATAGTGGGGATTTACAGCTGATTTGATAAAGCAGACGTAGAGATATATTTCTATCCAGAAATCACGTCCATATCCCTTTTCTGTCTGCGTGCCTTTATTCTAGTCGCACTGCTGCCACTGAGACAGCGAGCATCACATCCCTGATTTAACTGTGATATTCATGAGCCACAATGTCGGTGCACAGCAGTCCTCTTCATAAAATCTCATCTTCGGACTCTGGATCCTGCTCTCTGGTCTTCAGGAGTCCCATTTCCATTGGAGGAGTCCTCTTCAATCTGGAGCGCACCACGCTGAAGGGAGAAGGCACAACAAATACCAGAGTCAAACGTAACGTAAACTGTTGTAAGGGAGCGCTAGTGGAAGTACTCAAGTTGATGGATGAAATCTGTAAGATTTCCAGGACAAATAAACACGCAGCAGATGTGGAGCAGGTTCTCACCAGCTGACGGTGCAGTAGAGCACGCTCACGACAAGCATGGCGAAGGCGAGGTGCCACGAGTAACACATGGTAACGAACATCATGTTGTTGTGATCATCCAGGTCCCACTTTGGGCCACGAGGAGGGTACAGAACAAAACCTATCTGTGGCCAAAGAGAAGGGGATGTCAGGAGTTTAATGTACAGGTACTACCATGAACTTCTGTTTATATATCGGCACCTGTTCGGATTTACCTCCCAGAACCAGCTTCCCTGCAGGATCGTGAGGGTGCAGCGCAGCAGCTCCAGGATGATGTTACCTCGGTGGAAGACCTCCAGGAAGGCAACAACAGCGTCGCCAAAGATGGCATAGAGAAGGAGCTGGTGCACGTGGACATCCAGCATGCTCCTGCCGTGGAGGTGGTACAGGAAAATAAATCCTGAAAGCAAAAAAAAAACCCGCATGAAAGGCATCAATGTAAAATATGTTTTAATGCATTTATTGTCATTATTGTCAAATGGCATCTTCACTGCATTTAAGTTTTTCATCCAAAGTTACAGCCGTATATTCATGTGCCAATCTAAGATGCCTGAGCTACTAAACTATAGCCTTCTAAAACGTAAGATATACTCTGTCCATGGTATAAATCAGTGGGTCTCAACCTGAGGTAATTGCACCTTTGAAGGTACATCTGCAATTACCAGGGGACACCTGCAAATATGTTAAAAAAACAAAAAACACAGACATTTCTATTTGCATATAAACTGTATATCGACGTATTCAGTTAGCTGTAACTTGAACATCACAAGTAAGAGTGGACAGTCTGTAAAAAATTTAAATGATCAGAGAAGCTTGCTAAAAGTAGTTCATAAATGATTGAAAACTCATAGTTGATGGTATTCAAAGTGCAGTTCAAAAAGTCAGATAAAAGTTATGGATATATGGTTAAACTGGTTAGTAATGGCTGTATACTTGAAATAGCTAACTAAGTGATCAATATAGATTTAAACAAATTACCGTTAGCTATGGATTAATGGTTGAAATAACTCCAGATAGAAAAATGAATGAATAAACAATGGAAGTAGTTATCTAAGAGTGCAATTTAAGGTACTTTTAGCTAACTACTAAAACTATCTTGAAATAAGTAGTAAAGGTAATGGATATACAGATCAGTTAACATTCATTAAAAGTAATGAATAAATAGATGAACAGATGGCTAAGCTGAAATGGTTATCTAAAAGTAAAGGGTAAAGAATTAATAATATAGCTAAAGTTAACAGTTAAAATAAACAGCTAAAAGAAAACAATACATTGAAGTTAGTAGAAAGTAGGCTAATAGATAAATGATCAAAATGCACAGCTTCTGGCAAATACACATGCAAACTTAATAAAACCAAAGTGAACCTTGACAGTTCAAATGGATGAAAAAATACTGTTAACACCCAGTTAAAATCAATTCAAACAAAGATGATGGGTGGTGATGAACAGGTGGGGATCAGGTGGGGCTGTGGTGGCAAAGGGTGTCTTCAAATAAAAGCTAGAGAGTCACTGAACTATGAATAATATCAAAGGGACTGATGATAAAAAAAAATATACAGTATGTATCGTTCTTCTTACCTTCATTGAAGAAAGCGATAGCCAGCATCAACCTGTCCAGGGCCAGAGGAGCTGCCTCTGTGGTGTGGATGACCAGAGACACAGTCCCAACTAGGCCAAAGAACAGGTACATGGTGGCGTGCTGCCAGTTCATCAGATGCTCCCAGTGTTTCTCTTCAAAGTCGTACAACTGCAGCCGCGGTCCATCCGCTGCGAACTGCTCCGCCAGCATCCCTGAGGAGCACAGCAGAGGACACACTCACATCTCCTTCAGTAAAGACTGAATACATCAGGACTCTGAATTGTCTCGGTGCGTGCTGGACATTTGCAGAAGAGTCCTCCGATGCACATTTAAAAACACGAGTTACGAGGCTTTTTTTCTCTTTAGCAAAGGAATAGAGAGACCTGCTCACCAACGAAGGAGAAGAAGAGCATAACCGAGCTTTCAATGATCTCCAGGCGTCGCTGTGAGGCTCGGCTGGTCAGTCGAGTGGAACCGATGTTCTTGTTCCTGCGGGTGGCGTACCAGAGAGAGAACTTTCCTGTCCACCAAATCCCAGCTACTAGGAAGAAGCTGCCAGGGAGAGCATGGCCCTTGAAGCTGCCCATGACTCACGACACCTGTATCACAGGAAGAAAGACATCTATGAGCACCTGTTCTTCACAATTCCATAGTTTTTGAGATTTAATCTACGATCTCCAGACCTGAAAACATGTTTTCTTGTTTTATAACGGAGAATTTCCCACATACTGTTGGATCAAAATAGTTTCCTTGAAATGGTAGTAGGAAATGTATCCACGCATACAAGATAATTTGATCTTATTTACAATTTGGCAGGTATTTTATACCTTGGAAGGAGGAATGGTGATATACTTTTAGACATAAGCAATAAGAAATAAGAATGGAAAAGTGGAGGAGTGTCTGTAATTAAGTTAAACAGCATAATCATACATAATTGGTGTGTGTGTGTGTGTTGGCAACAGCCATTCAGCAGACTTTGTAGAAGGGTGTTTACACGGTGAAGGAAACCTGTACCTTTACAAGTAAAAATGGAAACTAGTTTCTTTACATGCACTCTTTTATAAAGAGCTCTTTTCTCATTTGGGACATGAAAAGGCGTGCAGCATCATCTGACCGACTACAGGTTCTTCTTGGTAATGATTAATCCTCATTTCCGTGAGAATTAAACCTGCACCTGATTTATATGGGCTGCGGTCTGTGGGTGAAGATCATGCTGTCATCATCTGTGATTTATATTTACACGTTACACAAAAAGAAAAGTCCAGTAAAAGAAAAATATTCCAAATAAAACGGCTGACATTGCAAACCCTTCCACCTCCCTCACAGTTTAACTGTAAATATGAAGTGACTTTAAAGAGTTGAAAAAAGCTTTACACTTTAGTCCCCTTCAGTAATGATTTGGAAAGTCTCAAAGCAGGAGTAACATCAATCGTGATCAGAGAATATTAATGAGGTGCATGGCTGTACTCTCCTTTGTGATGCAGATGACAGAAAATATTCTGCCCAGCAACAAAGAGAACCTTTTGAAGGAGGACCTTCAATAAAAAACAGATTGTTTGAGATGTTAAACTGAGCCCATCTGTGTCAGACGGCCCTTTGCCTGTTGCAGGCCCTCCAGGCTGAGGAAAACACTTCAGTCGCCATGGCGATCATCCCTCTCTCATGCCACTGCTACTGGAAGACCCATCAATGTTTGGCCAATTTACTCACAAAATGAACAACAACATCTCCGCCGTCTTGGTTGCAGGTGTCACTTCTTTATGACAAGGATTTCAGTAAATAAATGAATATTCTAATCAGAGCACAAGGAGGAAGTATCTTCACTCAAGTAATGGAGTAAAGAGAAACTCTGAGGTTTTCCACCTCAGTATGTCCAGCTTGCACTTTACTGCATCTTTATTACTTTACTAACTGACTGCCACGCTTCATTTTAACTTAAACTACCAAGCAGAACATGAAATGAAGTTATGGGTAGGGGTGTTTTTTTTTTAACGTGCTGGTTACAGCATGAACTTCCCTCTGGGGAACATTAGACTCTAGTGTTGGATCTGCTGGCCTCACGGATTTAAAGGGGATAGAAATGATGAGGCTTTTTCCATTTAACACATCCCAGCTGTTTGAAAAACAGAGACTGGGCTTTCAAAAACGTTTGTGTTGAGTTAGTTTTTTCTCTGAAATAAGACACACAGACAGTGCTAAGCTTCCTAAACAGTCTCAAACCTTAAGAGCAACTCATTTAGTATTTTTCTGAGGGAGAATTGAACATGAAGAACACAGCATGAAAGTTTTATGGTACATGGAAACGTTTCTACTCTTTTTTTATTAGACGTAAAGGCAGTGAGTGTATTAGAAGTGAGAGTGTTGCATCTAATAGGCCTGGCTGTAAATCACAGTTACTGTACAGGAAGTCTTGTATTCCTTCATTGTAAAATAAATATGGGGGTCTTACCTAAGTTTGTTTGCCTCTGGATATGAAAAGTTGTTTTAAGTACAGTCACGCAGAAAAATTAAAGTATCTTCATTTTTCCAATCACACAAATTATTTTTCCAAAGGCAGAGAAGAAAGATTTCTGTTCTGTTCGTCAGCGAGACACGAAGTAAACATCTGTAAAATCCTCCGAGTCTGGTTCCCAGCAGCTTCCAGACTGGATCCGTTTCACAACCGTTTTTTTCCCTTTTAATTTTTCCGACTCTAAACAGTTTAGGCTCTCCAATAAACCATCCCATTGGATGGCCGGCGCGAGCGGCGTCACCAGCCCGCACAGTCATTGGCTGGAACTCATGCCAGTCCCACGTGTCCACGTGTGCACTTTCACTCCGCCCGCTGGTGCTTGGCTCGGTCCTCCCTTGCTCGCAGGAAACCGCTGCTTTTCTGTGGCCAGGCAGGCCAGGCCGTGCCGGGACAAGGGCCCCTGCACGTACACAGCAGCTGGGAGGCTTCCTTATCCCTTGACAGGAGGTTTAGTCCGTCCGCTCACTCGTTTAGAAATATAATTTAAGGAGAGGGTTGTCAGCAAACAGCCAGCACAATAAACAGAATACGAATTATCAATTGTTTTAACTCGAAAAAAGGAAACACTCTGTCATATAAGTGGCAGCTTTTACTTAAAACAACCTTAACTAAATGGAGTAATTTACTGAAGGGTTTTTAATCCGTTCACTTGTGAAGTGTGCAAAAAGATAAAATTGCCTACCTCTTCTGAGAAGGTAAAAGATTTTTCTTTTTAAATTCACAGTACTTAGTTTGTGCAAGACACGGCCTCCTACAATTCAAGATAATACACTGCTTACATTAGTCTAAACAAAAGAGATAGATCCCTCATGTAACCGCTGTGTGTTGACACCAGCTTCTTTGCTGGAACTTTTCTGGAACTGCCCAAAAATATCAGATTATTGGAACAAAATCTTCCGGACCTTGTCAAAAATCCTGCAAAGACCGATATACTTGGACCCTATGGGGGGCAATCCTTGGAATTCTAGATCCTAACACGAATGAAAATAACATGGAAGGTAATATGATTTAATATGTCATCCTACTGGCGAGAAGGTTGATCTTATTCAATTGGAAACAGAAAACTGCTGAGGAAGAAGTGCAAAATCCTTACTTTATGTATTATGTTGGTGGCATTAAAAAGAATAGGTAAACATTTTCACAAGATTGAAACCCTTTACAAGCAGATGATACATTTGTTTGTATCTACTGTGGTCTGGCTCTGTCAAAACATAACAAAATCCATTCACCACTACCTCCAAAGCTGTTTTATCTCAGTTGTTTAATTCATACAAAATTCAAATGGGAAAAACCAAACCCAAAGTAAAGATCCAGTACTCATTACTACACTGTATTTACAGTATGTGCTTCTTAGCTAATTCCATATTCAAAATCTACATGCAACAATCACACAACAAGAGGCGTTGCAACATTGAAACAGGGAGTTACACACATTATCATCTAGACAACTTGCAGTAGACATAATACAAACCACGTTTCAATTTCTTAAACTCAGGTGCAAGTAATAACATGAGTTACGATGGCAGTGCAGTAAGATGTGTCAGTGGCACGACTTTGATTACATCTAAATGGGATGGAGCTGTGCATCATATTATAACGTACGCCTGTGTTTTTATAGTTCATACAAAATGTCTGTCTTGAGAAAGGTCTGTTGCGGTGTTGGCAGTGCATGGAAACGTGGATTCAAACACCTTTTTTTTCAAAGCTGCAGTGTTATAATTTGTATAATGGGAGCATAAGTAAATAAGAAATGATGTGTCATCAGAGAGACAAGTTTGCTTTTGTTGAAAAGAAATCCAAACCACATTTAACGAGGGTGTGTCACATCGGTCACAGGAGAACACAGCAGTCTGTTGGTTCTCCAGAGGACAGTGAACACAGCAGCTGAAGGTTGATGCTCCCAGATAGAGTTTGTTTTGTTCTGAGGATATTACGACATGCTCTTGTTCTGTTTCTTTTGTTCTCATAATGTTCTTCTTAAAGGTTGAGTAAAGTTTTTTCTAAAAACATTCAAAAAATATCAAAATTTATTAAAATGTTTTTCATAACATTATCAGAACATTTTGACTTGATTCTTATTGCTGATTCTTTTCGGTAGCATGGTTTGTTCTTTAATGAATTCCAGAGTTTTAGTACTTTAGAGTAGGATAACATTTAAATACATTATACAAATGTTTTGTGGGAGCAGTATTCAAATGTTTTTAGTGGGTTTTCGAATGTTTTTAGGGAAAGTTATCAAACCTTTAAGAACAGATTGAAAACATTCCTGGAACATTGTGTCATTTTTAGCTGGACTGCTACTGGCTTGTTGTGCGCTCATTGTTTAGTGCCACTTCAGCCTTTAAAGCAAAGTTGTTTTAAAAAAGACGGCCACATTAAAATTATACTCAACCCCACAATCTCTACCTACTATGCAGAACGTAAACAGATTCATGTTGGTTGACCATAAAGCCAAGAATCCTCACAGTAGATTACCGGCATTCACTGATTAGTTATTAAATTGAGATCAGAAATTTTGCAATATGAGCCACATAAGATGAATAAATACTTTATATATACAGGAAGTCAGATTTTGTTGGACTTTTAGTACACGCTGTAAACTATTCGTTTGTGACACAACACAACAGAGATGTTTTAAAGCTCAACAGAGTACAGACAACATTCAATGAGACTTTACATGCAAAATCTTTTACATGCAAAACATTAACATATCAGTAGGGCAGGAAGATGGTGCAGATGGAAGATGAGATATGACTGGTTCAGAAGGAGGAATTAACTTTTTCTAACTTCAGAGAAAAGATCATAATTGCAGGCATTAAACAGGTGATTGCGCAGACTCGCTTTCCGATCAGCAATGCAATTATTAATGAAGCTGTAAGTCTTATCATTTCCGACTATTCTGTTGTCAACACAACATGGACTGATACACAAAAATACAAAATTCCCAAATACACCCGCCACAATTAATTTGAGTGTGGAAATACTCAACATACTACTGATGTTCAGAAAGATATTTATTCTTCAAAACTAGAGAACCTGAAGTAACCATGAAATGTCAAATGTGGTATAAATTTTATAGATAATCTGCTCAACATCTCATTTAAAATTATGATTTTGGGAAATATCTACTTTATTGATGAGAGTTAGATGGTGAGTTTGACGCCATTCCCGTCTCTGTGTACTAAATATGAAGCTACAGCCAGAAGATGGCCAGCTTAGCTCAGCATAAACACCTGAATCAGGAGCAAACAGCTAGCCAGGCATCATTTGTAATATGTTCAGTGCAATATGGATGTCAAATATTTTTTACTTCCGTCATTCAACCTCTTCCATTTTGTTGATGTATTGAATTAAGCTCTAGTGATGATGCTGCCTGTCACAGGAAGACTCGTTTCTTATGGTGTTGATTGCATTTGCGTTCGATTTTAAACTTAAAACAAAGAAAATTCGACTTGGAAATGTTCAACCTGAATCAAACGCAGCATGAAGCACAATAACCAAGAGTTACCAAGAAATATAACAAATTTAGCATATTATTAAAGTCCTCAGAATGTCTGAATAATTTCTTGCATTCATTCAGACAGAACAACCTACTCCTTTATAAATAAACAGTGAGAGACAGCACCAGATAACAGTTCCTCTCTCGTTGGGCAGTTCTTAACTCTCACACAGGGTCCGGGGCCCTCCACGCAGAAGACAGTCAGTAGGTGAGCATGCAGAAGTACCGAGGTTTGGAGACGTGGTGGAGCGCTCGGGGTCAGTGGGTCACATGGGCACGCAAGCATTGCAGGTGTAGGTGCAGGATCGGTTATGGGACTGTGCTGCGGGACGAAGACCAATAGAGGGGCTTTGGCATGGACACGTGGACACGGCATGTGGGACACGTCTGTTTCTTCCATAGCCACTGCTCCATGCACTGAAACACATTTTAAAAGACGTTATTACCCCCCACTGTGACTATTTTTCACTCAGCTCTAACATTTCTAATTTCTGCAGGTTGTGTTTTTCTTCTCTGACATCAGGAGGTCATTTCCAACATGCTGGCCTGTAAAGGAAGTACAACAGGATCGACACCCAGAGCTGTGAGGACTCCGTTGTTCAAGGAGCCCGGAAAGTTATGAAGCAGGTACAATCCAAAGTAGATTAATTTAAATGTAATGATTTGTTTCCTCATTTATTAACTCTTGAAATAGCCTGTTACAACACAAAATATTAACAGTGAACTTCTGACTGAACACAAAACACTTAATTAAAGCACCGGCAAATCAATCAATATTATATAAGTTGTCTTACAGGCTGTACAACATATAAAGTGACTTGAAGAGAAAGATTTAGCACAGTCGCTGCAGAAACACAGAAATTACATCTCCTGTATAAGTTGAAAATATTCTATTTGTGTGATATTAAAACCATTTGATGAATTTAACCAGGAAGATATTAACTGAGCATTACATGTTTTATGAACTATTGAAGCATGTATTATATATCTCATTTATAAAAGTGGTATTATGTAGAGGCATCCATTCTTTGCCAGTTTTGCTGTACAGCATGTGTTTCAGTATGGCAGCAGGTAAATACATGCCTATATAAGCAGGACATTTCCAGTAATTCTTTTGACATATAAACTATTAACCCTTTTAAGGTCTAGAGGTCCCCAATTGGGGGCCAGGAAGAAGAGTTAGCAAAACTATTATTAAAATATGGACATATATACTGATATTTACACATCTGAACAAATCTCACAAGTGTTCCCTTTATTATTAAAAATATTTTTTTTTTATATATATATAATTTTTTATTGTGGTTGCAGAGATATACTCTTTCTATTATGGGTATGCAATTTTCGAGCAGAGGCCTAAAAAATAGGTGTGTTTTTAAAAGGTTAAAAAGCTTTTTTTTCCTAATAATAATTTCAAACACAATCTCAGGCTTTTTCAGACATTTTAAATGCTTTTATGTAGAAATCCTCAAAAATCTTGACTGTTTATTGGAAGAGTTGTAATAAGGAAAGCTGACAGTGTTTGGATCCAAAGGACAGCTTTAGAGGAGGTGAAGCAGAGTCATGGCCCTGAGCTGCTTTGAACACTTGAATGTCACACTGAATAAAAGTTCAGGAGAGGATCCTGATGTTTGGCTAATGGGTGCGACTCCTCCATCTTTTTTACAGACGAGCTCCCCCCTCCCACGGAATGATATCAACGATGTCTCCGCAGGGAAAGTTGACGACGGAACGTGTACGGCTCCTTCTCCATGGAAACCGGTCCGTCCATAGACTTCCTCCTCTCATCCGAGAGCCTCCTCGCCTGACAAGCCGCCGCCTCGCTGCTGCTGCAGGGCCGACACTGCTCTAATCTCCGAGCCGCCTTCAGCACCCACGAGACGGAGACATCACAGTCAGTAAGTGTCCAGAGAGGAGGACCAGAGAGGAGGACCAGAGTGTCAGAGCGCTCCATGCTTCTACAGAGGTGGGTTTCTGTTTTCATACCAGTTCACATCATGCCTGTCCAGGACTGAGCTGCTGTCATGCACCACAGATCTGATGTGTGACATGCTGGGATCGGAGTGAACACAGTGCAGAGAGGAGACATGCCATAGATCTGACGTGTGTGTTGTCTCACCTCTTTGTGGAAGCGGTGTGTACAGTGAAGCTCTTGAACTCGCCCGCCGTTCTTTCGCATGTCCTCATGACAGATCAGGCACAACTTGTCATCTTCAGTCTGTAAAACACAACATCTGCTTTGTTGTTTCATTCAGCCTTTGACCTAAAGTAAATGTTTTCTATGTAGTATTTAATATATTTACATTAGCAATGTTGTCTAATGTTGCATTGTAGAGTGCAAGTACGGTGACTCCAAGTAAATTAAAGCAAAACAATTTTAATTATAGAGAGTAATCCAAGATTACAAGAAAAAACAAAACCGTTAAAAAAAATATTAAATGTCACATGATCAAAATATAAATGAAATCTAGCCATTTTATGAAATTTGAAAAACTGTACTTTTTTCTGAAAGTCCTGATAATATCAATGTTTAAAATGAGCTTTTGGGTTGTGTTATGCAGTTCAATAGCCCTTTTAATACTCTCTAAGATCTCTGTAATCTTTAAGAGCTTCATATAACGTTGTTGGAGAAAGTCAGAGGACACCAAATCTGTCTGAGTTAACTGGATGATCTATAACACGGTGAGCTAGTACAAAAAACAGTCAGAAATGGTTATTCTTTAATGAACTTTATAGTACTGCTGCTCACCAGAGACATGGTCCTCTTATCATCGAGGTTAAGTCTCTTCTCAAATGACTCTGTGAGCTCCGGGATGGTGGAGATGCGGAGGGCTGTCTTTGGTCGGCTTTGGTCGTCCGAGGAGGCCCGTCGAGCTCTCTGGTGGGGCAGGACCTCCCCCTTCTCCTCCCTGGTTTTGACATGGCTGGGTGTGGGTGCCATCGCCGCCACGTGGAGCCTGTTTAACTTCATGGCATCCAGCTGGGACTGTGGATCACACAATTGCCACAATTCTTGTCGTCACTGATTCAAACTTAGCAGACATGAAGACAGTGATGTGATATTTTCATGTGGTAGCTTAAAGTTTTAAGAGCGGTTGTGAGAAGTTTAAAACAGAGAGACGACCATGCTGAGCTTTTGTGTGTGAGTGAGGTTAATCACTCGCTCACCAATAACCTTAAGTAACATGATAGCAAAGCTCCTCCGGTGGATCTGTATTGGCTGAAACACGAACTTTCATGCTGACAGACGTCAACATTTTTAACAGAGCTGCATTATTTGGGCCATCAGTGCTTCGTTTTACACCATGTGGAGGCCGACTTATATGTTCACTTGTTTTATCTCCTCTTAGCTACTTTAGTTTCACGTAAGTTGCCGGTGATCTGTGAGGTTTTCCTTTGGCTTCTAAAAAATTAAAACTCAAGACTTCAAAAAATCTAAAATGAAGTGCAGCTCAAGTCACATGATAATGTGTCATCGGCACTACTAAATAAATGACCAAAAATGTTGACGTTTAGAAACTCCATCCATCACGAGACATTGCAAGATCCCAGGAAATTCAACCTTCGTCAGTGAAATGAATACAGGATATAAAAACATCAAATTTAGTTACGAACACACGTTGTTGCTTGTCTCTTCACTAGTACAGCTTAAAAGTACAAAACGTACTTTTACGTTTCGGTAAATATCCACGTTGGTAAATTGTCCCTCTCTATGAGCTACAAGTGTGCTGCTGTGTAGCTGGCGTTGACTTCTGACCTCCCTCTGGCAGGAGGCTGCAAACAAAGTAGAACACTGTCGTATGGAGAACGTGGCTGCTGTTTGTAAGATCTTTGACAGGCAACAGCCTGCAACTGAAAACACAGCAGATCCAGCATCTTCATAAAATATTTTATTTCTGAGAAGAGGGTTTGTTAGTTAGTTTGTTTGTTTGTTTGTTTGTTTGAGCTGGAGAAAGATTAAAATCTGTAAAAACTTTCATACTGTAGACATCAACACGGAAACAGAACAAAGACCAGACTCACAACCAGGTCTGCGTTCATTGTGTTCACGAGGACCAGGTCGTATCTGTTAGACAAACACAAGCGGCGCCACTTTTCTGAGGTTAGTAAGCGTGACAGATTCACTGAGAGAGACAGGACGCCCATTACTGATATAATGAAAATGGATACAGCATTTGTTGTGCCTCATTTCTGTTGGATCAGGTTTGGTAGAGTTGCAGTTGAGAGCAAGTCACAGTTTTGATTTGATGGAGGTTAAATTGTCCGCTTTTGCTGGAGTTTTTTCAGATCTCACTCTGGCTTGGTGATGGAGACGCACTCTGCGTTGTATTTCAAAGTTTCCCCAAATGTCCCTTATCTACAGAGCCCAAGTGTGTTCATTTTGGCCTCAAAGCTTTGCTGCATTTACTGACTGATTTTGGGATGTTTTTTAGTCATTGTAATCAGAGTGAGGTAGTGAACTGACTCTAAAGTTAGCATGTGGCAGAGCATTTGCAACATTTGACCACAGTGATGTAAAATAATAGAGGACACTAAAGGCAGGTGGTTAGTTATAACAATATCTGAAACCAGTTTTGTTACTTAAAGCATTACTAGTTATGTATTTTGCAGGCTTTTATGTAACAGTACAGAAAGAAACAAACTTTTTTCTGTTGTTTAGCACAAGTATACAATCAGTTGTAAACACCGTATTAAACTGCATCTTTGTGTGTGTTTGAGTCTCTATGATGTGGATGCGTCACGTACTCGTGCATCAGCCGACGTTATTGATGTGAAACGTGTGGAGACAAATCGCAGGTCAGGATATCCTGTTACTTAACAGGATAACAGATCTACATAACATACTTAGTCCTCATACCAACATGTGTGACGAGTGTATAGATGTATTAACCTTCTGTCATTGCCTGTCAAATATAAAGATAACCATGCTTTATTTTATTCTTTTTCAGCTTTATTACTTGAATAAAGTGTTCATAGATTTTATAAATGTTCCATACTGACATATTGGATGTTGATTAGTTGAGGTGCATTTTTTGTTTTGTTTTGTTTTTTTGTAATTCTTCTCTAAATGTGGTTGTGTCAACAAGTTTACATCAGTTTAAAAAAGGCTTCAATATTTGGCAGACATGGTTTAAAGAGCTGGCAGTACCTAATTATGTAAGTGTTTATCTTCTGCTTATATGTCAGTGCAAATATAAACTAAACACTTAAGAGCTGAAACGGTCACATGCATGGATCTGTTAAATACAGGTGGTCCTTACCACAGTCGGGAGGGATGCTCTTCGATCACCGTGTGTTTTCGCAGGCCCTCTGAAGCTGCGTTTTCTCTCTCTGGAGTGTCCAGCTTCTGTTCCGTGACCCCAGTAACTGCTCATCCATTTGGTGAAGTTACCATCATCATCGTCGTCATTGTCCATAAGGATCGCAGGCAGGAGCCTGAGAGACATGGTGGGGCTGTGCAGGGAGCCTCCTGGTGCAGCACGTCCCGGTGCAACAGATGAAAGTGGGATCCCAGCTCAGAGTGTAAAGACGGCACCGAGCTGACCTACTAAGTATGTAGCTGACTGTCTGCTCTACCACACATCGCTGTCCCACACGGCAAATGTAACTTACTTCGTTTAGATGCCTCTCGTGCCCCGTGCACAGCTCCTCTAGTTGTGTTATTCTTGGATGATCCCAAAATAAATGAAAAATCTTTTGCTCAGGTCTTTAAATAAGTGAATCCCCCATAATCTATTTAACGTCGCTGGGAGAAAGTAAAAATGGAGGTGACGGGAATAAACAGTGAGGCGGGAGTCGTGGAGCTGCGACGCTGGGTGGGCGATGTGACCGCTGCTTTTAATCTTTCCATTACAGTCATGGGCCTGGGGGCAGACAACTGAAACTCCAATTTCCCCATACTTTCCACTCGCTGAGTACATCAAACCTGTCAATAATTATGGAGTGAGGGCAGCTCTGTCTACTGTGTGCTGAGAGCCTGGGGGCCTGTGTGATACAGGACAGAGGCGAAGCATCTTTTCATATTACACAGTCATTTTGTTGTTGTTGTTGTTGTGTTGCGCTCTTTAATCAAAGAATGGACTAATATAAGAACAACTTGACAAGAAACAATTGTGGTACAGAAGCACATCTGCACATTGACTTGTACTGCACCATAAGGAGTTTTTCTCTGGTCAGGTTGATACAGTAGCACACAAATTAAGGTACAGTTTATACACTGTGCAGTAAATATCTGAGTAAGAAAAACTGATATTATTGTACATAATAGGTTTTTAGTTTGCACACAGAAGCACAATTATAACATAGGAATAACGTATAAACTGCAAAGTAGATATGAGAAAGGAAACCACTTTACAAAAGCACATTTCAGGTGGAAAACTTTGCATATGTGTATTAGTTACTCCACATAGAGTCCAAGGAAATCATACTTAAAGCTGGTTGTTTCAGTGGAGAGTGAAATTGAAATTTGGACACAAACCAAATCTTCCTCCACTCCTTCACAAACTGAAAGGGTCAAAATGCTGCTAATCATCTCAACGGTTTAAATCAGATGTCAAATCTGGTCAAGCACTGTTGTGAGACGTTCATGCTGCTTGTAATGTAAATCTGCTCTCTCCTGAAAATGAGATTACAGTAATCTGTCTTTAGCCTATAATAAGGGGCAGTTAAGGTTCCACCTGGAGACAAATGGAAAAAAATAAGATACTCTAATGTTTAAATTTCAATGCAAATAATCCTTAATTTTTCAATTACTGGGAAAAAAAAAAAGTATACAAAAGTATTACAAAAATACTTTGAAACCTGATTCTGCTAGTTTATAAGTAGACGAAACCATAGCAACAGCAGCTACAATCTTTTTTTTTTTACCTGCATTAACTTCAATTAATCAGATAAAATGATCTAACTGGAATAATTTGGTGCATTCATGTATTCTTTCTGTAAAGATTTACATTTTCAAAGTACTCACTGTCTCCCTTTATTTTCAGAGCATGTCTCAGTGGTCACAGGTTAACAAACTTATATGGTGGCAGCAGCGAACAGTAAGCGCCAGGAGGTGCTAACAATAGCAGGCACATTACAAAGAATTAACAATAGACAGATCAGACATCTGTAGTTGAACCTTTATCCGTACAACGTTTTCACCTTCTTAAAGCAACATCAGCTCAGTGACTGTAGTGTTTCACTGCAGCTACACACGCCACATGTAACATATACAAGGTTATTGTGTGTCATCACGTGTTGTGGTTTGGTGGCAGAATTGATTTTATTGCCTTTCAAAACAAGCATTGATCATTTTGAGGGCAGCAACATGTTTTAAGAGACTCAGTTTTTACGTTTTACTTGCGATACAAACTTTTTAATTCTCCAAAAGTTCATGAACAGAAAGAAACAACAGGACTGTGTAACTAGGTTACAAATCAGTTGCGAGATCATTTGCAGCATGTCATTGGAGTACCTCATGAGGGAATCATTTTCCCATCAAAGCTGTTTGTTACTACAAGGGTCTTTATTACACAGGCGTCCCTCGAACCAGCTGAATACAGTTGACTTTGAAAACTGTTCAGAGCTGGTCACTGTTTGAGGACACATGGCCTCAGGCTCAAATTGAGTGGTCCTGCTGCAGCACAGTGGAGAGAGACCAGCACTAACCTTCTGAAATGGGACAGAGGAGGCTGAAGCTGGCAAACATACAAAAGGACACATTGATCAGATCAAAAACCCACATAATACAAAAAGAAAACAGCCTTTTTTATTATTATTATTATTATTATTATTATTATTATTATTATCTAACAAATCCTACTAAATTGCAGCACATTGATTTCATGGCAGCAGTAACAGTTCTCTCTAATGTTTTAACAAATAACAATGTGTATGCAGAGGTTTACACAGCATTTTTCAAGAGGTTATTGCAGTACAAGAACATAGACTATGTAAAAAGGGGCGAGCAGCAGCACTGTCACCTGGTGGCGGCAGTGAGACTGCATATAGACCATAAAATATAGGCTATAAAAACATAAAGACAAATTTAAAAATTCAAACACATCAGGAATTTGGTTCAGTTTTTTTTTTAAGATAAAAATGTACTGTTATTCTTCACAAATAAAACTCAAACTGGACGAAGAGTCACGTTAAGTGTTGTTGGACTTGGGCTCCTGCTAGTACAAAGCCAATATGTGTCAGCCCCCAGAAGATGTCAGGCTTCAAGATATTTATTTAACAGCTGCAGAATAATCAGTTGACAGAGCTCTGGGTCCAGACTATGTTTCCCTGACCGCAACAGAGTATGTGTCAGTTCACGAAGTCTGAACTCCTGACTTTCCCTGACCGTCTTCTTATAGTACAGAAACCAAAAAGTAATGTGTGGTGATGTGTCCTTTGTTGGTTGGTGGAGGTGGTGGTTGTCTTCCTTCACCCCCTGGAGTCCTGTTTATGACTCAAAGAACAACAGTATGTGACCCCACAGGTTGCCGACCCACTCCTGTGACCTTTTGGTTTGGCACAGCAGTATCACTCTCATTCACAAACACAGCCTTTTGTCTACACCTTAATTCACAGCCTTTTGTCTACACCTTAATTCACAGCCTTTTGTCTACACCTTCATTCACAAACACAGCCTTTAGTCTACCCCTTAGGATTAATAGTTGATAATACGACCTATATATAAGTAATATGATATGGCATACGTATATGTTGTATTATTGTAAACATAACCAAGCACAGAATCGCACAGTGTAAAACAGGGAATCTGAAAAGTCGTCTGTGTGTTACACTTTGGAGCCGGTCGAAACTTTCGGTTGAGTGAAAACATAACAGATTATTCAAGCATTTAAATCTATTAGCCTACTTTAACCACAATGGCTGAATTTTTGACTGTCAGATAGCTTCCTCACTGACATCAAGCTTTGAATTTATCAGGGCAGTTTAACATGTTTTGTTGGTTTAATCATTTGATCAAATTTGATTTAGCAAATCTGAAATTGAAATCTGATCGCAGATATCATAAACTTCAGTTAACATTGTGATTGGTGCATCGTGGTTAGAAGTCGATATCAAACTGGTGTTTAATCAACCTACTTCTTACTCATTTGTAAATATGGTCATATGTATTCCAGGATAGGACAACATGTTAATTAAATGAAGCCTTATGATTATCTGTCATTTTGTCTGAGATTTTCTTTGGACTACAAAAATGCTTCTCGCGAACTACAACTACCACACAGCCCCCCCCCCCCCCCGCGTGCTCCACCGCCGGTATCCCATAATCCTCCGCGAGGCTGTGACCTCGCGGAGCACGGGAAGAAGAAGCGGAGCTCGCTCACGCTGTCTGTCGGTGCTAACCATCGGTTTGGAGATCATGGCTGCTTCGAAGCCAGTCGAGCCGCAGTCCGGTACCGGACTACCCCGCTGGCAGCTGGCGCTGCTGGTCGGGACTCCCATAGTGCTGGGAGTCGGCGCGGTTTACCTCTGGAACCGCAGCCGGACGAAGGAAGGGAAAGGAACCGGGGAGCGGAAAACCCCAGAAGGCAGCGCCAGTCCCGTGCAGGGCCAAGACGGCGCAGCTCGGGCCAGCCGCGAGCCGGACATCACGGTGAGCTCCCCGCTGCCGGGACGCTCCTCGTGCCCGTGCTGTTCATATACCCCCTCCCCTCCCCCCTCCTCCTCCCTCAGGGCAGCGCGGGAGCTGCTTTTTTTATGACTGAACGGGTCGACGCCGCCCGGTCAAGGACACCCGACGTTACCGAGCCCGTCCGGGACGGACACCTTCACGAGAGCGAGGCCGGCAGCAGCTGGTGGATTAGCCCGAGCTAATGAGCTAGCGGTCCTCCAGCTGACGAATAACGCGTGTTTGTCGTTCAAATATTTAAAACAAACAACCCGCTGTGTTACGCTCCGACATTGTGGTAGATAATTGTAATGTTTTGGGGGCGTGCATATCCGGGAGGTGGAGATGGGTGGAGATGTAGTCTGTTTCACGACGGAGCAGTTTCCTCTTTCTGTTATGCACGGGTCATGTCTGCTATCGGTTTTACTTAAATATTATTACCAGAGCACAGTCTCAAACATTTTGTGATATGCTGAGTATTGTGACAACATATGTTGTGATACATTACCTTTTATTATAAGGTACATTTTGTCAACATCCGTTTTATCTGATCAAATAAATTGCCTCAGTTGTTGTTGACAGTAAATCTCACTTCAGTCATTTTTATTGCAGCAAAATAAGATTGTCATCAGACAGACTGGCCAACATGCTCGTAAACAGCTGTCATAAATCGTGCATGCACGCGATGCATTTCTTTATTCAAATTGTCTCAAAAGAGAAATGTAAACAGTAAAAAATAAATAAATAAATAACCAGCATTTGGGTAATATTAATGTGACGTAATGCATTTGGAATAAGCAATACACGGATATGCAGGCATCATAATTCATAGCAAGCATACACTGGGAGGCTGGTTGCTGTGGCAGTGAACAGGTTTTTCTACTAACCATTGCGCAGTTCAACGAGCAGTTGGAAGTTTATATATTGTTGCAGTCTTAATACCACGGAAATAAATCAAATCTGTGGTTACTTTAGGCAGAGTTGTTGTAAACGGGGTTTGTAAAAAAACAAGCAAACAGAGTTTTGGCTCTGTAGTTGTTGATCTAGTCCATCTAGAGTACTTAATCAATAATGGTTTCCTTCTCTCTCTCTCTCTCTCTCATTTAGAGCCCATTGGATCGGGCTCAAGCTGCAAAGAACAAGGGCAACAAGTACTTCAAGGCTGGCAAGTACGAGAACGCCATCCAGTGCTACACAGAGGCCATCGCTCTGTGTCCCACAGAGCAGAAGGCTGATTTATCAACATTTTACCAGAACAGAGCAGCAGCCTACGAACAGCAGGTCGGCACATCTTTCTTTTTAAACTATGCAGAAATAGTTCCTATGATTGATGCTGGGTGTGTTCAGCAATGTAAAAACAACAAATGTCTAAAGACAGACATTATACAATGAGGTCCAGAAGTCTCCGCCCCCACTACTAAAAGTGTTTTCAACTTGTATGATAAAGTGTTATTATTACTCTTAGTTCAACATTGTCTCCAGACATGTTCCCTGGGTTGAACTGGTTGCAAAAAGATATCTGTACATCACAACACCTTGATCTTCTTTAAACTTCAAATGCATGAGACGGCTTCAGTGTATGTTTAAGGATCCTCTTGTTCTCTCAGCCTGAAACCAGAACAGATTACATGTCTCGGTAAAACTGTTCTTTGGTCAATGTGTTGCAGATTCTGTGCAAATCATCAACATTTCTTTCCTTCATGATTGACTGAAAGTTTTCCCTTCCAGAGGTTATACCAACCCCTGTTTAGATGCAGCAGACATGTTTTACAACAGATGTGCCCAAAGCCTTTCCTATAAGGCCCAAACATGTATCTGGATGGAGAGCTGCGGGCCAAAAATACATGCCAGTGTTATGTGAAATTACATTTCATTAAAATGTCATTTAAAATAAACTTTCAGAATACATAAAACCCTACACTCTAATTTGCATAATGTGTAATTATTTAGCAGAAATTGTTGTCAAATCAGTAGTCTTGCCAATTTTTTTCTCGACTTTATTTTGTCATTGTGCCACTGCCTCGATCTCTGATCCTGGCTGGCAACTCAGTCAGCAATGTACGACATACTAATAAGTAATTAGCTGATACGCATCAGCAGGAGAGAGAGAAAGCCATTGTTCTTTATAGACACCAGCCAATGTAGTTTAATAGAAAAGCTCAACATTGCTATAAAACCCATATTATATACTCTTTGGCTGCACAAAATATACGGTTTGTAGTCGATGTGGTTAGGATTTTACAACACTTAAGTATAAAGAGAATAAGCATTAGCTTGTCGTATGTTGTAGGGGGCCAAAACAATGAAGGTGAGGGCCAAACTTAGACTGCGTGCCCCAAATTGGGCTGCACTGTTTTAGAATATAACTAGATTGAACCTTTGATTTCAGATGAAATGGACGGAGGTGGTGCAGGACTGCTCTAATGCTGTGGACCTGAATCCACGTTATGTCAAGGCTCTGTTCAGGAGGGCTAAAGCCCTGGAAAAACTAGACAACAAGAAGGAGTGCCTAGAGGGTGAGACGCTCTTCTATCTCTCAAAAATATCCTAACTTAAATTGTTTGTCTCTCGTTGACGGTCTGTTTTGTTCTCTGTGTATCTCCCAGATGTCACAGCAGTGTGTATTCTTGAGGCCTTCCAGAACCAGCAGAGCATGCTGCTAGCAGACAAAGTGCTGAAACAGCTGGGAAAGGAGAAGGCCAAAGACAAGTACAAGGTGTTTGTCCACTTTTATAACCTTTTGTTTTACTTCTGTTTCCCTTAACTGTCACAGTAATTATTTTTTGACTTTGTTCCTCAGAACCGAGAGCCGATGATGCCTTCTCCTCAGTTCATCAAGTCCTACTTCAGCTCATTCACCGATGACATCATCTCCCAGCCCCTGCAGAAGGGCGAGAAGAAAGATGAAGACAAGGACAAGGAGGGAGAGGCAGCTGAGGTCACAGAGAGGTCAGAATCATTTCTAAATATTATTTTCATTCATTAACTGTGGTTCTACCAGGAGAGTTAGAGAGACTGGTGGTACAGAACAACATGCTGGTGATGGTCCAGAGGAATCTGTATCCCTTTTTGTACAAAAACTGGAGCCTCACCGACACTGGGTTTTTGGGGCCCATGCTGATATTAGGGAGTAACAATAACTAATATCAATATATCAGCCGATATTCTGTAAACAATCTATACGAACGCGTATTTCGCATTGATCCCTCAATTGTGGTTATTAAACACTTTTGACACTTGTGACAGATTGGTAATATAGTCAGGATGTTTTACATGTTTATTGTCCACACTGACATCACTGCACTGAAACGGTGAACTTCGCTGGGAATTTGATAATTATTAATAACTATTTAAAAAATACAAATAGAGAAATTTCTAATCCACACCGAGCATGTTTTTCTGCATTATGTTCTGTAAAAAAAAAGTACTACTATTTACTGGCCTGCATATACACCATTAACAATGTATCTGTCTTAAGCCACTATCGGCTAATAAAACGGGCATCTCTATCTAAAAGGATTGAAATGTAATCGGTAGGCTCACACAAAGACTCAGATTCAGCACAAGGAGCTGTACAACAAGCTAAACTGAATGTGTCAGAAGATGTTGTGGTTCAGATACTTCAGATTTTGTGTACATTTGGGAATTTTAGTCTCACTGTGGCATTGGATTAAAATTTAAGGGAATAGATTTTATTAGGATTCATCTTTTGCTGAGAATTTGGACAATCATGTTCATGATTAAGGTATCATATCCAGGAAGTGTTGGATATTTGGAAATGTTGATCCACTAAAAAGTCAGTGGTATTTATTTATCAGATTCAGTCTTCCTCCAAAGGACGGACCAAGGATGAGTTTACAGTCTAAATCAAATGACCCCTTCTATGTACCTTAAAACTACAGAAAGTGCCTACAATGCTATGTGCTGTGTTAATCAATAGACAGTGGTATTTCACTCATCTTTTTGTCAAAATGACTTTATTTAGTATTAAAATCCATTAAAAAAATGTTGTGCTAGTAAAAATATTTAAATGCAATTAAACAAGCGCATTTGGTGAGAAGTAATTTTCAAACACCTGAAAATAAACTCTTTTCCTCATCTGTTGTTTTCTTTTTTCTTTTCCTTAGCTCCGGCTACCTGAAGGCAAAGCAGTACATGGAGGAGGAGAACTATGACAAGATCATCAGTGAATGCACCAAGGAGATCGAGTCAGGAGGCCGATACACTGCTGAGGCTCTGCTGCTGCGGGCCACTTTCTACCTGCTGATTGGCAACGCTAATGCTGCTCAACCTGACCTGGACCGGGTAATCAACATGCAGGACGCCAATGTGAAGGTACAGACTGCATATTTCATAAACTGGCTCTGAGTCAAGATTGTCGGAGACATGGGATAGTTGATTAGTGACACTACAAGACTGCTAGCTTCTAGTAGAATATGTTAAGGCTCCTTTGTATCGGCCAATCTTTGGGATTTGGTAACTGAGATAACTTACTGTACAATGTCTTGTGATTAATGCACCACATTCCTTCATGGAGTCAAACAAGGTCTTTGGTAACTCTAGTGCAGTTCCTGGAAAGGTTTTCTTGATAAACTGTCATCAAGTGTGCTCCATATTGGTCTTTATTCGAGAAAAAAAAAAAAAAAAAATCATTCGTGACTTCACTGCATGTCTATTTCTGGGTTCATCTAATGATTTGTGTGCAACAAACACATCCTCATCAAAAGCTACAACCTCACAGCTTCTCTTTCTGCACTGTCATCCACATTCACAGCTACGAGCCAATGCTCTGATCAAGCGCGGAAGCATGTACATGCAGCAGCAGCAGCCTATGCTCTCCACACAAGACTTCAACATGGCTGCTGAGATCGATACACGCAACCCTGACGTGTATCACCACAGGGGGCAGGTAGGAGTGTTTCCTTTACCGCCTGCTTGTTCATTTATCAGTTGACAACTATCTTATGTTTGCGGTGTCTCTGCTGTAGTGCAAAGTGAACGTGATCATGTGATGCTGGACATGTTTTGACACCTCATGACGAGTCCTCCGTGTTTTCTCTCAGCTGAAGATCCTCCTGGACCAGGTGGACGAGGCGGTGGGAGACTTTGATGAGTGCATCCTGCTGAGGCCCGACTCGGCTCTGGCTCAAGCACAGAAGTGCTTTGCCCTCGTGAGTAATCAACTAAAGACGAACATGACATGAGGTGTTTTCGGATCAGTTCTGGGGACTCCCTCAGAGGAACTACCTGCTGGGGAGCATCATTACGAACTTCATACATTTATGGGTTGTTTTTCTGTGTACATTTGCACCACCAATAGGAATGTTGAAGTGACATAAGGCGGTTGGCAAAGTCTCTCCTGTACGACATAATAATTACAGTCCATTTGTCCATGTTCTGTTCAAGAGAAAGATTAAAGGGATAGTTTGGATTGTGTGAAGTGGGATTGTATGAGGTGCATATCAGTTATCACTTTATTACATGCAGTAGATGGGCATTGGCACGTCTCCAATCTGGAGAAGCAAGCAGCTGAACCCACATGACGCTAAGCAATCTGCTGCTGTAGACCACTTCAGAAATGAAGTGTTTTTGCACCTGAAAAAAAAGTGCACACTATATTTAGAATATTTTCACTGCTTTACTGAGCTATCACACAGCCCTTTTCAACAGGGAGCTGAAGCTGAAGCTGTTACGTCACTGTCTTCAAAGCCACCAGACTCCCTTGACAAAAACACAAATATTATTTTGCAGAACACAGAAGTTGCCGGTCTACTGCTGCCATGGTCGGTTAGTTCGTTTGTGTGACTGTGACATTTGGTGTTACTTCAGATCCACACTAATGTGTTAAAACACCACCAAAGTCTCAGTACAACACCAACCAACCAACCAGTCAAGGCAGCGGTCAACCAGCAGCCCCCATGTTCTGAGATTGAATTACCTTTTTTATCAAGGGAGTCTGGTGGCTTTGAAGAGCGGTGTAACCGGCTGAGCTCCTCTGTGGGGGAGCTTTTCTGACAGAAAAATAAAACAGTGAACCAATAACTGTACACTTGCGTCACTACAGTTCCTCTTGTGCTGCAAAAGAACTTAACATGAGTAGTCCCTGAAGTAGTCCCTGAAGATGTCATTCTAAGAGCTAGGATCGTCCTCGCTTCTTGCACTGGGGACATAAAAAAAAGGGGGCAACAGTTCTTAATGCTATGAAAAACTTCCTCTGGTCCGAAAACACCTACTACCTTACTTTATTTATTAATAATTAGAGTTGTTTTCAGAATTTTATCCTTTTACATGGTAACCATGTGTGGTTGGTACAATATATATGACCAGCTGGTAAGAGTTTTTTTCTTTTGTGTCTTTCAGTACAGACAAGCATACACTGGGAACAACCCGTCACAGGTACAGACAGCCATGGACGGCTTTGAGGATGTTATTCGAAGGTTTCCAAAATGTGCTGAAGGCTACGCTCTTTATGCTCAGGTACGAAAACAAAAACTTGATTTTTCTTTTTGATCAAAGCAGTGAACTTTTTTCTCAGAGGAAATATTTGGTGCAATGATAAAAGCAAAATGCAGCAAAGTCATGATGTAAGGGAAGTGTGTGACTTCAACATCCTGTAAAGCTTCAGCTACAGTGGAGAAGCTAATAATGTGACAGATGAAACATCATCTTTGTGGAGTCATTAGTGGACTTCATCTTGTCGTATCCTCTTCATCTGCAATGGTTTAACAGCACCTGTCTGAAAATTGGCACCACAAAGTTTTGAGTACTTACGACATTTGAAAGGAAAACTGACTTATGTCAGTTCTTAAACTGTTTACTATCATTTGGAAAGAGACAGTCGGGCCTTTAAGTCTTGCTGGTGTGGTCAACAAATGATAATTTTGTTATCTTTTCAGGCTTTGACTGATCAGCAGCAGTTTGGGAAAGCTGACGAGATGTATGACAAGTGTATCGAACTGGAACCAGACAATGCAACCACATATGTCCACAAGGGGTAGGCATTTATCCCCTTTATTTAGGAACACTGATTTAAAAAAAAAAACATTTCTGATTCATTCATAATTCACGTGATTGATGTAAATGCAACATGTTGGTAAATGATCAATATGTGTTCAGTTTGTTGCAGCTTCAGTGGAAACAGGACCTTGACTTGGGTCTGGAGCTCATCAGCAAGGCCATTGAGATTGACAACAAATGTGACTTTGCCTATGAAACTATGGGAACCATCGAAGTTCAAAGGTGAGAGCAACAGACTGATCAAATCCACACGTTAGAAGTCTTTTTAAAGTGCTTGACATAACCAGAGTGTTTTGTTCACAGGGGCAATCTGGACAAGGCAATAGAAATGTTCAACAAAGCGATCAACCTAGCCAAGTCAGAGATGGAGATGGCCCACTTGTACTCGTTATGTGACGCAGCATACGCCCAGACAGAAGTGGCGAGGAAGTACGGCCTGAAACCCCCGACACTCTAACTTCTCTGCCAATCATTCGCCAGTCTCAGTCTGCATTGCTGAATCTAACCGTGTTAAAAGTGCAACCGTCTGACTTAACTTTGATTTGTTAAAAAATAAAAAGAGTACTTAGATTATTTTTTTTTAAGAAGAAAAAACAAGTACTGATTATGAGGAAAACAAGGAACAACCCTAAATATTTACTGTGTTTACATCCCATTAAAGGGGTTTCTTGTCATGGAAACAGGATTTTTATTCACAATCAAGCTGAGGCTGTGATCCAGGCCTCGAGTAGACTCAGTGATTTGTCCGGGTGTGGGGCGGCCAGGAGGGTCTTAACCAACACAGCCCTTTGCTGACATTTAATTCAGCCATGATATCATTGTCATATCTATTTTCTTTCCTCAGAATAAAGAGAAAGGATGTCATCTAGAGAGATAAACTTACATGAATGGCCATGTATACCTGTTGAAAATAATAGTCGTTATGTAAGAGAATTGAAACGTGTGCAGTCCGTTGAACCAATTACTGACATTAAGGCTTTGTGACAACTTTGAAATCTACAGAAAATACTGAGAGAGCTTTATATAGTTCTAATGGATTGTTCACTTGTTAATTTATGCTGATCTAAAGTGATTTTGCCCGGCTACTTCCATATTGTAACACATTACCAGTCCTGAATGCAAGATTGAAATTGTAGTCAAATGTGTAATGTCTGTATTTGTAATGCTGGAATTGATCCCATGGATACGGGCCTGCAGAGAGCTTGGTTTAGGATCCTGTTTTTATTGGTGGGATTGCCTGTTTTCTTTTTCTTTTTATATACTTTGTGCAGCATGTTCACTTTATAAATAAATGTAAATGCAACGCTCGTGCTGTCTTGAACACTAGGAAATCCTAACTTTGGGCAAAACACTTTCGATTAGACAAACATAGCCAACTTTATGTCTCTAGTTTTTTTTGAAGATGTTATTTTTGAATTTCCTCAGATATGTCACAAGGGATTGGTTATTCAGTAGTTTTTCCTGGCTTACGTTTATTAAGAAACATGATTTATTTTCTATTTTATTGTGAATGTTTATTTTTCATGCTACTTTTGGTTTCATGTTTTGACAGAGAACTTAAAACTGATTTATTTTTATTAATTTTCTCTCCTCTTCAAATTCTATTCTCACAACCCGAGCCTTATTGTTTCCAGCCTACATGCAGCCCTGAGAATCTCTTGGTACAGTGTATGATTTGGTTCTCAAGTAGCGTCCGTACACTGTTTAAAAAAAATAATTAAATTAGCCACCACTGCTGAGTGTTTGTGCGTCTGGAGCGTCTTCAATTTGTAGAAAAGTAAACTGAAATGCTCCTGTTCTCTGTCACGTTCATTCATCTCAACAGTGATGGCGCATTTTCACTGAATGTGTATTAATACCAAAGAACCAAATCATGCATTCCAGCTGCAGCTGGTCAGCTCTGTCTCAAACTTAAGAAATAAACTGGTTAACCTTTTGAAAAATAGATGTTACCTAAATCTTGTCTGTTTGATGAGATATCACACTGACATTCTTCATCAACAATATGTATGGTGACCAAAGTGAAAGAAAACATGAATCCTAATAAAGTTATAATTCTTGAATTCTGAATGAATTTAACATCTGAGCCTTGCGTCATGCAGACAACTCGATATCACTTAGAAAACCTAATTTTGTTTTCTATTCTAAATTTTCATTTATTTTTAATGTGCTAATAAACCTTATCGCTTCTCTTGTATTAACTTTGATGTGCCTACTGCTAAATATGGATTTGTAGACAGGTGTTCGTATTTCAGACATGTTTATAAAACAAGCTTCTTGTAGAATTTGCTTTTAACCTGAAAACTGGAATGAGCTCCCCACCGACATCAGGACAGCAGAAACTACATCTTCCGCCGCAAACTAAAAACACACCTCTTCAGACTTCACCTTGAACAGTAGAACTTTAATAGCACTTAAAATGACACTTACTGATAGCACTTTGTAGTTTGGCTTTCTTGAAGAAATTGTACTTTCTTGATTCCTGTTCTGGGTTTTGTACCCTCATGGTTGAAATGCACTTCTTGTAAGTCGCTTTGGATAAAAGCATCAGCTAAATGAAATGTAAAAAACTAACAAGTTAATGTTGAGCAAGTTGCAGTTTGTCCACAAAGAGGAGCTGTCAGCCACTGTTGCTCTGGTTTTATACACATTACCTTGTGCCTTCATTAAGTCATTTTGGTTATTGCAGCAGTTTAGTCCTGAAGATATTGATAATTTATAATTCAACACTGCCACCTCGAGGCAAAGAAGGTAATGATTGCTTCTGAAGACAACAGTTGAAGTGTGCCACCTGCAGGTAACAAAGTGTTACTACGCTTTTCCTTGAGTATAGTTTTCACTGTTTGAGGTTTAAAATTTCAGAAGTGCACTTGTCTAAGATAAAATGAAATATTTGATCAAACTAATATCAATCTGTATTTAACATTAAAACAGACCTACAATTAAGCTGAATGTCAAGCTTACTAAAGCTGTTGACAATCAGACAAGTGAGACATTTTGAAACGTCACAGTAGGAAAATAAATCAAAATCAGTTTGATTAAAGTAAAAAAAAAAAAAATCAACCTTAAAGCTTGTGTTATTAATGACACCTTTTCCTGCCATAGTCTGCTTTAATAAAAAAAAAAGGTCTTAAATGTAAACGTGTTTCTACATTACCAAAGATAATTGTTCCATTATTAAAGACACAAGTCACGTGTGTCCTTATAATATTTAATGTTTTTCCAAGACGGTGTTTATTATGTAAGAATTTATTCTGTGCCACAAATCAAAGCTTCAAGTCATTGGTCAGGTCATTTCTTAACATGGGCAACTAGTTGCACTCACCAGGCAATCTCGGTTGTCCATTTCCCGGCCGACGCGTTGTGCGACACATCGGCCGTGTTGACGGCTTCTGACGTGTCCCTGTCAACACAACAATGGCGGACGCCGTGGAGGAAGCGCTTCAGGGCAGCTGGTGAGACCATTTATTGTCGGAATAACATTTTCAGAGGCGCCCGGTTGAGTGTCAGACAGTCGCGTCGGCTTCATCTCAAAGAATCCGACGTAAAGAAACGAAAGAGGAGCCGCGGGGGGGACATTTGGGCTGGATGGTGGATGTTGGGCTCGTCCCGGTCCGGTACCGTCAGCTAGGAGCTAACGGCGGTTAGCCGAGTCGGTTGTGAGATATTTACAGCTCAGACGGACAAATACAACAAATACAACAAATACAACAGATAACGATGATAAATGTCACCGAGGTTCTCATCATAATGATAATAATAATAATGATAACAATGAGTGTGTGTCTGTGATCAGCTGTTATATGTTGAAGATTGGTCACTGCATAATAATAAAAGTACAACTCATTGGGAATTTAATAAAACTGTCCACAGATATCTGGAACAAGCTTTGATTATTTATCACACGTCTCATCACGTTAATACTTTATAAAAACAGACAGTCATCCCTACAAAACCGCTGCGGGTCCAAAGTATTGTGTAGAAATGTGACCACGACGGACAACTTCGCTTCTACTTTGTGGGAAACGTGTCCCTGTTGTAAGTGTCCCGTGTCTGTCCCTGTTCAGGGACCAGGATCTGGCTGAGGCTCTGGACTCCGGTGGCTCGGACATGGAGATGGAGAGGAGCATCGTCCAGGTCCAGGAGCACTCAGCTCAACACAGAGCGAAGATGTGGAAGGTAAGGAGCTTGTTAAATCACCGCCAATGTTAAGACCGGTTTTAAACAGTGAAACTGAACAAGATCATCGACATCTGAATGGAGACAGAAAGTCTTCTATTATTAGACTATTGTTAAAAAGTGGACAGACGTCAGCAGACTGGAAAGACGTGAACAGACCTGACAGACCAGCACGTCGTGCTTAAAGAGCTCAAATGATCAGGTCACTCAATCAGAGCAGCTGTGTCTGCTTCTTGACAGCCCAGAGGAAAGCCTTCACTCCTGTCTGAACCACACACCTACAACCAGTTTCATATGTAAAGTATGGGAACAAGTGCCACTTACCCGCTTTATATTTCTACTTGTTAACACTTTATTTCTCTGCTATAAAAAAAAAAAAATAGCTGACTGATGTAAAGATGACGACGATGATTGGACTTTGCCCTTAGCTGTGCGGGCAAACAAGCTGTTTGATATCTGCAGTGGGACGACGTCAAGTAGAGCTTCAGTCTACCAATTGACATGTATTTAAAGATGTATACAGTTCACAAAGTTGATGACATGAGTAAATGCAGTTGGGTCGATTTCAAAGTGAAATACTTGGCAGGAAGTGAAGGAGTGCTCGTTTTCCTTCTCGTATTGGTGCATGTCTCGCTGTCAAAGTCATTTGTAAAACTAAGTAACTGAGCAACAGGTTTTTATTTACAAATAAATGGACGGAAACATTGATTAAGTTTTCTGTAGAGTCCAGTCGCAATGTTAACACCACCTAATGTGATGAAAACATCTTTATGATTTAACTGTTGTTTTGGTGAGTGTTTATAAAGATGGGACCATTTTGCCCAAAATTTCATACACAGGTGTATTTGTGACCTTTTTAAAAAACAATCTGTTGTATTTTCTCCATTTCCTGATACTTAAATATGTCAAATGTTGCAGTTAGATAACAAATTGTTTCTGTATGTAATTATTCTCATCTGGTAAACAACTAAAGCAAATAGTTCTGTTAAAAAGTTATTCCTGGTATTGTAAAGATTTCAGTTGTTTTTTGTCTCTGAATAGTAATAATAATATCATCAGTTTATATATTATATTATATTATATATCAAGCTTGATCTCTACCGATTTGTTGTGTATTAGTGGAGCAGCAGATGACTGTATTTGTTGTGTGTTTATCAGGTTTCTTTTCATCACTCAGTACCTCCATGTTTAGCAGTCAATCCTTGTTTTATGTCGGCAGATTGCTTTAAATGTCTCTGGAAAAGGAGACAGCCTGTCCCCCTGGGACGGCGTCCTCGATTTACCAGAACAGACGCTCATTCACAACCGCGGTCAACAGCTGATCGGTGAGTAAATGGATGTGCCTCTGAATTGTTTAACACGATCCTGCAGTAACAAAAGTACGTCGCCATCGTGAATACTTGAACAGAATGAACTGAAGTCCTTTGTGGTGCACAGATCCACAGATCCATGAAATCAGAAGTACGCGTTATAATTGAATCAATTGTGCCGTATAAAAAAGACAAACAACGTCATCACATTTTTTAGCTAATAGTCTGTGGTTAGACAAAGAAGAGTGTTTGTCTTTATGGAAAATAATACTTTGCAGTGATTGTTTTGTGCAGTTAATGCTGCACGCATGAAGTGCAGCTAATCTGCTGAAATGTGGATGGTTTAAATGAGAATATTCCTTTGAAGCACGACTTGAAGCGTCTTGTAGCTGTTGTGTGTCAGTTTCGCTCTGAACACACAAACACACAATAATAATAATAGAAAGAAGAAAGATGAGCTGGAGTCTCAGCCACTGTCTTGTTCTGATGAATCTTCAGGAGTTCAGAGGAAGAAAGGACTCTGATTGGTCTGCTGTCCTGATCTGGTGCGCTCAAAATAGAAACTGTCTTATGAAGAATAAAAACGAGACACCCACACCTACAGGAGTAACAGAAAGAGACCTTTTCTTACGCATATTTTATTGTAAAAACCTTTTCTTTATAACTTTCTGTTCTTTTTTTTTCTGCTTCTTGTTTTTGGATGTTAAGTGTGGATGGACACGCGTGTATGAAAAACGTGACTAACGCTTCTCTCCTTGTTTGCCATGTTCAGACCAGCTGGGAGCTTCAGAAGAAGAGAGGAGTGAAATGGTTTCCGATGTCGAGTCGGTCATCACGTTCTACTGCAAGTCGCGCAACATCAGCTTCACCCCGGAGCTCAGCTGGCCGCACCTGCTCAAACCACTGCTCGGCCTTCGGCTTCCCCGCAGCGACCTCTACAACTGTTTCTACGCTGTGATGAACAAATACATCCCCAGGTGAATCATCGCAACATTACACTCTCTTCTTCATCCCACTCATGAAACGCTAACTGCCGTATCTGTTAAATGCGTCCCTTTCAGGGACTGTGTGCCAAAGGGCCGGCCCTTCCACCTCTACAGACTACTGCTGCAGTATCACGAGCCAGAGCTCTGCTCCTTCTTAGACACCAAAAAGATCACGCCTGACTCCTACGCCATCGACTGGGTATGTTCGTATTAACCGTCCTGCCACATACAGTCGACTGCGTGTGTCCACGTCTGAACTGTGTGTCTGTGTCTCTCTGTCCTCCACAGCTGGGCAGTCTGTTTTCCAGCCACTGCCTTCCTGAAGTGACCAAGGCCTTGTGGGACTCCTACCTCCAGCAGGCTGACCCTTTCCTCGTCTTCTTCCTCACGCTCATCATCCTCGTCAATGCCAAGTACGCAAACCGTTATATGGATATGTGATCCAATTAGAAACTCCTTTTTTTGTTGTTCTGAATGTCCTTTTTTGTCTTTGTTTGATTCCCGACAGAGAGACCATCCTTGCACAAGAGGGCGAAAGCAGAGAGGACATTATCAGTGAGTTTCACTTCCTGACATCTTTTTTGTGGGTTTGCTCAATATCTTATGAGCTGGGATTAAAAAAGACCTTGTTCGTTACAGAAATGCTGGAAGCGTCTCCTTCTCTCCTGGAAGCTGAGGACATTGAAGATTTGTTTTCACTGGCCCAGTATTACCAGAGTAAAACCCCTCTGTCCCTCAGAAAGGTAAAAGAGTTGGAAGCGTACTGAAACAAACAAGACTGCTAACAAAGAGGGCAGCTTAAAAAAAAGTCCTTGTTTAAAAACAGTTTTTGTGTTTCCTGCCTCCTCCCCTGCAGATGAATCAGAATCTGTTTGGTAGCAGCCTGGTGGCTCTTAAAGAGGAAGACACGGACCTGAGTCAGGCTCTGTGCCTCCCCGTGTCCGTTCCTGAAATCCTGCAGGCCAACCAGCTGCAGCAGGTCAGTTTAAATACTTCAAACAACAAGAAAAGTCTTGATTTTTGCCACATAAACCATGTGAGCTGCAGGAGAGAAGATGATGTGGGATGAAAGAGGTTTTTCCTTTGTAGGATGGGGTACGTTTCTTCGTGGTGGATTGCCGGCCTGCAGAGCAGTACAACGCTGGACACTTGTCCACGGCCTTCCACCTGGACTCTGACCTGGTGAGAGATATTGACTGTACTGATTATGTATAAAACTCTCTGTAGAGTATATAAATGTAATAAATCTGCTTCCGATCTTCCCGCAGATGCTCCAGAACCCCTCTGAGTTTGCTCTCTCCGTGAAATCCCTGCTGGAAGCACAGAAGCAGTCTTTGGAGTCGGGCTCCATCGCCAGCGGAGAGCACCTGTGCTTCATGGGCAGCGGGAGAGAGGAGGAGGACATGTACATGAACATGGTGCTGGCACACTTCCTACAGGTGAGCAGCGCGGACAGAGAGGGGTGGAAGTAGGGCGTCAATTAAAACATGGCCATGGCGGGGGGTTTTTTTTTTTTTTTTTTTTTTAAATCTAAAGGACGGAAAATCTTTAGTTTTTTTCCGACCAAATGTCAAAGTAATTCAATTTACAGTAACACAAAATCAAAATTGGAGAATCTGTATCAGGCAGATGTTTTTAATTTTGACTTGAACATTATTTAAATTAGTAATAGATTATCAAAACAGTTGCTGATTAATTTTCTTTCGATTGATCTAAATATGGAAGGTCAACTGAACAGACATTGAGAAAAGTTCCTGGTGTGTCCTTTGTTTCCTGTTTGGCAACACAAATGATTTAATTATCGGTGTTTCATCATATCATGTGCTACATGCTAGCATTGTTGCTAATTAAAGACTTTCTGTTACAGAAAAACAAAGAATATGTGAGCATCGCTAAAGGAGGTTTCATGGGTAAGTAGATATATATTCGAAGTTAAAAGTGTGCACAGTCTTGGGTCTAGATGTGTTTTTCTACATTTCTAAAATTGTGGAACCGTGTGTGCACACGGAAAACCCCCCAGTTAGCCACAAAATCACTGTTTTTGTATTTGAGAATTGTGCCACCTTTAGCCTTGATTAGACTTATCAATAAAAAAAATTGTTTTAAAAAGTAGTGCAGTTTTTCATATCACTTCAAGAGTGAGGTTCTCACACAGTGTCGGAGCAGCAGCACTGCGGTGGCTGTTTATAGCTCCCTTTATCATTAATTCATCACGTGTCCCTGTAAACCATCATCAGCTGTCACAACATGATGGTTAACATTAAACAAAGGTAAACTCTGCATGGACTTGCATATCAAAAGACATAGGATATGAATGTTAACAAAATACAGATGATCAGACAAGAAAGAATCACCGTAATGTTTACAAAAAAACAACCCTCCTGTGAGTGAAACTGGCCGACAGCCTCAACGATGTTCTTTTATTAGAGACGTTTCAGAGAAACGTGTGTGCACTTGTTGTGAAGTATCTGTTATCGGTGAGAAGGGAAAAGTCACTGTAGTTTGTGTGGTTTCAGCGCTCCAGCAGCATCTGGTCGACATGAACATCGAAGGACTCGACTCCTCGTACGTCCACTGGATCGTCAGCACATCTGGATCTCACAGCAGCCTCTGTTCTGCTGATGTAAGTGGCCAGAGGCAGACGGCCCAGTTTATCATGAACATCGCTGACGCACTACGCTCCATGTTGGGGACTTACTGAATTGTTAACTTGTTTACCTTATATTATTCTGTCCTTCTTCACATGAACTGCTTTCCAACAACAACAGGGAGAGTCTCTGAGCAGCCCAGGAGACGGCAAAGGAGTCAAGTCGCTGGTCAACAAAATGACGTTTGCTCTCAAGTCCAAGTCAGTCAACGTAAAGGAGAAGATGATCAGCTTCATTGAGAACACCTCCACCCCTGTAGACAGGTGGGAACCCAGTTCTTCCTCTAAATTCCTCTTTAACAAACCTTCACCACTGAAACAAACACTTACCCGTCACTTCCTCATTTTCTAGGTTTAAATCCTAAGTTTCGATTTGTAAAGCCACAATTGAATGTTAAAATATGGCAACAATGGTAAATGTGTGATTTCACCCTTACAAATAAAGTACTAAAAACAACAACACAAAACAAAATCACTCCCCTGGAAGACTTCCTGGTCTTTTCACAATATATCCCACCAAAATATTTTGCTTTCATTAGAAGCTGCTGCAACTTTTGTCTTTTGGGTTTAATACACATTTCCGCCTGACTGAACACATTCATTGTGAACTATGTAAAATGTTTGAAGGGTCAACATGATCACAGTATGTGCCCAGGACTGATTTACAGTGATTAGGTGGTTCTGATGGATGTAACTGACATTTAATTTAGCAGTTTTGGTGTAATTGAACTGAAATGAAGTCCCTTGTGCCTTATTCCACACTAGAATGTCTTTCAATCTGCCCTGGCCAGAGAAGGTGATTCCAGATCGGTAAGAGCTCCCAACCATCGAGCTGTTTGTCACCAGCATGCCCCACTGGCTGTAGACCCGCACCGGTCCCCGGGATCACTGGAGTCGCATTAACGCATGCTTAGCGCCAGCATCTCTGCCTCTACCGCTCACTCATGTAACAGCGCTACACGTTCCCCGCGCAGTTTGGGCGAGCTGCGTTCAAGATGATGTTTCTTCTGAACTTTTTTTTTTTTTTTTTTTCATGCTTTCACTAACAACATTCAACTGCTGTTCAGTTTGTGCTGTCGGAGCTGCTGCGGCCTTTTAGGAAACACCGAGTCATCTTCACTTCCACAACCCGACTGTTTTAGAGCGAACCTCAGCTTCACCTGTGTTTGCTTGGAGATGCGCCAAACAGTCTGTCTGTCCATTTCATCGTTGTTCTTTCAGATGATAGTCAGGGCTATACAACGACCCCAAAAAATAGAAACACCATTATAATTACCTCCAAATAGCCCTGAATATCATAAAATGACTAATCTGCTACTCCGATAAGTGTCTCATCTAACCTCCTTCTTTTAGATTTAACAGTGTAACCTGTGGCAGTAGTGGGCTAATCATTTCTACTGCAGCCTGGACGTCTTTATGTCATCGCTGCGTGTGTGCAAACTGTCTGCTCTGTGTTCATTTGATGATGTCGTCACAGGTGTTAACATTTCTTCACAACCTTCACTGAAATGACACTCAAACCTTCCTTGTTGTTTGCCATTAATAGACACGTGAGCAGCAGCGACCGTGTCGGCAAACCTTACCGGGGGGTGAAGCCTGTTTTCAGTATTGGTGATGAGGAAGAGTATGATACAGGTAAAGGCAGATCAAATGCAGCTGCAGTTGGAAAATGAGACTGAGACTAATATATTGAAGGAATGTCAGGCCTTTTATTTTGAAAAACAAAGTAGTAACCTGCGTGTGATGTTCCCCCAGATGAGATTGACAGCTCATCCATGTCGGACGACGACAGGAAGGAGATCGTCAACATTCAGACCTGGACAAACAAACCAGACATAAAGCATCACATCCCATGTAACGAGGTGAAAGAAACGGGTCACATGTTCCCCAGGTGAGTCAGACAGCTCACAGTTTGAATGAATCTGGTAATGAGTGTAACAATTATCTATCACATGACACCCTGACACCCATCTGACCAGGCTCATGGGTGTATGGATGGGGGAAGTTGCATTTAAACGTGACCTAATTCCACTTTGTTAAAAATGAAAGAACGAAGCAGCAACAATCCCCGAATCTCTGTTTGTTCCTCTTTTTTTTTGTTCGCAGTCACTTGTTGATCACAGCGACTCACATGTACTGCCTGAGAGAGATCGCCTCACGGAAAGGTTTTGCCTACATCCAGTCCAGACAAGCACTGAACTCTGTGGTGAAGATCACCTCCAAAAAGAAGCACCCAGAACTGATCACGTTCAAGTTTGGGAGCAACAACTCTGCTGGAGTGGAGATATCAGCGGTTGAGAGGTGCTTGTTTACACACCGTCTACGTACTGTGTATTGTGCTGATGAGAAACTAATCTCGTGTGACTTTAAATTTGGGATAGAATTTTTTTTTTCTTTCTTTGTTAATGTTTAATCTGGTGCTCGCAGAACTCAGTGAGCTGCATTGTTCTTTACAGTATTGGCAGAATAGAAGACAACTCTGACCGATTTAAAATATATTTCAAGAAAAGAATATCGTCTTACTTCTGGGTCAATTTGGTCATTTGGTGTTGTTTATGAGGTTTATAATGTCATTAAACTGGGAAAAAAAACAACCTCAACTGTAACTTTAGCAACAGGTTAAAACAATAGTCTCAGTGACAGTTTATCGTAGTTGATTTTGGGAAAGAACAAGAAGTCATTTTTTTTACATAATGAAAAAAGTACAGAGGGTTGGCTTAAAGGAATAGATTGGCATTTCGAAATTGTTCTTTTGGGTGTGAAGATTGAAACCACCCATATATCTGTTCATTAATAATGAAACTACAGATGACATTTTGCAGCACGGTGATGACAAGACTTCAGTTACTGCACCCAAATCAAAAAATAAAAGCCCAAGTTGTCTTTTTTATTTTTTCAAACTAAACAACGTCTGATATACTGTGGTACTTAGTGAGTTGTACTGGTATGCAGAGTTAACCATCTTCCAGCTTTCTGTTTAGCATGCAGACATGAAAGTGGTGTGAGTCTTTCAATGGAAGTCGGCAAGAATGGAAATATGCATATTTCTTGACAAATGGTGTCGAACACCAAAGTTTTCTTTAAAAACTACATTTACAATTTATATAATTAATTTTTTTAATAAGCGTTTTTACATGCGCATACAATAAAGTGCAACAGGCTTTGTTAGACTTCGACATTAATTATGTTACAACATTATACAAATGTATGAAACTCTTTACAGAAGCTTGACAGAGAATATTTTGTTGGTTAGTTCTTTGGAGCAGATGAATCTCAAGTGTCCTGGCTTCCTCTAACGTCTTCTTTCCGTCCTCCCTCAGATATTTGATACCAAACGCAGGTGACGCCACGAAGGTCATCAAGCAGCAGATCATGAAAGTCCTCGATGCTCTAGAGAGCTCGTAAACGGAGACGGCGGGGTCATCACGGGAGATTGTGGCAACCGCCCTGCGACGCGAACTGTCTGCCAAGAGTGAAACCGTCTCCCGCTCTCCCTCGGGTGTCCTCCCTCTCGGACAGATCCCAGTGCAGTGTTGACTGTGAAGCCACGTGTGTCTGTCTTCGGGACATGCGGGCACACCGCTGACTGCAGACTTGTGGGATAAGATGAGCGTGTCGAAATACTTAGGTGCTCCGCAGTCATCCAACCATTATTTTACACTACGTTAACAAATATCGGTTATAGTGTAGTTTCTTCTTTACTGTTAGTAAAACACGGGATGTCATGACAGTGCAGTTCCCTCTGGCCTTAACGTAGCGGCTGAACAACCAGTGGCAAAACATGTTCGATCCATACATGACTGACTTGTGTCCTTTGACTTGAGCATCTCGGTTCTGACCCGGTCGTTCCGTTGTGAACGGTATTGCATTTCTCTTTAAAGCGTGCAGTAAATTTAACATCCATCGTTCTGGTCAGGAAATGAGCATGAGTCAGCGAGCTCGCACATCAAGATCCCAAAACAAATCAGTGCTGGCACACCAGGCAGGTTTCCTACCACTAACAAATGTTTTTTTTAATAACTTTTCTTTTCCAACTGGCAGCCTTAAATAGAAACTATTTGAGGGTGTTCGTAAATATGTAATGTATATATTGTGAAAACCGCTCTATATTAGCACAGACGTTTGCAATGTCATTTTGAAAAGCATATCCTGATTGTTATAATATGCAGTGAAACTTCACGTGGCCCCTGAACCGGTTCCCACGGTGGGAAGTTCCCCTTCTGTCCAGACTAACGAGTACAGTGAGCCTTTCACAGTGTTTCTGGGAGAGAGTTTCTTCTCTGCTTTTGCTTATAATGAAGATTTAACCTCATCTCATAGCAGTCTGATGTAGCTCTCAGAAAGCATCGTCCGCTGCCCCTCTGGACTACATTCGAATTACGGGAGGTTCAGTGATTGTAGTTTCAAAGAGCCTGAGCACCTCAGTATTTTTTTTCACTCCATCACAGATTCAGTATGCAACTGATTTTCCCCAGAAACCTAAATGAAACTGTCCCGACGCCTCTCCGATCAGGTCGCTGTAACGAGGACTGTGCACTTTGAAGCACAGCTCAGAAAAGGAATGAAATGTTCATGTGTTTAAAGGAAAGTTATAATATATCTATGTTTCAGATCAGTCCGTCCTGTCAGGTGTATTTGTCTAAAACTGAGCAGCTTTAGTTTGCTTGCCACTGTTGCCTTCGGCCTCATGCCTGTGATGTGTGATATTGACACCAGCAGTGGCAACATATCACAGTATACCGCTGCTTCTCCTCTAATTTTAAAACTCTTCTTTCTGACTTTTTCTTGCTTCGTTCTCGCTTACTTATTCATTTGCGTTGAAGTCTAGTTGTGTGGGCAGCCTGGGTTTGAAGCATCAGAGCCTCCTTAATGACAGCAGCAGCTGACCTGTCAGTCCAGAGAGCGTCTTTATCTTTACAAATTAAAATGAGGGTTCATCATCCTGACTAAAACTGAGGCACATTTCAAATATGGGCAAAACAAAACCTAAAACCTTAATTAAAGACTCTAAATCTGGTCTTATTTCCACTCCAGTCGCCTCATAGCATTCCTGTGTAACCCATGCATTGTGTTGTAATTTGTAATTTTGTGATATTTTTCAGTATTCTTATTGACTGAAACCTTGTTGATTGGAAGTCTTTGCATTACCCTGTAACATCTCTGGCAAAGGATGTCAACCACTAGTCGAAAATGCAACATGTCTCAAGTGTAATTTGCACCTTACTGTACTGCTATTATTTTCTAAGCGTTTCTGTTTTTAATAAATGGAGATTATTGGATTGCAACTGTGGACACACTCATTGGAAGAGTTTTAATAATGATGATAGCACGCACAATACCACAATCATAATGAGGTAATTAACTGCCTGTCTGTAAATTAAAACTGTTATATGTATCTTTATTATTATTAGTAGTAGTTTTCATCTGTCTTCTGAAAAAGCAGAAGTTTAAGTAGAAATAGGAAGAGCAACTCCTTCGTGTAAACCAGTGAAGAGTTAAACTGGAATTTCATGGTGGATGTGTTCAGCTGCTTTACCACAGCTGGGAAGTTGTGTTCATGTTTGAACAAAGATCATTATGCAAATAGCTCATAGCAATATGAAGAGTTTGCTCAATTTAATTGTTGCAGTCCTGTTTGCCCTCACCTTAATTAGTATAAGTCTACAGCATATTTACACTCTGTAAACCTTTTGAACCTTCGTATTTATTGAAACATAAAAAATGACTTTAAATCAAAGGCTCAATAAGAATAGTATAATGTTATTATCATCTGCCTGCTCCAGTGGTGAAGGAACTGCAATCTGGAAATCTGTAACAACCCTAATGTCCTCCACATTGCTCCCACCACTATTTAATGGGTAAAAAGAGCCTTCTATTAATTAAAGTGACAAAGTTGAAGCTTTCATTGAACATTTGACTGAATCATGTATCATAAAAAAAAAAAAACGTTTTATCTGCAATGTTTGAAAAACATTTCGACAGTACCTAGATATTCTTCTCACCATCTGGGTGGTAATCTAATCTCTTCAATGATAGTAATGTGTAAAAAAAAAAAAAGACAAAATTCATTAAAATCTTCTAAATGTCTGCAAATACAGCGAAGGTGCAGAGTCCACCCATTCAAAACTGTTTTATCCCTAATACATGTTTATTATTTGACCCTTAAAAAGACAGAATATGCTATTTTTTGTCAAGCATGTTAATATCAAGCCAATGTTTGTTGTTGATTACACAATGAGGAAGGTTTTATAATCTTGGACTGAAAACGGATTGGCCGAGAAATACCCACCTCTCGCGACGTAACATCACCTTAAACTTCACATTAAAGGCTCAACTTCACATAAACTCAAGCACATGTCTTCGAGATTAAACAACAATCAAATTTACATTTTCAAGCGGTCATTATTATTTCTCACAGTGTAGAATTACGTTCATGAGATATCCTGAGGTCAAAAAGCCTGTGACAAGACTTTACACTAATTATATACTCTTATTTTGAAAACCACGCAGCCACCCGGAAGTACCCTTCTGGAGTTGAGGACTCTGCGCGTTCATGTCCACTTTAGGAAAAGTAATGAGCAGTGAGTACAAAGCTCTTTTGCTGCATGTTAACATTGTAAAGTTGTAGAGTGTAATTCCAGTTTGTAAGTGTGCTTCAGTCGTGGTTGTTGCTGCGGTGGTAGACCCGGAGCAGTGGCCGGAGACCTCCATCTGTCTCTGGCGGTGACGGTGTGTGGTTTCGACAGAGTTCCGCCTGGCTGTGGTCCAGCTGCAGGTGACCGGCGTCAAGGCGGACAACCTGAGCAGAGCCCGGAGGCTGGTGACGGAGGCCGCGGAGCAAGGCAGCAACGTGGTGCTACTGCCGGTGAGGAGGAGGCTCACTGAGGGGAGAGCAGGGGGGAGGCTGGAGGAGGAGGAGGAGGAGGAGGAGGAGGAGGGGAGGGGGGCATATGTGTCCGAATAATGTGCATGCAGCTCTCTGTGGTGCTTCAGGGGACATGTGACGGGACCGAGCTGACGTTTGTTTAACCTTGTCAGTTTTTCTGCTCGGTGAAAACGACTGCTTCAGAAAAAAAAAAGGTCAAAGAACTCGATAAAGAAATGTTCACTGATGTTAAAATATTTTTGTTGACCTCCTTTCTTAAATTATTTTTGTAAACACATGTTTGCATTTTTGTAGCGTCTTAAATGACCATTTCTATTCCCGTATGTTTACCTAAACAAATGTTTTGACGCCTTTTGACTGAAAACACTCCAGGACCCCGGAGCCGGCTGATCTGAATGAGAGGCAGAGAGGCATTTTGAATGTTTCTCCTTCACGCTGTGCTTTGTCTGCTAAAACAGGCTGACATGTTTGCTGTGATAAAAGGTCTGTTGTTTACATCAGTTGACTACACCAACAAACACTTATGAATGGGTGGAGGGAGAGACCCAGGTCTCTGCAGAGGTGGCCAGCTGTTTTGCCCTTGTACGCCAGACTCCCTGGTTGACCTTTTGACATAGTTGGACACGATGTCTGCCTGTAGGCCTCGATTATTAATGAAGAGCCTAAAAACGGACTTGATTTCCCATCTGTCTTTAACACAGGAATGCTTCAATTCTCCATACGGGACCGGCTTCTTCTCAACGTATGCAGAGAAGATCCCCGGAGAATCCACACAGGTGCTGTCGGAGGCAGCGAAGGAGAACAAGGTGTATCTGGTGGGAGGTAGGGAAGCATTGTAAAATTGTAACTCTACTCTTTAAAGTTTAGCTGTAACGATAACCTCTTATGTCCTCGTGTGTTATTTCTGTCACTTTAATATATTGACTATAGTGTCATTATAACCACACGTTACAGATGTTTCCCTGTATTTTCATTTTTCTAAATGTCAGTTATTTCTATTATGTTGTTGTCTTGACGTCACAAGTTTATTTATGACCGTAGAGTGACGCTTCCTGCTACTTTTCCCTTCTTTAACTGCAGTATAAGCCGTGTATATCGCCGTGGCGTAGTGTGAGAGCCACAGAGTTAAAAGGCAACAGGCTTTCAATAGAGTCAGTAGATAAAGTCAGAATGTTATTGATTACCCCCGTGCTTTTCCTGTAATGGTATGTCACAGTGTTGTTGACAATACAAATAAACAAGCTCATGTTGTGGGTGTTATTGAAAATAATGTGACAAAGCATGTTTGGCGCAACCATAAAATGGATTATCTTCAATTACTAGAAAACACTGACTGTCACGGATGAAAACAGTTTTACAAGTATCCAATCAAAATGGTTTGTTGCTTCTACCTGATTATATTTTGTGCTCTTTGTACACCAACAAAAAAACCCTGTGAGCACTGATTGTTCGGCAGTAGATAAAGCAGACTAACTCTTGAGACAAGTTCAGTCCAAACTTTCTGCGTCATCATCAGTTTGGAGTCACATTGAAAGATGTGAACTATGACTGAAACAAGTGCAGAGGAGACCCATGTTGTCGTTGGCTCTGATCTCTCAGCTGATGAATTGGCCTTGTGCTCAAAAGGGGGCCGATTTCAGTGGCGTAAAGGATGTAAACAAACTAGGACACTAAACTAAAAAGACAAAGATCTGAACCCATTCCACTTTTTAGGGTGGAGAAACTAACGCTGCAGCTTGTTGTTGAACAGGATCCATCCCTGAGCAGGACGGGGGGAAGCTGTATAACAGCTGCACGGTGTTCGGCCCTGATGGACAGATGATTCTGAAACACAGGAAGGTACGTGTGTGTGTGTGTGTGTGTGTGTGTGTGTGTGTGTGTGTGTGTGTGTGTGTGTGTGTGTGTGTGTGTGTGTGTGTGTGTGTGTGTGTGTGTGTCACTCACAGGAGAGGAGGAGCCTCCTCATAAACTGACTCATCTCTCCACGTGTTCAAGATTCACCTGTTCGACATCGACGTCCCAGGGAAAATCCGCTTCCAGGAGTCCGAGACGCTGAGCCCGGGAGGATGTCTGTCGATGTTTGAAACACGTGAGTGTCGGTTCCCGTCTCCTCCTTTTGTCCCCCCCGCTGTGTGGACGAGCATCATCGTGATCTGATTCCGGTCTGTGATGTCTCTCCCGCAGCGTTCTGTAAAGTTGGTGTGGGGATTTGTTATGACATGAGGTTCGCAGAGCTCGCACAGCTCTACAGCAGGAAAGGTAAGAGGCTGCGATGAGTGTTCAGATCATTTCTACTGGTGGTGGTGGTGGTGGTGGTGGTGTGTGTGGAGAGATGATGTGGATGTGTTCTTGTCCGTCAGGCTGCCAGCTGCTGGTTTACCCCGGAGCCTTCAACATGACGACCGGCCCGGCCCACTGGGAGCTGCTGCAGAGGGGGAGGTCAGACTGAGACTCCCCGTCAGTCTCTCCCAAAAAGACCTATTATATTTATCTTCTATGTGGGTTGACTCTTGTCACTCATCTGTTACGTCATCTAAAAGACAACCAGATATTCCAGACTTTGGGCTTGAATACAACCTACAACCGTGAAATATGATTAGCGTGACATGAAGGGACCCAAAATGATCTGTGCCATATAAATCTGGTAATCATTAACAGTACAACTGTTAAATTCTGTATCTAATGTAGATTTTTATGCCTGTGAAATAACTTGTGTAAAGTTTACATTCTGTCAAGAGTTAAAATTATCCAGACTGATTTTCAAAAGCTGCAGACTCAAATAAAACAAAGCAGCACATTTGTGATACCATTTTTTGAAATCTTAGTGCAGTCAGTTAATAGCAAGAAAATAAAGTTTGTCAACTTTAGGATCTCATACTTTGAAGTACTTTCCAAATACAGCTGCTGCAGCACCATAGACCCTGTTCTTCATTGTGACCGTATCCATGGCAATGATTGATTCATGTGCATCAATAGTACTTTTTCATTTTAACAGCTGTCTTGAAGTTCTTTCTTTGACTCTGAAAAATGATTCGTATTGTACTGCTGTGTAATTTGACGTGTATGACTTTGTTGTCTGTTCTGCAGGGCGCTGGATAACCAAGTGTACGTGGCCACAGCATCACCTGCCAGAGATGAATCGGCCTCCTACGTGGCCTGGGGTCACAGCACGGTGGTTAACCCGTGGTGAGCAAACATGAGCGGAGGAGGAGTGGGACTGTCTGTACATCCAGTAACCGAGAGGGAAAGAAAGGGAGGTCGTTTCAAACGAACAACTTGTGTCAGTAAAACCAGCAACATTCAGATCTTTTCAGGTTAAACTACTTTGTTAATGACATGTAAGTTCTGCATTCAAAATTCAGTTGAAATACAGATGTAGAATCTGCAAGATTCACCAAAACCACAAAACAGTATTTATTTTGCCTCCTTTCAGAGTTATATAGTTGTTTATTTTGTCAATATTTTGTTGCTTGGAAATAACATTTTAATGTTGTAGCAGGTTGACTTGATACTAAGTACTAACTACTTTATATATTGCTAGCTGGATTCATATTTGAATTAAAAAGTTTGGGCAAATGACATATAAGTGAAAGTAGTAAATACAAAGCCTGCAGTAAACACACATTAAAAAGGATTCTTTCTCCAAATGGTAAAACACTGCTGCTTTTTAATATCATGAACGTAAAAAAAAGAAAGATGAATTGAACAGTAATTATAGTATATACAAGAGTTAAGTGAGTACGTCGTAGCTCCTCAGACATCTCAGCTTGACGACACTTTACGTATCCAGTTGAATCTGTTTTTGTTCTTTTAGGACTTTTCATCCACTCGTCCTGCAGATCACTTCAAGTTCTCGCCTATTTTTAGACCATCTCGCACACGGCTTGTTTAAGATCTCCTCACAGATTTTCCGTGATGTGCACGTCAGGGGATCGAGCCTGCTGCTCCTAAAGCTTCAGCTCGTGTTTCTTGAAGTCGTTTTGAGGCCTGCTGTGAATCATTGTCCTGCTGTGAATGCTAGACTCTTTTCAGTCTCACATTCTCTTGTGCCACTCTTCATATGTTGGACTTTTATGATGAGGTCACAGGGAAGGTTTCTGTCTGATGCCTCTGCTCAGCGTTGATGCTCCACCACTCCAGTCAGCTGAACTCTTCCTGCAGCTCCTCTGCAGTCAGTCGCTGCAACAGAAGTGCAGTTTAATCTGAAGGTTTTCATTCTCTTCCAGATGTTGTCTCGGCCTTCACAGCTCTTCTTTCATGAGCTGTGAAACAATAACAACAACAAGTTGCTTTCCACTAATGTCGCCCTACATCTTGTTCTGTCTGTGGATGTTTGAGGTGTTGAACTGTGCGACCTGTCGTTTCAGGGGAGAGGTCGTCTCCAAGGCGGGACCAGAGGAAGCTGTGATTTATGCCGACATCGGTGAGTAACAGTTATTTGTTTGTCTCTGCAGACTGTGTTGATCAGGAAAGTTACAAATGCAGGTCGACTTCTGTCAGACTAAACAAACACCTGATGGTCTTGACTTGCCGCACGATGTCACTCAAAACTTCTTGATGATGAAGCATTTATGCTTTTTGTTGCTGCGCACATTAAGGCTGCCACATCCTCTAATTGTTCATGTCTTGTATGATACTTGAGAGACCTTTGATCAGATTGTCAGAAAAATAAATGCAAGTTTTATTTTAAACTATAGTGCAGGATTTTTACATATAAATGATCGTCCGTTACATTCGAGACAGACAGTGCTGATTCGTCACCGTATAAATCTCTTTGTGTTTCACAGTAATCCGAGTTTTTAAATCTGATGTCTGGTGAGACATTCCCGCTCTGGTCGAATTAATGCACACTGGACATGAAGTATGTGCACCAGAAGCTACTGCCTGCCGAGCTGGTTAACTTCCAGTTTAGCTTCATGCTAATTTGAATAGAGATCAAATAATTCATTTGCGCGGGTCTTTTTGACTTTCCAAATGTTACGAGACCAAATGGATCAAATTCTGAGTGATTTTGTCTGGTTGGGACGCCTTTTATATAATTTATTCCCAATTATTCCGCTGTTTTCCAGCCACAGTTGGCTACTGCAGAGCTCATGGCATAATCACACGTCAACAGTGTTTTTTTTAATTACTCCATTGGCAGAAGGTGGAGAAAAAAAAAGTGCACTGCAGGTTTAAGATTAGTCAAACTCATTTACTCTGCTATTATTTATCACTGGAGATAGTGAGACGGGGCAGAGTAAACGCAGGTCAGCTCTGCAGTAAGTATTCAGGCCTGAGTGAGAGGTCATAGTCCGTGTAGTCCTTCATCTACAGGGGGAGTCAAATAAAATGGACACCTGTCAGTATAATGCAATACAGTGCAACAACAGACTGAAGATGACCTCGTAGAACACTTGATTGATGCATGTCACCTGTTTTGTGTTGTGTTGTCCTGCACCTGTCGAACTGTTGCTGTGTCTGTATATCTCTCTCTACATCTGTCACCTGTTTCAGACCTGCAGTATTTGGCCGACATCCGGCAGCAGATCCCGATCACAGCGCAGCGCCGCGATGACCTCTACGCAGTGACGTCTGTGCAGGAAGGATGAAGATGAGCGCTGTGACCTGCTCCTCCTCTTCTTCATCATGTGGTTCAACTGATTCAGGCTGAAATCCTCGATTGATCCTTGATTCTCATCCAGATCGTTTGGTTCTTTAAAGCAGTTTGAGGACTGATTTATTCATCTTGGATGAAGATATGTGCACTTCATTTATTTGATTGGAAAAGTGCTGATCTTGTATTTGCACTGACATGAGGTGGGTACAGTATGTCCCCCCCACCCCCCAGAATGCAATGGGGCAATAGATTCATGGACTAAGGTCTAATTTCTGCATTTTACTGCTGTTTTGTTCTTCATGTTTTCATTGTTAAACAACTTTCAGCAAAGTGAGTTCTTCCGTTTATCATTGAATCGGATTCTGTGTTCAAATAATAACTTCTCATTTTCATGTCAAATTAAATTCCAGATGTTCAGGCTGCATTTCTCAGAATCTTTAGATAGGAGTGCCTTCAGCTCATTTTGTTTAATATTTGATCATATATGAATATAGGTCATTAAGATAAATACATCAACAGGTCATAATGATTTCTCAATAACCATGTTCTCATCTAAAATCAGGATTATATTAACACTTTGTCATTTTATCTATAAAAAGCAAACTATTTGTATCCAGCTGATTGTTATTAAACCTGTAATTTTAATAACAACTCCAGATTAATTTGAAAGCTGCTCCAAATTAACCAAAAATCTAAACTCATGTCAGACTTTCAGCCTTCTAGTGTGGGTATCTCGGTTATCTACAGATGGGGAACAAAGGTACAACACAACAGATCTCTTTGCAGCGCGACATTTTATCTCCCTGTGAAGCTCCTATTAGTGGAACAGAGATACAGTTTGGACAATAACTTTCAGATAACACCTGATGTAACGCTGCTCACTTATGAACTACGATTTTTGTGTCGTGCCGAAACACCTTGTTGATCAAAAGGAGATTCAAGTATTGATGAGAAGTGAAATCCTTTTATATATACTGGTTATAGCTTAATGTGAAAATGTACCTCTTTAAATGGTTTCCAGTTGTTAATTGAACATTCTGATGAATGAATCAATAAAAAAGTCTTTCTACATCGGAGCTCTAAAATGTTTTAATAAATACAGTACATCTGTCCATACTGAAATCATTCATCTCTAGAGAATTAAAAAATATTTTGTCATTTAATTGGTCTTCGTTCATTTCACTTTTTATAAGATTTTGTTCATTGTGACTTCAGATATTTAAAATGTAAAAAACATTTTCAATTCTCAGCTGTAAAAGTTTCTGTGAAATAAAAAAGCCTCAGGTAGATGTTTGGGAATGTTTATTAAATGTTGAAATACAACACCTCCTCCCTGTGAGGAAATAAAGAGTGACCACTCAACATAAAACTGACCCAGGATGCGGCTCTCATCTACATGCTGTGTTAAAAACCCACTCACACTGAATATTGAAGTGGTGATCACAACAAATACATATTTACATATCAGTGCTCTGCTGCCTCACAGCTTAGAAATAAAAAAGTGACAGTTAATGAGGATTTATTAACTGGATGTCACACTGTTGTCTCCTTTGACTGCAGCTTCATCGCCTCTGCTTCCTCCATGTACGCACGTATTTTTTTGTGTCCTGTTGATGACAAATATAATTTCAGTGAAAGCAATATGTTTTCAGATGTTTTTAGAGGTCACAAAAGCTCTTGAAATATTTAAGGTCTGTAAGGTTTTCTTCATAAGACCTACATGAATAGTTTTAACAGGAGTTCAGGTTTTCCAGCTGCAGTAAAGTGCAGGGTTTGAGGGTGTTTTATAATGGGGGATCTCTAAATGAGATTTTCTTGATCAAGGTTATTTCAGGTTGAAACAAAACTCATTACTGTTGTTAACTAAATAATAGCATTGTTCTCATTGGCTGGTTGCGTCACCCAGAACTGATTTAACACGATTCAGACCCTTTCCTGGGATATAAAATAAAATATATAAAATATGGTCTTAAAGAAAAGGAAAATATGTATTTCAATTAGCTTCATTTAAAGCAAAGTAAATGTTATTTAATTATTCAGAAAATATTGGAAATGTTATTCTTCACAAAGTTCCAGTTATTTAATGTTCAGCTGACCTGCTTTACGTAAGGAGAAGAACGACCAAGAACATTTTTACGAAATACAATAGGGCCCTAAAAATATCTAAATCAACAGTTCAATGTGCTTTGTTTAAACAGCTTCTTACTTACGATGACATGACACTGAAATATACACGAGGGAGAAACAAATTGTGATTTCAATAAAACTTGAACTTTAAGGACACACGGGAAATGTTCTAAATCTAACATGAGAAAGTTTGGTGTTTATGTCTGTGATATTTGAGCTTCCACTGTGAGCTCTCCTCTAATAATCCTGTAAAATAGAAGAACTTTACTTTCTCCAAACTTCCCAGAACAACTGATGAATCCTTGGATTGGAAACAAAATCTGCACTAATCGCTCCCAGTATATTTAATTTAACAGCGATGGGTTGGAAAAGCAAAACGAGCAGGATATTGTATGTAGTATGAGTCATAAAGAACTATTAATTTACTCAGCAGATCGTCATGTCAGGATGGATTACAAGGAAAGAAAGAAGCAACTGAGAAAACCTAGATCAGTAGCCTTGAAAACCTGCAGGCAGGTGTACTGAGGTGACCAGGTGCTGCTTGAAAAGCAGACGGTCACCTGATACTTGATTGAGGATATTCTGTTTACTGGATTTTATATGAAATAAATTGACAAATACAAACTATTTATGACAGGATTTTTTTTTTTTTTTTAAGGTTTCCTCCCTGTACTGTCTGATGTCAGTCACGTCATCCCTCCGTGGTGTGTGACGTGCCTACCTCTCTTTGACTGTTGGTATTCCTTCTTCTTCCTCTTACTTATCCGGTCCAGGTGGATCTGATACACCACCCCGGCTATCACCATGAGTCCAACCACCACACAGAGAGCCGTGCTGAAGATCCACATGGCCTCTGACGCCCGGCCTATCACCGGGCCGCTCTGCACTCCATCTGAGCACCAACGAGAAACACAGATTAGTGACCCGCCGGTGTGTTTGAGGCCCGACTTGAGCACCGACGAACGACTCACAGCTTGTGGATGTCAGGTTTTGGTTCATGGGCATGTTCTCGATGACGCACGACACGCTGGAGTCTTTGGAAATGTTGAGCGTCAGGTGGCTGGTGATGTTGTAGAGGTGGGAGCCGGGGAGGGAGGCTGCCAGGGTCCTCACCGAGCCCTCGGGGGGCTCCTCGGTGTTGTTGATGAGCCAGTAAACTGCGGGTCGAGGATACCCGCCGCTGGAGTGACAGAGGAAGGTCGTCTCATCGCCCTGCGCTACTTCCTCCCGCTGCAACAGCGGGGGGCTGAAATTGGCTGCAAACAAGCATCAAAGACAGCAGTTAGTCCCTTTAAACACTCTTCTGATGACTTCCTATGTGTGTGGAACTGACCTGCTATCCTGAGGCACATGTCGCACAGCAGGGTGCTGTGATTCTCCCTTGAAATGATGAAGAGACTGAAATACATTTTCTCCTCCGTGGGATCGACTGCCGGCAGCTCCAAAGACAAGTTTCCAGTCAGAGCGGCGTCAGTGGACACTGTGGCGTTCTTAACGCTCCACGTCTTCACATCTCCGTCCTCATCCCACACCGACCTGAGCACCACTTCATCCTCCCTCCTCCACTCAATGGAAAAGTTCACAAAGGTCAGCAGGTCAGGGGAGAAGCAGGGCAGGGACACCGGCAGTCCGACTATCCCGACAACACAGCCGTCCTCTGAGGAGAAACACACACATGTAAGTCATGGGGAAGTTTTAATGTGACTTATCTGTGTGTGATCTTCTCGAGCAGTCAGACAGTCATCTCACCCAAACAGTTGCAGGCACACAGGAAGCTGAGCAGCAGTCCGGCGCGCCACAGCGCCACCGGTGCCTCCCGCTGAGGGCTCGTTAGCGCACAGTACACCGAGGAACTACTCAAAGACATTTTACTCTTAAACTTAGAAAACCAAGACACGTCCATTACTCCGTCGTCTATGAGCCCGGCTGACTTCATTTCCTCCTCTGCTCGTCCGACTCAGACCTTCCGTCACTCTGAAGGATTTCATTACCAGTCATGCTGCGGCTTGTTCTGCCGTACCTGCATTCTGTCTGTCGATCCCGGATCTTCTGATTTAAATGAGATTAAAAAAAAAAAAATACCGCCGTGATTTTAAAACAGTAATATATATACCGTGAATCAACTTTAAAACCCGAGACTTGTCCGTGTCTGAGCAGAGAGCCGGTTCAGAGTCCAGAGATCGGTCCGACCTGTTTGACTTCTCGCACACACCCACACACACTAAAGAGAGATGGCACCGCAGCAAACATACAGCACATGTGTAGGGTAGGGCACACCTACTTTAAATATCGTCAACATACATGTTCCCAGTTCCCCCAAAGAATACCAACAAAAAAAAAATGAATTTGATTGTGTCATTAAGTCTTTTACCAGATGTTTAATATTGAGTATTAATTGTGGCACTTTTGGTATCATATAGATGAGCTGCTGATTTTCGTGTAGCAGATGTGTTTGAAATGGAAAAAAAAAAAAACAACTTTTCAGTAGGCTAGTGAACATGGTGTTTTTAAAGCAGGACACAAATATTGGACAAATATTTACCTGGCAAAAATAGTTACAGAAATGCATAAATATAATCATATCATTTTAAGTATTTCCAAAACAATTGGCCATCTTTCCAAAACACTTAGTAGGCTATTAATGGTAGCCTAAAATTAATGGTTAAAAAAAAGTTCACACTTATGAGACATGTATACTCTACTTTCTTTAGTTAAATAATGAATACTTTTTTTCAGTTGTATGATCATAAACTATCTTTATTTTCTCAGAAAGTTGTTTGAACCTTTTAAAATGACGTTAAAATATCTGTAGGGCTCTGATTCATTCTACCTTTGACTTTTTAACAGTGCGATATTCAGATCTATTTCTGCACTCTGATTGGACACCAGTTCATTAGAGAGCTTTATTATATCCGTGCATAGTGAAGCTGGAATAACATTTAAATGAACAGTAACTTCCAAAATAATCTGAAATATAATTACACAAAAGTATGACAATATGTTTGCTATGAAGGTGGCTGAGCAACAGTAAGAATGGCGCAACTACAATAAAGATATCAACAAATCAAAAATGTATTCTGAAAATGACATTAAACCCCAAATGTTCAGTAAGCTGGTTTTCCACCAGGGGCCGGAGCAAACCGTCAGACCTTCAATCTTTTCTAAACTTGTATTTTTGTATTATAAATGTGTTTTATAAGAAATCCAAATCTTCTTGTACTAATTGTTTTCGTGTATGATTCAAATTTTCCAAAATTAAAACGTTAAAAACCGTGAACTGTTTATGAAAGGAAATGACGTAAACAGTCATATTACCTCATCTGTTTTAGCCCTGATCTTTGCTTTCCAGGAAGTGTCTTCCTCTCAATGTGGTTTTAACAATACTACCTCGCGAGTTATTACGTGGCAAAGACGAATCCCGATCAGTGCTAAATTTGATTTATGTGGCATACAAGCAAGTGTAGCTCGAAACGTTTGGTTGGAGATAGAAATAGTCGACAGCATGGGAGGAAGTACTGCCTGCAAGTCCAACTTCAGGGAGAAGGAGTAGAGTCGGGCAAACTAAAAACACAGCAGCGCGTTGACAGTGGCACATGTACTATGCTGTGTTTTTCAGACTATATAGCCACTATGAAACTTTTGTTATATTTACTGAGTGAAGTAATAATTATGACAGTTTAACAGCCATATTTCCGCGTGAGCTCTCCTGGTTGGTTTGTGACCTTTCTGGAGGTAAGAAGAAGCAGAGGACGTAAACAGTGCTCGTGGGTGAGCTGCAGCGGCTCACTGTCACTTGCGGCATGAATACTGTCCTGTGACTTTGTGAGATCTAACTCCAGACCTGATGGCACTATGAAGAGAGCTTCCTGAGGCAACATGACCACCCTGAGGAGGCTCCATTCATGGTTCCCGCTGCTGCAGCGACCCTGCGCGAAGAGCCGTCAGGGTGCAGCCCCGTCCTCCTGCAGACGGATCCGCACCTCCCAGCATGCAGCTGCAGTCAACACTTCCCGACCACCCTGGCAGAGAGCAGCACCCACCCTCCAGTCCAGGGCGTTTGGACTGTCTGCGTGCAGCTTCAAGAGCACAGACGACCTCAGCGGCAGCAGCAGCGGATTCACAGAGGAGGAGGAGGAGGGTGATGATGATGATGAAGATTTCCTGGAGGACAGTGAGGTGGAGGAGCTGTTCCAGCAGCAGATCCCTGAAGGCATCGGAGAGGGACAGCACAGGGTGTTCATTGTCCACCCTGATGTGAAGTGGGGAAGCAGGAAGCAGCATCTGACCACCGGTAACAACACAAGCACACATAAATCAGACTGCTGATCACTCCTAAGGTCATCATTTCACATTTTCAACTGTCACATTTGCAGCTGAGCTCATGATGGCCGAGGCTGTGGGGCTTGTGAACACTTTGGACAACTGGAGAGTGGTGGACAAGATCATCCTGTCCACCAAGACACCAGAGAAGAAGAGGATATTTGGAAAAGGCAACTTCCAGTCTCTCACAGGTAAGATCCGCTCCCAGCATCCACCTGGGAATCTGTGCATCGAGCCAACATGCATGCACACTCAGCAAAAAAAAACAAAAAAACTCAACGTTTTTGTTTTTACTCACATTTTCCACGAATGGAAGTAAAACTAAATCTAAAACTTCTTTTATACACATGAAAGTTGTATTCGTTTAATGTTGTACACAAATTTAGTTAAAATTGGTGTTAGTGAGCACTTCACCTTTGCCAAGATAATCCATCCACCTGACACATCGAGATACTGATTAAACTGCATGATTATTGCATAAAAGGCATCTCTAAAATATGTAGTTCATCACACGACACAAAGCCACAGATGTCACAGGTTTTGGGAGAGCGTGCAGTCGTCATGCTGACTGCAGGAATATCCACCACAGCTGTTGTTCATAAACTGAACGTTCATTTCTCTGCATAAGACTTTGGCAGTGCATCCAACCCGCCTCAACATGGTTACACACCACATGCAGCCACTTCAGCCCAGGAACGCCACATCCGCTGCTGAGTTGGCAAAAGCTCTCGATGGCGTCTGGCACTTTGAGAAGTGTTTCTCTTCACAGATGACTCTGGGGTTACACTGCAGTGGGCAGATGGTAGGCAGCGTGCATGCAGCTGTGTGGGAGAGTGGTTTCCTAAGGCCCGTTGTCGTGCCATTCATCCGTCACCATCGCAGCATGATAATGCTGATGAGGCCTGATTTTGCAAGGATTTATACAGAACTCCTGGAAGCTGAAAACATCCCAGTTCCCAGCTTGGAGACTCACCAGACATGTCACCCATTGAAAATGTTTGGGATGCTCTGGATCGGCGTGTACTGCAGCATCTTCCAATTCTTGCTAATATCCAGCAACGTGGCACAACCATTGAAGAGGAGAGGACCAGCACACAATAACCAACCTGATCAACTCCATGTCAAGGAGCACTGCATGAGGCAAATACTGACTGTCCCTACACCCCTCCACAAACACACGTTTTAAGCTTTATTTATTAAATATCTATTTTTCAAGGGAGTCCGGGCCGAGACAGACAGCAGCACAAGATGCACATCAGTACCCATATGTGGAAATTCATTCAAACTAAAATTACACATTTCAAAGGCCTTTTATTGAGACGAGTTCAAGGTGCATCAGTCATGCATTTATTTAGCATCTGGATGTGCCACATCTGTCAGGTGGATTGATTATCTTGGCAAAGATGATGTGCTCACTAACATGGATTCTAACTTGTCAACAACATTTAGGAGAAATAAGCTTTTTGTGTCCATAAAAAAAGTCTCAGATCTTTTACTTCAACTCCTGAAGTGAAGACGTAAGTGTTGCGTTTCTATATTTTTTGAATGTATTAATAGTAATCATCTCTGCTTTTTTTTTTCCCTTCAGAGAGAATCAGACAAACAGCAGGAATCACTGCTGTGTTTGTGAATGTTGAGCGTCTGTCTCCTTTGTCTGAGGTGAGCTCGTCTGAAAACAGATCTCTGGCTGTGGTGTATGTAAGGCTTCATGCACTGATGGTTCCTTTTTTTTTTTTTTTTTTTAATGTATTTAGAGGGAGTTTGAAGAAACCTGGGGGGTGAAAGTCTTCGACAGATACTCGGTAGTCCTCCACATTTTCCGCTGCAACGCCAGAACCAAAGAGGCCAAGTTACAGATCTCGCTGGCAGAGATTCCTCTGTTAAGGTGACTGCCTGAAACTTCCCATCATTCAAATACTTTTTCATTTTGTGACTTTGTTTTTGTTACACTGCCAGCTAACAGAGGTCGTAAAAAGTCTTCATCTGATGTCATGACGCCTTATTGTTTGTATTTAACCACACTTGAAATGTCATCTCAGATCTCGTCTGAAAAATGAAATGTCAAACTTGGACCAGCAGGGCGGAGGAGCGAGGTACATCGGCGGCTCAGGTAATCAAACACGCGTGCTTGATCTGCCCTGCTGGAGACAAGATCCATAACTCTGATTGGTCCCTGCAGGTGAGACACTGTACGAGGTGCAGCAGAGGCTGCTGAAGGAGCGAGAGATGAAGATCCGCTCAGCGCTGGAAAAACTTCGGAGAAAGAGGAACCTTCTGCGATCTCAGCGTAAACACAGGGAGTTCCCCGTCATCTCCGTGTTGGGATACACCAACTGTGGTGAGAGACTGGGTCCAGTGTGCAGAGTTTTGATCTCGCAGTGTTGAAGTCTTTAACTTTATGAAATTTACGATGCTGTTTTTGTTGTTTTTTGCCTCCGTCTGTCCAGGGAAAACGACTCTGATCAAAGCTCTGACCGGCGACGTCAGCCTCCAGCCCAGGAACCAGCTTTTCGCGACCCTGGACGTCACCGTGCACGCGGGCCAGCTGCCCAGCCGCATGACCGTTCTGTACGTGGACACCATCGGCTTTCTGTCCCAGCTGCCCCACCGGCTCATCGACTCCTTCTCTGCCACCCTGGAAGATATTAAGCACTCTGTATGTAGCCAAGTCAGGTTTTTATCACACATTTTCCTCAGAGGGATTTTACAGTCTGTATAAAACTATCTTCGTCCTTAAAGCTTCAAACTGGATGAAACAAACTTTAACAGGTAAAAACGTCAGGATTCTCCAGAAGAGCAACAGAAGAGGAATCCGTCTCCCAGGGCAACAGACATACAATAGATGTAATGTGTACAGAATAGAGTAATTTACAATATGGACCCTTATAATTATATATATATATAAAAAAAAAAGAACAGATCTCATATGTTGCAGAAGTGCAGATATGTTCCAGCTGATCATATCTACTGATGAAAAAATATTTTTTAGGTATGTCTGGGAGTAGATTTGCTGACTCGGTGCTCGTCTTTGTCGTCCTTCCAGGATCTGTTGGTTCACGTCAGAGACATCAGTCATCCAGAGACGGTAAATCAGAAGGTGAACGTGCTGAACGTCCTGAAGAACCTGCAGATCCCCGACAGGCTGGTGAGCTCCATGATCGAGGTCCACAACAAAACTGACCTCATCGACAAGTAAGAGAAAACCTCTCGCTGACCTCTCGTTGTGAAAAATAACACCAAGTGTATTCCTTGGTGAAAAAAAAGAACGTGTGTGCTTTTCATGCTGCACTTAATTTTTTTAGACTTAGAAATCTTTCCCACTGGCACACTCCTGCCACAATATACAGTGGGCCAACCCCAACTGCTGCCCAGCCTGATTGGTCCTGCTCCACAGCAGGGTTAACCCATAAAAATCGACTGAACACGGGGCCACTGTAAAGTCGCTACTTGCTGTTAAGAAGTTTCCTTGTGACTTTATTCTTGAGTGTAAATTGTCGTTTCACACATTAAACCCAGAATGTGTGTGTGTGTGTGTGTGTGTGTGTGTGTGTGTGTGTGTGTGTGTGTGTGTGTGTGTGTGTGTGTGTGTGTGTGTGTGTGTGTGTGTGTGTGTGTGTCAGTTATGAGTCTGCAGATCCCGGTGCTCTCCCCATATCTGCCCTGCAGGAGCGAGGCCTCGACGAGCTGCAGACGGCTCTGGAAGAGGAGGTCGTGAAGTCGACAGGGAAACGGATTTTAGATCTCAAAGTTAATCTGAGCACTCCTCAGCTGAGGTGAGATCTGTTCCCTGTCTACATGTTATTATTGTTCTTATATATAATAAAAGAGCAGACAGAGTAAACGTGTAACCTCCTCCACAGTTGGCTGTATAAAGAAGCCACCGTTCAGGACGTGCAGGTGAATGCAGATGAAGGCTCTGCTGTCGTCAAGGTCATCATCAGCGCCGCCGCTCATGGGCGCTACATGAAACTGTTCGGAGGCAGATAACAGAGGAGGGAGGGGAGGGATCCATCCTGCTGCACGACGACAGAAGCGGATAATGATCAGAGACTGTGACACAGACAGCTTAAGAACAGACTGTTTGTTTACTGTAAAATATCTGAAAGTACAAAGTCGTAAAAGAATAAGACATTTTCTTGTAAACATACACTGATTGCACATAAGAGAGGTAAAGACAAAACATACAGAATGATTTGAAGTAAAACCAAACACCTTAATTGAATGCAAGAAAATCAGAAAATGCTGATTTGTATCAAATGAAAGAAGCTGATGAGGTACGATGTGGTTGTTTTGAGAATCACTTTACGTGTAAAATCACGGGTAATAATTGTTCATCTGGCTGGGATTCTTCCGCCGCAGTTTTCGGTTCAGTGCGATCACCAGAGAGCAGAGTGGGAGGGGCCCCACGAAGTCTCCCGCAATGATGTTGAGGCTCCAGGGGTCCGATCCAGGCATCTGCTCCTCCAGCCATTTTCTCAGACTCTCCCAGTTGCTGTAGGTCAGCGTCCGCAGGGATTCTTTCGGGTTCTTGGTGATGTAACTTTTATCAGCTGTCAGGTTCAGACCGGAGACGAAGAAACTCTCTGGGGACAAATAAACCAGACTGTTAACTTAAAAATACACTTGATATGCTTTCATGTTTCAAACCTAATCCCTGCACTCCCTGGTCGAACTCACCTGGACGTCCCATGGCTTTGTTCCAGTCCAAGTAGCTGATCACTCCTTCTGCTGTGCGCTTGTTGGCCCACCAGTACGGGATGGCGGGCCACAGCTCCTTGTGTCTCGCTGCAATCTGGGAGTCGTAGGACAGGATGACCTGGTAACCGGATGCCCACAGACTCCGCAAGGTCAGGACCGATTCCTGTGGAGGGATGGTTAGATGCCATCAGGCTGCTGTGTTGTTTTTAATACCGCGCATCACCTGCGAAAGAAAACTAACCATGCGGGGACACAGTTTGATCCCGAACAGCTTCTTCACGGAGAAAATGAACGATTCGTGACATCTGTCGTCCAGTCCCTCAAAGTGGCTGCAGGCGAGGATGACAACCTCCTTTGGGTGAGACTTCAGCCAGGTGGCAATAGACTCCAGGGTCTCCTGTAAAGGAGGAATATTTAATATGAGCACACTATGAAAGCCAAAACTGAGTTATTTAATAAAAGTAAATTAAACTCACCAACACTGTTATATGTGTGTATATGACGTGTGTGAAGTACAGGTTCCTGGATGAGTCGTTGGGTTTGTGAGCAACGCGCAGATCAAAGAAGCGAATCCCCATCGAAAGCTGCTCCTCGACACTTTTGTCCTGAAGGAAGAGACAACAACTGTCAGTATGTTATATGACAATTAAATACATAATGTTCCCTCTCGGAGATTATTTATTTATTTATTTATTTATATAGCGCCAAATCACATACAGTCAGAAACATTTGTTGGTACTGTTAACAGCTCATAGAAATATGTGTCATTTATGTTTTGGGACCTCTTTGCCGCGTCTGACACAGGGTGCCTCGAGACCACCATTACATCTTAATACTATCAAGGCATCCTGCAGCGAAATGTGCTGCCTTGTGTTAACAAGCTCTGTCTCAGTCACAGGTTCAGGTCATGGTTCTCCAACAGGACAATGACTGAAGTCCCCCCAGGGTGGCTACAACATTGGACTATTTTGAAGTGGTTGTCTATGAGTTCTGGTCTGAATCCTGTTAAACATCTATAGAAAGAGCAGAAACATGCAGGCTGGAGAAGGCACTCTTCAAACCTGAGACAGCTGGAGAAGTTCTTACAACATTATAGAGAGGAGCCCAACAACTGAACAGTTCCCACATGAACAACAGCTGGAAGGAAAAACTCCCTCTTAACAGGAAGAAACCTCCGACAGAACCAGGCTCAGAGGTTCTGCCTCGACCGGTTGGGATGAGAGGAGGGCGGAGAGAGAAAAGGACAGCATAGACAGACAGTACAATCAATACCGTACAACACACAAAATAAAATACAATACAATGAACATGGGTTGGGTTCATGGGGCCAGTAAAACAATTATAGAGAATAGAATTATAGATAAGTACAATAATAATCAATTGTTGTAGTAACTACTCGTGTGAAAGCTGTCACTCATAATGAGGAACCTAAAATAAACCATCCCCGACATGGCAGTTCCTCTAATCTCTACGGAGTGGTTTTGTGCGTTTCTTCTCATTGTTTTGGATTTACGGTTCAAAAACTCCGACCTGTTTCAGTTCACTTCAACTTCACTCGTCAACAGCCGGCAGCTGTTTCCAGTCAATACAAGATCTGAGATGAACAAACACAAGACGTGTCTCTTCAAACTTTGGACCATCTCACAGATCAAACTGCTCGACAATCAGGTGATGTCAATTTATATTTACAGTGCAAAATCACAATGGAACATAGTCCCAATTACAGGGGATAAAATAATAGACACACATTAAAATATTAATGTTAAGGAAATGTTGAAATAGCAAACAATAGTGGCACACAAATGCTTGGACAGCTAAAGTGAGAATAACTAAGGGATGGTTCAGGGTTATGTGAGTTAGCCCTGATTATACTTTTTTTTTTAAATAAAATTTTTAGCCTAAAATTAAAAGTAGAGAAAGTGTTTGAACCCAAACTGGGAGCTGGTTTCACAGGAGAGGGGCCTGGAAGCTGAAGGCTCTGCAAAACTCTAGAAACCACCAGTAAGCTGCACTCTGACCACTTTGACATAATGATCAGCACAAGCTGTCCGGTTGTTCCTGTACTTTACACTATAACACCACCTACCTGTGTGGTAGCCCATTTAAAAATGGCAGGCCTTGTGAAGCAGCAGCAAAGTCCATCCAGGAGGCGGAAAAAGTCTGATTCAGATCTGACCAGGGGCGAGTTAATGTCCAGACAGTAACTCATGGCATCGTGGCTCCCTGGATGAACAGACACATTAAACCTTCAGAGGATAACAAACTGCTTACTAAACACTTGTGCACTCTTTCTTTACTTCAGGTTCTACGACTGTCATTTTTAATAACATTGGATTGTTTTCATCACTGGAGTGGTCGCTGTGGGATGGTGATTGTTTTGTCCTGAGACCTCCTGAATAAATGAAGCATGTGATGTTAGGAGTACTGAAATCCTTTTTTAAGCAACAATACCACAGTGTAAAAATACTTCATTACATGTAAAAGACCTGCATTTGAAAACCTCCTCCAGTAAAAGTAAAGAAGTATACTTAAAGTATCAAAAGTAAAAGTAAAAGTCTTTTTAGATAAAAGGTGATTTAAATAAAATCTTTCACAGGAGATAATATTTTGTAAGTCCCGGTAATTTTTTCAGAAGATGTCCTTTTAGTTTTGAGTCAGATGAGTTACAACTTAATCCTTCTTGCTATATAAATCCCATCATCGCTTCAAACACCTTATACACGGAGGGCCTTTAATTTATGAGTCATCATATTATATATGCTGATAATACAGTATGTTTTGTTTGTATCAATCAAAATCAAAGTAGCAGCTGTACAGTAGCTTCAAGTATTATTCATAAGTACAGTGGTCTACTTGAGTAAATATAGCCTACTTAGTTACTTTACACCACAAAACGAAGCCCACATTTTAAAGGTTGACACCAGTGATGTTTTTGTTGTTAAGTTACATGAACATTAGGTGATTACCAATTGAAAAAACATAATCCGTTTCAAATCAGTGGATCAGTTAATATTTCTAGTTTTAATGAGCATAAATGACAGTACAAACTGTGTTTAAGGGAAGTATTGGATGTACCAGGGATGGCCAGGCTCGTCAGAGAAACGTCCCACAGCTCCTCGGGTAAAGCTGACATCCAGTCCCGGCAGCTGTGATCCATGTCGCCCCGGCGGACCCGCAGGAGACTCACCGAAACCACGTCTGAACTGTAGACGTGACAAGCCTGTTGAAGCCTGTCATCATATGATGGATGTTTTTCCCCTCCTTCATCAGATTCCTTTAAATGACCGACCACAGTGCAGGGGCAGCAGCGGGGGGGCGGGGGGAGGGGAAGAGAGGGGGTGGAGCCTTATAATTTCCTGGTTTCTTCTGTATTGACTGACGGATACACAGCTGGCTCACATGTAGCCGCTGGGACGGGGTACTTTAGGAGAATTAAACTCCCTGCATTTCTGTGTGTTATGCGTATTTAAACACATATTATTTACACTAGTTTAGCACACGAACACCTTTACCTCGGTGTCATCGCAATGACGTAGCAGCATGGAGGCGGAGCTTGTAACCCTAAAACTATTTTTAACTTCCTGTTGTTTTGTGACTGAATAATGTCTGTACTCAACAAACTGTTGAAAATGTTTCTGTATGAGGTTTACTAGTCATTAATGATATATATATTTTTTATCTTCTTTTATCTATATATTTTGTTCTGGAACTATTATATAAATTACTCAGGCTGTTTTTTTTTTTTTTAAATGAGCAAATTAAGAGGAGAAATGTTGGTGTGAAGTACATATCTGTTTTTTGACCAAAATAAGCCAAATGGATGTAGAAAAACAAAAATACAACACCGCCACTGGAACAATTACAGTACTTACTTTCTAGTTTCTTTCTCCTTAGACTTATATTATGGGATTGACAGGTGTAACTCACTGCCCAGGACTCTGAAGACCAGAGAACTAATCATATGACATAAAACAGCTCAAGAGTGAGAGGACATGAGCATGGCAATGACAAAAATGCTTTAAAGGCCACAAAAAGTTTTGACAAAGAAGAGACAAAACATTTAGTTTTGTTAGTCGGTTCCAGACTTGATCCCAGCACTGCATCGATGCTCTCTGCACCCAAATGTTAGACTTTATCACTTTTACTTTCCTTAACATTCATCTGTTAACTTACTTTTGCAAATCTGAAAAAGGGACTCAGCATTAATGTCTCTTAAAATGTATGTGGATATAAACAGTGCAATAAAAACTAAAAGTCAGACCCTAATTTAGACTCAGTTGTGTTTGATCTCTAATTCAAATACCTCAGGTAGTAAAAACATAAAGTTTTCATCTCTCAACAGACTGTTGGAGGGCACTAGGAGTGACTGCCTGATGAGAAATGCACATTTTACCTTTGTTAACAACACTGGAAACAACTGCCAGCCCTGTTAGAGCTCCTGTTACTCTGTGGCTTTAAATTATAGAGAAAATTTACATTTACAAAAAACAAATCAATGTGATAGAATGTGACAGGAAACGCTGAGGTAAATGGAAGAAATATAACTTTTTAACCTTTATCTATTAATCCTTATAAACGCAACCTCCAATGAATACCAGCATAATGAAATAAAATCATTTTTAAGCAGCAGCAGTGGGGAGTCACTGACCAATCAGAAAGATTTATGCTGCTGGGTCAACTTCATTTTTTTTTTTTAAATTAAAGCGATCAAAGAACAAAAACAGTCAAACCTGAACCTAACCATAAAATAGAAGACCCATAATAGGATAAAACATATTTATGACTGATTTACCTTTTTTATAATTTGTCTTTTAAAAATAATGATGAAACAGAGACATATTTTATGATTCTTTTCATAACATATAGGCTAAACATAATTTTTAATTGAGCAATTTAATTCAAATGGACACAGTAAAAGTCTATAATTTTTCATTGGCACACACAACTTTCATACCAAAGATATTGTTGTTATCTACCAATTGGAATTTTCCTTGTGCTGTAAAATGTTTTACATCTCAGACAGTCAGCCTTTATCTGAAGATAACCATTATATTTTTATTTTGAAAAAGTGACAAGCGACTATTATTTGTAGCTTCAAGGTTAATATCCCTGTGTTTCATCACATTGTCCTTTTATGATGGACCTGGATTGGACTGAGCTGCTCCCACAAAAGCAATGTCTCACACAGGTTATGTAATAAAAACAACTGCAGGGGAAAAAAAAGCATTAAAAGGAACACAAGCAGCAAGGAAAAATAAAAGCTTTTCTCCACTCTGTGGCACTTTTAGGACCCCATGGTTTGACATTCCCTGTGGCCAAGAACACGTGGTTACTGCATGTGAAGCAAATGCCTCGGTCAGTTCAAACTGTGACTACAGTGCAGGTGTTTTCAAAGGAAACAAAAATCCTAACATGCTACACTTACTCTCTGTGCTTTTTCTGAAGTAGAAACATGTTAATATTAATCTGTCTGAACAAATAAAATGAGATCACTGTTTTAAAAATGCTCATGTTTATTGGAAAAGCATTTCTCCACAGGCACAGCGGTGCAGCATTATTTTAATTAAGGCCGAACCTATTGGCTAAAGTCGATTCTAAGTCAGACAATCAAAGTTGGGTTCATGCAATTAAATTTTCCATGCATTCTGCACAAGTTCCTCTACATTCTCTATGGTTAAATATGTGTATTGTAGGTGATACAGCTTAGCTACATCTTGAATTCACAGCCCATATTATAATTACAAAAGTGTATCCTACGGTACAGTCATATGTGCTCATTGAATACATTGTTTGTGCTTACTCATCTAAAATGCCTACATTAAGGTTAGATTAGTTGGATCGTTATTGCTTTGGTCAGCGTAACAAAACTGTCCGCCTTGCTGACTCGTGAAAACTGATACAATACATTGCATAAATAGTGAACTGAACGTAATCAAACAAGTGCAGGTCAAAGTATCAAAAAGTCACATGTCGCTGCCTCCAGCAAGTGCATTGATATTTAAAAGAATAATTCAAGTACTTAAATATGTCTCCGTCACTCTTAACAAATCAAGCTTGTGTGTTTTTCATGCTGTAATTCACATTGTTTTGGAGAATCATGCTCGTTGTTGAAAAGTCATGAGGACCATTTCAGGAGTTTCTGGTTCAGTGTAACGACAGTTGGTACAAAGTGGCTCTCTGTGACAAAGTCCCCGGCGATGATGTTGAGGGAGCCCACTTTGGAGCCGGGCGTCTGCTCTTTGACCCAGCCGAGCAGCGTCGGATACGTGGACATCACCAGGTCCTTCAGCGACTCTGTTGGATGAGTGCAGATGTATTTCAGGTCCTCTGTCAGGTTAATTCCTGTGACAAAGAATCCTCCTGAAAAACAGAAAATACACACAAATATTACAGTAATTGAACGAGTGATAAACACATTTTATTCTCTGGCTGTGTTTGACATTATAAGTTGTTGATGTATACCTGGTCTGCCGTGTTGTTTCCTGTCTTCAAACTCCTCGATGAGAGACTCAGCTTTGCATTTGTTTGCCCACCAGTAAGGAATATGTGGCCACAGCTCACTGTGGCAGCTGGCAATATTGTGTTCATAGGACACAATCACTTGGTGGCCTAAAGCCCACAGTCTTCGGAGGGTTAGCGCTTCCTGGAATCAACAAAATAAAGGCCTTAGTTTCATTCTGTGTTGAGATTTTTGATATTTTTATTTATGGATATATATATATCTTTTTTTTCTTCTGATAAACAACAAATCCCATGAAAAGACAGAACCAGTAATGTGTTAATCTGTCTCAAAGTACTTTCACTCTCTACTCTGCAAGCCACAAACTCATTATTTATGAGTGAAGATGTAAATCTATGTAAAAGAAGTCGCATGTATATGGTTTCAACAGCTGGTTTAATCAAAGATTACTCAAACAGGAGTAAACACTGCATTTGTTGGGGACTATTTTGAGCTGCGGACTAATACAGATTTGGGGCTCTAGCGAGTATTTACAACCGCAGGATGGTGTATGTGGGATTGAGTTCAAATAAACCTACAGTGAACGTGTCACCCAGGGCAACAGAGCAGCCCGGTAGCACACCATAGTGTGCAATATACCCGTCAGTCCACTATGGGACAGCTTACTGTGTCAGTGTCACGTTTTGCCATCGTCTAGGCGTGAAAATCAGACGCATGTATGAGCAGGGTCAGAGGAGGAGGTCATGTGACGAAGCACAATGAGTGATAAAGTCCAAATAGGATCAGGTCAGGCTTGGCTGGATGGAACAAACACCGGACTTTCACCTGGCAGACCAGTATTTGAGTCCTTGAGAAAGCTTTTAATTAACGAAAGCAAGTCACTTACATAACATATTTAACCGTGGTAACGCACGTTATGTGACATTTCTTATGTTATTTGTGTGAAAATTACTGTACAACAAGGAAGCACTGCGGCCCACATGAACTAAATACTCAAGGCTAAACATTGGAAAAATGTAAACCATCTTCAGCTCTAAATTCTCGTACAGAACAGGAAGCCCAGCCGTACCGCTTTGTCACAGAGTTTGGAGGTGAATACGTTGCGTATGGTTGTGAGCAGCAGCATGTGGAGCTCCTGGCTGAGGCCGAGGAAGTGGCTGAAGGAGAGGATGACCACCTCTCTGGGATGAGCATCCAGCCACTCTCTGATCTCCATCAGAACTGTCTGCCAGAGGAACACAAGACACCGTTTACAAGACGGAGACGTATTTTAAGAGATTACAGCACACAGTGAACTTGTAACATTCACATTCACAACATGGTGGGAAACTGTGTCAAATCTGTAACAAAGCTGGTTTGGATGCATTTGGATTTTTTTTTTTTTTTATCCACCACATTGCAGCTCTATGCAGGAGAGCAGAGGTCAATGAAATACATCGTATTGATCACACGAACAGCCTGAAAGACTTTTAAATTTACTACAGTGAGGTGCATGGATTTCCTTGTAATGTTACAAATAGGGTCATTTTGGTTGCTAAATAGCATTGCTATGCAAGAAGCAAAACCTTTAATATGCATTCTCTTGGAATTAAGCTGCACGCGTGCCCTCCAGAGCCATGCAGAAAGATTTACAACAATCAGATTAAGTCCTGAGTGGAAAAATTGCCAGAGCATCTGATACATTGGATGTTAAACTGAAAACAGTGTGATGTTCCTGTCCCAGAAGAATACAGCCAGATAATGTACGAGTTCCTCTTTGTATCTGCTTAAAGTGAGACTATATAATTCATTTGTTACAGAGAAAAATCTCCCTAACACATTAATGGGTGGTTTAGCTGATACAGCCTGGTATGTAGCAGTAGCTTATAGTGGCTAGTGATAGAAAGCATTACAGTCATCACTCCTATTGAGTGAGCTCACTAACTTAATGCATACGCAAGTATTACACTATAATTCACCATCGTCACTTGTAGCTACACTAGTCGGTAAAAAGGTACATGGGATCTCTTTAAGAGTAAAATTCTGCTTCATTAATCTTAAAAAAAACAAAATTACAAACATAATGTTGACTTCAGAGTGCTTTGTTGGACAAAATAATAATAACGGGTGAAATTAAAGTATTTTTCAGGAGGATTTAATGTCAGTGTTTCCTGAGTTATTGTTTTACTGTGTTTTGTTTTAGTCTTGGCTCTAGATGCAAATGAGCATCAACATTGCGAGCCTAAATTTTACTGCGGTAACATCATTTGTGTCTGCTAGTCATGACTTCACCTCCACAGTGAGGGTGGTGTAAACGCCATGGTAGAAGTAGAGGTCAGTGGAGCTGTCGTTGGGCCTGTGGGCAATCCTCAGGTCGCAGTATCGGACCCCGCAGTCCAGCTGCTGCTTTATAGTGTACTCCTGTGAGACACAGGGTGCAGAATTCAGGTCTAGCTTTAAATTTCACAAAAAAAAAAAAAAAAAAGATACAAAAAAATCACGAGGTCAAACAACAAGTGGAAATGTCTTGATGACTCATTACCTGGGTTATTGCCCACTTGTACACAAAGGGGCGAATAAGGGGTTTCATATATTTGTCCAACTTTTGAAGCATGTCTGGCTGCGTGAGGTCAACGGGTGATCTGTCGTTCATATCCAGACAGTAGGTTATTGCATTGTGGCTCCCTGAATGGGGCAAAGATAATACACTTAACCATCATTAGACATAGGACTATAATATGGAATAGCTGTGGTGGCCCTGAGAGATCGACATGCAACTAAAGAACACATACGCAGCATAACAAACAGGAATTCAATTGCAGAAGTCTGTGTTTAGCCGTGTTGACAGTACTTTTTGTTATGCTGTGTACGTGTCCTGTGTTTAACTTCTAGTTTTTGCTTCACATGTTGTCAGACTGCTGCTGATCATTTGCCTGCATTTTCCCCCATTTGCATGTGTTTTGTTTAGTTGCATTCCGCTGAGCCCTAAATGGCACTGTGTTGTGGGTTACACTAAAACCACACACACACACACCATCCACACTACTTCACCACCTTCATCAACACGACCATGTGCTGCGATATCGCAGCCTACCTGGGATGGCCAGGTGGTACAAGGGGGTGTCCCACAGAGCACATGGCAGGTGAGACATCCAGCTCTCCATGGGCAGCGCTGCCAGGCTCGGCTCACTCAGTCCGGACGCCACCACGGAGGACATGCTGCGCTCCGGCGTCTGCACTCCCTTAGTGAACACACATTTAGAACTGATGATTACATTATGCTTCTATATCTGGATGCTGTTATTGTATTAAGCTAAAAATACACAGGCAGCTATTGTGTACTCTGGTTTGTTTCAATTGATTCATTCAACCTTTATTTTAACTTAAAGGTAGAAGCTTTATTTACAATATAGCCAGTAAAAAAAAGTAAACAAAAGATTCTAGGCACGTATAACACACATTTACAGTTGTACTAATATTTATTAGAAATGTGTGTATATATATATGTGACTTATTTTAGACCAGACATTTTTGCCATAATTCAATCATATCTGGTATATATGCCATATGTGTGACATGTATATCCCATTTATACTCATATCCATGTGTGAGACATGAATGGACATGTATACAATATGTGTTGTTTACATATTTTGTCATATATCAGATTCATGTATGGGTAAGATACTTAGATAAAAATGATATTAAAAAGGGAAAAACAATTAAAAGCAAAATTAGTAAAATAATAAAGCTACAACAAGAAGTGAATTTAGATGAGATTTGGGGATTTGTAAGGATGAATGTGCAGAAAACTTTAGTTTCTAGTCCAGCTTCAGAGTGGCTCAGTGATGTGAGGTGTCGTCCTGTTTATCTCTCACTTACTTGATCAGACTGCTGCTGCTGCTTCCTCCAAACGCCCAACCAGCTGAACCGGCCGAACCAGCAACCAGAGGAAACACCGTGACTAAAATTTAAATCGAAGACGTGTACCAGAAGAAGCTGCCCGTCCCTGAGCATTAGGAAACACCATGTCTGTAACCGACACATAAAACATGTATGATGCGATCCGGTGATGAAGCGTGGCCGCGTGCCTCCCCCAGCAGCTCCGTCCGGTTACCTTTTACACCTGCACAGCCCGGGATGGCGAGGACGGTGGGCCCGGCGCATTTTAGGTCGGATTATCGATCATCCACAGCGTACGATCTGCTGACTACTTCAGGTGCGTCCACCCGGAGTTTGCCTACGCCGGGGGGTCTGGCGGGCACCCCGAGGTGCAGCAGGACGTGCGGGGAGGGAGGGCGGGCGGCACCGCGCCGGCTGACAGATCAGCAGATGCGGAGAGTCTCTCCTCTTAAAGAGCCCACTGGCATGTTGCATGGGGATGTAACGCTGACCCACAGAGGGCGGAAGTGTGAGACTGCCGTACCGCTCTGCGGCTGTAAACACAAACACACCGCAGGTCTGCACACGCCTCCGCATGGCAGGTATCTCAGCTGTCAATAACAGCTCACCTGGTGAGACGTCACGGATGGGGCGTGGCCAGAGGTACTCGTTTCCTCTTTTTCCTCCTCTGTTTAGCAAATGTTAGCAACCGAGCATGCTAAACTAAACTGGTGACAATGGTAAACATGATCACTGCTGAACTTAGTATTAGTATGGTGAGGTTAACGTGTTATCTTCAGCATTTAGCTCAAAGCACAGTTGAGAGAAAGTACAATTCTGAGTTATTTATACTTTTTATGCAATTTTGTATTTCTACTCCCAAGACACCTTAAAGCCAAATATCGTAGCCTACTTTTTACTTCACTACATTTGTCTGAAGACCTTTGGTTGCTTTAAAGATTACAGATTTTCATGTTCAGTAAAACCTATTTATCTATTTTTTTATTGTAAAAAATTCCTCATTGTCTGATATTTTTGGTTGTGACATGTTTTATGATTTTAACTCTTAAGGCCTCTTTTGTTCAAAAAGAAACAACCTGAAAAACAAAACATCACTTTCTGATGACTCTTTCATAGTTCACAGGTTGTGATAAGATGCTGCTTTGCTTTAAAGGGCCAGAAGGTTGAGAACCACTGACCTGGGAGCATCTGCATTATGTAAAATGTGAGGACAAGTGTCCAGGCAGCATTACATTTTATATCCATAAATACTTACTAAGTTTAGGATAAGTGCCTGCTATAGCGCCACAAAATGCAACAATTTGGCTTTTTTTGTTTGTTTGTTAAATACATTATTTCTACATTATGTGGCATAAAAATGACAACGGGGTTCAGTGGCAGCCCAAGGGTCTTTTTTTAATTAAATGTACCTAAAGTTTCAAATGGTTTGATAATTTAATGAATTTCAGATATAATAATAAACTTTATTTGTATAGATTTTTTACAACAGGTGTAATGTATTCTACAAGCAGGCCAGCAGATGGGTGGATTTGTTTGGTTAAGTGTGGCGGATTAATTACAAGAATCTCTGATTTGCTTGAGTTGAGTTGTAGAACATTTTGTGACATCCGGCTTTTCACGTCATCAAGGCAGTCGTGTAGAGAACTCAGCATGCCAGGATCAGAGCCACTGACGGACAGGTACATTTGAGTGTCATCACTTGGGGCGGCACGGTGGTGCAGTGGTTAGCATTGTCGCCTCACAGCAAAAAGGTTCTGGGTTTGAATCTGGGCCTTTCTGTGCGGAGTTTGCATGTTCTCCCTGTGCTTGCGTGGGTTCTCTCCGGGTTCTCCGGCTTCCTCCCATCATCCAAAAACATGCACGTCAGGTTACCTGGCCCTGCGCTAGTGGCAGCCTGTTGCAGCAGCTCCCCCCTGAGAGCCCCCCTGCTGTAGTGATGAAATTTCCCCTCGGGGATTAATAAAGTGAAATAAAATTTAAAAAAATCAGCATAACAGTGGAGGGAAGCCCCGTGTTTGCGTATAACTTGTCCAAAAAATAAAATAGGTCCCAAAACGGACCCCTGGTGGACCCCATATTTTACAGGGGAAAAAGACGACCTAAAATTATTAATTGACATGCAGAACCTCCCGTTGGTCAGATATGAGGTGAAGCATTTTAGTACTGTGCCAGATATTCCAACCCAGTGCTTCAGTCTGTCGAACAGAATACAGTGGTTGACTGTCGAAAGCTGAACTGAGGTCTAAAAGAACAAGGATTTAGCCATTAAAAGGTCATTGGTGACCCTCAGAAGGACAGTTTCAGTGCTTTGGTGTTTTCGGAAGACGGACTGGAAATTTTCCAAAAGTGTTATTGTTTTCCACTGCTAAAAGCAAAAACTTGCATACTTATTTTTCAAAAAATGTTCAGATAAAAAGCAACTTGGAGATCAGCCTGTAGTTCTGCGGGAGATTGGTATCTTGGCCTGTTTTTGTTTTTTTTAAAAGAGGTTGCACACAAGCAACTTTGAAATAGTCTGGGACACAGCCGGTGGATAGGGGACTGTTAAAAATGGATAACAGGGATAACAGGGATAATAGTGGCTCTGATTGACTCAACTTTATCAATAAAATAAGATAAAACTTTTCACAGTCAGCATCTCTTTCAGCAGAGGCACCGGGAGGAGTTAGATTTAAAAGCCGGTCAACAGTGCTGAATAAAAACCTTGGGTTATGTTGATGGGCAGAGGTAAGTTTGGAGAAATATTGTGATCTAGCATTTTTAACCCTGTTATTGTAATGAACAATCAACTCCCTCATCGCCACGTAGTGTACCCGAAGACCTGTTTTCCTACAGTCAGATTTAAGACGTCGAATATCACGATTTATCAAATGCTGTTTTCTTTGCAAGGGCTTGGATTTAACTGGTAAGTGTTGAAACAGAACCTTTCGCTGTATTAGAGGTTGACCTTTGCACTAGGATTGGCTCCCCGGGAGGAAATGGATGAAGTTGTCTGTTTGGTTGCTCAGGTTTTTCTCAGCCTCCTCAGCAGGTTTATAAACCCTGAAACAGCACTAACCAGTGTGGTGAAGCAAAGCAGACGAACTGCTCTAACACTCAACCTCCACGACTTCCCATTAATCCACACCAGACGTTTTCTCTCTCCACTTCTAAATGCCTTTTTTACAGCAGATATTTTTAACACATCATCAGTGATAATACAAACCTAATTAATAACATAAATTCTGACAGTATTTAATTCAGTTTGGTGAATCACAAGGACCTGGTCTTGTACGAACTGGCACTCTGACACACCAAAACTGAACAGCGGCATTATTATTTAATGTTATTAGTTACACCTTTGCTTTTCTACACATTTACTAAATATGACCTACATACAGCACTGTGTGCAGGACTGTCTGTAGTTGATAAGTGTGGCAATGCTGCCATCTAGCTTTCCTTTCAAATAATTGATACAAAGCTATCTGTCTGACTATATGTTAGCATTCATCCTTTTCTCCTTCAAACTAATTATTTCTATCTGTGCAAACACACTCAGTTTTTGCAGCTTGCAGGTATAATTGGAGGTTCATTTTCTTGCATAAAATTCATCTACAAAGCAGACCGTCATTCATTTTAAGGATTTATTCAAAAATGTACTTTCCAAATGAGAAAAACAACGCAGCAAGAGAAAATGCATATGTAGGTCCTTTTTGTGTGTTTGTGAACGTGTTAGTGTTAAAGCGGGCTCCTGTATTTGCAAATCACAATCCACTTCAGTGACTGAAATATGACCTACATACAGCACTGTGTGCAGGACTGTCTGTAGATGATAAGGGTAGTTGTGACAACAGTCTTTGTTGCCGGCTGCTTGCAGACGTAAACAACATAATTAGAGGTGAAAAAGGCCAACGGAACAAAACTAAATTGTCCTCGGTGTGTATTTGTAAACTGATGATCATGATGTGGGTCAAAGGTGAAAGCCATGTTTCACGTTTACGGATGGCGTAGCGTTGTCTTCAGAAGGACGTGGATGCCACTTCTGTTTGCATCTACTGGTCTAAACATTGAACACCATTAAACACTGATGCTTTTGACACTTTTTACTTTACTGGTAAACAAAATGGAGGCTTTGTGGTAAAATGAGTTCAGAAAAATAAGGTATCACTAAAAAGTATTGACTTGACATCTGTATAAAAAAATAACAATATGCAGCTCTACTGAGCCGCTCATGCCGCAGTGTTTATTATCAAATCGGGGACATAACAATAAAGACTGCAAATATGCACGTCTCACAGCTCCTTTTCACAATCTAAAGTTTGTGATGATGAAGGCTGATCATGTGATGATCTGAGATCAGAAATAAAGACAATCTGACGGCCATCGATCACACAGCGATACTCAGTTTTTGCTTCATGCATCCAGGACTGAAGGACACATCATGGAATGTAAGTTTACTTTCTTACACACTTCCTCCCACTTTAAGACACAAACTGAACGGTTGTCTCAGCAAAACTAAAGATACAAAGATTGGGACGCATTTCTACACACAAAAGGCATTTGTGTTTTCAACAGTGACTTCGTGGACTTCATCACCTGTGGGGGAAACCAGGTCAGCTGTAACAGATAATGTGCAAGAAACGAGTGAAGCAGATGCTGGAGATCCCTACAAACTTTCCATCTGGCATGTCAGTTTTCATTTCTGACCACATTGACATCCAAGTGTCAATAAAGTTTCAGTTACACATTATTTACATGATCCCAATTCACCCATCTTATGTACATCAGTTTTAGTCAAAGGCAAATTGAACCTGCGTGTAGGGGAACAGGACGAAGTTGTGCGGAATACAATTATAATTTTTAGCCACGTGAAAGGCAAGCATGATAATCTCAGAAGACATTTTTGTTCCTCTCAAACCAACACAGGATGATGCTTCTTCAATAACTCCCGCTGAGTGATGTACTTTCACTTCCTGCTTCCTTCTGTGTCCTCTGCTTCATGTACGCAGCACCGCCAGCACCGCGGCTCGGTCTGGTCCCTGATAGAGATGTGTTTAGAGACGGCCTGTTACTCGGCCAGGAGGCAACAAACAGCCGTCACCTTTGCATGGCGTGTCTGGAGCCCAGCGACTGCTTCCCTTTCCTCGGAGCGTCCGGCTGCGGCAGCCCGACCTGCCGCCTGCGTCTCCCTTTGGCCTCCGGCTCGGAGTCGCTGAGCTCCAGGTCGGGACAGTATCCGTCGCTGTCCTGGTAGGATCGCGCGCTTTTCACCTTGTGTTCGGACACAGGTTTGGCCCACAGCCTCTCTTTGGCTGAGCCCTTTCGGGACAGTTTGTCAGAGGCCCGCAGGTCCTCTGTGGTCCGTACTAAGTTAATGGTGGCCTCTTTGAAGGACCTGCCAAAGTGCTCCATGGCAGACTTGCGAAAGCTGCTCTTGTCCAAAGTCTCGTTTGAAGCGTCCCGGTCACTCTGCGTCTGGCAAGAGCTGTCCTTCTGAGCCACGAGCTTCTCTGAGAGGCCGTTAGATTTGGCCATACAGGCTCTGTCCTGGTCCAGTTTGCCGTTGCTGTTGGATGAATGGCCGTGGAGCGCAGCGTGCAATGCTAAAGGTTTGCCGGTTGGTTTAATAGGTAGCGTTGTGCCGCTCGGGTGGCTTGAGGAAGACAGTCGGCCGTTGGAGCGCTCCTCTCTCAGACCGCGGCCGTGCAGCTGAGGTTTGCCTTGGCCCAGCCCTTCACCAGCATGTTCAGTGACATTCACGCTGTTGTCCAGGCACAGCGGCCCATTGACGGATTTGGTACTGGGATTTCCATTTCCAAGACTCAAAGCTTTGGGCATTTTCAGCTTCAGAGTAATCCTGGGAGGAGGACGGAACAGGATACTCTCCACTGGGAACGAAACAGGAAGACCTTCGGAGGAAGGAAGACAAACAAGTTCAAGATCTAGCCAATATTTATCAAGTAAAGGAATCTTACAGGACCCACATTTTACACTTCTTGTTGTCCATAGAAAGATGTTTTTGCAGTTTAAAGTACCAAAAACCATCTCCTCATCTCCAACTTTCTCTATGAAAGGATGTGAAATGACACATTTTTTTCCTGACGTCCAACGACTGTGCAGTGTTTCCTCGACATTTTCTTCAATCTTGTATCTTGCAAGCTCCACGAAGAATGAGCGGTTGGTCTTTCGCATAAAAGTTTGGAGGATGGGCCATGCTGAGGGTTCAGGTTGGATGTATTGACCGTTTGGTTGCGACTTCTCCAACTTACAGAAGACCAACTGGCTCGTTTTCAAACCCAGTTGCTGAATACAAGCTGTGTGGACTGAGCGGTTTGATAATTAAACTGTATTTCTACAGCACATAGTTCTGCTTTATAATCCAAAAAGAAATGGAAATCTCCTTTTCTACAATATGGAACTTTTAATTAAGAAAAACAAAAAAATCACTGAAATAATGTTGATTACTTTAAATTTGTGCTCACCGGCAGACTGCTCTTGGTTGATGAGCTTCACATGCAGGTTGAACATCTGTTCCTGGGCTTTACTCTGCAACAGCTTCAGCTTCTCCCGCCGACTCACCATGTAACACAGATTCCTCACCTGCACCATAAGGAAAACATCACAAATTATATAGGCAGCATGACACAATATATTATTACGTTTTGTTTAAAACTTCCTCTTAAAACAATCGTATCCCAAGTGGCAGCTCTCTTGTAGACTGCAGCAGGTGTCTTCAAGACTTTCTCTGCCTTGACAAGCTCTCCAGACTCTGCTGCAGCTTTTCAGCTCGTGTGTGGATCAGTGAGATTTCAATATGTTGTAAAACAAAAAAATACAAAAGAAAATGACATTTGTGACACGAGACCTCGACTGAGGAAATTCTCTAAAGTCTCAACACTAACCTAAAAGTTTTTTTTTGTTTTTTTTTTAAATACGTGGGCCAAGGCCAGACAAAGGGTCAAGATTGTATATTTTATCAATATTATCAATTAAAATATGTTATATAAAAAAAAAACACCTCATTGACCATTAAACTGCACGTATTGACTACAATCAATATGAATTCTGTGATAAGTGACCAAAATGTGAATTGTAAAACAAACCGTGTGGCTCTATAAAATGAAGATAATTATATTCAAAAGAGCAGTGTGCACCGAGGAACGCTCTGTAGCCTGAAATACAGACTCAGCATTAAACACTTCCATATTGCAGTATAATGAGCACCCACCCTCTCCAAATCCTGTCGCAGGTGCATGAACATCCGCATGCGTGTGTGGATGCTGTCCTCCTGCGGCTGCAGCACCAGGTTCTCCTCCTCCTCTTTAGGGGGCAGCAGAGCTTTGTTGAAGTTGGCCTTCCTCTTCAGCTTCCAGTACTGATAGATGAAGTCCACCAGACGCTCCGAGAGCCCGAGGAACTGAGCCAGCTCCTCCGGCTGGATTAGAGTGTAGAACTCCTCCTCCAGCTCCTGCAGCCTCTGTGCCCGCTGGCCCACCTTGCCCGCCTCACCGGAGGGCTTAGAGCGAGCTGGGCTCAGGCCAGCCTCCCCAGATTTAGACTTGCTGTGCTTCAGGCAGTAAGACTTGAACTTTACTTCATCCCCTTCATCCAGGATGGTCTTCATCTCCAGGCTGTGCTCAAAGGCACACGTCACGTGGAAGGGAGTGGTGCAGTTCTTTACCGAACACTGCGAGCAGAGGGGGAAGAAACAGACATGACGTTTACATGGACTACAACTCACTTACTGGAGCAAACAAGATTACTGGAGGAGCAGCTTTAAGAATTTACATATTTTACAGAAAGCAAACTTTTTTAGAAAAAAACCTTACATTTACATGATTTAAAGAGAGTAACTAGTTATTCGACAGTATGTTCTTAAATTTTGAGACTTGTTTTTGATTGGTTCTCTTGTTTGAATTTGCACCATCTCTGGTCTGTCTGCCGATCAAATCATTGTGCATTGCTCTAGTCAACACAAGGGTCATTGGTCATGTTGTTGGACAAGAACGTCTTTCACTGCTGGAAATTCAATAATATTTTCATTGTAAAATCTGAAAAAGACTGAAACTTTACTGTACAGTATAAAGCTCGTTTACCAGCTGTGAAAATGATGTTGTCATTGAAATGCTCGATGTTACACCTGAGGGAACATCTGTACAAATAAGTTAATGTAACCGCGATAAGTTACATGAAATAAAGTTCCTCTTGGCCCACCATATCATCTATGTGTGTTCCAGATGTAATTCAGCTCTATATTTGGCTCCGTCCAGTAGATACAGATATTAATAAAGGATTACACGGCCTTGGTTAAATTTATATTTTAGGACTTTTCTGCTTCATCACCCAGTTTAAAACATTTGTTAGAAAAATAATCAAAAAGTAATCAAATCTACTAATGTACATAACTTTGATGAAGTAATTGAAACAGTTACATTATTGATAAAAAAAAAATGTTTTAATAGGATAACCAGTATTCTGCTTATTAGTGCTGCAAAGGAAAAAAAGACAGTGACATAGTTCATAGTTTTTTGTAACCCTGATGGACTTGAACAGTACTTTTAAGAAATAGTTCAACATTTTAGGAAATGCTGATTGACGCCAGTCTCATCTCTATATGCCAGGTATGAAGATAAAGTCAGGTAGCCGACAGAACAGGCAGGTGAGTGCTTGGGAAACCTGAATGACAGAGTGCAACTCGGTCTCAGGGCACTGATGACTGCAGGTGTGGATTGGAGGTTTAATTTAAAAGATAAACATATTTAGCTTAGAAGAACAATTGAAAGTTAAAATTGCATTAATGTAGTCGTTATAAAATTAACAACCCTCCTAGTGTTTTTGACCAACACTCACCTGGATACACGCGCCCGTCTTCAGTTTACACAGACTGCAGATGAGAGACCAGCGACTGGGTGGGATGTGGGAGACTTTGGTGATGGGCTCCATCCTCTCAGGACAGGCAATGCTCACCTACACAATCGTAACGTTCACAGCATGATGAGAAGTTACGTCACACGTACGGCAGAATGATGTAAAGAGATTAAGATCAAACGGAGGATAAACTGATTATTTACCTCTGGTATCCACAGCGCGCAGCTTACATGTGCCCACTTGGTGCCGGCACGTGTCGCCTTCATGGCGCCGCCCTTCTGGGGACACAGCAGGCACTGTGGGTCGATGCCGAGGACGCAGGTCCTGCACAGCCAGTTTCCAACAGGTACTTTGACGATGCCGTAACAGGCCTGCGGGGGGAGCAGCAGGATGAAGCATACTGACTGCGTGTGACCGAGTAAAACTTAAAAGGAAGTCAGTTGCTGGGCCTCAGTTTACATACTTCTACTGGCACACTTACACATAGCACACCACATGCAGGTTCACTTAGTTGCACAGTGTGTATATTTCAAAAGGAAGCATTCAACATTTGAATGATGATGATCACCTGCCAACATATCTGCTGCTTTGTTTGGTCATTTTATTCCAAATGAGAATGCACACAATAAACCAACTGATGGCTTTAATCCTCCTACAACAGTATAGTAGTACTTAGTGAAAAATAAACACTTTTTTGTGGCATGTACAGCTTCCAGTGTGGTGTACGTCCCAACAGCTGCGGCTTCCTCGGCCCCCAATTTTACATGTTTGAAAATCAATTGTTGTTCCCTTCCTTACTGCTACATAGTCAAGATGGCGACTACTGCGGGTGAGAAGCATCCAGAGTTTCACACCTACTGTTTTGACCATTACTCATTGTGCGCTGCATGCTACCGAACTTTTCAACACATTTTGTATGCACTCAGAATAGCAAGTAGGCTATTTGATACACCGCCAATGTGTAACTAGTGCAATTGGTGGCAACACAATTTACAAATACACAGTCAAATGTGGAGACAGAAAGTCTCATTTAACAAAAAATAATCATGAAGTATTCAGCCGAGAGATATGAAATACATCAGAATCACTCAACTGTTGGAAAGACGCAAAATTATCCAAGAAGAGTTGGATTTGATCAAAATTATAACCTTCAATCATCAGGTAGTTACTTGGCCTTCCAAGTGACACCTCTGCTGTCTCGTGTGCTTTTACTTTTAATTGATGGACTAACTCGTGAGCTGCCTGTGTGATCAGAGCAGCACACGGATGACGTCTACCTGGTGCACACAGATGTTGCACTTGTCGCAGAACACCATGTCGTTCCCTTCTTCGCTGTCGGGGGAGCGGCACACGTCGCAGATCACGTCCTCGTCGTACTCAATCCCCAGACCTTCCACCGTCTCGATGGCGTGGTTCATGTTGTCATGGCACTGCCTCTCCAGGGCCTCCATGGCTCGCTCCATCGTCAGCTCGTCTATGAGCGTCTCCCCTGGAGGATGAAAACGGGACAACGTCCCCACATGGTTAGAGAAAAACCCCAGCAGACTCTGTCGGGACCATCATCAGTCATGTCTGTAGATACTGACTACACTGTGCAACATCACTGGGCTGGAACAATGTGAACGTGATGGTGGACTGTCCCTCTACAATCCTGCTCCTCACCCATGCGGTCCAGCTGTCGGTTGAGTGCGTGCAGCCAGTAGAGGTCCACGTCGTCCAGGTCGTAGCGACACATGGCCTCTGCCAGCTCTTTGATGTTGACGTAACCTGGTTCTGTGGACTCCTGGCCCGAGCACTGGATGTACTTCCTCTGGTGGGTGTAAAGCACTTCCTTGGGCTTCTCTGCAATAATCCTGAACACAGAGGACACACAAAAAAACCTGTCAGTACTGTGAGGCTCTTTAAAACAAGGCTGCGAGTCACACTTTTAGACTGGTTTGTCCACAGACGGACCTCTAGGAATCGGACAGGCTCACCTGACTGACGGCTCGGGGATGGTGTCTGGACTCGCCGGTACCTGGACCCCCTTCTCCCACTCCTGCTTCCAGGTGTCTGCCAGCAGGTAGTAGTCCTCTGGGGAGACATGGTGGGAGTCAGGTAGCTTCATGGCACTGATCAGGTCTTTTCTAAACACCTGCGGGGAAAGAGGGGAGGCCGGGGAGACGCAGGGAGTCAGACACTGGTCTCTGATATTTAACATCAGCGTCTGATGGTGAAGGACGGCTCCTACCTCAGCTGGCTTCTTTGGGTTGGAGGCGGGGGTTCCAAGTTTACTGCCATACTTGTTAGAGGAGCAGAAGGAGGTTGAAGGACCTAAAGGAAGAAACCGAGAGTGTGAGTAATAATAACAATAAAAAAAAATTAAAAAAAAGAGCAGCGGAGAAAATGAAACACAGTCCGGTGTCTCTGACAGACGACTCACTCTCATTGTCAGAACTGTCGCTGCTGCTGGACGACCTGAGACGTTTCATCCTGTAACATCCTGCAGAAAATAAGAATTACAAATGATTTTAAGACTAAATAACAGAGGGACTTGTTGTTCAAATTATAAACAAAATTAATAATTATTTTTACACAAAGTAGTTACTCACCATAAATTTCACATTGAAAAGCATGCTAGTAGATTCTTCAGATATACCTTTAACCAGTTTGTTTCATATCTGCAAAAAAAAGAAACGTATGTCAGTCATATAAGCAAAAAACTGTTTAGTCTACATGCAATAAACTAAAATATTTAAGTTCATGTCCCCTTTTTGCTAAATATGAGCATTTAGTCTAAAACGCACTGTGGAACATCCTGTATTTTAAGCTTCTAACAAAATCAGTCGCTAAACCCTTCGTTTTCACATTTTGATATCCTATTTGTCTTTCAATGAGAAGGAAATGAAAGAGGACGGACAGACAGACAGCACAGGTCCACAGTGGGAGCCTTTAGCCTACTGAACCACTGTGACGACTCATTTAGGTTTCAAAATAGTGGAGGACTCACCGAGTAGCCCCCAAATACAGAACGCTGTTTCAACAGACAGGACATGCCTCGCATTCCCCACGAGGACAGGAGGGGTCGGAGGAGGAGAAGGCACCGAGCCAGTTCCTCTCCATACCATAGTGGAGTGAAACATACTAACGCCAACAAACCAGCAGTTTTGTAACGAGTCACAACGACCCAAACTACAGATAAAAGTGTGTTCTCCTCTTCAACACAAAGAACAGCATAGCACTCAAACAGCCCAACATCTGTTAATGACATCCAGGAAGTGTTTCCATCTCTGAACACTGAAAACTTTGTGTTCAGTCACTCAAGACCTCAGACTCAGTGAATAGTTCAACAACCAAAAAATTAAACCCGCATCTGTTTAAATGATGGGTTACTCATAATTCATTTTTAATGCAAAAAAATGTTAAATATTTACTGGTTCCAGCCTCTCAAATGTGTGGATTTCATACACGTCTATGATTTATATCACTGCTAACTGAATATCTTTGGATTTTGAACTGTTAGTCTTTAACAAAAAGCAATGTGAGTTGGACTTATAACACTTAGCTATAAGCTATAATGGCTTATATGCTGTGGGAAAAAAAACACTTTAATGCTTCACCTATGAGCTTTCTTTTAATAGTACTTGCTGATTTGTTAATTTTATGGCAGAGATTGATTTTCAAATAATTATTGGAGTGATAATAGTGCAAGATTACGAGAAAATGCATTGTTTTGAGTCAAATAACTGGCCATCGGTAACACAGCCACCAAGCCCTCCAAAAACCTACTTAAAAACTCTGTATTGAACTAAGAAAATAATTAAATAGCTTCATGCACATACTCTTTTGTGTGCTGTTTTAAAAACTACAAACCGAGTTGGGAATGTTTCACCATCTTCTACATCCAACAAGCAGTTGTTTTCTTGTATCACAGCTACAGACAGAGTTACTGCAGACCAACACTGCTTGTGGTTTTTATGATGGTACTCCCATCTTTCCTCGCCACTAATACGAGCATTACACTGAAATCTGTGAGCCATCGGATTTTGAGGCCCACCTTGATATTTTTTTTGCCCAAACTCCACTTCTCATCCCTGAACAGAACCAACACTGCAGCTCACAGAGCCCGGTGGGTCGCAGGGTTCAGTGTCACATGTCCGTCCGGTCTGTGGTCCATGTCCCACTGCTGCCCGCCCACGTGCACATACAGTATAAAGTGGTGGGGAGCTGCAGGCTGGGACTAGGTACGGATATGACATCACATCTTGTGTGACGTTTCTGACCCAACAGGAAACAATGACCAAATCGCTTGTCGCCACCTTATTTACATTTCCCTCCTCCCATATTGTATCTTCAACAAATGTCACGTCTGGGTGCAAGTTGTTAGTTTACTGCGCTCCAAGTACGCCAGACGTTTTTTTAAATTGATTTTTTATTAAATTCATACCACAAACAACCATTGTAGATTCCCAAAGAGAAGTATTGGCGCCAAACACACGCACAGGCCCGCTGCAGGCTGCGCCACCACAGGCTGGGAAATCAAACATGGGCGCCACCGTCATACAAAGATGTCACTTCCTAGAGCCATTAAGGCCAATATTTGTATGGCTCAGCTGGGTAAGTATTCATGATGCAGAAACGTAAGTTATCAGGAATATTGTCGCCTAATAGTCGCTAATGTTTATGTAGTAAAAAAAAAAGAAAGAAGCGGAAATAGACCTAAAAAAAAGAAGAAGAAAGAAGCAGGCAGGCAGGGAGCAGGCCCCGTGGCCTGGTTAAACCATCCAGGGCAAATCCTGGCACACTGAGTCCCACTGAACACACGAGCATATTGTTCACATTCCTCCCACCTTACCTTCAGTCCACGCGCTGCTGTCCGCTTTATTCCGCTCACGTGCACGCGCAGACACACCTTGGAGACATTTGCTGGTAGAAACAGGGGCTCTGGTTGTAGGTCCGGATTGATTTGAGGGGTTTTTGTTTTTTTAGTATCCCACCACCACCACCACCACCACACACTGGGAATCTCCAAGGCAGCAATCTGTCCACCAACACGACACAACAGCTCTATTGTACCGCGCGTCCCGCCGGGTCCTAAACCCCGCCAGGTTCCCTCCAGCCCGGGTGCGCTCGATTTTTTTTATTTTTTTTTCCATTGGCGTTAACCTTTACGCACACAGCACAGACACAAGGACAACAACCGAGTCTTGAACAATGATCACACGCTTAGATCAAATAAACCACACGTCGCAAAAAATATGACCTTCTACCGCTTTTAATGTGACTCTGCCATTTTATAAAGACAGGAAGTCATTTAAGTGTAGAAACAACAGATGTGCATTCATAAAGACAAAATGCTCTACAAAAAACTGATCAAGTACAAAAACTTTACAAATACAAAAGTACATCACATGAAATCCCTACATATTTCTGTCTTAAAGGCAATTGTACAAAATTGTTGGATATATCAGAATTAATTCAGATTCAACCATATCTGCAATGTGCTGCATGCCTTTTATTACTGGTGGATGAATTAGTGACAAGTCCAACTGGGTGAAGTGAAGACGTTAACCATTAACTGGAACCATTAATGATGAACTGAATAATTCTCTTTAAGTAGGTGGAAGTGAAATAACTGAAGCGAAAGCTGCAAACTGTGATTCAGAGGAAGATAGCACATTTTCAACAAACTCCCCCAAATGAATTCAACATGATTCACTCTGATGACAAATGATCTGTTCAGGAGGAATAAAGTAACACTCACTCCCATTTAAGTAATGTGTTCCTCTAAGACCATGGGAAACAGCTCACTGATTTGATGAGAGTTATTATTAAACAGCTGAGACACTTTAACAATCAGACACAGGCGTATTTGTATTTTCCATCTGATCAAAATAACTCTTTAAACTGAACTCTAGCAGCTCTTTACAAAAAAGGACAAGTTGATCAGGTCACAGAGAGAAGCTGAATACTTCCCTTGAGCCTGTTTATCTTGAAATATATTCCGTTTTTGTAAATGTCAGCTTTAAAACCGAGTGCGTGTGCTGATGATGGTAACTACAGGAATGTTTCTAACTCAGGAGGATAGATCGTTTATTATACAGTGATTATAAATTGTTTGTCAGCATCCAACAACTTTCATGCAGCGTTCTTTCAGTGATCTTAATCTTTGAATACAAAATGATGTCACATGCTAAAAAATTATATTGAAGGTCATTAATTTGTTTTCTATACAAAAACATTCAGCACAGAATATAAAACAAATATTACAAAAATAAAAAAAAGATGATCACATGGAGTGCCTACATCAAAAAGCTAGCCATAAACAGATCAGTTAATCTGACGACAGCAAGATAAACTCAACATTTCACAATCTGGCTTTGGCCTAACAAATATCAACAAACATACAGTCTTCACCTACACAGCATCTTTCAAATATACACATTTTAAACTGAGTCCCTGATTCTAAAACCACACACACAAATAAATCCTTGAAAGTAAAATACAAATTTTTCCCTCAGGCATTCTTGTGTTTGTTTTTTTTCACTGCGATGACGGTTTCTGACAGTAATGAGAAGCAACACTTTAAATAAAAAATGGAATTGCAGTTACAGCAAGATGCTACATTCACAATGGATAAAAGCAAGAAAATGACCAAATACATTCATAGAAATATAAATATTCACAGCACTCTTAGCAACCAATTCATTAGTGGTTTACAGCCAATGTTTCTGAATGATAGGGTGATTTAGTCTGCAGACTCATGGTTGGTGGAACTGAATTGTTCTATTCAAGGCTTTATGAGACAGTCCTCAATGTTTTGCTACCTACTTTTTAAGGACGAAAAGAGGCAAATAATCATTACTCGTATTTAGGCCGAGCTGGACGGCAGGTGGGGGGCCGGGATAGAAAAATCTTCATCCGTTCAGGCAGTTTGTTCTGACGTGTAAGAGTTTACAAGCCCATCTGCATGTCAGCAAAGTTGAAGAAGCTGTCCACGTCTCGGGAGGATGTGTTCTTGTTATCAGAGACAAAAACCTGTGGAAACAAAACATATTGTAATGTTTGGGATTATATTTTAATGAGAAAGTAAGCATATCTGTGCAAACCTATCAAAAGACAAGAGCTTGGAACGATACTGGAATTTTATGCCGATACCGATATTAGGGAGTAAAAAATATACAAAATTAATGTATCAAATAGTTTGTAGTGATCAAACACTGACGACAAAGATATCAAAGAGAACATGCCGATACTGATATATCTGTGATAGGCCAACATGTGATGAGTTTAATAGAATTACCTTGGTCCCGCTGAACACGTCATTGGCAATGTTTTTGCAGGCTTCCACAACTCCGTCGCCGTTCAGCTCGAGGGCAATGACTGAACCTTTAGTAGTAAAATTATTAAGGTCACAATCTGTCAGTGCACCAATTATCCAAACTCCTGTATCAGCTTATTCAAACTACAGATCAGTACAGGTCTCCCTGCTCAGTGTAACATCCTGTTACGTCCACACACACTCATGTGAGAGAACATTAACTACTTTCTACTCATATTAAGCTCTTGAGTTATTCACTACCAGTTTTGAGAGCGGATTCTGCTGATTTCTGCAACATGTGCCAGATCGACACTGAAAAACTAGCAGTCAGCAGAGTTGTCATAATAAAAATCCTGTGAGTGTGTTGACCAAAATGGATTTATAGTGTCTAAAAAAACCTCCATAAAACAGTGGCACGCTGTGGTATGAGAGGGAAGAAAGTTACTTTACATATCTGGGTGGCAGAAGAAATCCAAAAGAAATAGGACAGATGGACATTTTAATATAGTAAGTAGTAGTTATTTTTACTGGAATATAAGAAACGGACTCCCTCAACCTTTTGAAGCATTTTAAGACACAGACAGCTTCTTTCACTCTGCTCTCTTGTAAAATGAACACCACGGCTTTATACTTTCTCTCAGTGGTACATGTGTTAACTGTTTGGTTTCTGAAACAGCTTTGTAAGATAAGTTCTTACATACCTGGCTGAGTTCCTATGCAGCCGGTATATTGGAGCAACAAAACAAACAAACAAACAAATGCTTAAAAAAAAAGAAAGTTACCTTTGGTAATCCACTCCACAAGATCATCTGCGCTATTCTGAAACACTCTCTTCACATCTTCAGGTCGCATTGACACTTCCTTCGTCTGGATCAGCACAAAACTTTTAGCTGTCACCTGTGAAAATAGATGAAAAAAAGTGAAATAATAACCATTGAAGGTTAGCAGTGAACCACGAAGCATTTAAAGGACCGTCCATTACGCACAACAGAGACGGTCTGTCAAGATGTCTCTTGCAACTAGACTTCTTTACTCTCCCACATGTGGAGCCGGTCTCATGCTTATGTGGTGGAGTAATGCATTTTTTAGCAACAGTACAAACATAACTGGAATGTTTAAGAGGCAACGCCAGCCAGCTTCACATGGTGGAGAAGCATTCAGGCAAAATCACTCTGCAAGGTCTTGGGAAGGGCAAAAAAAAAAAATCATATTATTAGGAAAAATTGCAGTTTGAGAATGTAAAAAAGATTTTAAATATTCATGTAAAACTACTGAGTAATGATATATGTCAGTATTCTCGGTTAAAAAAAAGAAGTGCGTGTCTGGAAAAAAAGTGTTTTGATGTGTGTGGTTTCTAAAATTTCTCAAGAGAGAAGACGAGCTATTTTCAACCAACTTTTTAAATGGTCAGTAATTCAAGTTTCAACTCCCTGCAACTCATTTAATTGGGCAGATAACCAGCGTCAGTATGTTTTGCATTGCTTCAACAGCAGTGGACACTAAAGCTTGGTAAGATTTCTTCACTATTTAACCTTATTATGATTCTTTGTTGAACTTTCTTTCCTTCTGTAACTAGGGGCGGGCTGACTTGTTCTACAGTTGAAACCTGACTGAAGGAAATACTTCCTCTTTTTTTACTAACACTTCAAAAACACTTTTGTCAAACTAACAAAACTCACTTGCACTCTGACTCACCTCGTCGATCAGTTTACGAGCATTTGCGGTGGCGTACTCCCCGGCGAAGAAAACAAAGAGGCAGGACTCTTCACTGTCCTTGCGCCTCCCTCCCTTCGTCAAAGGCACGATGCTGCGTGCGGATTCGGAGGAGATTCGAACCGACTTGAACTCAGACTCGGGGTCCGGTGCTGGAACAAAATCCAGAACTGCCGCAGCCTCTGGCAACAAGCTCCAGTTGTTTTCCCCGGACACGGGCGTGAAGTCGTGGATGTTGCTCCAGTTGTTGTTGAATATGCTGAGCCCGGCGTCCTTGAAGTGGAAAGCCAGCTCGGGGTAGTAGTACTGAAAGCAGCCGAACTTCATCCCCGTAGACGACTCGATGATGGGCTGAGTTGCGCAGCACAAGAACACCTCCATCTTTTTACAATCCCGTGTGCGAAACTGCTGACAGGCCACCACGCACTTGATGTCTTTGCAGTCCCTGAAAAACACACTGCCCTTGATTGGTCCGAGAACAATGCGGCAATTGACACAGTCATCGATGGTGATGGTCGCAGAGTGGTCGAACACATAGATGTTGCAGTTCTCACACTCCTGGATGACAAACTGTTGCCCGTTCAGTTTGCCGGGCAGGCGGCCCACCGTGACATCTTTGAGCCCTGTTAGCATGTAGTCCTTGGGGTCAACCTGTGATAAGACAAAGGAGAGGAAATGAGTAGTCAAACAATACATTGGAAGGTGCACAGATCACAATTACTACATAATCGCCTGGTCACAGTTATTTGACCTGACAGCAATCATTTTCCATAATTGTTCAAATCGCTTCAATTCATCAGTATGAAAACAGCTGGAGGAAACAGAAATGTCACATCTCATATTATTTCCAAGGCATCTTCCACCATTCCAGATTTGACTGGCGTCATCTCGTTGCGTCCCCTTCGTCTGCTATGATCTAACTCTACGAGTGAAAAATAACGCCACCGACTGTTCATCTCAAGGTGCTTAACTTCTAGTATTGGGCCGACGCTCATTTCAATTAACATCTATTGACATTGACATCATGGATTTAGTTGCAAAGCCAAACACTACACACACAAAATGGCTCTTTTCCTTGGAGAAGATGGATGTAGGTTTATTTTTTTTTTTTAAAGTACATTGGGATTGAACTACAATAGTGGCAGAAAATGAACATATAAAGACAACTGAAGTGTCATTATTTGGATTACAATTATTTGTCAACTAAAATGTCATGATCATCACAGTCAGATGTTCCTTGTTTGAACCAATCCTGTGATACTGACATCCAATAACAACTGCTGCACAGTGCATTCAGCGGTATTGACATGTCTGTGACAATAATTCAACACCAATGACATATATAACTATTCCTTTCATGTTTAACTACATCAGTCATATTTGATTTTGAGCCTGTTCTTTTCCAGGGCTTTTATCAGTCTATTTCCGGGCTCTACCACCGGATTCATGATGCAGACTTGCATCACCACATTTAAAGATGAAATACCCCCACAAGTCAAACCGGAAGTTGAACCGCGGTCGAGTTAACGCCTTTATTGCCTGAGCAGGCAACGTTAAGTGAGGCCGGCCGTGGAGCAGCGACCTCCCCCGCGTCGTGTAGTAATCCCATAATGAGATAACGCTGGCTACATGGGGCAACTAAGTGAGAGAGGGAGAGCGAGGCTTTGAACTACAAAAAACAAAACAAAACAAAAACTCAGCAATGTTGTCATCTTCTAATGAGGCTCGCGGGGACCCCCTGGTTACCACGGCAACAGCTAATTAATTAGATGAAACTATACTTCGCAGCGGGTTTCAATGAATCTCAGCAACTAAACTTCGTCTGCCTTCATTGCCGCAGCACTCAGGAAATCAGTTAAGAAATACGGATATTGGCGTTAGGTAACGTAATTAGTTGGTAAGACTGGGTCACTGAAGCTCCGGTACATAATAATTAGACCAGCTGTGGGTGTTTTGTGACACAAACGTGACGTTAAAGGTGTTAAATCTACATTTAGCTACCTGGAAAACGACTGAACAGCCGAGGAAAGCTCAACTCCGTTTACAGAAACGCACCGGCGTGTTTTATTTGAGCTCCGTTTACCTTTTCTCTCTTGTCCCAGCTGTACTGCTTCGGCGCCTCGTCGGTGTTGTTGCCAAGGGGAACCGCGTTACTGGTGGTCGGAGTTTCGACAGTCGTTGTTGTCGGCGTACGGTCCTCTTTCTCTGACGACTTTCTTTTGGATTTCTTCGAAAAGAAACACCCCATTTTGCTGTTTTTTTGGGGGGGTTTTTCAGTAGCGACCAGATATGACTAGTTCTTCAGCCGTAACGTTAGCTTGGTGAAAGCGGTCAATGTGAAGCAGAAGCTCAGCGACGTGCACTTCAGTTGACGAGATGTTTTTTTTTTTTTTAGCTTCCCGTTTCAACAACTTGGTTTCGCAACCAATCGATATCGCGAGTGTCACTCTAACAGCCAATCACAGACCAGGACAGAGTGACGTAACCACGCAGAGGAGGCGTGCACTCATGAGACGTTTGGGGACAAGTACAAAAAGACGATCTCAAGCAGAACTGATTTTATTATTTTTACGCAGAATAAATAAGAGATGCACAGACGTTATTTTTTTATGACCAATTAATTATACTATTGTCTATACAGGGAGTCAAATTCATTGTATGTGTAAACACAACTGTCCAATCCAATTCGTCTAGTTTCAGTACATTAAATCTTTATTGTGAAGTACAATAGTGCTTCATAGATTATGAAGTGTATTCATCGTCTGTACTTCTTCTGTGGCAGGATGAAGTTACCTCGCAACCACAGTCTGTGGTCACAACCCACACAAACTAGGGCATTCAAATTAGACTAACCTCACCACTAGCATGAGGGACTAAAGAGGAAGGCCCACTCAGCTGTTACTCTACCAGACTACCTTGAACGCACCCTCAGTCACACATTGGTCACACCCCTTTGGGTGTTTTCTATATCACAAAAAGCAGTTTATACAAATTTACCAGCTATAAAACAATAACATGAGATGGAATAATAAGACTGAAAAGAGTGCTGAAACATCGTCATCGCGTAATATATTGCAACTGTGCTGATTTGTGGTCATTTATTTACATGCCGGCCAGCTTTACATTTAGTTTGAGCTTTCACTAAAGATTATACCAATTGTGCACAGGAAACCACAAACAACATGGAAACACCCAACCACACATCAGATTAGCCAGCAACTTAATCCACTAGGCCACTCTAATAATAGGTAATCCCCCCTCATGCTTCTCTGAAAGATGTTCTGAAGCCTGGCCTTTTTGTACATCCCCTCCCTTTTCATGCCAAGTACATGTTGAACTGCAACCATTAGTGAGGCTCCATTGGAGGAGCATCTGAATACTAACTCTCCTACAGCGTGATATATAAGAGTTTCTAAGCGAGAGCGGAAAATGGGTCGCTGACATGATTGAAAATGACATCTCTGCTAAGGTAGAGATAAGGTGCTTTGCAGTCTTATTAAGTTCCTTCATCTGCGAGAACAGCTGTGTGTGATTAAAGTCAAAATCATTATCTGACGCACTATGGTGAGGAATTGGCTTTAAAATTAAATGTATTTTCAGGAATGAACTGCTTTAATTGCTCAAACTGGACAGCCTGGAAAAGGTGGTGGAGAGGAGGACGCTGAACAAACTATTGTCCATATTGGATAATCCTGACCACCCTCTCCACCACCTGCTGCAGGGACAGTGGAGCACTTTCTCCAAAAGACTCCTCCAGCTCCGCTGTCACAAGGACAGATACAGGAGATCATTCCTGCCCACTGCAATAAGACTGTACAATAACTCACCTCTGGCAAAATCCATCACAGTACAATAACACTGTTGACTGTGTTTCTTGGTTTGTTGTATATAATATATATAGATATATAATGTACTGTATATACTGTGCATTTTATATTTTATATTTTTTACTGCTATTTACTGCTATTTTATTGCTTTTCTATTATTCTATTCTATTATTTTATTCTATTATTTCTATTATTATCTTATTGCTTCTGTATGCTGCTGTAGCGAAAAAAAAATTCCCCTTGGGGATTAATAAAGTAAATACCTACCTACCTACCTACCTAATTCCCAATTTATTTCAAGATGGGACAAGGCATGGCTGGATCAACCTGTTATAGGGCCATGGGGCTGTTGAACCCCCCTCCACACACACACACACACACACATAAACACACAGTTACAAACACCCACTTAGCAGTACATTTTCGATAGCACAATTGAGCAGATGTCAGCAAAGCTAGGATTCATTTGAAGTCATCTTTCAGGCAAATGTAAGTTAAATATTTAATGTCGTCTTTGCTTCGTTTTCAGTCCCCAGTAACTGCTGAGAAAAATCTCTGGGTCTTTAGCTGCTCACTTTTCATTAGTTAATAGTAGTTAACTTTAGCTGCAGTGCTCACGGGAAACTGGAACGTGGGAAAGTTGCAACCTCTGATGAATACACCTGAAGGCCTGGCAAACCATTTATCAAACTAATATCCCACAATGAAAGTGTGAGCTTTTTCAGAGCTCCAACACAGTTGTGGGTTTGTGGTGAAAAGGTAATAATGTACTCGCTCTGCACACAAATAAGACATCTAATTAGCCTGGCTAGCTGTGTTAAAGGTTAAACTATTGAAAAAGAAAAGTGAGGTTGTCACTTTTCGATATTTTGACAGCAGGTGAAGAGTAAAGTTCCCGGGGTCACGTGGGACATCCCTAGACGGGAACTTGTCCAATTCCCAATTGCCTCAAATGTCTGATTTGCATACACTGAGCTTGTCCACTGAAAACAGAAGCCTTTGAGGAAAGTGTGAAAGGGTACTTCAACAGGAAATGTGAAGAGGACATACCATAATTACCAAATGAAAGGAATAAAAGAGTCAGGTGATACCCTCCGTGGACGCTCAAAATGACACCGATTAGGTAGGTAGGTAGGTATTTACTTTATTAATCCCCGAGGGGAAATTATTTCGCTACAGCAGCATACAGAAGCAATAAGATAATAATAGAAATAATAGAATAAAATAATAGAATAGAATAATAGAAAAGCAATAAAATAGCAGTAAATAGCAGTAAAAAATATAAATATAAAATGCACAGTATATACAGTACATTATATATATATATATATATATAATATACAAACAAACCAAGAAACACAGTCAACAATGTTATTGTACTGTGATGGATTTTGCCAGAGGTGAGTTATTGTACAGTCTTATTGCAGTGGGCAGGAATGATCTCCTATTACGTAATAAAGAAAATGATCAGTGGCACTTTAAGTCCCCCCTCCAGCTGTGGCCCCCTGTTACCTCTCTCCACTTCCACTACCAAGACCACATTATCCAAACAGGATATTTGCTTCTACTTTTCGTCTTAACGTTCAAACGCAGCCTGAATTTCCTGTTTTAGAAGAAGACCAAAACTGCCCAGTCATCACAATCCCAGGACAATGACTCAGTAGCTCGAAATCAGCGGACTTGAAAGCAGCGAGATTTGGTCTTCTCCACAAGGGCAGCGCAGTCTCTCCTCCGGAGCGACTTCCTCGCCCTCTTCTTCTTCTTCTTCTTCTTCTTTTTTTTTTAAACATCGCACCGTGTACCTTTAAAAGGTTGAACTCGCCGGTTTACGGTCTGAGCACCGGGTCGTTTCTCCCCTCGGCTCAGCTGTGTACCTTCCGGCAGTGACATGGCATAGAGGCGGTGTGCTGTCAGCATCATCCTGCACCATGGACGCTCTCCGACATGCGGAGCGGAGCGGAGCCTCCGCGATGCTGCCCGCTTGGATCCTACTGAACATGGTGTCGGGGCTGAAGGCGGAGGACGACGGAATGGAGGAACTAGCCACCGAGAAGGAGGCAGAGGAAAGTCACCGACAGGACAGCGTTAATTTGCTGACATTCATTTTGCTGCTGACCTTAACCATCCTCACCATATGGCTCTTCAAGCACAGACGGGTTCGTTTCCTCCACGAAACCGGACTGGCAATGATTTACGGTGAGGCTTATAGATTATATGTTCGTTGCCCAACACGCATAGATGCACGCACACGCTTCACAACCACCACCACCACCACCACCTTCCTGCAGGCTTTGCATGATTCAGTCTCCCTTGCGGCTGCACAGAGGCGATGAGAAGATAGACCTGAAGACACGGAGATGATTTAAATCTGAACAAATTCACTGACGCGCCTCCGCATTCCCACCAGCTCTCATAGCTCCTAATTGGCTGGGCCAGTCCTAATTTCTAGAAGGTGCTTTCGGCTCCACTAGGCTGCTGCATGTGTAGCTTTCTCCCTGACTGACTGGGAATCAGTACTCCTGACATATCTGAAGCCACTTCAACCGTCTCTGTGCTACCGTGAGCTGGGTTTCAGTAGCCTAAATGCATACAATGTTGTTTTATTCTCTCACAGGACACCAATATAATACAAACATGTGCCTTATACAGCTGTCATTGTAGAATACCTTGGAAATGGCCTTCTGAAATACAATCACCATATGTGCTTTCTAAATGTTTGCTATAATATCCTTTAAGCGCTTTAAGTACTTCAAAGGTGTAGTTAATGGGAAAGGACATAAATGATGTGTTTAGTACCTTCCACATTAAGTTGCAGCTTAGAAGGCTATAATGTTAAATGTGGCCAACATTATCATTAACTGCCCCCCCCTCCCCCTCCTCCTATTAAGTCTATTTCAACAGGGACATCCACGACAAGCATGGATATTCACTCATGTAACTAAATAACCTGGGAAAATATGGAACTATCAGTTTAGAAATGATCAAAGATCAGTCCGCTTTCCAAACACAAAGTGTGTTCAGCTCAGTTAAACATTTAAAATGTAAATGCCTCAGGACAACACGAAGAATTTAGTCTTGTCACATGCCTTATCAGAGAGATCTCTGTCACTCAGTGCTACAAATGTCACTTATTAACCAGAGATGTCATCATGAAAAAGGCAGACTTTGATTTATTGTTGTTTTTTTAATTTGATGCTTAAAAAGCAAATGTATCTGATGCTTCTTCAGCAAAGCTGCTTTTTATTTTCCAGCTTCTCAAACATGAACCACGTGCTCCAGCGGGGAGTTGTGACTTGACAGCAGGTCAAAAACAGGAAACTGACATAAATATTCGAGTTGAGATTAGTTATTTTCAGTGGTGGCAACGTAGAGCTCGTGCGCAGATACAATAAGACGGGTTTATTATCTTTAGCATAATCTTTGTAAATCAAAAGCTCATACAAATCTAGTTTTGGTGGATTCAGTTGGATTTTGTGAAGTCTAAATCTATATTGTGTCAGACCAGACTGTTTATATTTGTTGGACTCTCAACAGTGTTAAAGTGCTGCCAAGCAGAAACCTTGTCACAACACTGATTGATAGAAATCCTTTTTCATGCTATCACGTGCTCTTTTTCCTATTATGCAACTTCCTCGTCCAAATCCACGGAAAGCACCGAAAGTTTGTGAAGTTTGTAATTTGAATATATATATAAAAAAAAAAAAAAAATCAAAACAACAGGTGATTCTGTCCCTGAAATAAACCACCTTTACTGTGTGTGTGTGTGTGTGTGTGTGTGTGTGTGTGTGTGTGTGTGTGTGTGTGTGTGTGTGTGAGATGTTCCTGGTTAACCCTATAGATGAGAGAATCAGCGAGCGCAGTGCTGGCAGCTTTGCTTTGCCGTGTCTCCCGCAGATAACCGCTGTCTGATCGGGGGATTTACTGTACGCTCTCTGCCGCCTGCCTCATCCCTTTTTTCTCCCGGCTGTAGCTCTGCACGAGATTCTGCTTATCATCTCCCCATTTTTCTGTCTTTGCTCTCTGTGTGTCGCCGCCTGAGCCTGTGAAAATGTATCAGTTGACCTGGTGACATTTCCTTTTGGATACTTGTGGATTCTCACATTCATTAGCTGATTAACTGAAAAGGTTATACCTATTTAAATTTGTCTTACTGTGATCATCTTTCTTCTCAGGTTTGCTGGTAGGTGTGATTCTGCGTTACGGCATTCCTGCCACCAGCTACCACAACAAGACACCCCCGAGCTGCTTGCTGAATGAGGGACCTGCCAGCACCCTGCTGCTTAATGTCAGCGGCAAGTTCTTTGAGTACACCCTCAAAGGGGAGATCAACTCCAGAGAGATTCACAATGTGGAGCAGAACGACATGCTGCGCAAGGTAGTAAAGAAAAACGGTCTTCAGCTCTGCGTTTTCCACCTGATTCACACTGATAGGTTGAAATGTTTCGTCTCTTCTAGGTGACATTCGACCCTGAAGTTTTCTTCAACATCTTGCTGCCTCCAATCATTTTCCATGCTGGGTACAGTCTTAAGAAGGTGAGATCCACAGTAATGTGAGAGGGTGTTGTAGTGGGGCCAGGTGGACATACCTGCTGCCACAAACTGCTGTTTCATTGGACAGATGGCCGGATAAGAAAAGCTCTCATTGGCCAGTGTTTGCTGAACATAAGTGGCCCCTTTTGAGGGGGAAGTCCAGAGCAGATGTCTTTCGTTTCCTCTCTGGCATTTTCGCTGGCACAGAAAACCGCCTGACGCTGACAATATGAGCAGTTTCTGCTTTCGATTGTTGTAAAGTGTACTCTATGGTCTTAAAGCAGATTAGGTTTTATTTGGTCCTTGGGATTCGGCCCTGCGGTTTCGTCATCAACCCATCACCATATTTACACCATGTGAATCTCAAATACAGCAGATGGTACTTTTTGTGTATGAAAACAGCGGGTTGCATCGGCGCTTTAATGTCCCGCCCTTGAAGGAGTGGAGAATGAGATGAGTTTAAACAGCTGCTGACATCTGATCTATGGTCTTTGTGTGAGGGCATAACTCTACCTCATCCAATTATACAGTGATAAATAATATCAAGGAGAAACCAGATGAAGCAGGGGAAATGGCCTTGTTCGTTGCTACTGTACACAGCTTCTCATAAAGGTCTGACGGTGTAACAGTGAAGAGGTTGAATTGTAATTTAGTTTGTAGCGGTGTAGCTACAGGGGTTAGTCGGTTCACCTCTTTGGACCACGCCGAAATATCTCGGCAACTATTTAATTGATTATTATGAAAGTTAGTACATTTATTTCCCCCCAGAGAGTGAATCCTAATGACTTGACTGGGAATTCCTTGACTTGTCACCATCAGCAGGAAAAGTTTTTACCTATCCTGTGAAATATTTACAGGATGTCGTTGGGACCAGATTTTGTAGAGGCTTTCTTTGTCCCCAGAGGATGAATCCATCTTGACTTTGATATACTGTATCTTCAACTTTTCCTTTAGCGTCAATGTGAGGTTGGTTTTTGGGTTGAGATTGAAATGTCTCGACAGTTACTGGTTTCATTATACGTAAATCTGGTGCATACGTTCATATTCCCCACAGGATGAATTGTGCTAACGTTCGTGGCCATGTATCACTACCATCATGACCAAATCCTTCCAAAACGTATTCACTTCCCATCAGCCTCAGCTCTACTTTGACTTTTGTGCTAACATGCGAAATTAAAGATGGTGAGCAGGGTTAACATTATATTTACTGAACATCAGCATGTTAGCATTGTTATTGTGAGCATGTTAGCTTTCTAAAGTGTTTAGCTCCAAGAAGCCTTATCAAGTGGCCAGCGTGCCCATAGACTCTTCACCTTGTTAGTATATATTGTTCATCTGCATCTCATGAATATTTAATTATAGATGAATCTAGGTGTCACTCAAGATGACATCACATTGCCCGTTTTGTCCCAAACTGAAAAGGTGTTCAATTTACACTCGTATAAAAAAATGGGAAAACAGCAAATCGTCACATCTTAGAAGATGGAACCAGCAGATACCTGCAATTACTGAGCTATGTTTTCTGAATGACGAGACCGCTAGTCGATAAAGACACTGGAAAATGTAGTATGTGCCAACTAATAGTTCTTATTTTGGAAAAGTGTGATGCCTCAAGTTGTTTGTTTTAAAAAATCTCACTGCGATGGTTTATGGCGACTGTGGGTTTGACACTTTTTGTGTTTTTCTCGTGATTCAAGTTGGAATTTGCTGAGTCAAACAACAGGCCTCAGGAAATAGGAAGAGGGAGGTCGTGTCTCATAACAGACTTCAAGTTCACCATTTTTTTTTTTTTTTTTTTTTACCAAAATCATCTGTGAGAGTCAATTTCAAACACAATTTACAGCAGTGAGAAACAGAGAAATATGCAGTTTATGGCTTTAATGTTTTTGTGCTTCTTAGTTTTGACCTAACTTTTCCATTCAGTTCATCATCTGTTTGAGACCATCGTAGCGAAACACCAAGGACTGTAACTGATAATGTTGGCATCATTGACTACATGTCATCTACCCGAGTTGTATATCCTCAACAGAATTGTCAAAATTTTAGAAAAGGCCCACCAACAGTTTTTGTTTCTTGGACTGCGCTGCGTTTGGAAGTGATCCGGAGCACCGTTTGTGTTTCGCTGCTTGTTTGTTTTACAACCAGTCAAACAGCTGGGTGTGTTTGTGTTGCGAGTCCTGTTTGGCCAGGAGTTGTTCACCCAGCCACCCTTACCGACCCGAAGGCTTCAGCCTTCAAGGCATTTCTTTAATGAAGTTTTTTCTGAAAATGAAATTTTTTTTGTTTCCTCCTTTTTCCTCATCTGATTCTTCTTTCTCTTCCTGCAGAGACACTTCTTCAGGAATCTGGGCTCCATCATAACGTATGCCTTTCTTGGCACTGCCATCTCATGTTTTGTTATTGGGTAAGTGTCAGTTACAAATCAGGAACTTTGTGAATAAATCCTCCCATTGTGACCTTGGTTAATACTGTACTTCCTCCTCTTCCCCTCCACCGGCTGTCTGTGCAGGAATCTGATGTACGGTGTGGTCAAGCTGATGCAGGTGGTCGGACAGCTGACTGACAAGTTCTACTACACGGACTGCCTTTTCTTCGGTGCCATCATCTCTGCCACAGACCCAGGTGTGCATGCTGACAGTGGGACGTGTTTTCTGGTTGTGTTTATAAAATGAGCCCATGTTTGAACTGTTTTCTCTGTCTGTGGGTCTAGTGACGGTTTTGGCCATCTTTAATGAGCTCCACGCAGACGGGGATCTCTACGCTCTGCTGTTTGGAGAGAGTGTAATGAATGATGCAGTCGCCATTGTCCTTTCCTCGTAAGTTAAATATTTATCCAATGGTGGAATGTAACTCAGTATATTTACTCAAGTACTGAACTTAAAAACAAGTTTGGGGTATTTGTACTTTAATTGAGGTTTTTCATTTCATGCTACTTTATGCTTCACAACAGGACAAATATTATACATTTTATTCCAGCATGTTTATTTGATAACTTAAGTTACGAGTTACTTTATAGATTCATATTTTTGCATGCAAAACACATCAGTGCTTATAATTATAATATTTTGTTATGAATTAAACTACCTAATGGACAAGTACAGCTGAAATTTGCTGTTTTTCCTTTTCACTTTAATAATTTTGAGTTTTGGACTGCACAGGTTTTGGATGATTCTGACAGGCTTACTATTTTCAAAAATTTTACAAATCAGCATTCAATCGATTAATCATGAATATAATCAGCAGATGATTCCACAATGAAAGTAATAATCAGATGCAGTCTTTTGCAAAATAGTGAAGAATTAGCAGCACCTCAACCAGCCACAGCAGTGAAATGCTGCTTTTACTTTAATGCAGTGATCAACAGTGATAGTGGCAGTGATAATAATCTAATAATATAATTTACAGTAGTATAACAGTCATGGGGGATATTTTAAATGAAAAGCTTTTAATTGTAATATCAGTGATATTAATACTTTGAGGCTGTTAATACTTCCACCACCATCCTCATCACGTTCCCTGCCTCTACACCATCTACACCACATAAACGAGTCGACCTGTGAGGTTTTTGAGCTTCTCTTGAAATTCAACACTGAAGTGTGAAACGGCAGCGCCGCTCTGCATCGCTGCTCCTCATGACAGACAGACAGACAGACAGACAGACGACACTGTGCCGCCCTCTGCTGGAAGATTACAAATCACCATCCTGCACGAGATATTCGAGATTTAGACTTTATTAATCCCACAGTAGGGACATTTAGTCGTCACAGCAGCATAAACACAAAAAAAGTGCACACAATAAGAAAAAAATAACAAACGTATAAATAAAACAAGATGGATAAAAAAATAAGAGCAATGAATAAATACACACACACACACACACACACACAGACTATATACACAAAACCAAATAAATAAATAGAGTTTGTGATGAATGGGAAGTGTCAGGTGCTATGAAATGAACAGTGCAATATTTTAGGTTGGTGTTGAATAGTCTGACAGCTGTCGGAACAAAGGACCTGCGGTAGCGCTCTTTCTTTATGGCCTATTGTTTTACTTTATTCTGGTAGATATGTAAACAAATCAACAAAAAATGCACACAGGTGCACAATTATTTTTCAAAAAGTGAGTTATGTCCTCAATCATGAGGAGAAATTTATGACATGCACTGAAAATGACTGGCTCATTGTGTTTTTTGTATTCCAGGTCTATTGTGGCCTACCAGCCCAGTGGTGCAAACACACACATGTTTGATGCCTCAGCTTTTTTCAAGTCAGTGGGTGTTTTCCTGGGGATTTTCAGCGGCTCCTTTGTGATGGGTGCAGCCACAGGAGTTGTCACCGCTCTCATATCCTTCCCTGCGTGCTTTGAAATGAAATTCATTTCTGATTTCCTGAACTGAACTGTTTCTCGGAGCAATTGCTGTGTTATAGTTGTACTTCATAAAGATCTGAAACAGTCTTCTTCTTTAACTGGTCCCCTACGTCACCAAGTTCACCAAGCTGCACTGCTTCCCGCTGCTGGAGACCGCCCTCTTCTTCCTCATGTCCTGGAGCACTTTCCTGCTGGCCGAGGCCTGTGGGTTCACAGGTGAGCGTCTGTGTGCAGCATTGAAGGAAGTGCATGCAGTTTGGAAAGTTGGCAGTAGAAATGTGTGGCGAGGAGGCTAAAAGAAGTCTGCATCTTCAGAGTCTGTTGGCCTTCAGTGTGACTTAAACCTATGTAAATAAACTATATCAAAAGTTTCGTGCTCTTGGCTCCTGGAATCTACAAAGTGGCATAAGGTGAGCAACCTCATTATGCGCAAGAAACGATCCTGGGGCCTGAGAGAAGGACTCAAAAAGGCTCAATTTATTTCTAATCCAAAAAGAAAAAATGGAAAAAACAGTGACTTATATTTAGGTTTCTTGCTATTCTTTCCCAGTTAGTCATCTTCTGCTTTATCAGAATTGCACCTAAATTTGTCGCTCCTTTGACAGAATATTAAGTTTTTGCTCATGCTTTAGTGTTTAATTTCATAAGGTTGGGGATTAAAAAAAATAATGGTAGAGCTCCAAAAACACTGGATACTACATTTCCCATAATGCCTTATTGCCCTTTTGTGAAAAAATAAATTGGTGGAGTGTCTCTTTAAAAAGAGAATTGAGTTTTTTTTCAACAGAACTTTTAGTTATTTAACAGTTTGTTTTTTGTTTTTTACACCTGTATTTGAAATGATCATTGACATTCCCTTCACTTTACCAAGACTGAGTCTTTTCATGTGGAGCTCACATGTTGTCGCTTGTGCTGAAACGCGTAGCTGTGAGCAGTTCAAACAAAGTACTGGTAAACTATCCTCAGAGAATTAAATCTGTCTGTTATACAAATGAAATGTGTCGGGATTTAAATTCAGATTAAGCAGCAGATGGGCTGTAGAGGAAATTAACAGATGATATATTACATAGTAGGGAGGCTGTAAGAGGACTGAATAGGAATCTGGTTCAGATGTTTTCTAACATTAAATTGTACCACTGGGAATTAAACCAGTACCTGTGTAACGCAGTCGGTCTGTTGAAGTCACTGTATTAAACCCCTTGAATGTGTTAACGCGTGTGTGTTGTCCTACAGGCGTTGTTGCTGTGCTGTTTTGCGGCATCACGCAGGCTCACTACACCTACAACAACCTGTCTGAGGAGTCCACAAAACGCACCAAGCAGGTAACGTCTGACGACTCCCTGCACGCGGAGCCCCTTTTATTTTGGACTGTAGTACGAACAGGGTGCTCGTGCCAGATGGCGCCACGCTCAGCCTGCTGTGACCTTAATCGGGGCGGTCTGAGGACGTGACTGTTTAGTTTGCCAGAGGGGGTTCAGTCTTGAGGACAGGGTACAGATTAGCATGTAGACAACATGCAGGGTGACACATTTTGGATCAGTGTACTGCCAGACTCTCGTAATTCAGTTTCAGAGACAGCTATGCTCACTTAGTACAGTAACAAGGTTAATGTACTTAGAGACAAACGGAAATGAAGAAAACTCTCCTTAATATTGTGGTGTGCATTTTTATTTTGTCTCTGTATTGGTGTGTTTGCCCTTGTCCTCTGTCCACCGCTCAGAGCAGCGTAGATGTGATTAGCATGGCAGCCAGAGAGTCTGTCACCCTGAGAGAGAGGAAACAACAACTGCCAAAGCTTTTCTGAGGGGACAGATGAGGCACTTAACTCAGACAACATGTTGTTAACGTGAACCCTTTGAAGCTCGACCTGTGTATTTTTAATACTCTGTATTCATATAATTCTAAACTGAATATATATATCTTTTATTTGCAGCTCTTTGAGGTGCTTCACTTCCTGGCTGAGAACTTCATCTTCTCCTACATGGGCTTGGCTCTGTTCACCTTCCAGAATCACATTTTCAGTCCCATCTTCATCGTCGGAGCCTTTGTATCCTTTTTGTTTTCAGTCTCGACTCTTTTCACTGAATCTGATTTACAGCTGCACATCTAGGCCATAGTTGGGGACTCGGAGACGGTTGTGACGTCCTGTGGACAAGTCACACTTCTCTTTAGTCTAAACTGAAAGTCTCCTGTGCAGAGTTTTGTGTTATTTATCTCCAAAAATATAATTGTAGGAAATATTTTACTGCTTTACAATGAAGTTCACTTTTCTCTGTTGCTGTGGTCAGCACACCTCGCTCCCTGAATCTCTCCAGCATGAAATTGTTGAGTCCAAAACTTCTTGACTCGCCGGTCAGATTGCCATATTCATTGGAAGAGCTCTCAACATCTACCCGCTCTCCTTCCTTCTCAACCTCGGTCGAAGGCACAAGATCAAAGGAAACTTTCAGCACATGATGATGTTTGCGGGTATGATAAAACAACCTTTTTTTTCTATTGTTCTTCATCATGTCAGGCTCAGTGTTACTGGATGTTTTTTTATTTTTATTTTTTACGTCCTCCTCTGCAGGTCTGCGTGGGGCGATGGCGTTCGCCTTGGCCATCCGGGACACGGCGACCTACGCCCGTCAGATGATGTTCACCACCACGCTGCTCATTGTCTTCTTCACTGTCTGGGTGTTCGGAGGAGGAACCACGCCCATGCTGTCATGGCTGCACATCAGGTGAGGCCTGTAATTAGTATTCTACATTTCCCATGAAGTAATCTGGCATAAGGTACGGTGTTGAAAAGATATGGACTGAAACTATTATTAACCTTGATCAGACACAGCATGACTTTTGAGGCCTTGTGCATCATTAAAGAAGTGAGATAAAGTTAACTAACACATTGTCTTGTTTGATTTTGCTACTTCTGATTGGGAATCGTATCCTATTGAACTTTCATGCTTAAGTATTTTCCCAAATTTAAAATACAGAGGCACAACATTGTCAGGTGTTATGGAGCAGCCAAGATGAAGAGAAACTCATTTCAGACACATTAAGGCAAAATGCAGAAATTAGTTGGTAATACTGAACTTACAACAAAATTTGACTTCTTGTTAATAGAATATTATTCAATAGAAATGTATAATTTCTGTGAAGGCAGTGTTCAAATTCCCCTCAAGTTAACTTGAGAGAAAACCACAGCTAAAACTAGAACTACATTTGCTTAATGCTTTTTATAGTTAGCTGTTGCCTGTAATTAAAACAATTTTGATGAAATGACATCTTGATAATTAATTAACTAAGTTAATGAGATTAATATCTAAATTCAGTCATAAAGGAGAAAAGTAGAGGAAAAACAACTCTTGTTAAAGCTAGCATTAATTAGCTTAGCTTTAGCAGAGCCACAGCTATCAACATCTCCCCTTTTGATTCATTTATTGCAATTTAAAAAAAAATATAATTTACCTTTTGATCAGATATTTGTGATACAATTGTAATTATAAATTAACATTTAAAGTCCGAGAACCGACAAACACCTCGAAAAATATATATAATCAGGTATATGCAGGTTTTTTTTTTTTTACTTTTCCTCAAAGAAACTAAATAAAATGAGCAAATATAATTATCTGATAGATTCTATGGCAATTCATTTTTTAATTCTTGGGGTAATATAATAGAAAATAACATGACAGGAAGACATTACAACAGCGTGTTACCGAGTTTATCCTCTGCCCTGAAAACGTGAAACATTTCTTTCTCGACTTCATGGCTTCTATATTGCCTCTTTGTTTAGCACTTAAATATACGCTCATTGTTTGCATCAGTTTTAATAAATGTAGCTACTTTCTCCAACAACATGTAAGTCCTCTCCTGTTGACATCTTGAAATTGGTCAGTTGCCTCTTGTTGGGGATGTCCAGAAGAGGGGGCCAGAGTCCTCCACTGCTGCTTCCTTTCCATAGTCCAGTCCTCTCATCTAGAGCCTTTTGTTCGATCTTTGAAGGAGATTACTGCATGATCTACTGTAGGAAGTACTGCAGTAACTACCCTGAACATTTGAACTTGAGCCTGAAGGGATACTGAATAAAATGAGATGCCCCAATGTGAGATGCTGCAGTGATTTGGTCATGTTGCTTTCTGTCTGTGTGGAGGTCAGCCTCATTTTTTATTGTCATCTGACCATGATGCACTGGGAGGCTCTATTTGTCATGATAAAGCGGATTGTGTGTGTGTGTGTGTGTGTGTGTGTGTGTGTGTGTGTGTGTGTGTGTGTGTGTGTGTGTGTGTGTGTGTGTGTGTGTGTGTGTGTGTGTGTGTGTGTGCGTGCGCGCGTGCGTGCGTCTGTGCGTGACAACAACAGCGGCCTAAGTGAACAGGTCTGTTTAATATGAGTAATGCCTCCTCGGACCGAGCAGGAACTATTGTGGTTGGTGGAGGTTTACAGCACTGCCAAAATCTCCCTGTGAACTCATTACCATGGTAACCACAACATGAGGTGCATGGCAGGCAAATATCAGCCGTGCTTCTCTGTGATCTTGGTATCATCCTCTGTAGCTATATGTGCACAAATGTACACATTTTTACTCTTTATGGGGGCACATTTATATCCCTGAAGGACATTAAACTGCTCAGGTCATTAATAAAACATGCATGGATGCTGCCTTATAATCAAACCACTTTGGTATTGAACAGTATATTTTCCCATCTCCTCAAAAATTAAATTTGCACAATATAATTTATTACATTTTACGACACAGCCCTCTCTGGCTGTGAGGCTCATTAAGAAGCAGCCTGAGTGATGCACCCAGTTGATGAGCAGGATGTGATGGAGGACTGGTGCCGGAATAGAAAACATCTTGTGTTATTCGGTTTTGATGAATGGTCTGTAAGCAGGCAGGCAGGCCTGCAGCTTATTACAGAGCTCGGCAGTGCAGTCATCAGGAGAGACAGAGATCCCGCTGTGCTCACGCTGGGTCAGGAAAGAGCTACTAATTAATTAATCTCTTGACTCAAATGTGATTAGTTTTAGGTGCATTTGTAGCATCGGACTGGACGATATGGACGAACTCAAATATCATGATATACTGTTTGTGTTTGCGCAACACATTTACATAATTTTGGTTGAACTGTATGAACCAGGAAAGTCTACTTTCTTTTTGTATGTGTTTGTTGTGATATTTTGCCTTTCTTTGATGGGAACAGTAGAGACAGACAGGAAATGTGGTGATATGTAACACCTTTATACCCTGATAGACAGTGAAGGTGCAGCTGACAGAAATGGAAGTGGCAGTCAATAATTTTGAATGGTAGTTAATCTAGAAATGCTGAAATAAATTTAAAACTGAAAGGAGCTGAAGTGGTTATCAAAATATAATTTATGAAAGAAGTCGGACTGGCAGTTAAAGCAAAAGGTCTGAAGTAGGTTTTAGTTGAAGTGGCAGTCAAAACACAAGAAGGGAAAGGAGCTGAAATCTCAGCTGGATCTGAAAGTGTTAGAAAAATTACTCAGAGGCTGTATTCAAAATCAAACATATCAGACATTTATTCTTGCAAGAAGGAGCAAATACATGTACACTCAAAGAAGGGTGTCCAGCATTGCTCGAAGTCTCTCCTCCGTAGTTCAGCTTATATACAGTCTTAAACAGTTGACAGTCACTCCCACTCCCTCTGTAGATCTGATTTTATAGATAGTACCGAGTGAGGTCGTAGGTCACAAGATAAAGGTACAGAGACGTTGTAACTGAGACTATAGAACCATGTTGTGCAACAGATAGACAAACATTTGACAAGTATGATGAGTTCATTATTTTTCCATCAGAAAGACATTCAAGTTTTAGTTTAGCTAAAAGCACTGAGTGAAGTGAATGAGTGTTCAAGTTCTCAGTGGAGTGGAAGTAAGTGAAAGTGATGCAAGAAGTTGAAGAACTGACCAGATGAAACTTGTGGTAAATTGACAGCTGAAGTGTTACCACCAGTAGCAGATGATCTCCCAGTTAAACGATAACAGATCGTTTACTTCCAAGTGTTGGTTCAAAAATACTGAGAGCAGCTGAAAGCAGCTGAACTGTCAGTTGAAGAGTTGTAGTTATTTAATCCTGTATTATTTTTCTTTTTTTTATGAGCATGCCTGAACATCTGCTGAGCCTCAGTACCAATCTGACGATTAGTGCATGTCTCCAAAAACAACAGATACTATGTGGCAGAGGCTGCTGCCAGTTTATTAATTTTAAAAACACTGTACTCACTGTGGTCTGCTTAAACTCTCATTTACTGTCCTCCATTACCCTAACCCAAAATGCTTTTTTGTCTGGATAAAAATATTGAAACAGGACAGCTGTGATACTGAGAGATGACATGAGCTCACTGGCTGTATCTAAAGATAAGATTAAATGTGTTGCAGTTCCTTTTAAGAGCATCAAAGGCACATGATGGGACTTTTTATCAGTCTTAAAATAGAAAAGCTAAATATACCAATAATTTAACTTTAATGTGTTCAATACATATGTTTATGATGTGACAGATTTGGGAACAGCAAAACATTGCAGGAAGAGCGCCGTCAGCTTGGAGAGTGGAAGTATTTCAGGTGCTGTATGTGAACGTGGACACAGTCTCTGACAGTAACTGGTGTTGGGAAAGCGTGTGGTTGCTTCAGACAAGAATCTTTCTTCTAACTTTTTACTTCTGTTTTTTGTTTGTGGTGACGGGGAACATGGGGCGTCTGTAAAGGGCCATGGGGGAAGAAAAAGAGGGAAGGTTTGAGGTCGCACACATTTTGCCACAGAAGCAGCTCCACAAACTTGTGCAAAATTATTTTAAAACTGTGTGCAAAAGAGGAAGCTAATGAGCGGAAAGTAACGCACTGAGAGTCAAGATGCTTCCTCTGCTCAGAATTCCATGTCTTTCCTCCAGCAAAACAAAATTGCTCGCAAGGAATATTTGTTGGATTAAAGGAGGAGAGAGGATGTTTTCAGGATTAGGATTAAAGGTTAGTGGGTGAACTGAAGTCTCTCATGCAAGTGTGTGTGAGAATACGAGCACGTTTGTTTCTTATCAGGGGAAATGTGTGCTGAGCTCTGCGTCTCTCTTTTTCGGGGCCCCCAACAGTTACGTCTTAATCTCAGGACCATTCCTCCTTCCTGATGCAGCGCCCAGCACTTTGTTTCCGCTCAGCCTTTGACCTCCAGGCAGCCTCCACCTCCTAAAGATCCTCTTTGTGTGTGTGTGTGTGTGTGTGTGTGTGTGTGTGTGTGTACCAGTGTGTGTTGTGGAGAAAAAAAAAAGTCTTAAAACACAGTGGGATACTCGTGGCCTGCTTCTTTTCAAGCTGTTAAGGTGGAAACCAGAAAGACAATGCAGTTACTCACTCCTTCTGACAGGATATTTCCTCTCTATGACAGCCATGGAAAAGTCTTGAGATAACCATAAACATTAGTTGAAGCCTCTATTGCAGCTGCAGTGTCAGGTGTAGTTCAAGATTTGACCATGAAAGGCTGCATTTCTCTGCCTTGGCTTCTGTCCACAAGGATTAGTCAGTTTATGGGAATTAAAAGCGCCCCTTTTAAAATGTGCTTGTGTTCAGTTTTAATCCCTCTCTGTTGGAAAGAGACACCACAGGGAAATTATTCATGACCAGCTCCGAAGGCAAAAAACAAGTGTACGCTGTTTAAATGAGTAGTTTGACATTTTGGAAATTTGTATATTTGTTTCCGTGCACAGAGTGCAGCGTTTATGGTCTCATCTAATTCTCAGTAAGGAAGTAAATAAGTGGATAGCAAAAATGTCACAATGTTCTTTTACATAATAATAGTTTAAATATGTTACACACTAGAAATAACTGGGTTAAAATTGTCAAAGCTTGGGTCGAAGTAACACAAGCACCACTGGAAAATAAATCATTTCGACCCAGTGTCATAGTTTATATGACTGTTGGGTTCTTTACGCAAACTAATATTTTATTTTCCGTAGCCTACAGATGGAAATCCAACTTGTTTATCAGAGTGCAGTTTTGTGTTTTGCGTCACAAGTAAAAAAGTTATAACTTAATGTCACCCTTGGTTGCCTTATCGTGCATATCTTTCAGTTTCTGGCTGTTTTTCTGACTATATTAGATAAGATGCTATTTTGCAGCATTTGTCTGAAACAAAAATGGTTTAGCGATCAGTAATTTTGATGTGTGGGTTTTCAAAGTAGGTCAGCCACAGAGGAGATACATCTGTATTCTGCAGGATGGTTTCTGTGTCGAAGTGAACAGTCTACGATATCATGTCAAAATACAAACCTGATTTGTCAGAGAAGAGCAGAGGTGATACGTGGGGAAGCTACAGGCATACAATGTAAGGGGCTGACAGATGCTGCTGGTTGGTATCTCACTGAGCCATTTGACTACCTCACATTACATTTTCAGTTCTTTCTACTTCCTCTTGTGTTGCAGGGTGGATGTCGATCCAGATCAAGACCTGCAGCCCTGTGGAGACAGCTTCCAGGTCCTGCAGGGGGTGAGGATCCCACTCGGCTCATGTGTCTTTTGTCAGTGCATTTCTCCCTGCTGAAACTCTTCTGCTTCTGCTACTTTATGTTGATGCAGGCACTAGTCAGCAAGTCTAAACATGTAAATAGTTACATTTTCTGCAAAAAATATTTTTTTAGCGAATTTGCTGAACGAGACAGCGGAAGCAGAACAGCTCCGTTAGCTGTGGTGTGCAAAATCCTTTAACTTACTTTTCAGTGGGGTTTCACTGATGATGATGCATGTACAGTGTATATACCCTGTTAAACTATGTCCCACTGTACTACTGACAGAACGCTGTGAGCTTGTTTGCAGCAACGGGACGAGTGCAGGAGCTCTATTGTAACGTCGGATATTACACTGGCCAGTTTGTAGACTTATAATATTCAGGTGTCCTTTGATATTTTATTTAAATACAATTGTTTTTTCATGAAAGCTTTTTGATCTGCACCTCAGCAAGGTATTTTAAATTACAATCATTAATCACATACTGATGGTTGCAGGGCTCTATTCACCGTTTGTGAATAACTGAGTTAGCTTTATGAGGTGATTTGCCATTAGCCTCAAAACCGTCTTTAAATGATCTGCAGTCATCTTTATGCCCAAACCTGCAAAAGTGAACTATTCACAGTTAGCTTGTGCCTGATGAAGACTTCTCTGGATGAATCCCATTTATTAAGTAATTTTCATATACAAATGATTCATCAGACATTTCTGACAGTATCAGGCGAGTGGATTTTTTTTTTTTAACTCTTTAATAGTTTAATAAATTTATACATTTTAGGTAAACTATTTCAAGAAGGATCTATTGGCTAAAGTGTAATATAATAATATTGTTGATTATGTTTTTATTAGTATATAATCACCTGAAACTAAGAACAGTTGTGTTTTTGTGTTAAAATGAGCCTTTCTTCATATCTTCATATGGAGCAGTCCACTTCTACGGACATTTCTACTGTAGCCCAGAAGGGACAATCAAACACAGCCTCTAAATTCACCTACATGCTTGGAAAGGGAAGGGAAGGGAAGGGAAGGGAAGGGAAGGGAAGGGAAGGGAAGGGAAGGGAAGGGAAGGGAAGGGAAGGGAAGGGAAGGGAAGGATGAGGCGAAGGGTGTTCAGTTTGTTGTAGCCTGTAACCTCGCTGCCAGATTTCACTAAATCCCACACACATTTAAAGCAGATTAAATCAAATTTGGCCTACAAATAAATGTGCTTTATGAACGCTTTTGGCCAGATTTCACTGCATTTGTAGAACAATCGAACGGTAAATTATTCAGATTTGTCAGCCATACAGAACACAGAGAGAGAAAAGACATGAAGGACTGTGAAAAACAAAATACCAGCAGCAGCAGCGCTGTGGCCCCAGTGCATGCCTGGAAATTCTATAATATCTAATGTATTAGGTATTAATACATATCTGCAATAGGTGCAACACTTTTGTATTTTTACTAAGAATTCAATGTAATCTAAACTTAAACGATTCAATAGTCATGTCAAACGACTATAATTTCTGATTAGATGTATTTATTACAACCGTTATTGGATGGTTGACGTTTTGTTGTAAAAGCAATTTCCTGTAATTTTATGGTATTTGTATTTAATGTAGAAAACAGACAAACCCCTGGAAAGTAAATATTCTGTGAAATATGTATTACCTCACATTACTGCCACCATAGGATCACGAGTACTGATCATATGATTGCAAATGCTTTAATAATAATAATAAACTTTATTTGTATAGCACTTTCCTAAACTACAACTTTAACCTGTTGATCACGCTTTTGTTGCTTATATTTCAAAATAAAAGCTCGGTGTTATAAAATTAACAAATCAGTCCTTTAACTGATTATGAAGAATTTAATTACCGGGTTTGAATTAACAAGATCATTTTTTCTCCAGATATTTTATGCAACAAGTCCAGAATATAAGAGTGTGTTTTTTGTGTGTGCTTCTCCCAGGAAGGCGCCCAGGCTGAAGGACTAAGTAAAACCAAACAGGAGAGTGCGTGGCTCTTCAGGCTGTGGTACACCTTTGACCACAAGTATCCTTTCTGCGTCCTGCTTCACAAAAACAAGGACATATGTGTATGAATTGCATTGAGGCCACGAGGTAATTATATGTCTGAACTAGTGTGGCTCTTTGTGGTAATGTCAAGTCTCATATCCAGTCAGGATTAGTTATGTTTGTTGGATCATCCAAGGATATGGGATCAGATTAAATCAGTCTGGCTGCAACAACCGACTTAAGTAAATGTGTTTAGCAGTTCACCCCCCCCCCCCATTTCCTGCCTCCCTCCTTTCTCTGCTGAGCAATTGCTTCCCCAGGTGGCTGATTGTGTAGCTGCCTTTGAACGGAGCAGGTGTTTCTTACAGTGGAGACTTTCCCCCTGGTGACACGTGTTGTATGCAGCTGCAGCGAGCAGGTTGATTTCTCTCATTTTGTCATCTCTGAGGTAAACATCTATGATGCAAGAGCTTTATTTCATGGTTGGGGGACTGTGTCGCTGATTTCGACAGCTCGGCTTGATGCACGCTCTGACGGGGAGCTGACCGCTCCTCTTGCCACAATAACCACTTGAACGAGGCGCTGGCTTTTCCCCGAAGCGCAATACAGCCTGACTAATTACAAACAAGAGGTAGAGAAGCTGGCTGATTCCTGATGCTGCACTGCTGCCAAGAGTCACCAAATGACTCCGATTTAAACTCAAAGTATATCCTGTTGGCAGACATCCTCTACGTTATTTCATCAGTTGAAATGTGTTTACGCTGAGTTTCTGCAAGAATAGAACTTCCAGTAGGAAACGACTGACAGTATTATTGTATACAGTAAGGACACGGCTAGTTGTAAATGTTTATTTAACTGTGTTTTATTGGCTATTTCAAGAGAACTTTCCATAAAAAGACTTTATAAGCTGTAATTAATGGTTTAATTAATCACTTCTAGTTAATTTACAGCCTTTGATCCCTGTTAATAATTGTAGAGCTCTTTGTGTTGTTGTCCTTAATAAACGTCCAGTTACCTGAAGCCTATTCTGACACACAGCGGTCCGCCTCTCACCTCCACTCTGCCCAGCTACTGTGGGCCGCTGGCGAGCTGTCTGACCAGCCCCCAGGCCTACGAGGTGAGTGTCCACACGCACAAGCACAAAAACGCAGCATGCAAACAAACAGTGACGCTCCTACATGACCAGTGATCTGTGAAGAGTCCTCGGTCACACTGCAGAAACTGTAAAAAAAAAAAAAAAAAATCTGCTTCCTGCATGTTGTCCAGTCAGATGTTTGTAAAGAGTTGTTCTAAAATTTTGGTCCAAACTGTTTTTTTCTTTCTTGCCGAGAGTTAGGTGAAGAGAGTGAGATGAGGTCAGCCGGATGTAAACAAAACAAACTCTTTATTTATTTTCATAGTTTATTTTTATAGTTTATTCTCCAAATTAAGAATGGAAACTAAAAAAACATTAACAGGAAAAACAGCACTTTAAGAGGTTTTGTCTTGACTCGTTGCTGCAAAAATACATTCTGTCTCCATTTCAGAGGGTTTGAAACAATAAAGTGCAAGTCAACCTTTTGAGGTTTGTATAATTGAAAGAAGCGTGTCTGCAGTGGTAGGAAACCCCATCAATCACAAGCCTTTTTATCAAGCTGTGGATCATGGATGCTATTAATGGTAATATACCTCAACTCACCAGCTACCAGGAAACTGAAGCACCACTCTTCCAGGAAATCTGGGGCTCATCCGCCTCGGGCAAGATGCAGAAAAAAAGATTTGCTCTTCAATGCAGATAAAAAGGGGTGAAATATGTGGATACTAAGCTTGCGGTGTGAGACCAACTGTTCTCCCAAACTATGCTGAAAAGAAAGAAAAAAAAAGGAAACAAAATGTAGATGGATCTTAAATACTATCATTAGCTTTATGTTGGGAAATGTTTTTCTGCTCCAAATCTGTGGTCTCATGACAATGCGCTCATCAGTCTTGATTAACAGGTAGATTAGATTAATTTAAACTGGTTGTTTGGTTAGCAGAAGACAGAAAATCCAACGTGATGGGACATTCTGTACGTCCTTCAGATCTCAACGAAGCCATCCAGATAATAGAGCTCACAATTTGAACAACGTTGTAATGGATAAAAACACAATATAATATCGACTTCCTTCTCAATTGCTGCTTTATTTTAGCTCTGACTGCTATGCTATTAGCTAACTAGCCACTAAACCAAGAAACGTCACCTGTCACATTTACATTGCACACCATCAGAAGAAAACACAATCTGAAAGTGCAAAAACAATCTGAAAACACAACACGAAAATGCCGCAATCTGTTTTTAGTTCCCAGTGAGTCACTCCACTTCCTTGTTTGTATGTGCCTGTTACCATAACAGCATCCGCTGTCTTTATGCTAAACTGAGCAGCTGCTGGCTGTATCTTCACGCACAGCGTGGTGTAAACAGATCTGGCTACCCGACTATATTCAGTAAATAGACAGGAGACAGAATATCGATTCATTCAACTTCTCTTCTAACTCTCGGCAAGAAAGCAAAGAAGTTCGCGTCCCAAACTTTTTATTTAAAGACACGTGAACTGACATTTTCCAAGCTGTGATCCCGTTACATAAATCTATTATAATAAATGTCGTTTGGGTTGACGAGCTCATCGCACCCGTCAAATAAAACCGCTTTTGACCTTTTTTAAAGTGGCCAGCATCGAACCAAGAGTTGTGTTTTCAGTTTTCAGAACACAACATTTTTGTTTACATTTTGGATCTGGTTAAGTTGTAATTGATTCTTGTTATTATTTTCTTCTTTAAGAGTCTTTTTTTCTGGGAACAGTGATTACCCTAAAAATACTGTAGAAAATACAGTATGCACAAAAACCTTGTGCATCTCAAAGTGTTCTTTCCTTCCCCGTGTTCAGTTCGGACTCGCTGCCTCAGGGAGGCTCTCCGTGAATACTGAAGGTTGCTCTCTCAGGAGAATTGTAATATGGTCAAGTATTCTCAATGCCTGCCAGTAATCGCACAAAGAAGCGAGGCCTTCAGCAAGAGAGAAAATGGACGGTCGAGAAGCCTTTTTGCATTCAGTGGGCACAAAAGGCCCTTTTCAGTGGTACCTCAATGATGACCACTGTTCTGAAAGACACTGCGCTCTGATATTTTAAACACAGAAACAGCCATTGAGGGCACGGTCACACTTGGATTCACTCTGGCAAATTCCCATTTTCACTTCATGTGAAACACTTGGACATGGAGGCTTTTTTTTTTTTTTTTTTTTCATTTCACAGTAACCCACAGAGACCTTCACTGTGGGGATAGAAAATCCATATTGCATTTCTCTACTGCACAGTACAAATATGTTATCTCTAATTTAATTCTAATTCCAAGAAAGTAAAGTTCTGTCTCAAGTTCAGCATCCACAAATGTTTTCCAGGCCTGGTTGGTTGCCGTCGGGCTGCCTGCCAAGCGGGTAATGAATTTAGGTGGTTTGTTCATAAAATCAGGGCCATCCAGAGCTCTGTGTTGTCAAATGGGAAGAGACCGGATTAAATAAAGCTCCCTGCCTGGTCCCTCTTCGGTTATGGATATTATGAAATGTGGTCAAATAGAGCAGATTTTGATTCCTTCTGACCGTGAAATTGTGCAACATTTAAAACATGGTGGTAGAAAATACACTTCAAGCTGGATATCCATCCATTTTTGGAAACTTGACCAATTTAACTTGATTTATTCATCGTTCTAGAAAACAAAAGGCTCATGAAAAGACCAAACCCAACTCTCCATTAGTCCGCCTCTTAATGCATCCCTAATATCTGCGGCACTCAGCTTTGAGCTCATTGGTTCCTACTAAATACTTTAATCTGGAGAAATGGGTCACAAATATATAGTTTCATTTTCTAAAAAGGCCAAACAGTTTTGTTAACAACAACAAACAAACAGCAGCACTAAAATGTGGATTTCTCTGGGACTCTTTTCAGCTGCATATTAATGCTCCCTTTGTGCTCTGGTGACTGTTGTACTGCAGCAGGGTGCTGTGTGGTGTTCAGGATGACAGTTGTGTTACTATTTTAATTAAGGGTGTGACCGTTTTTAACTCCACAAAATACCTGATGGATGTACTTGCAGACTTTTCCTCTATTTCCCTTCCAAGTTGGAGTAAAACAATTATGTAATCCCTGCAGTGACCTGACATTAACTCATCCCGGGGGACATGGGTGGACTATTGATTGTCAGCCAGTCAATTAGAGCAGCGGTAACCTCATGTTGTAGAGCTCTCCGACCCGAATGCAACATGTGCTTTCAACTTTTGATGACTCATGTCCTTTTTATACCCGTGAGCTCGTACACTCGTTCACTGCCAGTTGCTGTGATATTAAGCAACTTGTGGTTTCCTGTTTGTCTTTAATCCAGATGCAGCTGCACAAGTCACTAAGAGAAAGTCTCCTGTCCTCCCCTCTGTAAATCCACAGTGTCCCTTATGAGCCTTTGCGCTGTTGATGTCAGCGTGTTCATCTGTTCACACCACGTGTCCCACATCTGTGAGCATGTCATCCTCATGTTTCCCCCCCCCCCCATGTTCCACTCTGAAATCTGCTTTCAGAACCACGAGCAGCTGAGAGATCCCGACTCTGACCTCATCCGCAGCGACGCCGACCTGACCTTCACGTTCGGCGACACCGCCATCACGGCCAACGGGGCGTCCGGCGCCGGGGCGGACGCCGCCGGGGGCTCGGGCTGGAGCGTGAACGGGAAGAGAAGCGGCAGCACATCGGAGGAGGCGCTGGAGCGTGAGCTGGACTCCCGCGAGCAGGAGCTGCTGAGCCGAGGCACGCGCCTGGTTTTCCCCATCGAGGATCACATCTAACCGCTGCCTCTCCTGCCTGACCTGACCCCCAGACCGCCTTGCCCCTCAGCTCTCCACAACAGAGAGCGTCCAGTCCTTCAGATACAAGACAGATTGGAGATATGGGAGCAGACAGGAGGGGATGGTTCAGTCTGAGCTCCCTCTCGGCCCCGGCAGCAGAGCTACTGGAGCATTTCATCCTTATTTAAAGAGATGGAGTTTACTCTCCAGGAGACACGAGTCCTCTGGAGCGTCAGGAGTGGAAATCTGCACTTTTGAACTTTGTGTGTTCAACTCGAGTGATGAAGAAGTAGATGAAAAAAAAAGTCACTGTCTCTCATCATGTGATCTGACCAGTATGTCCTCACAGGCCACCAGTCAGCACTGACAAAATGCCAAGAGCCTCCTTTGTGGTCCCGACCCATCTCGATGCGGCACAGAGGCCGCGCAGACCAAACATTAACAGTTTATAGATAGAAAAGAAGTTCTTCAGTCAATTTGTGCCGCTCACGAGACGCTGCTAAGTTTGTGAAAATGTCCACTGTTTCACACAAAAAGCATCGCTGCAGAAGAGATTGTGAGGAGCACACAGCGAGGGTGTTTCCGTCTCAGCCACCACAGCCGGTCATGGGTGATGAATGTGAGCATGTAAATAGCTACAGTGCTGAGCTTTGTTCATCTTCAGTGGGACAGCTCCTTTCAGTGTATTACACCCATGACTGTTACGGACAGCATCTCTGTGTATAATTACACCAATAAGTGTTTCAATGCTAATATTATTATTTCCTGTGAAATAATGCTGATTTCTCAAAACTTTAGAGTTAGGCTTGAAATATGCAGTTTAGCAGCACCAAAATAAAAAGCAGACCTTCATCGTATTTTTGAATCTTTTGCACACACAAAAAAAAAAAATCAGTATTGTCTACTAATATAAAGAATGTTTCAAATGATTAATCTGCTGATGATTTTCTTGATTACTTAAGTCCAATTCATGTTTTACAGATAAAGGTGAAGCAGTCAAAAAACTAAAATATGAATGTAATTACCTTACATGACAAAGAAAGAAGAAAATCATCACATTGGAGAATCAACAAGAACCAGTAACCGTCTGTGATTTTTGATTGAAAAATGACTGAAATGACTCATTTCAATTGGTCGATTAACCAACTAACCAGTTCATTGTTTCAGCTCTACATGTAAGCGACATGCTGCATTGAGGTCTTGAAGCACAGTGTCAGAAAAGCTGCAGCTACCAACATGATTTCACCTGTTTAGCTGTAGACTCAAGTAGACAAACGTTAAGACCGGGGAAACTCAGAGTCTAAACTAAAAAAGAGATTATTAAAAGAAGTGCATACACCTGCATCAGCAGCGTGTATACACGTAAACATGGTGCCTCTGCTCTGTTTACCTCGTATATTAACCTCAATATATAAAATCATGAAATCATTAACTTAAACTCCTAATTTACTTTTGTTACTTGGAGCTTTTACTTATTTAAAGGACTGCGTTTACATGTGTCTGCGTACATTTCATCCAAAAAAGAATATCAGAAGACTGATTTCATCCATGATGCAATGCTTTGTCAATGTTTTTTTAAAAAAATTATGATTAAGCAATAGTTAATGATACTGTTTTGAGAAATCTGTTAAATGTGAAGCCAAAGCCAGGAGCGCTGTTAGCTTAGCTTAGCTTAGCACAAAGTCTGGAAACAGAAAAACAGCTAGTTTGTCCAAAGGTTACAAAATCTACATGCCAGCACGCGTAAAGCTCAGAGATTAATATGGAGTTTGTTTAACCTGTACAAAAATTAAAGAGCAAAATCAGTAATTTTCCTTTTTTCAAAAGGTTTTGAATTAGACTGTTAAAGATAGCCTACATTTCATTTAGTTTTTTAAAGTTCCCCTCCACTAAAATAATGCTTTCTTGGATCTTTGAGTTTCAGTCCACAGAACAATGTCTGTGCAAAGGTTGACACTTGAAAAGGCTGTTTTCATGTTCATTTCTCTGTATCTAAAATGCGAGTTTGAGGCGTGTACCTGTGAGGAAGATTTGTGACATCACAACTAGTTCAGTTGATCGTGGTCCAATCAGCAGCTTACGAAAGTGTGATGTGGAAACTTGAATCCTGCATCGTACATACAAAGAGAGTAAAGGTTTGGAGATGTAACAGACATCTTCTATCCGATGGTCAGACATTTGAAATGAAAAATATTTAGACGTATGATTGTGCGTGTTTTTTTTTTAGGTTTAGATGTAATTCTAAGATTCTTTCTGGAAAAAAACATCAGACACAATTTATTACTCAAAGCAGAGTATTTTTTTTATATATACTTAAAATACATGAAGGGGATCTTCAACCTCTGCTAGCTGCGTCCCTGTTTCCTGTCTTTATGCTAAGCTAACACGCTGTATAGGCTTATATTTACCGGACAGATGTGATGTAATATCAACCTTCTCATCTAACTCTCTCTTTGAAAGCTAATAAATGTCAAACTATTTCCTTTAACTCACTGTGCACCTACTCGACATCATTTCATTTATGTCTTTGACAGCTGCTGTACATGAATAATGCTCACGCTTCCCTAAGCTTTTATTGCAGGCAACCCGACTGCCCATTTTCATGAAAATACAGCTCTTTTATAATAAATAGGGACACAGTATGTTCTCTTGTTTTGGTATCAAACTAATGCACGTTGTCTCCACATTAGATGGATTGTTGCATTTGCATACAGTGTGGCATCATTTGACTTGTTTGCACAGCTCCTACCGGCTGTCGTTACCTGTTTTAGATGAGATAAATGGCTCGACTTCAACATGCAACCCTATGACAGGAGCCTTCAAATTTCACTCTTCGCATTAGTCTTAGTTGCTGTTTCCCACAACAGACCACTGTTTTTGTTGTTTTCCTCCAGATTGATTAGCATCACTCCTCATGAACTTAACAGCTGGTGAAACCATCACTTCCCTCTGGGAGGAGGAGGAGGAGGAGGAGGCCAGTCATCTGACCCGCTCCCCGTTTTAAATTCAGCACGTGTCACCTTTTGTTTCCCCCCATTTCGACTGCACGCAGCGGGCTGCTGCCTTTATGTATGAGTGCACGTGGGCGGGTGTGAAAGGCGTGATTGTTAAAGTAGAATCTGAGGCTTTCACACCGGGGGAGAAGTTTTACAGCTCACCTCCAGGAGGAAATGAATCCAGTTATGTAAGCTGCATGTCGCCTTTAAAGTCACAAGCACTGTGAAGCTGCGATCGCTGTCTGAAATCCCCTGACGATAGGGAACATTGAAATAACCACTTGTTCACCATTTTGTCCCCAGCCTGAAGACACTTTATCTGCATACACACAGCAGACAGTGTCTCTGGACTATTAAACAAAATCTGACAAAGCTATGATTTCTGCTCATATCTCCGGGGAATTTTCCCACATGTTCTGCGGTATCGACTAATAAAAGTGCAGAAAACTTCACAACATGAACTCACGTCGGTCTACGACACGCTAACTAGAATTTTTCTCGAAGACGTCGGAGCACTTTATGGACAGCAATATCCCGGACGACGGCCGCGGACAAATAAATGAGCAGAGTTTGGCACTTTACCTCGAGCAGAGGAACACCAGTGGGACTCTTATATAACCTTCATGTGCACTCACTCACTCTCCCCGTCTTCTTACAGACTGTTGTGCTGTCAGTTGTCTTGCCGGCTAAATTTAAATGCTCTCTGTACCTGAGAAATATGAGATGTAGCCCAATTGTCAATAAGTGCACCTGTTGTTTTCTCGTAGCAACCGGCTGCCAAGTTCTTTCTGCCATGATCTGCATGTTGACATGTTAATAAAAATCATCAACTTCTGAGCCACCCAGTTGTGTGTTGGTCCTGTCTGAGAAACCTTCACAGGAAGTCTCTTTAGTGTTTAAATGGAACTGATAAGTATTGATAACTTAGAGTTTTTAGTTCCTAAATATACTGCATTCATATATCAGCTTGTGTGTGACGTACGAAATCCCCCGATATTTCATAATACACGTACATAATACATTTTGATGACGTGTCCAGTTTAAGAGTGACACACTGTCCTTCATGGGTGTTTATGGGGCCATATTCAGTCCCATTGTATTTTTAACTTGGGACCTGTGTACAACACAAACCTCATTCAAACTCCAAAGTGCCCATCGCTGCCCACTAATCAGCTGCAGGTGTATTCATTATGATGAGACGCAGTTTATGAGTTATGATGGGGCACATTTAAGTCTATGGAGGCCAAATCAGATCAACTGCATGTAAAGTAATTCGATCCGATATCATGCCAAAGCATGCAATAAAAATCAGTACAGCAGACCTATTCTATCAATACTGCTGATATATCTGTTGACATGCAAGTGGGTGCCTTCACATGCTGTAACTTTGAGAGATATCTGTAACCGTTAATGACAAAATATTCTGTGTACTCTCACTAATCTTCCAATGCAGACATCTTGCTTCAACATTGAGTCAGTGTCACGTCTTTACTCACCTACGTGTGAAAAGTAAATGGCCACTGAAACCACGTGGTTAGGTTCAGGAAAAGATCATGGCTTATGTTAAATGTGACACGGTCACACATTGATTAGGTTTATGAATCAAAACTACTTCATTTAAGTCAGTTAAATACGTTATGTTACTTAAAATAAATCCACCTTTTGCCAGTGCTCATGGACTGGAGCACTGGCCTCTCAGGTGAAAGTCTGTTTTGTTCTGTCAAATGATCCCTGACCTCATTACGTGGACTTCATCACTCTTTCTACTTCATAACGTGACCTCCTTCTTCAACCCTCTTCAGACATGCGAAGCAAAACGTGACACTGACACGGTATTCTCTAGTGGCTTGAAGTGGGTGTTACACGCTGCGGCGCGATACTGGGCTGGGTGATTATGGTGAATGAATGGGTTAATAATAACATACTGCTAATATATTATAGTTTATGGACGCCTGTTTGACATCATTAAATTTTAAGTTTCAAAATGCACACTAATGGACACTGATCATCTTGGACTTAGAGCATTATGATGCCGTTTATGATCATTAAAAGTCAACTACGAGATGTGTTTTAAAGCTCCTGTTCACTCCAGGTGGATCAATAACTCAGCCAGTATAATAAGATAAATTAATTCTTGTGTTTATAAAGTAGTCTATGACTCAGGATTAATGTGCGTAGCAGTCACACACATTCACTTCAGCTTCTCTAGTTTTTACTCTTTTATTTCAGTCAGTTTAAATTCTTTGACAGGAGAACTTCTTCCACCCGGAACCGTTTTTACAGAACCAACTTGTGAAGTTGAACACATGGATGTTGGTAAACGTTTCACCCCATCTGCAGCACATCCTCAACCAGAGGGACATCACAGTATTTTACAAAGTTTTAGACGAAAACTACAAACAGCAGGTAACAAGAGGAGTCAGTACTGTCTGTTGTTTTTGTGAAAAACTGGCTAAGAAGTTCAGCGGCAGAGGACAGAGGCAGCTCTCCAAGAAGTCTGTAGGATATCAGAAGATTTCACACCCATGTGAGTGTTTTGTCAACGGGGTGCTGCAGCTGTCCAGATTCCTGAGGGGCCCGGGGGTGGAACAAAAGCTCCTCAGCCAGGCCTCTTCTCAGGAAAATACAGTAGCTTCTCCTCTGAATGCTCTACATTAGCACTGTTAGTGAGCCAGCTGCAGTTTAGTATTAGTAATGCTCGAGCTTACTGCCACGCTTAGTCATAGGACGGATAAGTCGCACAGGTGAGAGGATGTCACGGCGCTGCCGCCCTTGGATCCCCGGCAAGTCATCTCCCGAGAAGGACCCACCTCTGGGTCTTTTTATGGCCATTGCCTGCAGGGGATTTGAGGAAGGATTAGCGCTAGTAAAAGGACAGAAGGACAGAGGCCAGCCAGTGAAACGGCAGCACAGACCAGTCTTGTCCTCTCTTATTTTATCCTCCTCCTCACATTCTCTCTATCTGACCCTGATGGTGTCAAACAGAGAACACTGTGAAAAAAAAAAAGCTGCCTTCTCCTTGTTTCCAGTTCATCTGTCCGTGATTGGCTTCTCTTTCCACTTGGATTTTTGTCCAGTTCATCGACCCGGCTCGGCTGGAGGGAAACAACCTGAGTGGCCTGCTTAAGAACTCCTAGTGGGCCACATTCCAGCTTTTTTATTCCAGCGTTCGCCTTCAGCCTTGAATAAACCAGGACCCTGGAAGAGAGAGAAAAAAAAAAAGTCATTTGACGATTCAAATAAAATCCTTACATTATGACACAGCTGCAAAGAGAAACAGATGCAGGAACATAAGGCCTACACACATTCAATAGGATTAATAATCCTATTGAATGTGTGTAGGCCTTATGTTCCTGGTCCTCTCTGTCAGTGCTGTAGGGTGGATGCAGTGGGGGGGGGCTCCACCCTACATGTGTGCGGTGCTGACGGCTTGCAGGCGGCCCGGCTGGAGAGGGCCGTGCTTGTGAAGGCCTGGTGGTGACAGCCTGGTTGTAATTCCCCCCCGGGAGCTCCATCCCATCACGGAGCGCCACATACAATGATCTCCTTCTTGATAGCACAGTCTGAGGCCCCGGTGACTCGCTGCCAGACCCCCCTGCTGTCCATGAGAGGGACCCGCCGTTGCCAGGGACCAAACAATGAGGCCTCTATTAAACAGCAGATCAGTCGCTCATTAAAAGGAGGGAGAAATGCGACGGTAACGAAAATCAGTTACAGTGGTGTCTATTGTGTTTAAATGTCAATGTTGGAAAATGATTACAATAATTTTCCCCCCTTTGGAGCATTTATGTATATGTTTAAAAAAAAAAAAAATTTGATCTAATCTCAAAACACATTTGTCTTTGAAAATCTATCATGTGATTCATAACTCAGTGAGACAGTTAAAGAGAAAGCTCTGTGTTAAAAAAAAGCAACAGTACAACCGCGACGTATATTATTAACAGTACATCATTATCTGAGCAACAGTTGATATGAGGGAGGACTGTGATGAGAAAACTAAAAATGAAGATGATCAACAGGTGGATTCGACTAAAAACTGCATGTGGCTGTTTACAGGCAAAAACAAATCCAAAATAAATGACGAGTTGTGATGTCACAAAATCAAACTGTTGTTCACGTCTTACAAAGAAGTTTCTTTCCTTCAGCAGATGCAAGCTGTAATAACAGCCTTTTAGTGTCCAACTGTGCACATACATCATGCTGCACAGTGAAAGGCGAACATTCAAGGGAGGTAACAGCGGTCGGGGAAGAAGTACGGAAGATGGTTAGTGCCACTAAAGAAAAAGAAAAACGGATCAGGTTGTAAAGTGAAAAGCTTATTGTTATAACAAGATGTTTTTCAGGTTAAGACAACATGTTTGTCGTGTTATGAGAAGATATTTTCAGGTTATTATGACTAGATCACATTATTACAATAGACTCATCTTATAACAATATACGATTTATCTTGTCATCACGTGAAACTATGATGTAATAATTTGGTGCTGGAGGGAGGTGATTATGCCCCTGAGCTGATCAGTGAGAATCAATGAGAAATGACTCCACCTGCAGAGTGTGACTTACCCGATCCGTATTTCTTTTTCTGGCGTGGCAGCAATATGCTTCTGTAATGAAGTATTCTACTTCTACTTCAGTAAAAGCAGAAATTTCACAATGAAAATGTTCGCTTTCAAGTGAAAGAACTGCCTTCATATTTTGACTTGTACAGAAGTAAAAATGTTTTTTTACTTAAGTATCAAAAGTAAAAATACTTCTTATGCAAAATGGACCAATTTAGGGTGTTATGTTATTCGTATCATACATAAATACTGGAATATTACTTCATTGACATGTACATGTCAGCAGAAGAAGGAAGCAGAATGGAAGTGTTTGAGTAAATGTACATAGATACATAAAACCACTGTGTAACAATAAGCCACTGATGTTAAGGGTGGTGGGAGGCTTTCAAAAACATTAGATCCAATTGTGTTGTGGTTTTCTTGCTGAATCGTGTGGATAAATGTGAGTCTGTTGTTCCCCACAACAACAACTCTGGTTTTAATTTGCCTCAGTCGGAAGAAGGTCGAAGGTCACGCAACCACAGAGCAGAGCAGCAGACTTCCTGTGCTAACAGGAGCGCAGGTTGAAAACAGCGGTAGAAGAAATCGGCAGATCGTTCACCGACGAAGTACCACGACAGCAATGTAAAAATACACCATTACAAATAGAAGTTCTGCATGAGAAACTCTACTGCAGTAAAAGGGCAGAAGTATTAACAGAAAAATGTGCTGGTTTGGTCCCTCTGACTGATTTATTATTGTACAGTATATGAAATACAGTATTAGCTTATTGATACCGAAGCATCAGTGTTTAAGCACCATGTTGCTGTGTAGTTTCTGCAGGTGGAGCTGGTTTGAACTACTTCATATACAGACAGCAGATCAATCGGAGGGTCATCAGATGATTTCACGGGAGAGGAAATAAGAAAAGGCAAAGTTCCTATTCACAAATTTGTTTTCAGTTTGTGGACTTTATCTCTCATCTCTGATTTCTGTGGAGTTATCAGATCATTAGAGGATTTACTGAAATGAAACCATGTCAGAAGTGTGGAGGGGAAATAAATGACTGTTCGGTGGAATTCTTAACAACTCGACATCTGAAGTGTGACCTCGACACCAAGACATCAGAAGACAAAAAGGTTGGAAACCACTGGGTTCATCTTTAACAACCTGTATTTAAAAAGCTTGGTATTTCAACCACTGAGTCACATCATCATCATCACCTGACAAGAAAAGCTGTCAGATAAATGTCATGGAGTAGAAAGTACAACTAGTCCCCAGAGTGGGAGTATAAAGTGGCATCAAATGGAAATACTCAGGTAAAGTAAAAGTACCTCAAAAATGTACTTAAGTAAATGTAGTTTCGACCACTGGTTGAAAACTAGGTGAGTGAATGTACACAGGACACTCTTCTCTTGTGTTTTACCGTTTGAACGTGATTTCCTTTCTCACCTTGACCCCACTGATCCCTCTGTGGAACATCCTCATGTTTCTTTGTCCACGCTGTTCTTCTGATAGCCCAGCTGCCTCATCACTTCGCTGCAGTAGGCCTCCACCTGATCGATCTGCTCCACATTGAGCCGCTCCCTCCACGCATATATCGCCTCTTTTGCGTCCCTTGATGATATCAGGAAGGGCTTGTCTGATGAATACCCCTGACCGTGCGTCATGTTCAGCGCGAACTTCTCCAGAGCCGGGGAGGTGGAGAGGTTGGAGAAGCGGTAGAGCCTCTGCAGCTCCTCCATGGGGTGCTGGACCAGGTCCTCGTAGCGGATGCGCAGGTAGTTCCTCCTCACCCACGGAGGCGCGTTCATCACCAGCATCATGTCGCTGAGCCAGTTGTCGCAGATGAGCTCCATGGCGCTGGAGACGTAGTTCTCCGCCCGGTTCACCCTGTTGCTCGGCACCAGCAGCCGCTTGTACTTGTCCGTCTGCTTCTTGCTCCTCAGCACCTGGATGCTCTCCTTCACCAGGGCCTGTTTGGACTTCAAGCGCGAGTTGTGCACGGCCCTCGGGTCTCTGAAGAGCTGAATGATCTGGAGGTTGATCGCGGGGTCTTTCATCAAAGGAACCAGCGTGCTTAGGTCCAAAACGCGGACTCCTTTGATCACCATCACCGGGTACTTCTTACACTCCCTCTCCAGCTCCCTGATGTCCCTCTTCTGGCACTTTGCGCATCGGTCCTCTTTTACCAGGCCGATTTCTTGACGCTTGTGCGCGTCGCACAGCGGCTCCGAGCATATCACCTTGTTCATTTTCCACCCGAATATGAACGACGTGGTGATATTTTGCGAACCAGCGTAAAGTTTGAGGACGGAGAAGTCACAGCGGTACAGGGCGTTCATCATGTCCCGCACTGCGCCCTGGAGACTGCCCGCATCCCCGGGGTACAGAGCCTGCCAGATGTGCCACATGGGCTCGTACAGGTAAAACACATCGGGGTGCTGGTTGAAGAGCTCCCCCAGAAATGAGGAGCCAGTCCTCCAGGTGGCGTGCAGGTAGATGTGTATCCGAGACTGGCTCCTGTTGACTGCGTACTCCATCCCCTCGCTGCCGTTCACTTTATAGCCCTTATCCCACAGAAGCGCCACCGTGTTCTCCAAATCTGGGCATCTGGACTGTTGCAACGGCGCGTGTTTCGAGGATTGGACGGATTTATCCCGGTAATCTAACACGTACGGGATTATCAGCAGTAAACCTGAATATGCCAGAATTAAAATCAAGTATTTCTTGTGTAGCCTCCTCTTCATTTCCTTTCGCCTGAGAGAGGGCTGCCCAGCTTCTTCTCCGGAGCGTCGACTCAGCGCTTTGTGAGGCACCGTGGCTGCAACAGTAAAGTTATGAGTGGAGGGTTTAGCCACGCCCCACTGACGACAAAATTAACAGATTTATTTCCATTGCTGTCCGCACAAATTAAATCTTTAAATGCTTCCCGGTTAACAAAAAATAAATAAATTAAAAACCCGTTTCAAAGTAGGCGAAGTACATTTCCCCAGTTTCTTTGTGAACTTGTCTTAAAACTACGCAGACTGGAGGAGGGGCATCCTTAAATTGGAAATCACAAAGAGCCTTGAAGGAAAGAGGCTCCAACAGATACCACCAAGCGTAACCCCGCTGGGGTGCAAAGGATTATGGGAGATAAGTGAGCTATAAGTGATCCTTTCGAGTAGTGGAGCGGTCAGCGGTGTTTTCCTAACACTTAACGTATAGCTTCTTTTTTTTTTTTTTTTTTTTTTGCTGTGTGAAATGACAGTTTTAAACACGTGTTTACATAAAAACGACAAAATATCAGCAATTTAAAATCTTACTTTGATATCGCGCGTGCGCACTCGCCCTCGTTTGCTGTGGTAGGAAAGCGCGGCGCAGGAAGGATCGGTGGAGAGGACAGCTGGAGAGGACAGCTGGAGAGGACAGCTGCAGCCTGCGCGCCTTTACGATAAATGGCACATTTTTAACGTGTCTTCGGCGGAGCTCGATGCGCAGCGCGCAGACCCACTCGGCCAGCTGCAGGACAGACAGACAGACAGACAGACAGGGAGACAAGGGAGACAGACAGGGAGCTGCTAGTTTAAGCTAACTGCAGCACCAGTGTCAACATCAACATGGCATACTGGAGCACCTTCGAGAAGGAGACCGAGAGAGAGACGAAGAAGTTGATCAGCTGTGTCAGCGGGGTCGAGGATGAGGAGGACCACAACTTCCAGCAGGCGCTGAAGTTCGCCTGGTCAAACTTCAAGTGAGTCAGCTATCGACAGGATGGGAGACCAGCTGGTCGGCTGCTAACCCAAATGTTAGCAAGCCCCAGACGGTGAATAATAATCACCTGTTTTCTTGGCAGGTTTCATCGCTATTTGGACGTCGACAGTCACAAAGTTCAACGCAGTATAAGCGGGTGAGTGAGTTTGTGGTGCTCGTTGCTCCTGCATCGTCATTTTGCAGAGGCACAGTGGTGTTTTATGGTGTTATTATATTACTCGGGGGGGTCTATGGGAGGGAGTGTCACCTGGAGAGTTTCTCTAAGTTCATAACATTTTAAATTTAAAGCAACATCTTCAGAAGCTACCTATTTATTAATAGTAACGTATTTTACATTTTTGCACTACGTGACTCAGGGAAGCGCTTTGCTGTTTTTTGTTTAAATTGTTTTTATACAATCACATTAAAGATACTTGACTTGACTTGAAGCTCAATATTCCATTTACACACAACTTTAGGAAAAAAAAACACTTTCTGATTAGAAGTTGTAAAGAACTTCATTAAATTCCTTCAGCAAAAAAAAACCCTTTATGTCAATGTGTTAGTGGAGCCACACTGAGTTTCCCCAGTTGTCTTTCCTGTTTCTCAACACTGCCTTGCGTAATTTTTTTTAAAAAGTTTTTGTTCATTTTGGTAATATTTTTGTTTTTGTTTTAATCATTGAAAAATCTGTTGAGAGGTTTTCTGGATTGGGACCTCTCTTCTCCTGTGGGTTGTAGCCCTACAGTACATATATCTGTTAAAGTCCTGTCTAGTCAAATCACATCACTGCCATTGATTCTAAAAGTTAGATAAGATTCAGAGGGCACTAATGCCGTATTGAAATAAAATTCCAAGATAAAATCTGCCCCTGGAGGCACAATTTTCCATATTATCTGAAGAATCCTCCACCTGGTCATTTGCACGATGCTGTATCTGCCATGTTTTCCAGAATCTACGAAAAGCTCATGGTCCACTCGGACCTGAGTAAAGCAGGAAGCTGGATGAGACTGACTGAAGAATTCCTTAACTCACCTTTACCTAATACAGATGAAACAAAGGTAATGAACAGACATGGACTGACTGAAATTAACCTCATGAGTGCAGGGAGGGTCTATAAAATAACACTGACTTCACTGGCAAAGTCACAGCATCATGAAAATAGATATACACTTTATATAGCAAATTGTGCTATTTTCTACTTTGTATCCACAAAGCACAGTTTCTTTGTATGTTTTTCCAGACTGATGCTCACTACAGCATACTGTCGCTGCTGCTCTTCTTATCGGGGTCCCCTTCAAACACAAACTTTACAGAGCGACCCAGGGTGAAGGAGGCCGGTGAGTTTGTTTCAGAAATAGTTTGACTAATACATAGTGTTATAAAACTCTGACATGTTTGTGTTAATCATGATATCTTCAATTCACGTGTGTGCAGAACCAGAGGACAACTTTGACTGGGTTAAATATCTGATGGAGGGTGAGGAAATAGACATCGGGCCTTTCCCAGATACCCCTGTGAGTAAATCAAACCCACCTTTTATGAACATGAATGCCACACATGCAGTTGAACAGACATAAAGCAGTGCCCCATGGAGTTTGAATGGACGTCTATCTGGTCTGTAGGAGTGGTCTGAGGAGGAGAGCGAGGATGATGACAGTCAGCAGCCAATCAGCAGGGACGACTCTGGGATCCAGTTGGACAGAACGCCCCAGGAGGACCAGGACAACACCAACAAGACGGTTCCAGTCACGTGGACAGGTAGGAACCACTTACACTGCAAAATGGTCATAATGATGGAAAGTAGACTGTGGGAGTCTTTATGGTTCTGGAATAATGAGACAGGACCAGAATAAGCGTCTGCATGTCTGTATTAAATCTATTTTTAAATCTGTCTTTCCAGTGGGAGAGCCAGACGCCCGGGCCTGGCTTGAGCAGCATGTAGTGACGCCATACTGGGTGGTTCACGCTCCTCGCTTTCCTCACAGCTTGCATTTACACTCCAACTTGCTCAACGTATGGTAAGACTTCATTTGTTGTGAATTCCCTCAGAGTATGGAATTATTTTTTGACAAACTATATAAAATGCTGAACGTCAACGTCATCGCACTTAGACATCCCCGCTGGTTGCTGATCGGTCCACCCTTCAGAGTGGCTGTGAAAACATGAATGTAAACAGTGTTTCCAGACTGAAATCACAGCAGACAAAACTGAAGAGTACAACCGTTAGACCTTTCAGAGAGGTCCTTGTGTATCATCAGAGGTTCTTGTGTATCATCAGGAGGTTCTTGTGTATCATCAGAGAGGTTCTTGTGTATCATCAGAGGTTCTTGTGTATCATCAGGAGGTTCTTGTGTATCATCAGAGAGGTTCTTGTGTATCATCAGAGAGGTTCTTGTGTATCATCAGGAGGTTCTTGTGTATCATCAGGAGGTTCTTGTGTATCATCAGGAGGTTCTTGTGTATCATCAGAGGTTCTTGTGTATCATCAGAGAGGTTCTTGTGTATCATCAGAGAGGTTCTTGTGTATCATCAGAGAGGTTCTTGTGTATCATCAGAGAGGTTCTTGTGTATCATCAGAGAGGTTCTTGTGTATCATCAGAGGTTCTTGTGTATCATCAGGAGGAGCCTCATGTACCACCAGCGGTACACGTACCTCAGTTTGGAAATCACCGAGTCACAATTTTGAGAAAATAAAATTGCAATTATATGAAGAAATACGTTGTATCTACATGAGAACAGAGTTTTAAATCAGTTTCACACTCTTTAAAAAAAACTAGTTTGAGAATAAAGTCATAATTTTATGGGAAGTTTAAAAAAACAGCACAAAAATGCAAATAATCAACAAACTAAACCAGAAATCTATATTTTTGACACCAGCCAAGACTGATAACTATAAATTGCCTGTATATGAGTGTGTTGTTTAAAATCATATATTTGGCCAACGTCAACTTTATATTTGTGAGTTGAAATGATTTAAAAATGTTCGTATGTTGATGCTCAGTGTCTCTCTTCTCAGGGATCAGCACTTGTACAACACTGATCCATTGTATCTGCCAGAAGAGAAGGCCTTTGTCACAGAGACGCAAGTCATACGGGAGACACTGTGGTAAGACGTGATGATGTGTGACGGTGCTTATTGTACAAACTTCCAAAGAAACTGATCTCTTGCTTTCTCACAAGTTTTATTAACTTGTGGATCCCCAAACATTTGAATCTTTGTCTATTATCATGAGCTGAATGACTGTTGTGTTGCAGGCTGCTCTCGGGGGTGAAGAAACACTTTATATTCCAACATCACGATGGAAAAGTGTCGGTGAGGAATAACGTGGTGGTAACTCATCTGACAAGTGTAAGTCCAAAATCCCCAAACTCCTTATTTCTTTATTAATGTGTCCTTTGTTAGTTACAGGAAACAGTTTCTTCTTCCTTCATGTTGCAGAACTGCCTGCGCTCCGTGCTGGAGCACATCGCCGTGTACGGGCAGGCGGTGTTCAGGCTGCAGAAGTTCATAGACGAGGTGACAGGGCACAGCTCAGAGCCTTGCCCACCGGGCTCCGGTTCCTCCCACGGCTCCAAGAAGGGCTCCGAGCCTCCCTTCAGGACCTACCAGGCTTTTGTGTGGGCACTCAACAAGTACTTCACCAGCTTCAAAGAGGAGCTGACCACAATTGAGAGAGAGCTTATACGCAACGGCAAGTGCAAGTGTGTTTACTGGAGGGAAATCAGTGTCAATACTATAACTTTATAACCTGCCTGGTAGTTTAGAGGGTGAATAGTAGTGAGCAGGACAGAGCCCTGGATTTTCATGAGGTGCCAGGTAGTTTTGCATAAAGACTGCAGGTGCTATTTTAAGATAAGACAGCTCACAATGTTACTGCGTGCTCTTTAATGACTGTGGAACATTCAGCTGCCAGCTGATATTTTGGGACCCTGACAGTTCATATCCCGCGACCTGTCGAACTAACTTGGTGTAGAATGAGTTCGTATCATTATTCCTAATCTCACACATACATACGATGTGCGATCAAAAGGTTCAGGGGCTGAATCTGTTACACATGATTTCACCACAGACTTCAGCAGAAATCACACGTCAAATTTTGTGTCAAACTCAGGAAATCTGCAACAGAGATCCTTAAAGTGCTTCAGAAAATCAACGGCAATGAAGCAATGAGCCAGACGAGCTGTTTAGATAGATAGATAGATAGATAGATAGATAGATAGATAGATAGATAGATAGATAGATAGATAGATAGATAGATAGATAGATAGATAGATAGATAGATAGATAGATAGATAGATAGATAGATAGATAGTTACTTTATTAATCCCATAAGGGGAAAGTTTTTCGCTACAGCAGCATTATAGGTACAGGAAAGCAATAAAACAACAGTAAAATATTAAATATAAAAATGCACAGTATATACAATAAAATAGAATAAAATAAAATAGAATAATTAAATTAAAACTAACTAAACAATAGTGCAAAGATTTAAACAAACAAGAAAACAGACAACCAACGGTGTTATTGTTGTGTGATGGATTTGGCCAGAGGTGAGTTATTGTACAGCCTTATTGCAGCGGGCAGGAATGATCTCCTGTATCAGGAATGATCTCCTGTATCAGAGCCCTTTGGAGTTGAGGACTCTGTGTCCATGCAGCTCACCAGGGGGGACAGAGGGGGTAGGGGGGAAGGTGGTTGTGAGGTGTGGAGGGGACAGATGAGGGCGGTGAACTAAACCTGTTGAAGAAACAGTTTAGCTCATTGTTCCTCTCCAGGTTCCCCCTGGTTGTCTCTCTCTCCCCTTGAACCCAGTAATCTCCTTCATACCGGTCCACACCTCCCTCACGTTGTTCTGCTGGAATTTGGCCTCCAGCTTCCTCCTGTAGGAGTCCTTGCACTCCCTCATCTTCTCCTTCAGGTGGCGCTGCACTCTCCTGAGCTCCTCCCTGTCCCCAGACCTGAAGGCTGCTTTCTTCTTATTAAGAAGAACTTTCAGGTCACTGGTGATCCACGGCTTGTTGTTGGGGAAGCAGTGTACAGTCCGGGATGGTACGGTGGAGTGTTCACAGAATTTGATGTATTCTGTGATACAGTCTGTCCTGCTGTTGATGTCCTCCCCATGTGGTCCACACAGCACATCCCAGTCCGTGGACTCAAAGCAGTCCTGCAGGGCGTCTTTAGCCTCCTGTGTCCACCTCCTCACAGTCCTGGTGGTCACAGGCTGCCTCTGTACCAGAGGAACATACTTGGGAGTCAGCAGGACCAGGTTGTGGTCTGATCTACCAGGGGGGGGAAGGGCAGGAGCACTGTATGCATCCATGGCATTAGCATACAGTAAGTCCAGAGTTTTATTGTTCCTTGTGGGGCAGTTCACATACTGGTGCAAAGTTGGCAGGACTTTATCCAGACTGGTTAAAGTCTCCAGTAACTAACAAAAATGCACCGGGATGCTCAGTCTGTAGTTTGGACACAGTGGAGAGGATGGTGTCCACTGCTGCCTCTACGTCAGCTGATGGAGGAATGTACACAGCGATAACGATGGCGGACGTGAACTCCCTCGGCAAATAATACGGGCTTTGAGTGACATTTGCGTTTTAAGAGGGGCTGAACTTCACTGTTCACGACTGAAGAAGGTGCGTCAGGTCAGGAGCAACCAGGTGGGTTTTCTTTGACATTCACAAGGTAGTGCACCACGAATTCATCCCCCAGAGTCAGACTCTCAACTCTGAGTTCTACTGGGACTTTCTGAGAGAAATGCAAACGACCTGATGTGGTGGGTTTTCCAACATGGCGGTACGCACGCACACAGTGTGTTTCTTACCCTCAACAACACAATCCTCTCTCCGTCACCGCTCCCTTCTCGCCCTTTCAAACAGAAAGCAGTCACCTTTCTGTTCCTCAAAAATTGTATGTGCGCCCTCCGCTCAAGTTTCAGGTCCACAAAAATAAGTGAAAGTAAGATGCTGATCAAGCGATGTAACTTGGAATACTCACTCAAAGGTTGCTGCTTCCTCCTCCTCAGTGCGTATTACCGTGCTGCGCTCTGTTTGCACGCAACAGGAAAAGTCTCTGAAGTTTTGATCAACACTCCTACATTTTGAAAATACCCACATATAAGCTATTGTGGCATTGTGCTATATCCCCCCCTGCTGTGTGTGCAGTCATGCACTGTTACACTACACTGTTATTGTAGTAATTTTTTTCCTACTTGTATTTCTACACACGTATTTGATCCCTGAGAAGTTTCTTTCTCGTGTTACTTTCTGTTTGATGAGTCGGCGTCTTTTTGCAGACGAGACGTTGACCCTGTCTGCAGTTCTGGAGCGACTCGGCTGTCACTTGGCTCAGATCAAAGTGCTGCACAAAGTCTTCTGCACAGGAGTCGCTGAAGTCCCGCCCGCCACCCCGAATGTAGTGCGGGCCTCTCACCTGCTCAACACCCTGTACAAGGCCATCATTGAGTATGACAGCGTCGGGGAAGCTTCAGAACAAGCAGTGCGTGCTGCGATATTTAAATTCAACGCAGTATTTTGGGATGTTGACTAGAAAACAAATCTACAAGTGTGATCTGTGTTTCTCTGCCAGGTGGCTCTATTATTTTCTCTATGGACGGAGACAGTCCGGCCATATTTAGAGATTGTGGACGAATGGATTGTTCACGGCCATCTGTTTGACCCGGCCAAAGAGTTCATCATCCAAAGGTACGTTTCTAACAAGGATTATATTTCATCATCTTTATCATCTGCTGCATTTGATTGGCTGAGTTTTGTTTTTCTCTCCTTTGCCTAGGAACAAGGACGTCCCAGTGAACCACAGGGACTTCTGGTACGCCACATACACGCTGTACAGTGTGTCGGAGACCGTGGAGAACGAGGAGAAGCTGAACGACGCGGCCAGCGGTAGCTCCGGCGGGGACCAGACCTCCAGCAACAGGCAGCTCACCATGGTGTCCTTCCTCAAGCCCGTCCTCAAGCAGATCATCATGGCAGGGAAGTCCATGCAGCTGCTCAAAAACCTGGACTGTAAGGAGGCGGAGCAGTCGGAGAGATCCTCCAGAGGTCAGTGTTTGGTTACTGGATTTCTTCACGTTTAGTGTTGTTTCAGAAACGTCTTCAACTAACGTGAAAATATGACATTTCAGATGCCGAGAGGAAGAGTTTGTACACACTGTTTCTGGAGTCGGTGCAGTCACGCCTCTGCAGCCAAGAGGAGTCTCCGACGGACACAGTGACTGAGCAACAGGCCACTCAAAGGAGTCTGATCAAGATGCAGTCCATCATGGCGCAGCACCTGGAGATCGACGACGTCCACGACCCGCTGTTGGCCATCAACTTCGCCAGGTAAGCAGTCACAACAGGCTACTGGAGCACTTTTGATCCACTCAGAAATAATTCATGAAGTGATTTTAAACCCTAGAATGTAAAAACTATTCATGTTTGAGAAGAATACAGTTCAGGGTTTCAATTTGATCATTTAAGTAGTTGCTAAATTTGATGCCTTTTTTTTTTTTCAACTGCTGGTTTTATAATCTCCCAAATGGTTCTGTCCAAAGATAATTTGATTTCCATGGGATTTTATTTATTTATCCCAGATTTATGTGGGTAAATCCAGAGAGTTTAAGTCGCTCTGCGCTTTGCCTCCCCTCCTTCAGGCTCTACTTGGAGCAGAATGACTTCCACGAGCGTTTCTCCGGAGGTGATTTCATTGTGGACCGCTCGTCTCAGTCCGTCACCTGCCAGACGTTCGAGCTCACCCTGCGCTCCTGCCTCTACCCCCACATCGAGAGGAGGTACATCGAGTGCTGTGGCAACCTAATGAAGACTCTGAAAAAAGACTACAAGTAAGCATCAGTCTTGAATGATTGACGGCCGCTAATCGCTTTGTTTAGTTTGAGCATACTGAGCTCTTTGATGTGTCCGCAGGCTGCTGGAATACCTGCAGGCTATGAGGAACTACTTCCTGCTTGAAGCCGGAGACACCATGTACGATTTTTACACGGCCATCTTTGACAAAGTGCAAGAGAAGGAGAGCTGGCAGCAGCTGTCTTTTCTTAACGTGCAGCTGCAGGAGGCTGTTGGACAGCGCTACCCAGAGGACAGCAGCAGGTACTGCTTATATTTATGCGTGAAGAATCACACTGAAGATGTGGTGTGACAACTACGTGGTTAATGTGTATTTATGTTATTGAAAAGTCAATATTTTATCCACCATTTCATATTTCATAGGTTGTCGATCTTTTTGGAGACCATCGATCCTTCCCGGAAAAAACACCCTGTGAATAATCTAGAAGTGCTCACTCTGAGTTACAAGGTCAGCAGCGGAAACGAGTTTGCTTTGATATTGTTTCTGCTTTTTGAAACTGTCACATTGACTTGTATTACTCTCCGCAGGTTCCCTGGCCCGTCGACATTGTGATCAGCTCTGAGTGTCAGAAAATCTACAACCAGGTGTTTCTCCTCCTGCTGCAGATCAAATGGGCCAAATACAGTTTGGATACACTTCGATTCAGTGGTAAGAGCTTAATCAGAGCTGAAACAAATATTCCAATATCATAATATCGTCATGATATCATTTGGGTTTTTTGGACTGTTGATCAGACAAAACAAGACATTTTAAGATGTTACTTCAGGCTCTGAGAAACTACCTGTTTTATGACATTTTATACATGTTATTTTTTTAAGATGATTGACAAATTATTGTTATTTCTAGTCCTAGTTAGGAGTGCAATTAAGAAGATTAGGTTGCCAAAACAGAGGCCATTTAATTAGTATGTGTGAAAATAAATCAGTTGTTTTTTATGCATGCATGTCTTCAGTATGTCGACTGTCTCCTTTCTTTGTTCTGTAGCTGCTATCTCTCTAATATATGTTTGTTTCTCATAGATTTCACAGATGTCACGAAGAAACTGGAGGGAGCTCTGGCTGAGGAAGTGAAGGTCAAAGTGACAATAAATCAGCAGATCCACAGAATGTGTCTGCTGCGGGTTAAACTGATGCACTTTGTCAACAGCCTTCACAACTACATCATGACAAGGGTGAGAAGAATCAGAACAAAGACCTTTTCAGAGCAGACATTTTAACGTGTTATTAATACCAATAATCGTGGCTCTGTGTCATTTACCGAGTGAATTATGTCATTTGAACTCTGTCTGAGCCCTGTAACTGGCTCAGAGGAATCACCCAGCTTATTAACTGCAGCTGTATTGAGATTGTAAAAGATCTGTCTGTGAAAAAGGTCTCAAGGCCTGATGACTCACTAGGCCAATATCACGCTGCTACTTAAAACATTAACAATCAAAGAAAAGCCACAGTGAACCTGCGGCCTTTGGTCGTAACATTAAACTTTAAAAATATGAAAGGATAAATTATCATGTATAATAACATAGATATTTAATAGGCGTTATTACAGACCGCCTCTTAATGTGCAGTGGTGCTGGTCATGATATTGAATCTGTGTGCACAGTTTAGCAATCAGTTCATTGCCCGCAGTCAGGAGTTGGTGATACACATTTCAGGGTATGTCTGTGATCATTATATTAAAAAAAAATTAAATCTGAATTTATAGAATATGAGATCTTTAACTTGAAATGTAATCACTTGCATACATTCTTGAATCTGTCTGCATTGTGTCTTGGCAGATTCTGCACAGCACGGGACTGGAGTTTCAGCACCAAGTACAGGAAGCAAAGGACTTGGACCAGCTGATCAAGATCCATTACAGATATTTGGCAACAATCCACGACCGTTGTCTGCTGAGGGAGAAGGTAAACCGCACGCTCAGTGAACTGGGAAAACTTAAAATGTGGTTGAGCTGATTTACAACACTTCAGTGGTTTGATTACCAGCTCCAGCATAATTTTTACTTAGCTGGAGCTGCACTGTAATGTCACAGTGAAGGGGGCTAGAGAAAGGAATTTACCATTGGGGATCAATAGATTAATAATAATTTTTTTCTCATATTGTCCGGTTATCTTACTGCATTCTCTGTTCAGACTGAGGCAATTGGGCACGATGGCTTCTACATGTATTTATGACTGTTGTCCAATGCGGTTGTGTTTTCTCAGGTCAGTTTTGTGAAGGAGGCAATAATGAAGGTTCTCAATCTAGTCCTTATCTTCTCGGACCGGTGGCAAGCTGGATTTGGAGCCTGGAAGTAAGAGCTCTCATTTAAACTACAGTAAAATAATCATCTGAGCTGTAATTTATTGTGTATTTGTATTTGTTAAAGTAACAATAAGGGTACAAACTGTCAGGAACTGTGGGAAGATGACATACCCATTTTTGTTACGAACAATTCAACAAATATCCCAGAAGAAGAAGCCACCAACCGTCCATCAAATCTGTTCTGCTGTGACTTTCTTGGCAGGCCGATTTTGAACTAAATATTGCATTTTTATCTTTCCTTTTCAGGATCGAGTCTATTGATAAGATGGAGTCAGATTTCAAAAACTGTCACATGTTTCTCGTGACAATACTCAATAAGGCAGTATGTCGTGGCTCCTTTCCTCATTGTAAGTAAATCCACTTGTTGGACTCATATTGTACATCCTGCTGATGTCTTATTAAAGCTGTGCAAGTACATTCTTTACTTTATACCTCATGGACAGATAGTAATCCTCCTGCCTCTGCTTCTCCTCCTTGTACAGTGGAGTCTCTGGCCCTCTCTCTGATGGCGGGATTTGAGCAATGCTGAGGAAGCATCTGTGTGTCTGTGTTTTGGCACTATAGACTGAACTCCACTGTCTGGTTCTCTGTCTTTTCTCTGACTGCTATCATTGTTCTTCATGATGTGTAACTTATGACGTCATCAGCTGCTCTGAGAGATGGACTTGGAGTAGTTAGTGTTGGAGGGGTCATAGTTAAACAAGCTACTTGTGAACATACATCAACTAAATATAAAATATTGTATCTTTTTGTAAAGATGTTTTTATGAACTGATATGTTGATTGTTAATAATGTATATATATCAATCACAATAAATATTGCACTATGATGTATGTACAGTATATGCCTTGTTCTTATTCAGTATAATTTAAATACAAAATTACCTAACAATAAATGTTTAATAATTGTACTGACAGTGCCATCAACTAATTCAGAGTTGAAAACTAACAGTTTCACTCCTTTGATATTCTTTAATGCAGCTTTGAATTTCAGCTCTTGGTTTATCAATCATATTCCCGACACAACGTAACAAACACTTGATAGCTGTACAAGAGTCCTCATTAAAAAAAGGAATAACTGAATAAATTTGGTAAAGGTTATGAGAATATAAAACATATATATTAATATAAAACATAATGTTTTGACCTAAAGGGGAGTATTTGTATATACTACATATCGATTTTTTTTTTTCTTGAATTAAATGTTTGCCTGGTTGAAACATATTGTGCATAATCACACTGCAAACTAATTCTTAAACTGTAAACAGTGGAAGCCAACCACAGTATGAGCCTCAGCTATATTCAGGTAATCAATAAACTGTGGTCTTTACCAATTGTTACTTCAGTTAGTTACTAGTTAACAACTATTAAAAGTTTGTTAAATGTTCACTATGTTATGTATACATGCATGTTAATGTAGCAGCCACCACTGCGGTTGTTGGCCAATGCAGTTTAATACTGGCAAATTACTATGTCCAATTGCACCAGCCTGTAATGCTTTCAATCTTAAATCTAATTGACGGCCGTAGGTAATCGTACACGAGGTGAAATTTATTCATTTCAGACAATACTGCCTTTCTTTTTCTCGCATTCACTAGCAATGGTAGCCTAAAGATAGAGATTAGACTGATCCTATTAGCTTCATTTGTGGTATGCCTTCCGTAAGGGGGGCGAAGAGGTTTAGTGTTTAACACCGTTGTCTCATGGGCAACAGGAAGGTCCTGAGTCATTAGGTTTATGGTGATAACAATTATTTATCAACAATATTTATATTTAAAAAAAATACTAATTTAAAATTTGTTAACCTCATTTGGGCATTTTGTTGATGCAAAACAATCAGAGTAAGCATATTGTATAAAGAAATACATTATGAGGACCTAATTTGTCAGAAGTAGTAAATGCATTGGTTCAAATATAAAGCTGAAGCTTATAACATTAACTACATAGTGGTATGGAGGAAAATAAATTTGAGTTTTTGTCATTTTAATATCGGGACGTTATAATTTTTTGTATATTAAAAAAAACAACCAGTCGTGCTGAGTGCAGCGGGGCGGTTACGTTTGGCACTAATCACCCTCCATACACGCGGCCAGGTTACTGTACATTCCTCCGGCGACACCTCCTCATCCTCGGCGTCCCAGCCCTAGTGGAGGACGCCAGCACCGCAGCTCTGAGCTGAGTTTCCTGTTGAGTTTCCCTATTTGAGGGACAGGAACTCCCTGCTCTGCTTCTCTCCCCCGCCCATGATAATAACACCGACCGAGGAAAGATTCCTCTGGGCGACGACAGGGGAAAAAAAAAAAACAATACTTGGGATAGAAGTCGTCCAAAGTTGGTACTATCTGGGTCGCAAGAAGGATCAGCTGCGCGGCTGAATGGCGCTGTAGTGCGGTCAATAAACGCACCAGTTTTCCCTGCTAACCAACAACTCCGGGTGAGTAGAAATGATTGACTGCGAAGTTGGTTTCAGAAGGAGAGTATTTCGAGCTAACTCGCCCCCGGTTTGGGAAAAGAAAAAAGAAGAAAAAAGTTGTGCTGCATGTCTTTGCGTGTGTCCCTCCCGACAGCCTGCCGGTAAAGTTGTCCGCTCAAAACCGACTTATTTTAAAATGGACTTTGGGATCATTCGCTTGAAGAGGTGAACAGCTTGACGCAATGTAAAGCCATGTTCCCGACTCACAGGCCCGGGCGGTGACTAATCTCAGGCCGCGGCACGGAGGCGCAGGGATACAGCCATTATCACCACACATACATGCTGGACGACTTCTTCTTTTATTTTTATTTTTATTTTACCAGCAAACAATCGCTTTTATCAAACGATTTACATTTACTTAGCGGAGAGTTTGAAACAAGTTGCTACCTGGATTAATGAGTCCGCCAGGTGTGATAGCAACAGTAGGATAAAAGTTATAACTACACTCTTCAGAGGGCTTCAACTTATGGTCAGCGACTGTGAAATGTGAAACTGTGTTTATCTTATTTTTGCGGCACTCATTTCCCCTTCTTGTTTGTTCTTTTGAGAGTTACTGTCGCAGCCAGGACAATGTTGTGTTCAGGAACCCTACTGTCCTGATGTTACATTCACTGTCCAGCCAGTCGCTGTAAATCTCGCCTGAGTTGGCCTTTTCTGACAGTAAGAGAATATGTGCGTCCCAAAACTCTTCAGCGAAATACTGTTTTAGTTATAAACTATTAAGTGTTTTCATTAGAGCTGCAGTACATAAATAATCAAGATTGACAGAAAATTAATTGCCGCATTTTAATGGTCGTTGAGTCGTGCCGACTCATTTTTTTTCAAAATAAATGCCGAAATTCTCAGATCCCAGCTTCTTTATTAATATTTTCTGGTTTATTTAGTCCTGCGTGATAACAGCCGTGACAAAACAACACATTTTAGCCTGCACTTTGGGCTCGGTCATCATTTTTAGTCATTTTCTGTCATTTTAGAATCAAAACAACTAATCGATTAATCTTCAAAATCATTTACAGATCAGTCAGTAGGGTAATGAAAATAATCGCTTCTTGCATTTCTTGATTTTATACAGTGAGCTGCCCTGTTGAGAGACAGTCAAAAACAATTGGAAACACGTGTGCCTGATGTAAAATGATGACTTTTGCATCTGTTCTATTTATTCATTGGTTGTTGGAGTCTCTCATCAGTGTGAGCAGGAAGGAAGTGGAGGGGGGGGGAGGTATGAAGATGCTTTAGGTGAAACCACATCAGTTGTTAATTTGGTGAACGTCGTGGTGTTATTTTCCTCTGTGGTTCGGTTTCTTATTCAGTGATGCTTAAAAGCCAAATCAGAATTAAACACCTCTAGTGGTATATTACAGTATAATACAGTATATTGAAGCCACTGAAACTTAGTGGCTTTGTATTTCCCACTTATATTCTTTATTGAGGACTTATTAAAGCCATGTGAGGATGTAGATTTGTTACCCCGTGACTGTTGGAGAGTTTTGGGAGGTTGCTTGTAATGCTACCGTCCCTTTGTACTTAAGTAGGGTTTGCAGTTGGAGGTTTCCTTTAAGTGTAGAAGTCTGTCTGAGACCAAAGAAAATATGTTGCCACAACTGCTTGGAAGTAAATGGAAAAAATGTACAAGACAAACCAAATCCAGAAAAATCCTGCAGAGGCATGAGGATCCTCTGAAGTTTAGAGAAAACTGTTTATGTATTATGGTGAGCACTTGGAGGACACAGTCAGGAAGTGTTGTAATGTAGGGTGGACACTAATATTTTGAAGGACTGAAGTCTGTTTGCACGGACTGACAGATAAACTGATTCGTTTTGATGTGCTAAGCAGTGACTGTTGTCTGATATCCTGTAAAGTAAGTGATGAACCAGTTTTCGCACCTTCATCTCGACACCTCCAACTTCCTTCAAACTAGCACCTTTTAATGGTGGCACATGAAGTGTGTTTCGGTGCAACTCTGTAGTGTTTTCTGGTTACCATGGTGGAAGATTTGAAAAATAATGTTGCAGGACTGCTGTTTGCTGGTGGACCCTCACAGCTCTGCCAGATGAAATGTATGTATTCATTTAGAATTTATATATATATAAAAAAAAAAATTTAAAAAAAAAAAATCGCAGCATTGATTTTACTATACATCCTTTCAATAGTTTCCCTTTTTGCAAATATGCATCTGTCAAAGTTTATGTCGATTTGGTCAAGTTTGCTGTCCTACTTGCAGCACTCAGAGCTGCAGAAGCTGAATGTTTCAAGCTTTTCTCCATTTGTTTTTGCCAACTCTTACAGCTGGTTGTCAATTATTTCAACGTATTGGTTTCAGCCATGTATTCTTTAATTTAACTGGTTCAGCTGTTTATCCATTACTATGACCTAACTGGGTTAGCTAGGTTGCTAGTTAGCTGTTTGTCTGTTATTGTTTTGTTTTTCAACCATTCATCCATTACATTTAGATAACTATTTCAGCTGTTTGTCATTGCAACCATTTATCCATCATTTTTAGCTAAATAACTATTTCAACTATTTATCCATTACTTCAATTCTTATGTTTCAAGCATTTAACCTTTAATTGAAAGGAGCAGTGTGACATGAAGTGAGGCTGCAGTCACCCTCCCCTTCCTACTGGGGCCCAAAACTCTCAAATACGGTCCTCTTTAGAGTGAGTGTTTGGACTGTCCCCTCTGGGCTACCGTAGAAACATGATGGTGCAACATGGTAGGCTCCGTGGAAGAGGACCCGCTTCCTATGTAGATATTAGGGGCACAAAAAACTCTGATTCTTAGTTTCAGGTGATTGTACACTTGTGAAAACATACTTATAGATATTATATCGCATTTTTGACAATAGATGCCCCTAAATCCTACATACTGAACTTTTAAGTTGGATATCCTTCAACTGTTCTTCCATTACTTTAGCTGTATATTTCAACCATCCATCTATTGGATGACATTTATCCAACACTTTTAGTTAAATATTTGAGCAATTTGCCCTACCTCTTGTTTTTGGTCTGAGGTCTAAATGACCCCCAGACATCTCTGCCAACAGTTTTCATTGGGACTGTTTCAAAGGCTGAGAGAAATCTCTTGTTTCTATTCACAGATTTGAGCTCTTTTTGTTAATTTCTTGTCCCTGTTGGACATTGTTTTCATTTTATCATGTCCTATGAAGAAATTTGTATGATTTTTACAAATGAACTGTTATTGCTGTTATCATTACTGTTGCGTGTTGGGTACCTTGTGTTTCCCCTCTGCTTGGCGCACCTAGATTACGTACCCAAGGCTGGTTTTAAGCTCCTTACTGTGTAATGCCACAGGTTGCCCTGCAAATACATGGTGTGCAACTTCAGCAGTGGGTGTAGTGGCCTCCAACCTGGCAGACTAAATTACCACTTTAAGAGGAGTGACTCTTCTAATTTATCTCTTGTCTGTCTCTTACAAGAGGAGACGGCTCCAGATGCTGTAGTCTTAACAGGAACTGTGCACTAAAGCAAAAGGTTCTCTCTTTTTTTAATCAATGGACATTATTTCTCTTCACAGTTAAAGTTGACCAATAGCCTCAAAAGTAGTTGTACTTTCTACTAAATGTTTCAAAAAGTTACATATTTCCAAATGGATGGTTTCCAAGCCAAAAAATATAGTTGTGGAAATGTGTATATTTTTTTATAAGTTACTTTCAGTTTCTCGGACATCGCGTTAAATGTTCAGTGTCTGCCCTTCCTGTATCACATGCTCTCTGTGGTTCACAGTTCCCTCTTTTGCCTGGTTTTGATGACCGATATTTTGTGTATAATTCTGCTTACTTAACCATTTGCAGTTCAGTTTGACGAACTGAAAAAAATGTTTTGCTAATTCATAAATGCCACCTGTTTTGGAACGCTTCTTTTATACGTCTTCCCATCTGACTTCCTTCTCTCTTTAAGAAAAAAAACCAGCATTTCGTAACTAACCGCACCTATTTTTACTCCCTGTTTTGTATTGTACGGTGCACTTTCAGCTGACTATAATCCAGAAGCAGCGTCAAACTATTCAGCTACTGATTAGTTGTCACATTGCTTACAGTGCAGAATGTACACTGTGGAATGTAAATCACATTTTTAGTTTTGTTGGTTCTGTAGTCCCACATGATGATGTTCAAGTGCCGAGTTGCCGCTTTAATCTGAGGGTTACATCGATGAATATAAACTGCTGAATGTGGGAACAATGCTACAATTCCTACACTTTTCACTCAACATAGAATATCATCAAATCATCATAATGAAAAGGAATCTCAGTTGTGTCATTTCAAGTTCATTGTGCTGTTCAGCATGAAAACAAAAGGAAACATGTCACCGTCCAAACTCAGGAACTGACTTGCATTGTTTATACGGCTATGATGTGATAAATGAGTTAGCGCTGCCTGTCGCAGCGTTAGCATGTGAACTGAGTTGAAATCAAACTACCTTTAAATCTAAGAACTGATCATTTCCATCTAAAGATATTCAGTAGATCAGGAATTCAATTTTAGTGCATTAGAAACTCCAAATGGTGTTTTTCATTAGTTGCACAATAGAAAAATTGAAGAAAAGAAAAAAAGCCGTATTTGTTGTGCCAAAAAAGTTTATTAATGCAATTTCATTTAGTAAAGGAAGTCTTAAAGAGATGGTACAAACTGATAGACAAACTAACATTTTTGTTTATGTATCAAATGGGCAGCAGCCTTTTGTAATCTGATTCTGTGGCCACAGTGCACATGCTTTAAAGAAATGTTTGAGGAGTGCATACCTTAACTTGCATTAGACCGTCCAGGTCTTCTCTGTGTGTTTCATAATGAATAAGAGAAAAAAATAATAATCCAAAAAGGCAGTCCTATGTTTGTTTCTAGTTTCTGTCTGGTCCAGCATCATATAACTAGATCATTTGTTTTGTTTTTTTAGACTCCCTGGAAGCTAAAAAATGATATTTGTACTTCTGTCAATATTAAGATAAGATAAATGGGTATTTATCACTCTACTTTACTCCACTGGATGGCAACATTTGTGCATCTTTTAACCAGAATATAATGATGATTCTTTTCTTTGCATGAGTCAGAAGGGTGGGACATACTTTTCAGACTTAAATTGCCATGGCAACTGATGTTTATTTCCCACATCACCTCCCAAACCGAGGGGATTTCACTAGAAGATGTTTAGAAAAAGCTCTGAAAATTGAATCAGGACCCACAAAGAGATAAAAGTATCTGCATTAACATTGGCTTTAAAATTCAGCATCATACCGAAGTCTTTTAATTCTGGCGCTGCTCTCCTGTTTGTGCTCTGTGCTGTACTTCCATCTGCAGAGCGGGAGGTCGGTGACCCCCTCTGACCCTGATGCTGCGTACGCAGTGACCACCAGGCTTTTGTGTTGATGGTTAGACGCTGTGGATTGTTTGACTCGCTGTCAATTCTGATTGCAATAGGTTTTTTGATTGTGCAGTGTCAGCAGTCGGCGGCAGATGGAGAATGCAAACCAAAGCACACCTCACCACTTACCAATACAGAACCAATCTTTTGCATTTAATCAAATTTTCATGACATTACAGTGTCTGTATGAATTTAAAAGATGTTTTGTGTTTTCCCTTGAATTTCTACATAAAATAATAAATTTGGTAAAATTATAATGGCGTTGCAATAATGTTGTATTGCCGAGGATTTCCCTAAAGAATGTGACTCTGCATTTCACCTCTAAAATAGCCTGTTGTATTCATATTGTCACTTTAGGCCTGCAGTATTCAAACTGATAACACTATCACAACCTGGATGTAGAGGAAACCTCCAAAAACAATTCACATACCTTCAGTACATGAAGTTGTTCCTTTATACACGTGTCTGTACATGAATGAGTGCAAAAACTATCCTCAGGTATGTTGATGTGCAGACGAGCTATGACCAGGTGGAGGTGTCTTATGGAAGAAAAGAAACATGTCAAGATACACAGAGAAATGCTGGCAGATAGATGAGGTTGTTGATTCAGCACTGACCTTGCTGCTTGATACTGAGGCTGTTTGACCAGGAAGCACTGTGACAGCTGTTTGCACAAAGAGGAACCAAAACACGGTGTGAAGCTCCTGCAGAGGAGTTGTTCTGAGCTAAAGGGTATCTGTCTGCAGCCACATCAGCTCACTCTGGGTTGGGAGTTTTTAGGATGAAGTTCAGTTTGGTTTCAGTGACCCATCCTCCGCTCTGCTGCTGCCTCCAGGCCGAGCAACGGCAGGTTTATACCTCTCTCTCTCTCTCTCTCTCTCTCTCTCTCTCTCTCTCTCTCTCTCTCTCTCTCTCTCTCTCTCTTGTTTCCTTAAATAAATAAAAAAAAAATATGATCCAGTTTTAGCCATGCTATTACAGTGGCTATTGGTTGCTCCACCGCTTTGGTTTAGACTGCTTTACCTCAGGTGTTTATGGACCTAACAGTTTTGGGGACTCCCTGAGAGGAACTACCTAGAGCGGAGCTTTCTCTGAGAACTTCATCCCTTCATGGGCTTTTTTTTTTTGCTAAAAGGAATACTTAAATAACATAAGCTGGGCAGTGGTTGGCACGACATACAACAACGGCCCATTTGTCTGTGTTTGTTCCTTTTCTAAGGCAAAGGATGAAGGGATAGACTGAAGTGGGGCTGTGTAAGGTCCATGGTTAGTTCACTACTGAAAGTAGATGGAGGTTGGCTCGTCCCCAGTTTGGAGAAGCAGGCAGCTGAATCGGCACGGAAGCCAAGCAATGTAATGCTGCAGACCGGGTCAACAACAAAATGTGTGTTTGCCATGTCAACGAAGGCCTATCCAAAAAAACAACATCAGTTGTTTCGACTGTATTTAGAATAGTTTCACTGCTTTACCTTGCGGGCAGACTGCCCTGTCCGATGGCAAACTGTGCCGTTATATTGCTGTCTTTAGTGTAACTGGACTTCCTTGACAAAAACAGTAATTTTACCCAGCAAAACACAGGAGTTGCTGTTCTTTTGCTGCCTTGATTGGTTGCTTAGTTTGTATTGTTGTGTGACTTTGGCAGTTCTTCCTCCAACAGTTCAGAAAAAGTTATTTCGGTCCCAAAGAGCCTTAAGACTAAAGACATTCATGGTTCTCTAAAGACAAATCCTGATGACTCTGGTGATCCCATGACGTTTGTTGTTTTGTGCTATCGAGCAAATGTTAGCTAAGATGTTAAACATAGTCAACATTATACATGCTTAACAACAGCATGTTGGTTGCTGGCATGTGTGCAGATTCTCAGTCATGTTCGATTGCTGAAACGAAAGGCTGAAATAAAATAAGACCCAGTAGTTCAGTTTGTTACTGATGACGGCCATGCTCTGTTTTAGATTTATATGAGCAACAGTATAGATCCTGCGTGTTGGAACCAAAGTTGTAAATATGATCCTTCTCTGACCTTTTCAGCATCATGGCGTCCACAGTGACTTTAGAGGACGCCCTCTCTAACGTGGACCTGCTGGAGGAGCTGCCGCTCCCGGACCAGCAGCCATGCATCGAGCCCCTGCCCTCCTCGGTCATGTATCAGGTCAGTGCTCACAGCTGTCCAAGTTCTTATCTGTGCAGACTGAGGCGCACTTCCTCTGCTGCTCTGCATTTTTGATGGCCCCAAGTGAACATATTTTCTCTCATGTTTTTATCAGATTCTTTCTGTTCTGGGAGATGAACACACAGAGAGGCAGTTGGTTTTATTAGCTGCTGTTTAAAGGACCGAGAGACAAATAAAGAGAATAATACTAATAATATTGAGAAACACGGGGCATTAACACGCATCCACATACAAGTGCAGCCTTATGAGTTCATATAAAGTATGTACACATTTACAACCAATAGCAAATATATTAAGTTTTGTTCTTTGTCTGAACAAATTAAGCTGGACCACAAAGGTTATATTGAAGTATAACTTCCTCTCTACCCACATCCAAATAACCTCCAACCCTAACCACCTCCTTTTTAACTGATCCTACTCGTCTCTTTACACAGCATCGCTGCAGGGTACACAGCAGAAAAACACAGTCATCATTTCAGCTCTCTATGAGCTACAAAACCATCTACCTGTGGACATGTATTGTCCTGCAGCATTGCTTCTACTACAAATAGTGTGTACTGTATAGATCAGTAAATACACACTCTCACCATCTCGTGTAAAAACAAGGTAATTGGAAACAGAAAAAAGTGAGAAACAGTTTGTAGTCTGCTAATGAAGTATGTTTACCTGCTGCAAGCAACAGCAAACCAGTAGTAGGCTTACATCATAAAATGTGATTTATCTTTAATAATATTAGCATTAACATCTGCAAGCTCACAGATGACGGCACTGATCTCTGATTCTAAATTATTAAGCACATGGAACCATTTCTCCACTTCAAGTTGTGAAAGGAAGACATAAAATGATATAGGTGAACCTATTTGAGTATGCAGATTATCCTAATTTATTTTATAGGGGGACCTTGAAAATCTCTGTTGTTAAAAAGACAACTGACTCTTTTTTAATCTCATGTATTTACTTCTTGTCTGTACAGGAGTGTAAGTTGTTTATTTTCCGTTTCCCTGCAGCCCAACTTCAACACCAACTTCGAGGACCGAAATGCGTTCGTCACGGGGATCGCCAGATACATCGAGCAGGCCACCGTCCACTCCAGCATGGTACCAGTCACATCTCTCAGAAATCACTTTGTAGCACTTCATTCATTCAGTCATTTCTCTCTCTCTCACCTTTCTGTCTCGCTGGGAGAATAATTTCCCCATAATGAGGTCAAAGGCTTGTTGGAAACAGGATCTGTTGAGGGTCTTTTCTGCCCCAACAGAAGGTTTGTTATTGTCTAGCAGACAGATCAGAGGCTCCGAGCCCAGAAACAAATGGCTCGGGGACAAATGAATGCTTGGGACCAGCTTCTAACAGGAATAGTGGGGCTTTGTGTCCAATTAGTGAGGGATAATTGCTCAGCGTCTGAATCAAACAGCACTTTGTATGGGCACAGGGCGGGCTTGAAAGCACTTCCTCCATCCACTGGGAACAAATGCCTTACAAAAGAATCAGTGGTGCAGCAGTGTTTCATCCTAATGTGTGTTATTTTGTGTTTGGTTTAGTTTAGAAAATGTGTGCAAATTTGGAATTGGTTTTGTTTTCAGTGATGATTTGTTGATCTTTACTGATTGTTTCTTGTTTGTTGAACTAGAATGACATGTTGGAGGAGGGGCAAGAGTACGCCATCATGCTCTACACCTGGAGGAGCTGCTCACGTGCCATACCACAGGTAACCACTGTGTTTCTCTTAACATTATGGCTTGTTTATATTGTTGTATATACCGCTGATCTATTATTTGAGTCATTTATGAAGAAAAATACATTTTAGACTGTTGGTTAAACAGAATAAGCAATGTGACTATTTCTTCTTTGACTTTTGGAAATAGCAACAGCACACCTTTCTGACATAAAGATAACAACTACAGCAGAGAAAATAACATGTAGATTAATATATAATGAAAAGAGTTGTTAGTTTCAGCCCTGATGGTCGGACAAGGCTGCTTCCTCTTTATTCACTTTGTAGTTTTTACATTGATCTCCCGGAACGATCCTTCTTCCTCTTTTTGTTCCTCTTCTTCTCTCAGGTGAAATGCAACGAGCAGCCGAACAGAGTGGAGATCTATGAGAAGACGGTGGAGGTCCTGGAGCCCGAAGTCACCAAGCTGATGAACTTCATGTACTTCCAGGTATTATCACACATTTCACCAGCCTGGACTCTTGACTGACTGTCTGCTATTAAAACCTATTTCACTAGCTCCTTTATTTCCATCTAGCGCACAGCGATCGACCGTTTCTGCGGCGAGGTCCGTCGCTTGTGTCACACCGAGCGCAGGAAGGACTTTGTCTCCGAGGCGTACCTGCTGACGCTCGGAAAGTTCATCAACATGTTCGCTGTGCTGGACGAACTGAAGAACATGAAGTGCAGCGTCAAGAACGACCACTCTGCCTACAAACGGTATTCAGACACTTTAAAAGTAACGGCCTGAATTCACACAGTCATTGACATTATAGACACTAGAGGGCAGCATCACATTGAAAACCACTTCCAGTGCCCTCCCTAAACTCATTGTATGAACACTGTGTTTGACCAGGGGACCTCAAAGTCTGACAACAACACACACACACACTCCCCCTTTTATTTTAATTTTTAAATTTTTCTGGACATCTGCAGGTTTAAACACAGTGTAAATGCAAAATATCTGTGTAGGAGTGGATAGAGGAGAGTGTTTATTTACTTTAGGCTACAGATGAAGCTCAATTTAAGTTTTTTATTTGATTACATTTTGCTGTACTGGCACCATGAAAAGTATGCTGAATTTATTATCAGCAGTTCCTGTCTGCAATGTGCTCATTGATGTACAGACAACTGCCCCCTGAACACTTTAATAATGAGGATAACTTAAAAACTTGATGATTCTTGGCAAGTTCTGGGGTTGTGAGAAGTACCTCTTTCTGTTATTTCTGTGTGTTTATGGATATTTCTTTTTTATCTGTATCACAGATAATGATATATCAGGAAGTCTAAGTTACACTGAATCTAAAAAATATGTTTATCATGCCTGTGTGTTCAGATTTAACCTTGTTGAGACTCAGAAAGACTAAACAAGTTGACAAAGATGTTACACAAAGTGCAGCTCATGCCTCACGTCTCTCCCTCTGACACTGACATAGATTAGAGATTAGAATAAAGCTATTTAATGTTCACTAAAGCACTTTTTCTTTCCTCTGCTCAGAGCTGCTCAGTTTCTCAGAAAGATGTCCGAACCCTCATCCATTCAGGAGTCTCAGAACTTGTCCATGTTCCTGGCAAACCACAACAAAATCACTCAGGTTGGTCTGACGTGCATCCTACTGTCCAAAACGTATTAACTTTAAAATGAATTTATGTACAAGTGTTTCTCTGGGTTCTTACACAGGTCTGTGAAAATACACACAAATAATCTGTTGATTTCTAAGTTTAGGAATTAGAAAGAAAAGAAAAGGCTCATTTGGGTTTCTTGGTATTATCATAATGTGCACTATATTAAGCTAACAACTAAGTTTTGAGGTAAAATAATACAGAATATTGAAAAAAAAAACCCTCATTAAAACTCAACTGTATATAATTATTTATTATTCTGTACTATCCACCAGTCTTTGCAGCAGCAGCTGGAGGTGATCAATGGATATGAAGAGCTGCTGGCCGACATCGTCAACCTGTGTGTCGACTACTACGAGAACAAGTTGTATCTCACTCCCAATGAGAAGCACATGCTGCTCAAAGTAAGTAAAGCCTGGCACCTGCTGTCCCACTCAGTCTCAACCATTTACTGGACCACTGTTAAACACTAATAGATGTTTATGTAACCTCTGCTCCTCTTCTCCAGGTCATGGGTTTTGGCTTGTACCTGATGGACGGAAACAGCAGCAACATTTACAAACTAGATGCTAAGAAGAGGATCAACCTCACCAAGATCGACAAGTTTTTCAAGGTACGCAGGGAACAACAATTTGAACACGAACATGTTTTGCCAAATGATTCGCAGATTCACCTCTCTACAGTACGTTTCTGTCATAGACTGTATAAAAAAGTGGACGTAGTTTCCGGGTATGAAAAGTGAGGAATTTGATGAGGCAAGTTGAATGGGAGTCTATGGAGACTTTTTGAAGCTAGGCCCTCATTGGTATTGCAGGTTAAGGCTCTTCCCCATCGGCCTCATTTTTCAGACCCGGACACTAAAGCCACTTTTTATATACAGTCTATTATTCTCAATATGGTCCACCGCATGCTCCTCCCCACCTCGTCCAAATATGGTCACTTCTGGCTCCAAAAAACAAGATGGTGACGGCTGAAATGCCGAACTCAAAGCAGCAGTTCACAAACCAATGGGTGATGTCATAGCTATATTGTTTTATGACTCGCCCTGAAAGCCTTTATGACATCTGTTTATTAAAATGAAAAAAGATTAAAAAGAAAACACGTCACTATAAAATGTCGCTCTTATTGTGTGCATTCACAGCAACTGCAGGTGGTCCCTCTGTTCGGCGACATGCAGATCGAGTTGTCCCGCTACATCAAGACCAGTGCTCACTTTGAAGAGAACAAATCCAGGTGAGATGAAACTTTTGTTTTGTGTCTCTGTGAGGCAGGTCTATCGACAGATGCATAAAATTATGTAAAACTGAACATGTGAAGATCATTTTGAGTTATTTTTTGCTTTTTCCTCAGACAGTGTAGACAGACCGGAAATGTTGGGAAAGAGAGCAGACGAATGACATGTAGTGAAGGCCTGGGTGCTCAGGAATTGAACCAGGAACGTAATGCTGACATCATTTACATCATGTAGTTTCATCAATGATCAATGTTGATCATTGATGAAACTACATGATAAGTCAGTGTAGAGTTGGTTGAAGATGGAGAATGAAGCTATATATCCACATAAAGAAAACCAGTGTCGACAAATCCCATGAAAAGATGAAAACTAACAAGGAGGCGGTCCAGTTTATTTATTTATTTTTTTTAACTTTCTCACTTCCCTGTCCTGTCTATTGTTGTCAGTGACCCTTAAAAAGAGATCACTAATATGTATTATTATTTTTGTATAAAGGCCTAGTAAATCCTTAGTCCAGCTGGATCTGTAGTTTTTTGTCATGTAGCCAGGACGGCTTTCGGGATGGCAACGTCTGTTTTTAAGTCAACCGTTTTGGTCTGGACTAAAATATCTGATATTGATCATATCAATATCACATCTCCTTATTTCCCTCTCGTGTCACCGGGAAGTTGGTGTTTGATTTACGGTAAAATGTCTCGATAACTATTGTATCGATGGCCATAAGCTGTGATACACAACGTCATGTGCCCCTCAGGATGAAGCAAAAACTCTGGTGATCATTTGTTTTTATTGAGTGCCAACATCAGGATCAAATGTGAATCTATCCTGCACTTTGATTTATGACTAAATACCTGAAAAACAAATGCTTCCCGTGTTTAGCACTGTTAGGACCCTTCTCCAGTCCTGACTGTGCACAAGCGGCTACACAACACGGCCCATTTGCTCACAGAGGAAGAGCTCTCCTTTCGCCTGTCAGAATCAGTCACTTCATCCGGCCATACCGGATCACTAAAATTAGTCAGTGATGCTGTTTTGCTCACGTCGCCCACCTGCTGCTCTGACTGCAGGGCTGCTGGCCTCTCCTGCCCTGCTCTCATCTGCAGGCGATTTCTCTCCTAGTCTCTGACGAGGCTGCATCCATCTCCAGACAGCTGCTGTCAGAGAACACGTGTTTGGCTTTTATATAAGCTAATAACTGGGTGTTAAAATTACAGCTAAGTGGTAGCTATTAGTGGATCTGTTTGCTGGCCCACAGTTTCAGGTGGGGCTCTTTTAGCTGCATCTTCCACTTTATCTTTTTCAAATAGTGGGTCATAAAATCCATCGCACCTGTACTGTCAAGTTTGTTTTACCTCACAGTAGCTTGACAGACATCATAGGGTGAAATAGTAGAATTGTTTTCAAACAACATCTTTAGGAAATTTAGGACGATACAAGAATAACAAGCTCATATTTAACATTTTAAGTTTTCAACGTTATGTATTTTTGACAAATTACTCCTGCAGATTATTAAACATTTAACACATCCATTTTGCATGTTTGCCTGCATGCATATCTAACATTGGGCTTTTCTACCTGAAGGTGCAAAATACTGGGAGGGAACATGCAAATAGAACAATTTAGTACCCGCAACGATATTTACTAAACCTGAACGTAGAAACAGAAGTGATTGCGTGTTTATTTTAGTACGACTGAAAGGAACATATTAATCAGATGCACAAATCTGGAGAGACTGCTGCTCTTATTGTGGTGAGAAGGAGACGCAGAGAAACTAAAGAATACGAGAACGAGGTTTTACAAATTATTCAAACATACCGTTTGTCCAGCGATGACATTTCTGAGTTATTGAATGAACTGAATGATGATTGACAGCCATCAACAATGAGGAGCCACGAAATACCAGCAATTTAAAAAAAACTCATGCAACAAAAACAAAACACAATTACATAGCCGGTCGCCACATATTATACAGAGCGGGCTTGGAGAATGAATCACCGGTTGCGATGAACCCGTAATTTAAGTTGGACTCTTGGCATTTTCTTTTAAATGCAGCTTTCTTTTTGTTGGTGGTGTTGGAGTTTCCTGTCGTCTCCTCATTCAGCCGTTCCCCCTTTTTAAGGAACCTCTCCAGAGACGTTTGTTTTTACATGTCAGTTTTGACATTCTTTATAATAATCTCCTATAAAGCATTTTGTTCTTGTTATATTTATATTTCTTAATTTCAATGGGATCAGATTTCCTTTTCCTTTTGCGGTCGCTCTGTTTTCCATTGCTGGAATCACTTTAACACGCAAACCCCTCATTTAAAAACAGCGATTTGAACCTGATTTTAATGACGCAATTACTCTTCGTAAATCGCCCGCAAAACGGGTGCAAAAACAAATGTGCAAACTTTTGGAAGGAACACGCAATTTAGTAGCCTTTATTTGAGATCTTAGTAAATCAGGCCTTTATTCCGCAATAAGACAGTCAGAAAAATATAGACAGAGCCGGCCTTTATATATCCTTTATATAGAATTGTGTGATCTTGAGGGACACATTGTGGTTTGTTGTTATTTGTTGTTTAAAATGTAAAGCAGTTTCTCTTCGGTTATACCTTTATGTCAGAGCTTTTTACTCCTGTTGCTGTAGATTGTTTTTTTTTAAATATTAATGTTTAATGACTTACATTGGTAACAGAATGAAAGTCCTCCTCCTCTGATGAGAATAAAAACCACAAGAAAGAATTCATCCTAACAAGTATTGTTTATTGTAAGCCGGTATCCAACATATCTACCTCATGTCTTACCTTTCAGATGTAGTCTGCTTTGTCGTATTTGTCTCCATAAATCCACGAGTGTATTTTTCTATCCGTCAGTGTTGGCACGTCTTTTTATCACTAACAACAATATATCCTTACATTTCCTCCCATCCCTCCTCCTCCCTCCTCCCCCATCTTCCCTCTTCCATCCTCCAGGTGGACTTGCACGTCTATATCCAGCAGCCCCCAGTACAACATCTGTGAGCAGATGATTCAGATCCGGGAGGATCACATGCGCTTCATCTCCGAGCTGGCTCGCTACAGCAACAGTGAGGTTAGTATGGAATTCATATAGGATTAAAGTGAGACTCTTGAACACGCTGCCGGTACGACCAGCCGTCAGCGCGGTATTGGAATGTGTTTGAGGCCAATATATTATGAGTGGGTCAGTTCATGACGCACAAACCCTTCTCTCACATATGAAAAAAGAAGCGTACACGACATCAGGTTATTTCTCCACAATAAGCTTCACAAGCTCTTGTGTGAGGAATATTTAAATTCCCAGCAGTGATGTAACAAGCTTTTCAGCAGATGTTTTGCCCCACTGGATTTCCAGCGGTTTAGACTTCAGTGTGTTCAGCTGACGGACTTGTGGATCAGAGTGTTAAAGTGGGAACATTAATTAGACCGGAGCAGCGTTACTCTCGCTCTGTTTCAACAAACTACCTAACTACTGTTCGGCCCTTCTTACCTGTTTTTGCTGAATCTTTTCACTCCTCGGTTTGGTGATGAAATCAGCACTGTATGGAGTGGATAATCTGTGTAGGACGTCTTAAAGTGTGCTAATGTGTGTCCATGTAGGTGGTGACTGGATCGGGTCGTCAAGAGTCCCAAAAAACTGACACTGAGTACAGAAAGCTGTTTGATTTGGCCCTGCAGGGCATGCAGCTGCTCTCCCAGTGGAGCGCTCACGTTATGGAAGTGGTGAGGAAGCACAAACCGTACAGAGGAGATAAATACATGACATTCATCATTTCTGCCAAAATGAATGAAGTTTAAACTCCACTGATGACTTTTGTCTTGTCGTGTTTCTAAAAACCTTTCTGGCTTTGCCCGCAGTACTCCTGGAAACTGGTTCACCCCACAGACAAATACTCCAACAAGGAGTGCCCCGACAACGCTGAGGAGTACGAGAGAGCCACCAGATACAACTACACCTGCGAGGAGAAGTTTGCCCTCGTAGAGGTCTGTTAGGACATTACATATATAGTATGTGTCTTTTCAGCTACCAGTAGGCCCGTGATTCACTGATTGTTGTGCTCTTGGCAGGTGATGGCGATGATAAAGGGACTGCAGGTGCTGATGGGACGCATGGAGAGTGTGTTCAATCACGCCATCCGCCACACCATCTACTCCGCACTGCAGGACTTTGCTCAGGTGACCCTGCGTGACCCGCTGCGGCAGGCCATCAAGAAGAAGAAGAATGTCATCCAGAGGTACGGATCAGGGAAGATATATCTTTCATTGTAATGATTTCAAGTTACGCAGCTTGATTAACATCAGCACCTGAGTTACATATGTTTTTGTGAGAACAAATACATGTGCATTTCTGATTTCAACGTGGACGAGAAAGCAGAGAGTGCACATCAGAGGTTGTGTCAGATATTTGGGCAAAAGAAAGAAGTCACAGGAAGCTAAATCTGGCATGTCAAAGAAAACCCACCTGTTTGGACTCCTGACCTGAGGCACCTTCTTCAGTCTTGGACATTGACTTTCTGCTCCTCCTTGAAATACAAATGCCACTCGAAACACCTCATTGTTTCATTGCCGTTGGCTTTCCGAAACCTTTCTCAGGTCTCTGCTGCCAATTTCCTGAGTTTGACACTGAATTTGATGTGTGCTTTCTGCTAAAGTTCATGCTCACTTCTTCCTCGTGCACGTCACAGTGTTGCACTATGTTAGTGCACAACAGAAACCGTCTGTGAACTTTTTCATCACACCTCGTACCTATGTATTGTATATGTAATGCATTCATGTGCATGAAAATGTGAATAGTGAAAAAAATTCCTCGCTATTTAACAAAGATTTTTGTGTTTGCGTGAAGTATTATTTAAGGTCCTATTTCTCCTGGAAGTATTGCAATGTTGATTGTGATGGTGAGTGGTTTGTACAGATGAAACCTTCAGTCAAATTCTGTGTAGCTGCTTCCTTAGAAATCTTTGTGCTTTATAATAAACAGAACCCCGTTCTGTTGCCAAGGCCTTCAAGCAACAATATTTACTCTTTATCACATTCATCAAGGACAGGGGCAGCTGCATGTAGCTGCGTCCATGTGCGTAACTGTTTGTCAAAGTTGTTGAATTGTCCGCTGTCCGCAGCGTCCTCCAGGCCATCCGGAAAACGGTCTGCGACTGGGAGACCGGGAGGGAGCCTCACAACGACCCCGCCCTGCGTGGAGAAAAAGATCCCAAGGGTGGCTTTGACATTAAAGTTCCTCGGCGAGCTGTGGGGCCCTCCAGCACGCAGGTCTCACCACAGCACCTCTGCTGATAAATCCATTCTTTTTAACTCACTTTAGCCTTTCCTGCTGTAATCCAAGGTCAGCTTGTCCGCTTTAATCAGGCTTATGTAGCTGCGGGTGCTTCTGTAGCACATTGCAGATTTGAGCTCAGGTTTACATCATGTCATGTTAAAGATGAGGGATGAGGGAGATGATATGAGCCTGTGGGTCTCAGACGGGGCTGCTCTGTATCAAAAACCAATCTGTTCTGCTCTCTCTATTGTTCTCTCCTCAATTTTCTTGATCTCTGAATGACTTTAAAAGTCTGTCTGGCTCTGTTTAAATTCACACGTGCTGTTCAGGGCTTAAAAGCAATCATATGCAGTTATGTTATATATCACACATTGTGTTTATTTATAGGATCTCTTGTGTTGCATAAACCTCACAGATTTATCAGTTTATAGGTCTGTTCCAAGAACTAATCTGTTCTCCAGGTGTGTGTGAACCGTCCGTTTTTAATGACTAGATTGCAACTGAACTGTTTTGAGTAGAAAATGATAGAAAATATGAAAATGTTCTTTTGATGAGATCATTCTCCGACATTCTCGGAGGAAACAAAGACAGCTTTCATACAAGTTACCCACAGATATTGAGCACATGGAAAGGGGTTTGTTCCCTTGTTTCTAGTCGTAGAAAAATAATTTAGATCCTTAACCTCAGTAAAAGTAGCAGTACTACAATGTACAAGTACAAGTCCTGCAAATTCTGTTCAAAATCTTATTTAAGTAAAAGTGCAAAAGCATTAGCATCAAAATGTACTCACAGTGCCCTTAAGTACTCATTATGCAGAATGACTCATGTCAGAATCACGTATTATAACTATAGATGTATTAATGTTTTATTATTTCATATACTGTTGGGTAGCTTAACCCACAATAATGCAGCATCATTTATTAATATGTCATAGTAATAAGCTGAAACGGCAAAATAACCAGTAAATAAAGCTTTAAAATAAATATAGTGGAGTCCAAAGTACAATATTTGCTTCTGAAATATGATAGAGTAGAAGTCAAAAGTAGCCCAACAAGGAAACACTTAAGTAAAGTGCCTACATGTTGTACTGCAGTATTGTACTGGGTTACATGGTTTCTCTCTGTTTTGTATATGCAGCTCTACATGGTGAGGACCATGCTGGAGTCTCTCATTGCTGACAAAAGTGGCTCCAAGAAGACTATGCGCAGCAGCCTGGAAGGACCCACCATCATGGACATTGAGAAGTTCCACCGCGAGTCCTTCTTTTACACACATCTGCTGAATTTCAGCGGTGAGAAGAACCACCAGTTGGACCCGGTGGCTCCTGAAGAAGCCGTTTAGCAGCCGTTAAATGGAGACCCTCTATTAAAACCTGCTTCTATCCCTCCTCTCCTCCATGCAGAGACCTTGCAGCAGTGTTGTGACCTCTCCCAGCTGTGGTTCAGAGAGTTCTTCCTGGAACTCACGATGGGTCGCAGGATCCAGTTCCCCATTGAGATGTCCATGCCCTGGATCCTCACTGACCACATCCTGGACACCAAGGAGGCTTCCATGATGGAGTAAAATATTTCCTCCCATACTTATCACATTTCCTCATCATGAACTTGTAGACATTTTAGACATTTGTCTTTCTGGGAGCCATTTTTTTTTTCCTCACAGTTAAAATGTGAAAGATCCATCTAAGTCCAAAACCAAATTCTTCCCCACAGATGAATTTGCTGTTTAGAAGTACAAAAACAAAACAGTGCGTCTTTGTCCTTTCCTCCCCAAATTGAACTTTGACACCACAGATGTCTGTCTGTCTGAGATTACTGCCGGTGTGACTGGCCCGAGGCCTTCAGCGACTCCACCGCCCGTCTCTTCTTATCTTCCGTTTCCTAAAAGGACCCCGAGGTCAAATCCCAGACATTGAAATTATCATAAATGTTTTCATGTTTCATGTTTTAAATCTTTGCTGCAGGATTACGTTAATGTGATGCAAGTTTTTACATAAACCATTAAGTACATCAACTGGCATGAGCCGTATGTGCTGTAATTCTTCAAATGGTCCAGCAAAATTGTGCTTTAATTGTATAGATATATTTAATATTGACAGTAATCATTTACTGGAACCTAAAATATACATGGCTTTCTATCCAAATATTTATGTAGCTGTCTATGTAGTAGATGGAAACAGTGATACTGGTGGTGGAGAAGCTGCTCAGTGCATTCAGTCATGTTGATTTAATATGTTTAAATCCTCAAACTTAAAGCTTTATATATGAAACTGACTTATGTTCTTCAACATGTGTCTGAAAGGATCGAAGTGATGGACTGTAATGGTTGTTTCACCTTCTGCACTTTTTTTCCATCACATATTCCAAACACTAAACTAACTTTTTTCCACATTTCAGTCTCAGCTTGAATTCAGTCCTGCGTCTGAATAAATTCAGTAAAAATGTTTGTATCGTTGCTCCTCTGCAGGTATGTGCTGTATCCCCTGGATTTGTACAACGACAGTGCACACTACGCCCTGACCAAATTCAAGAAGCAGTTCCTTTACGATGAAATAGAAGCTGAGGTATTGTGCTGGAGTTCGTTCTGTCTCCAGGATAAGTTCAGTCTATATTTTCAGTGTCAGTGTGGATGTGTTCAGCTGATGTTTAAACAAATATACATAGAAGTTGTTTCTTCTTCTGTTTTCTAACCAAATCTAAAAATAACAATTCTTCTTACTAAATCTGATTTAACTTCATCCTGTTACCTGGTAACATGAGTCAGGGTGATCAATGATTCAAAAATGTTATCTGCAAGCTCAAGACTTTATAAATTTCTGTTAGGATGGCCATCACGGATTGAAACGGATTCTCAAACGTGCCTCTGTTGTAATTTCAGGTCAACTTGTGCTTCGATCAGTTTGTGTACAAGCTGGCTGATCAGATATTTGCCTACTACAAGATTCTAGCCGGAAGGTAGGTTCTTCTTTTCCTCTTTTCATACTGTTTCATGAATACAGATGTGGTTAGTTTGATCTGTGTGGTAATGCAGGAGGACTTTCCACTAGAGAAGCACACTTGCCCACTGAATTTGAACATGTTGACAATAGAGAAGTACATCTACTTGATTGTGTGTTAAGTGGAAAATAACCATCCAAAGTGGATTGTAAATTAATTCTCAAAAATCAGAAAGCTTCCAGCTACAGTAGGCTGCTGCATAGTGCACAGCTGTCATTTGTTGCCATGAAGAATGAATGAAAACTAATTAGCAAACCAGCTCAGACATCCAGATAGTAGCCTTAGCTTAGCTGCTGTTTCCAGACAGGTCCGGTCTCAGGACACACATTTTTCTTGACCCACAAGTTGAGAACCAGAGGCTTTAAGCTAATAGTGCTGAATAAATAGTTGAAATGATTAGGTAAGAGTAATTGTTCAAAACGGTTAACTGAAAACCATAGATTCAAAATTTAAAAGGCTGTCTCAAAATAATTGGTTAAACTTAAAATGACTTGCTAAAAGTAATAGATAAGTAGCTGAAACATTTAACAAAGTGATCAATAAATGGTTGAATGTATTGGATAAAAGTAACAGATACAGACACAGTTAAACTCAAGTTTTCAATAAGTTCATCTGTTAAGCGTCTGACAGAAAAAGGTTGAGAACTACTGTTGTTCTGCATTTCATTCCTGAACAAATTGCTATAAAATGTCTGATTCACACTTTCTCTCTTTATTTGAATCCCTCAGTCTTCTGCTTGACAAACGTTTGAGGGCTGACTGTAAGAACCAAGGAGCCAACATCCCCTGGCCCGCCTCCAACCGCTACGAGACTCTGCTGAAGCAGCGCCACGTCCAGGTATGAACCGAACCAGTCATGTCTTTGGATCTCTCTGTGCTGCCGCCTTCATTACTTTGCCCTCATGTCGCGCCTCTCTTGTGATCCTCAGCTCCTCGGCCGCTCCATCGATCTGAACCGACTCATCACTCAGAGGATTTCAGCTGCCCTCTACAAATCTCTGGAGCTGGCTATCAACCGCTTCGAGAGCGAGGACCTCACCTCAATCATGGTATGTAATGTCAGTTTAATAGAGACTCTTTTCTATCTGTGACTATACTGATACAGCGTGCAGTGTTTTGTCTCTGGAAGCAGACGCGATCTTCTCATGATCTGTAGTTTGTCCTCGGCCTGAGTGACAGACGTGTTGGTGTACAGTTGTGGACTATTTTCCTGTGTATGACCCTGTTAAAGGAACTCGAAGGTCTTCTGGACATCAACCGCATGACACACAAGCTCCTCAGTAAGTTCCTGACTCTGGACAGCCTGGACGCCATGTTCCGCGAGGCCAACCACAACGTGTCGGCCCCTTACGGCAGGATCACGCTGCACGTCTTCTGGGAGCTCAACTACGACTTCCTGCCCAACTACTGCTACAACGGTTCCACCAACAGGTGCGTTGGTTCGGACTCCTCCCTCACTGACAGTACAATAACTATTCAGGCTAAGGCTCTGCCAGTTCTTTGGGGTTTTAGTGTTTTCATGGTCAGTTCTTTTGCTAATTAGTTCTGATATTTGTTTAAAGGAGCTATAAGAGAAAACAGGCAACAATAGCCAGTGTGTTTCAAAGCATAAATTTAAGACTGCAAGCTGTAATCTGTAATCTTGCATGTAATTGCTGTATCAGTCATCATGCATAATACACAAGTAACACAGTGGCAATATTGGCAATTTATGACATGTTTGGTTCCAGATAAACATTTCCATTATTCAAACATATACCGTCAATATTAATATATTGTTGACTTTATTAAGTTAATTAAAGAGATGGAAATCTACATGATTGCTTATTGTGTGTAAACATTAGAAACCAGCCTTAACTTACCCGTGGCGCACGTCACAGATGCACACCGGTACTTAAATGAATTGCACTAAATTGCACTACACCCTTGTAAAGGTTATTCAAAGGTCTTGTTTTAAACAAACACATGTAAGTGCAAATGCAAAGTAGCGTGCCTTAGTTACCAACTGAACAGAGCAGGTGACTGCCGTCACCTGATTGTGGTGCCCCGGTGTTGTAGAGGTGAGTGTCCAGGTCTGGTTTACATTGTGCTCACAGGTAAAAGTATATAATCCTGAAAGAAATGTTGTGCTTTCACAAATTGCTTCAAATTAAAAAAAAAAAAAGTCAGGCAAGGTAATAGTAGTAAGTCGACAAATAATGATTATTTTTGTTTATCATATAATGAACCAAATTGAACAAAGTAGGGTAACTGATGACCCATAATTTCCCAAAAGCTGAATTTATAACAAAAAAAAAGGAAACAATTTGGCTGAACGAAAATGACAGCAATTAACAAATAATTTTTTTTATTTTAATTTTAAAAAAACACAATATTTTGTTGGTCAACAAATTAGTTAATCATCTGATCTCTAGAATACCAGAGTTCCTAGTTGTTTGACCCATTTGAGCATAAATAGAGGCAAACTCAATGCTGACATAATAACAAAAAGTTTGGAGCTGAGGTTTTCCTCCATTGATAGAGAACTAATAAACCACTATGTTAGATGTACTTTATCACCCTTTTGATTAGATGTTGCTTACAAGACACCAGAGCATGTAGACCGTTGTGCTGCAGAGAAAACGCTGTAATCTGTGAATGAACATGGTGCATTGTTAGCCGGGGTCTTTAAATCAACAATAACAAACATGTTGTGAATTTTGACTACTTGTGATGGAAATCTTGGAGCTGGTTAACTGGAGATGGAAGAAGTCTCAGGAGTCGGTATTTATTGAAGCTGGATGTGGAGCAGAGATGAGCGAGAACACATTAACACTGAATGTCCCTTTATTTTCCTCCCTGCAGAGTGTTTATAAAAAAAAATCGCGTTGAGCACATCACGAATACTTTCTCAAGGGCACCTTCCCTGAAGTCGTAACATAGCTATGCATGTCTTTGCGCTTTTGGTTGTCTATGGCAACGGTGAGTGCAGTGAGGGACAGCTTTTTTTTTTAAGAACAGACCATGAACTTTTTCTTTTAGTGCGTACTTCTACTTAACCTGTAGAAAATCTGCCCCAGGAAAGAAACGTTTGACTGCAACACTGTATGTATGTATGTATGTATGTAGGTATGTATGTATGTATGTATGTATGTATGTAGGTATGTATGTAGGTATGTAGGTACAAACGTTTCATGCTCAATGTTTGGTTTACTCACAGATTGAAAACCTTTTTGTGCAACACAATGCTGCTGAAAGGTCAAAGCGACCCATTCTTTGTGGGTGTTTACTGCCAACTCTTATTGTCTGCATTAGATCCTGATGATGGTAAATATTGAAATAATCTTCATCTGTGTGTTCAGGTTCGTGCGCACTGTCCTGCCCTTCTCTCAGGAGTTCCAGAGGGACAAGCCACCCAACACTCAGCCTCAGTATCTGTACGGGTCAAAGGTCAGTGCATTTTTCTTCTCTCATCACTCCCACAGCGAGAACGTGCTCTTTTCACTTTATTTTCTTTGATTCCATAAGAGGTTATTCTTCTTTTTTTTTATTGACGTCTGACATGACCTCACCAGCTGTGTACGACAACATATTAAAGCCACATTCACTACATATTATTGAGATTATATACACAATACAAGTGGAAAAGCATCATTAAAGAAGCATTGTTTGGAATCTGCATAATAAATGGAAAAAAAAGCTCGTGGACTCAAAATCTAGAAGTATCCGATAAGAACATCCTTCATGAGCATCTTGTTATTTACAAGAGAAAACATAATAAAGATAGGATAAAAGATCATTTTTTTTTTGTCTTTGAGAAGTGAAAACACATCTTTTCCTCAACACAAATAGGATTTCATGAGTGGATAAAAATACTCGGTGACAATTCGGTCTGGGCAGAACAATGCCGCGATGACCTTAATCCAGTTGATTCATGCTGGATTGCTGCCGGACAGCTTAGCAAGCGCCCTCAGCTCATGGTCCGGGGTAATTATGTGGCCGGTGGGCTGCGCCGAGAGATGGGGGGGCTGGATGACGTGTTTGACGCTGTCTTCGCTGCTGCTTCGGGGAGTGTAGTGGCACCCAGACGCAGCCATGTCTTGGCGACGGGTGGAGTTGGTCGCCACCGGGCCGCCGTCGGCGCCGCGGCCGGGGACGGAGCAGATGGTGTGAAGACATCCCCACAACAGGATGCCGGCGATGACCAGCAGCAAGACGCAGCAGGTCAGCCAGACGCCCATCGCCAGCTCCCAGCTCGCCCTGTCGTGACCCTCGCTGCTGTCGCCCAGAGTGCTGAACACCTGGCACTGCTCCCGCACCGGGTTGGCGGCCTGACACGTCACGCACAAGAAGTAGGCGGTCTGGGGGAGGAGGTTGGCCAGGTGTGTGCTGGTCTGGCTGACGGGGATGCGCTCCTCATGCATGAAGCTCTTGCGCTTGTAGCCCATGAGCAGGCTGTTCCATTTGGGGTCGTACATGACGCTGTAGAAGGTGTCCAGGCAGCCGGGCGACGACGGCCAGCTCACCCTGGCTGAGGTGGAGGAGATGTTGTAGACTATGGTCCCCATCAGGAGGAGCTGCTGATGAGAGTGAAGTGCTACCTCAGTTCTTACAGTTGTTGTATGTTCACTAGATAAAGGTGATCTGGAGAAGAGAGAGGATGAACACGGGGTGAGATGATGACGGAACTAAATTCAGATGATGCTATGACCTGGATTTCCCAACGAACACGGGTTTTTTGTCCCGTGGCGTGCGCGCTGCGGTTTTGTTGCGTTCTCTGCTCGACTTCATAAACCACCGAGAGAGTTTCAGAAAAATGAAGAGTTTTTGTCTGCCCTTTTTTTGTTTTACCTTCCTGATTTGGTCATTTTTTTTCAGTCGGTCAGTTTTGTGCTTCTAGGGAGGGTAAATGTTGTTAAACGGTTTCTTTTTTTGTGTGTCTCTTTTGTGTTTATTGTTGTTATTTCCTACTTTGTGCTCAAGCCTGCAAACAAAGTTGAAATAGTTTGGTGTTTTTAGTCGGTAAAAAACAATAATCCTATTCAGTATTTTTGTAACTATTTCACATGCAGTCCCTGTGGCAGGAGGAGAGCACATTTCTTGTCCTACGTGAAAACCAGCGGGGCTGGACGTTGATGCTGTGATGTGACATATGATGGGGCATGTTTTATTTTGAAAACTGACCAGATGCTCTTTGCTTTCCTCAGTGTTACTTCCTGCCGGTCTGATCTGCTCTCTGCAGACTGATGTGATCTACATAGCGTTTCTGTCAAAATAGAGCCGACGCCTACCCTGAGTGTGGCGGAGCGCCGAGCGGCTTCTGGTTGGCTCGCGACCGGTCGAATTTTGCCATTTCTGCGGCCTTTCCATCCGGTGGCTAAAAGATGAAGCCTCTGTCATAGTGATTGGGCTCCATTTTAACAATCGCTCACGGTTTTAGCGAAGGCCCAGGTGCATTCAGTGTCTGTTCAAATCCACTTTTGTGAGTTCAGTGGTGGATGATCTGAACACAAAGTGAAGCATATGGTTGAAAGGGACGGTACTCGGTCTCTTAATTAAACATAGGTGTGTTTCGGTCATAACATAAAATAAAACGATAAGAGATTCCTTGACCACGCCCCTTATGAGCCAGGTGTGCTTACACCCTGGTGTATTGCTGTTATCAAGGCGGATTTGTTAGGTAGTCGTAAAGAACACTTCTCTGCAGAGAAAACAGACCCGCTCATGTTCGGATTGATGTACACAATTACAATCTTTCACATTGTAAACCTTTTATTTTTTAATGTTTTGCAGGTTTGTTTTCTGCTGCATGTTCCTTTGTGTGTAACAAACAGTGAGTATGTGCGTTGTGCACCCTCCTATGTAGGAGAATATTACCGTCTTAAAAATACGGCCTGAAAATAACAGTAAAATCCTGCAGCATTGACTTGAGACCGGGTTTTTGTTTGTCAATCACACAATCCGCTGCAGGGATGCACCAACAATGTTCCTCAACACACTTCATTTTAGGACCAACACATTCATGTGTGCACATATGTGCAAAAGTATATTTACCATTTAAACAACATGGACTTTGGAGGGGAGGATAAAAACTGAGCGTCTGAATCGAGCAGCCACACCTGCTTGGTGCTGCTTTGCTGCTGGTGTAAGGTGGAGCTCGTTAAGTCAGCGTGAAGAAAGCTGGTGGTGTTGTTGTTAATGTTTGATGTGATTACAGCCTCGGCTGACGTCTTTTGATTTCAGACCTTTCGGCTGCAATGACAAAAAATAAATCAGGAGCTCGACTCTCCGGGGGCCAAATTACAATTTCAGTGAAAGGTGTAATTAGTTCCTGACTGCCTTGCTGCTCACAGAGCAGTGTTAAACACGATTAATGACAAACGACATCATATCAAGCATAAAAAGTTAAAAACAACAACATTGTCAGAGGATAATAAATACTGTATGAGGGATTATCTGGGACGTGGCGGGGGAGGGGGAGCGTGGGGACGCACAGATGTTCAAGAAAGTACATAATGCAAGATGATTTCTGAAGAAGCTCATCTGTGCTGTTAGTCACCTGTTTTAATTCAGCTGGCGACCTGTTAACCTTCAGCTGGGCCGGTTTTAATCGTTTGGCTTTAGCTCTGATTGGAACGTTATTTACAAGACACATTGAAAGTAGCTGTTTTATCTCATCAAGTATCGTTTTTGAGCCAAAGCAGATGTTTACATGTTTGATTGTGAAGGAGATTTAATGTGTTCAAATTATAATTTTGAGAAAAGCTCAAATTTGATTTTTTTTTTTTAAATATTATTTTTCACTTAAATGGGTAAACATGACACCCAGTGTGAAATATTTTATCTAATAATCAACTTTGAATGTGTTCACTTTGCCTCGTCTTATTGAGACTAATACAGGGTGGGTGTGGTGCTCATTGGGAACAAACACCTTCAAAGTGATTTTTTGCTCTATATTTTTAAAGTGCTTTTCAAAATAAAATAGAAATACTAAAGCAGTACCATTTTTTTAGATTGTAGGTTTAAAGTCGTATAATGTTTTTTTTTTTTTTGTCAAAGCAGTAGAGTCACCTCTGAATTTTCTATTAGAAATCAGTCGAAGATACTTTTTCTATTTTTCAAAATATTTAGTAAATACCTCCTTTAACACATTTATGTCACATCATCTGTATCCCATAGCAAGAGAACACAGATGTCTGTGTGGTAAGAAAATCATTAGTGGTCATCGGTTTAAAACATAAGATGGAAAGGAGGGAGACTTACCGGAGAAACTGGGCCAGCACGTGTTGAACAGAGCGATCTGCAGTGCCTGAGCTGGTTTGTTCAGATCACACCGTGCTGCTGCTGTTCACTCGTATCAACATCTATTCCAGCGTCTCCGTGTCAGGAGCTCTGACGCTGGCTGCTGCTGTGTAGGTTTCCGACCTCGGGACTGAGACGGAGATCGGTGCGTCCTTATCACCGCCGCTGCCACACTAGAGGGGAGTGCTGCTGGATTAGAGCAGCAGAAGCAGCAGCTTCAACTCTGCTGGCAGGGGAGAGAGGGAGCTGAAATCTCCTTCGCTGGATGTTATAAAAAAAAAAGAGTGCATTATAGACGCATTTTTTTTTAAATGGTTGGTAATTGTGTAGCCCTGATATTGCTCTTTGTTTCCAGTGTTTGCCCTGATAATTTATGTGGAGACCTCTGATACTGATCATTCATTTCCTCCTGACCAGCTGTCTGGTCCATGCTACTGTACCTGTAGCATCTAGTGCTGAGGTCTGGTGAGGAGCAGGCGTGCGGTTCAGTCGGTCCATCCATCTGTCCAACCGTTTATTTCCGCCGCAAAGTCTCTCAACAACTGCCGAGCAGGCTGTCATCAAATTAACTGCAGCTAATGGGGGTCCCCGCAGGATGATCCCAATGCTGCACTGTTATATTTCCACTTCTACAAACAATTCAAATTAAACTCTGCTGTGAAAGGCATCCTTTGCATTTTTAATATTGGAGCTTTGGTGTAGCTCCGCCCTCAGACCAAAATCTGCACACAAGTTGTCTGACAGACTACCAGACACATTAATATCTCCTGAGCACATTCATACGCTCGTTATTATATGACAACAATTCAATTTTTTTTTTGAACTGATTCCAGGCAATGATTCCTACTGACTTTGGTGATCTGCTGACAGATTGTGCCATCAGGAGATTACAAAAAGTTTGTCCCAAACTTCAAGTACCTGCAAACTACTGACATTCGTATCAGCTTCAGCTCTACTTTGAGTTTAGTAAGTGACTGATGTTAGCGTGCTCACATGCTAAACCAATATGTTCGAGAGGGTAAACATTAGCATTTAGCTGAAAGCCTCACGGAGACGTTGTCATGGCTACTCATTGATTGTTGGTTGTTTTTTTTTGTCACTAATACGTCTCCATGAGTCACATTTAAACCCTCAGTACCCATCTGCTAATAAAGGCAAAGCCACCAGTGAGCAGATGCTTTAACAGAAAAAAATGTGTTGATTATTTATCATCCAAGTATTTGTTCTTGCTCCCCTAGACCTTGAACCTGGCCTACAGCAGCATATTTAGCTCCTACAGGAACTTCCTGGGTCCCCCACACATCAAGGTCATGTGCAGACTGCTGGGCTACCAGGGCATCGCCGTGGTGATGGAGGAACTGCTGAAGGTGGTCAAAAGCCTGGTGAGTGTGACAGCAGGCAGTGACGGTGTGTGGGAGCTCAGTGCTGGAACTTTCTATAAATTACACTATAAGGTTGTCGTATATCAAGTGAACAGTAAAAACAGTTGAATGCTGTCTTTTTCTTGTGCAGCTTCAGGGCACCATAATGCAGTATGTGAAGACCCTGATGGAGGTGATGCCCAAGATTTGCAGACTTCCACGCCATGAGTATGGCTCCCCAGGTAGGTGAAAATGTAGCCTCTATTCCTCTTGTAAGACGGAGCACCAGGCTGATCAGGTTCAGTGTAACATCCAACATACAGACGTAGAAATATTAGGTTACGGGTCCCATTGAACGTTGGAGACGCTCGACGTGACACATGACCTAATGTTTTCCAGAGCAAACTGTTGGAGCTGTCTCAGGCCAGACTCCAGACTGTCTGTTTCAGCTCCTTCAATGACCTGTGGCTGACCGAGCTTTCAAACACCGGGCGGCACGTTTCCCTCCAGAATTCCTTGATAGTCTTAAGGTTTCTTTTATGGCACCCCGTGCCAGACGCAGCACAGCAGCCCTCAACCAGAACCATACCTCCACATTTTTCACTTTAGTTATGCTGTTCTTTTCTTGGAAGACTGTATCATTTTGTGTGACTCACCAAAACGCTCCGGTTTTGTCTCATCTGTCCAAAGGAAGTTCTCCAAGAAGCATTGTGGCTCGTCAGTATGCATTTTTGCAAATCCAGTCCTCTTTTTTTTTTGTTGTTGAAGTTTTTCTTTCTTACTGGGTCGTCCTCCATGGAGCCCACGCATGCTGCAATCAGGCACTGATGTGCCTGAACCTTGTCACATTGCTACAGATGTTAAAACATCTGCTTAAATATACACACGCGATATGCAGCAGAGCAGAGTTTGAAAGGAATCAAAAGGTAGCTTCATCTCAGAGCGCTTCATGCTTCAGATATCAGTGAATATTTGCTGACGTATGTTGCAGCATGTGCCCATTATGGAACAGTGCGTACCTGCTGCTGTGATGTTCGAGGGCTGTTCCACGTATGTGTGACGGGTATGTAACGCGATGAAATAACTATCTCCTGTCAGGCATCCTGGAGTTCTTCCACCACCAGCTGAAGGACATCGTCGAGTACGCCGAGCTCAAGACGGTGTGTTTCCAGAACCTGAGAGAAGTGGGCAACGCCCTCCTGTTCTGTCTGCTGAGTGAGCAGAGTCTGGTACGCACCGGGAAAATACTTCTGCTTTAAGATTCACCACAAATGTGTTTGAATGCTGTTCTATGCACTTGTACTGAAGTTTGACTGTATTTTCTTTCCAGTCGCAGGAAGAAGTTTGTGATTTGCTGCATGCTGCACCTTTCCAGAACATCCTGCCCAGAGTCCATGTCAAAGGTAAACACAGGAAATAATATTCAGTAGTTTATTTACAAGCAGAGAGCGGGGATGTCATGATGTTAAAGTTTCAGTTAATTGTCATATAAATAATTCCGATTAAAGATTTAATTGTCTTTTTCTGTTCATTTTATGCCACTATGGAGGTATATGCCTGATCACAGTCTAATAATACACACCGTCTATTGGCACTCAACATTTGAACAAACAAATAGAGCTTTTGACAGCTACAAATCTGACAAATCGGAGGAGCCTCGACTTTCTCATTTGGCTTCAAAACAACAGCAGTGCTGAGGTTTTTCACTTTGCAACTAAATCCAATATTTTAATGTCAGTAGATGCTCTTCAAACGATGCACTTAGTGAAATGTTAGAAGATAAACCGTACGTGGTGTTAATTTTCCACTAATGTCCCCTTAAACCTCAGCAGCACAAGATGACGTCATTGAAAGAGTCAAACCTCAAACAATGAAAAAAATCGTGATGACATCTGACATGTCTGTTTCTGTTTCATCCAGCTGTTTGTATACAGATGAGTGGAAACAACTTCTCCGATTATGCAAAATCATTGCAGTCAGCTCAAATAATTGTGATCACATGATCATGTAATCATTTTCAGACTTAACGGAGATATTCTTGCTGTTGTTTTGAGCGAAAGGATCAGTGTTGCTGGTGTGCTGTCGGTCCCCGTGTCAGCAGACAGACGTGTTTGCAGCCGCACTGGAAGGTGTGAAATTCATGTTCTGTGTTGGGCCCTCAACAACGTCTATGTAATGTAATATGAAGAATAGTGTGAGCGGCGTGCGCACGGCTCCCTGCCGGCAGTCCAACGATGTATTGACAGGGTGTCCCGCAGGTTGAGAGTTGACTTGTGGTCGTAAGTGATGTCTGTGTGTTTCATGGAGCGCATTTGTTTGGTGAGCTGGCAGCAGGAGGGCGCGTACGAGGGACTGACTCAAAGTGGACGTGCGTGCGTTCATGGTGATAAAGAAGACGTCACACCGTGTGACAGTGCGGCTCACTGGCGTTGTTTTAATGGTTTTGAACAACAGTGGAGCTCAGGGGACGAGGGCACGTCGGGCTCTGGCTACACAGACAGGACTCATGCGTGTTTCATGTTTCCCTGTGTGTGTAGAGGGGGAACGTCTGGATGCCAAGATGAAGCGCTTGGAGGTCAAATACACAGCGCTGCACATGGTTCCACTGATAGAGCGCCTCGGCACCCCGCAGGTAGGAGCGGCACAAAAAGCCAGGACGAGAAGCAGCCGTTATTGTTTTGATTGTAGAATTGGCATTGTTATTGTATCGTTCTCCAAATAAAAGATGTTAATCATGTGATGTGTTGACTGTCGCCGAGTCCTCCAACACGTCTCCTGTCCCGCTTCTCTCTCAGCAAATAGCCATCGCTCGAGAGGGCGACCTTCTGACCAAAGAGAGGCTTTGCTGCGGTCTGTCCATGTTCGAAGTCATCCTCACACGCGTGCGAGCCTTCTTGGAGGACCCCATCTGGCGCGGGCCGTTGCCGAGCAACGGCGTGATGCACGTGGACGAGTGCGTGGAGTTCCACCGCCTCTGGAGTGCCATGCAGTTTGTGTACTGCATCCCCGTGGGAGCGCACGAGTTCACAGTGGAGTGAGTGCAGCAGGACGCACATCTGTGCAGCCTCGTCTTCATCAAAATGTGCCTCTTCTTCACGCACGCTCTGCTTCCCCCCACTCCCCCGTTCTGCAGGCAGTGCTTCGGAGACGGCCTCCACTGGGCGGGCTGCATGATCATCGCCCTGCTGGGGCAACAGAGACGCTTCGACATCCTGGACTTCAGCTATCACCTCCTCAAGGTGCAGAAGCACGACGGCAAGGACGAGGTCATCAAGAGCGTGGTGAGTCGGAGAGATGAAGAGCAGCGCTGTTAAATATAACCTCTGAATGGAAGTTCATCACATCAGCCAGCAGACATGACTGTCTTTTCTATTTTATCATAAAGCTAAAACTTTGTTTATCACACTATATCAGCTCTTTAGTTCAGTACTGGAACTGACCTACTGTAACGGGATGGAGCTTCTTTTCCAGTCAGTAATATAATCAATCAATAACTGATCAGAAACACAGTCAAAAATTGCTAAATGTTAGCTCACTCATAACTCATTCATAAAAAACAGCACCCGTGTTTACACTTCATCATTTGAAACCCTGTATAATATGATTCTGATATTTCTATCATTTTTTTTTTTTTTTTTCATATCTGTCTGAATTTGGAACATATGTTCTGCAGTTCAGATGAATAGAAATAGTATTATTTAAAGAACTGCCTTAATCGAGGAACATATGACCCTGCTGATGTATTTACAGCACTTTGTAACATACACAGCATTTGTTTATGAAATAACATTCATTCCTTAAGTGATTGCACACCAGCCAGTTAATAGTAAAACATGTCAGAGTGAGTCTCAGCAGCTAAAACTGAAGAGCAGGCAGCTCTGTTACTGACCTTCATCACTAACAAACAAAGGCATTAATCCACACAGTAACAACATCACTTCAGTACCAAGAGTTCACACCAGCAGTCTGATTTATCAGTGAACAAGATTTTACTCAGAACTGTCACCTGCAGTGTGAACAAAATCAGCAACGTTTCTTTAAACTGCGATTAGAGGACCTGTTTTGTAGCCATCACTTTTTTTTTTTTTTAAAGCTTCATTAGAAAACTGTCCGAAAAATCAAGAAATTAAATTACTAGTAAAAGAAAGAAAACACCCCCCTCCACCCAATAACGAACCTTCTTCAAGTGAACAGGCGGTATCAGATGACCGCGATCGTAGATAAACCTCACACACACTCTACTCTATTTATGGAACGCTTCTTTCTGTGGCTGCAGGTGTTTTCCTGTCGACACGCCGCTCCGTGATCCACTTTACCTTCAAGTTCAAAACCACACGCTTTTTTCAGCTGCTTAAACAACAAACTGAGCAAAATATTTCTTAAAGGGGAAGAAAATGAATGAATTTGCTCAGGCTGCACCTGATTCTCCTCCACTGGGCTGCAGCATGATGCTTACTGTTGGTGTGGCTGCAAAGGACTCCCTCTAATATTTCAATAGATCAATAGTAGTTTTACAAACTCGAAGCTTGTCTGTTGTCTACTTGAAGTCATCATTTTTGTAGCTAAAGCTCCTGACATTTTTTATTTTCCTGCATGTTTGCCTTCATTAGCAGCGACAGGAAAAAGCATATAATGACTGAAGTGATTGTTGACGAGCTGGAAGTGGAATACTCTGTGGAAAATATGACATTTTAGTAAATGGCAACTCGAATTTAAACATGCTACAAACAATAGTAAATGATATAGAATAGACTTTTTATAATTTCTTGATATTTCAGAAATTCCAGGATCAGTGGGAACCCTGATAAATCGTTTGCTATGAAACAGGTTAAACAGAGACAGAGCTTTAGAAGTGGCAGGCTCATTACGTCTTCCTGTTTCCCGTCTTTGTGCTCAGCGAAACACCTCCTGGCCGTACCGCCATATTCAACAGACATGAACGGTGATATTCTCATCCAAGTGTTGGCAACTAGGGGAATAAGCCATTTTCCAAAATGTGGAACTATTCCTTTATGGCACAAAATGAACACGGCATCGCAGCACAGTCAGCCGCCCTCAAGAGAACGTCTTCCTTTACTTCGTGGGTTTAAATAAACAAGTAAACGTCCTTTTATGTCATGACGAGACTCACTGTTCTTGTGTCTTGTTTCCCTTCAGCAGCTGAAGAAGATGGTGGACAGAATCCGCAAATTCCAGGTCCTCAACAACGAGATCTTCGCCATCCTGAACAAGTACCTGAAGTCGGGAGACGGCGAGAACATGCCGGTGGAACACGTGCGCTGCTTCCAGCCGCCGATTCACCAGTCGCTCGCCAGCAGCTGAAGTGCTGCCGCCGCCGACACCGTGGACCAGCGACAATTTCCACGCACTGTTAGCATTACCAGACTATCCACAACTATTACTCCCGAGTTCCTTTAAGTCTTTAGTAGCAGAGGACCATTAAATGTAAGAAGTTGGGCCACATTTTTTTTTTTTTTTTTTGTCAGAATGATATTTTTTTTTTTGTATTCACTTGTGCCTTATCAGAAGAATAGATCCTTCCTCTTTTTTGGATTAACTATTCTTTGTTTTATACTTGCAGAAATAGATCAGGGAGGGAAATGAGTTTTATCAGATATGTATTTAAGGGTTTGCAGTGGTGGGCTGAATATTAAGGGTGAATAGTAACATATTTTAAGTGAGGGTGAAAGTCAGTCTATTTTCTACACTGTTCAACATGCATGCTAAACATTTTAAAGGAAATTTGAAAAGTAACAAAAGCTCATACGCTTGTTAAGCATTTATTCACTGTGCCTTGTTTTAATCATTTTAATTCAATAAATATGTAACAAATCTGTTGGTTCTTCTCCAGAGCTGTTCATGTAAAAACTACAAAAACAACAAAACAAGTCGAGAATGACGCCCAACAGAAGTTATTACTTTCAAGTATCACGAAAACTCAAATCATAGTGAACGTCCTATCAGAGTCATTGTCGGCAGGACCTCATATAGAATATATATTAAAACTTTTTGATTCATAGAAAGTAAGTCAGTGCATGAATATGCATGTACATGTAACAAAACATTTCTTAGAAAACTTATTTACAGCTACAGAGGAATGAAATTAAGTTCTAACTGTAACAGGATATGACCGGAGTCATATTCTGAGAAGAGTAAGGCAAATTAAAACATTAAATACAATCCACTGGTCTGTCCGAGTCACTCCCCCCTCACAGCTGATTGTCTTATTGTTTTCATACACCACGTCTACAACAACGTCATCGTTGGGTCAGTAAAAATAAAGTTCCTTAATAATCCAACGAGGACGTCGTCGCGCCGTTCCTTCTGGAGACGCTGTCAAAAGGCAAACCCATCTCCCGGTCCTCCATGTCCTCGGTGGACTCGTTATGTAGCAGCTCGTAGGTGCTGTGGGCCGCCGTGCCGTTGGCCGCGGGAAACGCCCGCTCGTCCTTCCTAATGGACACGGCGAGAGTGGCCAAGCTGATGCTAATGTCTTTGAAGGCGTGGAGGAGGAAGATCCCCACGATGATCGTGAGGAAGCCGCTGAGGGTCCCGATCACGTCGTCGGTGCCCATGTGCTCCCACTCTTTGAAGAGGATGGCGGAGCAGCTGAGCACCGACGTGGTGAAGAACACGTAGTAGATGGGCGTCACCAGGGACGTGTTGAATATGTCCAGAGCCTTGTTCAGGTAGTTGATCTGTGTGCTGACGCAGCCCACCAGACCCAGAAGCAGGATCCACGCCAGCGGGTTCCTTCTCACGTTTTTACCGGCGAGCGCCTCCTTGATGGCGATGCCCAGTCCTTTGACACAGGACACCGAGAGGGCCCCGATTACCGAGCAGATGGTGATGTACACAAGGATGTTGGTCTGACCGTGACGGGGGCCCACAACAAATATGAAAATGAGGGCCACGATGATGACCAGAGTGGCAAAGATGCAAAACCCTTTAAAAAGAAAGAAATGGGAGGAAAGACAAGTTAAGTCGGACAAAAGGAAGTTCAGGCCTTAGATCAGGAAAGTAAAGACTGATATCGCTAATAAAACATCTACATACTCTTAAATTCTTTAAGGGAAACTGGTATTCTTCCAACAGGAGCTGGATTTTTCCAGCTGCAGCAGTTACTTGCGGACATTAATGTAACAATCTGTCTCCGCTTTGAGTGCCGGAGTTTGGCACCGATTCTTAATGCAACTTTCAGACTACGTATGTAATGTAATATAATGTAATGTAATGTAATCCCTGACCAGAAACATGTCTCACTCTGAAATCTCAAGAGGTGGGAGGTGCGTGAGTGTATGTTGGAGACGGAAACTGAAATGAAATGAATGATGACTTGATGTACGACTGGTATGATAGAATAAGACTACACCTGTTCATTTTGTTAACTTTTCACAATCTTGGGGGCAATTTTGACCCTCAATGACAGTCAGGAGCGTTCTGAAATTTCTTGGGGCCTTTTGGCTCTTTGCCTGCCTTGATTTACTACACTGATACCAAAGTACGTTTTCTTACACAAAAATGCTGTTTTGAGAGAAACAGAGTGGAGGTCATGCTATTAGCTAAAATGACTGTGTTGAGAGAGACCTGAGCAACCTGCAGGTTAGGGAACCATTTCACAACAGTGTCAGACGAAGAATCGGAGTCTGTAAACACAAGTATTTTAAGTGGACAACATTGACAGGGCGCAATTCCCCCCAAAGTATTACACTGCAGTCCATTTTAAAGCCGTGATCTGAATCCCTCTCATTCAATACTGGACCAATTTTAAAAATTGTTGCTCCCATTAGTCACTTAGAACCAAAAAAAAAAATAGGGTCAAAGTTTCCCTTTAATATCTTTAAATCTTAGTATTTCGATGATGAAGTGATTTTGACACCGGAAACATTTCCAGACAGGATGTCGTGTACCTGGGTCGACCAGCTTCTCGGCCATGTGCTCCAGGCTGCTGATCTCTTCCTCTTGCGGGGCGTGAATCACCATGGTGGTGGAGCCCAGGATGCTGAGCAGGCAGCCGAGCTTGCCGTGCAGGTTTAACCGCTCCGTCAGGAAGTAGGACGACAGCACCGCGCTGCAACAACATTCGTCATCAGCCCCGTCACTTCAGCGACTCCACAAGATCATTTCCAAACACGCGGAAAATGTCAATCGAGATAAATGTTTAAGTGTTTCAGTCGTCCGTACCTGACAAGCACACTGAGGGCTCCCAGTGGGGTGACCAGCGTCGCAGGAGCAAAGGCGTATGCTGCAAAGTTGGCTGCTTCTCCAGCTCCCACTGTAAAAGGTCAGGATACAGGATGAGAACGTGAAGAGGATAACCGTGTTGTAATGTCAGATGACATCCAGTCGGTAAACACTAATACAGCCTGAGGTTTACTGACCGTTGCAACAATAGCAAGTACATGATTACCTCCCAATGTTTAGCAGGTGTCACAGTCCTCCACAAAAGAAACACTGGATTTGGTAACTGAGTGACCAACCGTTCTTGGTCACTCCAGGATCACTGCTCCCTGCTGCTTTTTGCATTTTGATTTAACTCTTTCTGTTCTTGTTCTTTTATTTTCTACATTCCTTTGAGGTTTATATATATATATTTTTCTTTTCAAACTTCATGTTGAAGGTGAACGGAGGACCGCCTGTGGTTTTACTGTCCATATGACAAAAACAACAACTCTAAATCTTAACCTCTTAAAAAGTCAAAAGACATCCAGTAGTAGAGTTAAAACTGGGCTAAAGTAGGGTGGACAGTTTATTGGACATCTAGACTACGTATACTCCATATCACTGACACATTTCATTGCATAGTGGGGATGCATTTGACACTGAAAAATAGTAATATAAAAAGACCTTAGGAAACATTAAAAGGTAACCAGGAAGTATGGAAAAGATGTTTCCTATATATGATTCAACTGGAGGATCTACAGGGAATATGCTCATTATGTACGTCACTAATTACATGATTAACTTTGTAATCACTTACTTGATAGTAAACCAGCCCACCACAGCCATTCTTTTAGATATGCATGGCCACCCTGGCCTGAAAAGCAAAACACAAACATTTTGTCACACGTGACTCTCCTCATTTAAATAACACTTGCATATAACCAAAATCTGAATTATGCAACCGGCCAGACTTGCATGCAAGTCAGGCGGCCGCGCTGGATTTGAGCTGAAGGTCGAGTGAAATGCTGAAATGAATGATTAGTAGTCGTTGGGAGCTTTGATGACTCATACAACACAAAACACAAACACAGGGGAGCTGGAAGTGTCGGGATGAGGTGAGCAGATTTGGTGACGGGCTGTCCTCGCTGGTTTGACTCGCAGAGGACGGCAGGGCGTGCCTTTACTCAGCTGACAAAGTTCAACAAGGTGTCCCTCACGGTGAGTTGTGATGGACGTCAGACACAAAGAAGAAGGACAGTACCTGCCCGCATCGATCCTTTCCGCGCCAGCCGCAGAAGTCCTTTCTTCTTGAGGATAAAACTGCCTCCGATGAAGATGCTGGAGCTGATGGCCAGTCCCAGGCCGATGTAGAAATCATACTTCCCCCTGTCCTGACCCATCGCGAGGCTGGATGCGTTGTTGTGGTCCGTCACATTTACGACCAAACCGTGCGGATGCTGACCGGCGCAGACACCTGAGGACAGACAGAGCAGAAAGGACATGGAGGAAGCTGCTGAGGGGGGGAGGAGTCCCCGAGTGAAGTCTTCACCGTCCCCACAGGACACCTACCGTCCCCACAGGACACATTACACACGGTGAAAACATGATGTGGGGAGCGGGCAGGATCCATCAGGGGAGCAGCAGCACCATCAGGACCCTCCGCTCACTACCGTCGGGACACATACAACCACAGGACGGAGATTTGACTGGCAAATAAAACAAATTTAAAAAAAACAACCCCGTCTGCATCTCAGTCGCCTGCTATGTAAATAAACGTGTTTGAAGACTCAGGACTGCAGGAAGTAGAAGCGCCGCTGAGGTCACTAACCTGGGCGAGCTAGGTGCAGCTAGCCCGGAGTCGCCCTTCCACAGGGGGGGGCTGCTTTTTGGAAATTGCCCGAGAGAGAGAGAGAGAGAGCACTTATTCGGCGAGCTCCGACGACAAGTTGCACTGACGTCGGCGCAGTTATTATTATTATTATTATTATTATTATTATTTCCCCCCACTTTTACCTCACGAGCACGTATTTACGAGTCGTCGCGTGCCGTGCTAGCAGCGTTAGCTTCCGTTAGCGCGAGGGCTAGCTCGTTGGCCGTCGAAGTCGGTTCATCCGGAGTCACGTGCTCGACTCACCTTCGACGAGTCGTCACGTCAGTGGAGCGCGAGCTGAACTCACCTGTTCACCTGTCCGGCGGCGGCTCGCGAGGACGCGAGGACGTTGTCGGCAGCTGAGAGGGGAGCTTAACGGCGAGCCTTCCTTCGTGCTCCGTCGGCCACCATCACGTCCCGGTTCCTCCACGCTCGACCAGCAGCACCGACACCGACACCGACCGCTCGACGACTGACTGCCGCACTGCGAGGCTCTTCTTCCGCTTGTCACACGCAGACGTGACCGGTGAACTTTGTGCCCTCCGCAGGCTGAAACCCAGAAGCACACTGGAAACGTTAACACTTCAAATTATATTTATCACCACATTTTTAATCGGATAAATTAAACAGCTTTTAATTTTTTTTTTATTATTATTATTAGTATTATTATTATTATTTTATTATAAAAACAAAACTAGTGATATATGGAAATAAGTGTTGGGTCAACAACAAACACCAAAATGTGTGGGGAATTAAATACATTACGACCAGCTCTAATTTAAGGAATCCATTTGTGGACATTTTTTTCTTTAATCTGAAGATAATATTTTAAAATCAGCAGGTATCACCGGAAGAAAACCAAGAGTCAAAAAGTAGCTTCTAATAAAAAATAAATAAATAAAGTAGCTCATAGTAGGCCTACTTGTATTTTACTCGAGTATTTCCATTTGAATCTACTTAACACTTCCACTCCACATTTCAGAGGGAAATACTGTACTTCCTTCTCCACTACATTCATTCGCCAGTTTTAGAATGTTAAAATAATTAATAATTACATTAATAATAACGTTTTTAAATTAATATTTGACTCACTGGATGTTATAACAAGCTTTTAAAACAGAAGATTTTGTTAATGATTAAACCAGTATAGTTTCCAACTTGTTTCAGATGTAAATAAGTTGTTAACAGCTCCAACAAATAGAGATTCTTCCCTCTAAACTTCTCACATGGTTGGATTTCAGTAGTCTAAATGTTTAAATGATCCAATATAAGATGAGAGAAAAAGTCCAGAAATTGAAAACAGATTTGTGGAACAGAAATGTGTTTTTTTTTCTTCTGTCATCTGTTATTATCTAACGACCCCCAAAAATTGATCTGTATGTAAAACTGGATCTAAAGCAGTTTAAACCAGCTCCACCTACAGAAACTACAACAGTAACACGCTGCTTACACACTGACGCTTCAGAACAAATCATCAAATATAACGATAAATCAGGCAGAGTGACCAAACTACAACTTTTATTTTAATACTTGAACTACATTTTGCTGCTAATACTTTTGAAGTTTTACCTTAGTAGAATTTTTTTGTACAGGGATTATATTTTTAATGCAATATTTTCACATTGTTTTATTGATACTTTTACTCAAGTTGAGGATCTGAATACTTCTTCCACCACTAGAGAAAACAGTATTTTATAATTCAATGTCAAAATCTTGAGTATAATTTTGGAGATTAAGAGGAAGATGGTAAAACCCACCCATCTATTCAAGACTTCTAAACAGTAATTGTGTAAGAAAAGGGGAAGCCAGAGTATTTCACAAGTGATAGCAACATGTTACTGGTTTATTTACTTTTTAAACCACTTTATTCATTTAATCAGGTCTCACAGAGCTAGTAATCACAGTTCATTCCTGTGACATAATCATGAAAACAATCTGTTACACCAATAATTTTAACGACACAGTTAGAACCTGTATCCACATTTAGTCTGATAAAATAACGAGTTATGGTCCCAGAACAAAAGGAGTATATTTGGGTATCAGCTTTACAAATTCCTCCATTAGACAAAATACTCAGTCACAGCTGATACACTTTTGCACCTTCAATACAACTCCTGCGCTGAAGCGACTGCTTCTGAAATTACCCTGAATAATTGACAGGCACACTGAATAAGTCAAAGTGTTGGTGCTTCTACACTGAGTCAGTCTGGCACTGGAAGAAAGGGAGAACATTTGAGGCGCCTATTAAAGCCCTGTGGGCAGCGCTCTTTAGGATAGTAAGAGTTATTATCACCACCGAGGAGGTTGTGTTTTCGCGGTGGTTTGTTTGTTTGTCAGCAGCATTACGGGAAAAACTGCATGAAAAGTGCTGGAAGGGTGAAATCCCAGCTGAAGAAGAACCCAATAAATTGTGGATCTGAATATCCAAATCATGAGAAGATCCACAAGTTATTTTCACTTTCATTACCACAGGGAGATTGGCCTACTAAATGCTCAAATCCAGTAGTTGGCAGTAAAGTTCAAAAGTTACAAAACATAGGCCATTCCCGAAATACAAAAGCTCCACGTTCACAATCCACGTTCAGTACCAGTAATCCTCAGGGATACGCATGGACTCGCACAAACCTAATACAGCAAGCAGTCATTATGAAGCACTCTGGGACAGTGGTTTCATGGGGGAGAACTGGAGCCTGTCCTACAGCTGAGATGTAAGGCCTCAGCTACAGGCACAAGCAGATTATGACATCACTCTGATAGTTTTGGAAATATATCCAGCTGTGTGCAGTCGTTACAGTTGCACATTTGTATATCATAGAAGAGTGGACTGTTAGTTTTGCACTACTAGTTTATAGTGTTTACTTTGCAACTATTTGAAATGGGTAAATACATCATGTTGACAAATGAACTGTCTTTAGGGCATGTTTGAGTTTGCTGTTAAGAGCTCAGCCGAAGTTAAAAAACAGGCTCCATGATGGAGAGAGTTGTATTCAGGAGTAATAATGGAATCAAAGCAGGAATGATCATGTAAAAACAAACAAGAAAAACTGTATTATGTGTTTATATTTTCTGATATTTGTTACTGCACGGATATTCAAGTTTAGTGGAATTAGTTATGAATATACGGCAGCTTTGGTCATTAAAATAGGAGGTAGAACAAATCAAGTCCAGAGTCTGTGTGGGCAACACAATCAGTCCATCTTTTCTCGCGCCTCCTTCTTCGTCCATGTGATCAAAGCCTCCTGGGAAATGCGGAGCAAAACGACCCCGACACACACTGTTATTAAACTGCAGAGCATGGCGAAGCTGTCAGTCAACGTCAGTGCGGTCCACTCCTTGAAGAGCAGAGCAGAGGCGAGAATCACGTTTGACGTGAACGCCACGTAGTATATGGCTTCGAACATGTTGGAGCTGAAACACTCCAGGGCCTTGTTGATGAAGACGAACTGAGTCAGGATGCTGACAGCCAGCGTGCCCAGCAGACCCAAGAAGAGAGCCAGGGCTCTGCTGCTCGACGCCCCCTCGCCAAACACGTCCGGGGCGACCAGGCCGAGCCCTTTGCTGCTCGGAACCGTGAAGTTTCCCAAGAGGGAACATATGGCGACGTACACCATGATGTTTGATGAGCCGTGAGCCGGAGCAATCCACACAATTAGAGTGATCAGCAGCAGGAGCACCAAGAGGGCATACATTACAAACACTGCAGGATGAGAGTCAACTATTAGTAATACATTTGAATACAATGACATTATTTTGCATATTTTGGAGGAGAAATAATAGCCCAGAATAAGGTGTTGACTTTGAATCCGTAGAGTAATTGAACAGGACATTGACCGATTGTTACTTTTTACTGTCGTGTTTGAAAATTACAAACTTCACTTCTTCACCTGGGTCCAGTAGCCTCTCCTCGAGCTCCAGTCTTGTTGTGGCTTCTGCTTTAGGGGCATGAATGAGAAGCATGACAGAACCACAGCAACATAACACACAGCCGAGCTTCCCCAGGATATTTAAATGCTCCTCCAAGACCCGAGAAGCCAGCAGAGCCCTGCAGCACACAAAAACAGCATCTAGTTACAACATATAGTGTGCTGAATGTATTTACACTATTTCTATTTCTTGTCTCAGCACTTTGGGGCTTTGATTTTAAATGATGCAGCAACAAAGTGAGGTTAAATCACCTCGTGATCACTTTATTTTATGATGCCAAAATGCTTTAAGAGGATTGAAACTTGTATATAAAAAAAAAAGCATTTTTGAATTCAAAACTAGAGCAAAAAGATCAATAATTAACAACAACGTACAGAGCCTCAGGCAAAAAACCTGCCTGATCAGCATGGGTGTGTGAGATAAGGATAAACCGCTCTGTCGTTAACTATTCCTCCTGAAGGTACAACAGAAAAACAGATCACTGTAAAATAGGATCTTTCTATTTTAAACCAGAGTCTGTGTTTTAACTCTGTTTTGTTTTCTGCACTATATGATGATTTTTTTTTTTTAATTTAATTTGGACAAACTATATCACGAGATAAATGCTTAAGAAAAAGGGTAACAATGCATTTGTGATGCAAACTCACCCAAACAACACTCCAAGGGCTCCCAGTGGTGTAACTATCACAGCAGGGGCCACGTTGTACGCCAGGAAATTCCCAATTTGGCCAATAATCACTAAAGACAGACAAGGTGCGTGAGAACATTGGCCTTGAATATGAACACAGGCACCAAAACTACACTTCGTTTAGGGATACAAATTCTGCATGAGCTTTCTCCATGAACCAAACATCCACAACCGGTAGGTGTCGCTATACTTACTGCACAGTGTGCCACTCCACCACACCACATCTGTGAGGTACGACCCTCCTGGAGGAAATACAGCCAAGAGTTTAGTTTCTGCGGCCCAACCTTTCATATACAGTCTATGGGCCCTGCGAGGCTTCATTCAACTTAATAAGAGCGTTTTAAATGGCGTTAAGAACAGCCACATGATGAACAACCAAGTGGCTATCCTTCAAGAAACGGCTTTAAAGCTGCTGTTTCAGCCTACCTCTGGCGCGGGAACGTAATATTCCCTTTTTCTGAAGCACAAATGTCGAACCGTTGATGAAACTTGATATTACAGCTATTGCTATTCCGGCATTTTCAGACGAAGCACCACGCAGTGCTGAATCAATGGCCATTATTGTGGGTATTGTCTGTGATTGTGACTATTTCCTCCACGTTTTCCTGGGACACAGCGCCGCCCAGCGGACGGTCAAAGCCTTCATTCACGGGGGCAACCCCGCCCCTCCTATGTCCCGCCTCGAATCTGAAAGGAGCGCTTATATTGTATAAACCGGTCAGTACAAGCGGGCGGAGTAGAACGTGCGGCCGTTGGCCAACGGTCGGACCCGCAGTAGAAGCCCCGCCCCAGCGGCGGGCTGCGGTGATACAGATCTACCGCATCGAAACTCGCAGTTAAAACTACGTAATTTGTTTCCGTGCCTCGTGCCCCGGTCCGCGAGCTGTCAATCAAGTACATTATGACCCGTCTTGTCAATGCAGCAAAGCAGCTGAGGGGACGAGAATAGCTCGAGAAGACGCCGCAGGTAATTCTCTTTAAAACTCCGCGTTCAAAGTTGACACGTGTACACGTTCGCGGTGCGGGACTCCCCCGGACCGTCGCTTCTCCCGCGGCTCCGTGTCACGTCCCGGAGAGCCTCGTTCACGACTGCCCTGGATGATGGAAGCTAGTTTAGCTTCTGGCTAACAAGGAGTTAGCCTCCGTCTCCAAAGCTAACGTGACCGTTAACCCGGCGTGAGGTGTTTCACGACGAGCTCGATAATGCTGCGTCAGCGTGTGTTATTAACCACTGGAGATTAATATCTGCTATAAAAAAATTAAAAAAATAAAAATAAATACGGTGACCAGGCTCGAACCACGGCATCAAGGTTAACAGCGAATGTGCCTTTGTAGCACGTAGTGCTGCGATATCCTCCCAACGTTTCGTGTAACGTTGTGCTCACACATCTCTGGCCTGAAGTCACCGCGTTGTTTACGTCCGTGGAGACAACGTAAGGTGGCACAACACGTTTTAACCTCCAGGTGTAACCCATCGCTGCGGGCCGGGTAAAGCACTGTGTGTAGTTGTTTTATGTGTGGAGGTAATTTATCAAACGTTCTTGTGGAAAATGCCACGAAAACAGTGTTAAAACTAACCTGGTTGTTATTTTTAATGTACAATATCTGTCACGGTGTATTGAACCGGGTCAGTCCTGGCTTAGGGAAATCCGTGGGTTTTTTGTTTTTGTTTACATTTGTGTGACAGTATTATATACTGATTCTATCTGACTGTATTCACCATGTAAGTTTTTTTTTTAATCAGCATCATGCACACAGACAGGTGATAAATTGCATTTTTTTTTATTCACTTTTAAGGCAAACTGGAAACAAGCCTGGGAATGAGCATGCTAATGTGAAAACTCAAAAAGCTCAACTTTCCTTCATACTTTCTTAATTATGTCTTTTATTAGCTGTGACTTTGTAAATGTGTCTCAAATTATAACAGCGTTTCATATCTTTCTCCTGCAGGTTGGCTGCGTTTGCAGCCAGGAGAGGAGTGGGGAAGATGCCTTCTCCATCTTTTACCCTCCATGCTCAGCTGAGATTTCATGACAAATGGCTGAAGATAGATTTGCAGGTACGTACTTAAAGGGAGGAAGCGTTTGAAAAACATTTGCTTTTTGCTTCTACGTATTCTTATATGAGCTGAGAAATTGTTACCCCCTTGGATTATTGAATAAATTCTTCTGCAGCTACTGTGGTGCTCCCTGCGGTTCATTGCTACCTAAATATGACTGTATTGCTTCGTTTCTTTCAACTGCTTCATTCCTAAATTGTTGTCAGTTGGTTTTGCAATATGTTGGAGATGTACTGCAAAACCTATAAACTTTGATGCCTCACTGACAGCCGATTTTGTCAATCGTATCAATTTATTTACCAAAATATTTTTGCTATGATATCAGACACTGACTCCACATTACATGAGCTACATCTGCTGTCTACTACACCAACATGTTAGATTTCAGAGTTTTGGGGCTGACACAACTGATTACATGAAACATATCCAGCCATTGGCCTGCAGGCTGCATCAATCCTCATGCACAGATTGTTTATCCTGTGATGTGAACAGAGGTTCAGCCTTTAATGATACAGCAACTTAACAGAAAAGGTATTCTTAAAAAGGTCTGTGTTGTGAAAACCAACTCATGGGGTTAGTAATTATGAGGGATTTTTTCAGTGTATGCTGATTCTAGAGAAGACCGGGAGACTCTCGTAGTCAGAAACGAGGCTGTGCACTGAGCTGTCTGCTCTCGCCTCCTCAAATTGCAGCCTGTCTGGACTCACCCTGGATTCGAAAATCAGTTTGCAACATCAAATGAGGACTTAATTTGAGCCAGGGTGTCATGTTTTCCCATCGTTAGAGCTGTCTACGGTGTTGAAGGAGGCGCGGTGCAGTCCAGTGTTATGTGCCTGATCTGTGTCGTATTGGAACAGACATGTTTTTGTCAGACATCAGATCCTTGAAAGGAAGAGTAGGCTTTCAGCTCGTGAGCGTTTCTAAGTAGAGCAAAGCCATGCATGAATGTTGTATTACTAAGCAGATGACACACAGATATTATTATTATTTTTTTTTTTTTTTTAGCAGATGTCTTCTTGAATCACTTGACACTCTGAGATAAAGTAGCTATTCTGGTACTTTTGAGTTTTGAAGACGGCACAAGAGATTCTCATCCACATGTCAGAGAGATGACAGAATTAGTTTATGCTCCGAATCTTTGAACATTTAGAGAGGGATGAAATACAGGCAAATATCACACATTGAGTGGGTTATTTATGGGAATAATAACTGATCACACTGGATGTATTTCAGTTGTATTATGTTGTAGTTCCCTGATAATGTGATACTAACTAGTCTGTCTCATACTCCTGCTGAAGATTCTGCAGAACAAACATAAAGATGTGAATAAGATGATTGTATAAAGATGTACTTGGTGCTGATTTTCTGTTTCTGTCCTCTGGCAGCGGGCATTCTCTCCGGAGGGTCTGAGTGAGATGTGGAATGAAATGGTAAAAGATGAGGAGATAACATTCAATGGAGAGGAATCAGCTCACCCAGGTAAGGCTCTGTGACACTAAGGATTTATTTAACACCCTATGTTTGTGACCCATTTGCACACAACTGCCCCTTGGCTCTGATAACATGCAACATTTTTACACACTGTCGGAGGATGACACTTGATACAGGGGACTGGGATGATGTTTTAACCTTGCTGCTGTGAATGAAGCTAAAAGTCATCATTTCTTTTGGCTCTTTTAGAAGACTGCACTGATTGTTTTGGAGCTCAGAAGAAGGATGAGCCCAACGACAAAGAGAAGAAAGAGGAGGAGGAGACGTTAACATCGGTGCATCACTCCATCATCGAGACCTGGGACTGGGGGCGGCAACCAGGTGAGAGCGCTACCCGAACACAGTTAATATTTGGTGGGCTGCTGTACATCCCGTTTGCAGCCTACTTCCGATGCTTGCCCTCCTCTCATGCTGTGGCTCTTGTTATTTTATGCCTTTCTGTTTCCAAGTAGGGTAATTAATACCTTGCTGACACCAGATGGTTTCACAAGACCTAAATGTCGACTAGATACAATTCTACTGACCAGTGTGACACGTGGCCAAGCTCTCTCTTTATCATTTCCACGTCTGTCAGGGCCTGCTCATGTGTGCGTGTTTTGCTGCCACGTGTGGTGAGGAAACTGAAATGACAACTCGCTGGTCTGAGTGGTTATTTTTACTCCTGCAGGGTGTAATCTTGGTAGGCATTACAATGTTGTTCAGAGTGGGGCAGCGTCACCCAAGTTGTGTTTACTGCCGGGTCTGGGTGGGAGGGTGTCATGGTGGTAGGAGATAAGCGCTGGGTGGGGGGGGGGATGGGGGCCCGGTCTACATGTCCAGTGAGTGCAGGTTTTTCTAATTGGCTGCTTCTCTCTCTTTCTTTCTCTTTTTTTTTTTTTTATTGAGTGAGCCAGGAAATCACACTGGTCTGATTGTATAGTGAGTGTAACTGGATCGCTACATGGACCGATGCTCTGTCATTGAGTCTTAAAGTTCAAACTGAATACTTCCTGCTTTTCCTTCGTGTGGTCAGATATCTGGAACCTGAAGGTCTCAGCTACAACTCAGACCTGAGCTTTTGTTTAGAAATCAGGATGGTGACATATGTCGGCTTTGCTCTGATTCGCAGCAGTGAATGTTCGTTTCCTCTCTTTATTGTGTCCAAGTTTTGATCAACCCGTATGACTTTGATATGTCCTCAGCACAAGATACTTTTTAGAAATGTAAAATTATCAGTGAGAGTCTGACCGGGATCCATATCTGCTCTGACAGCGGAGCACAGCTGACTGGAGTGTGGGTCATACAACCTCAGGCCACTCTGGCTTACATAAAGCTTAAGTGGATTTCAGACCTGCTATTTTGGCCCGTCTTGTCTTCCCTGCAGCGCTGCTGTATAGACACAGTAAAGCGTTTTCTTTTCAAAAAGTTCAAAACAAAGGGCCGTTTGTTAAGAAAGTCAGTGAGGAAGAGTTTTAAATGTGGTGATTTTTTTTTTTTTTTTTTCACTCTGAAACATTTAAGCCTGCAAGTAAAAAGCTTCAGTGTCACAGGACCTTTTCTTGAAACACTGCACTGTCAGTGAAAAGATTAACTTAGGATAAATGTGTTTTTTTTTCACACTGAGCCCTCCATACATGTTATACTGTGAAAATCCTCAGTGCATCGTGTAAACTTCAGAGGTACATTGTGAAATTTTAATTGCAGAAAGCAGCTTAAATTATTAAATTGCAGCAGTATGTTTTATGAATGCCAAAAATGGTTTGATTGTTTTTGTTTGTCCTGTAACTTCTGTTTTGTGTCACTATAAATTGTATGTTTGTGCAGATTTTTATGGGTTGTAAGAAATATTTAATGTCAACAGAGAGGACATGGTTTTATTTTGGGTCACTTTAAGTAGCATGTTTTTTTTGTTTTTTTTTTCGTTTTCCCATGCTGAATGCCTGAGTGTGAGACACCTGCTGAACGGGTACAATAATATGTACAGACTGTGCAAGCACATCTCAACATATGTTTTGCGATAAAGCTTGATTCAAGAAATTGTTTTTATTTTGCAGAAGAAACTGAATGGAAATTAATACTAATTTTATTCACTGTTGAATTAACACCATAAAAATCACAATTGCTTTATGGTAGCTTTTGCAGCATTGTTTACAGCTTCTGCAATTATGACAGCAGAATAACAGATTTGGGCATCTAGTCATTAAAAACAAACATGTAATTTTGTCCTTACTGTACGCACATTTTTTTTTGTAGTCAAGTTTATTCTGTGAGGCTAACTCGGGTTGCATTTGGTTGGGGCTGATTTTTAATTTGCATTGTTTTCCTCCCCCCTTCCTTGTGTGCACAGATGAGACGGAGCTGAAGGACTGTCTCCTGGTCCTGGTCGACGACCAGCAGAAGCTCTCGGCTCAGATGGCCAAAAGCACCCTTTCCGGCCAACGTCTGCGCCAGCGCCTGGTCATCCTGGAGCGCTACCTCATCTCCCTCAGCCACAGCATGATGGAGGAGAAGGACAAGGTCCGCTGGAAGACGCCCCCCAGCCCTCCACTGCCTGCTGCTGACAATAAAAGGTAATAATTAAGCCACAGGTCGATCAATATGATCAAGAATTCAAACCAGCTGGAGCCTCTCTTTGTGGAGTGCATGTTCTCCTCATTCCTTTGTGGCTCTCCTCTCGGTGCATTTCCTCATAATCTGTAAATAAGCAAATGAACTGGATGTTCCAGTTCATTTTGAATGTGAATGCGTCTGTGCTGACTTGTGACCTGCGGAGGCTGTACACTCTCCTCTCTCCCTGAGTGAGCTGTGAAAGACAACAGCCAGTCTGTGGCAGAGTGGTCAACGGTAGCTGGAAGTAGAATTAAAGTATATTGTAATGTTATGAATGTACATGCTCTCATTCAGACATTTACACAGGACTGTACAGTTTTCATTGTGGTATGTGCAGCACGCAGACTACCACTTGAACTCTGCAGCTTTGCGTATGAGTGCACACGGTGTTTTCCTTTTGTGAGCCTCTTAGCCACACACAGTATGTGTATGTACTAGGACATACTGTACTTGTGCTGTAGATGTACTCTTTACCTCAGTTGCATACATTCACATACAGTGTACTGTATATTTATTTAGTTAGGGTGCATTTTAAAAATCCACAACGTTTTTCTGCTTACGTACGCATCAGTTTACGGACTTCCTTTTAGTTCTTTGTGTTCGTGGTAAGATTTTACTGTTGTTTTTATGAGTCCGATCTTTGTTTAGTTGCATTATTAAATGTCAGCAGAAGCACAAGATAGCATTTTTTATTTTTTTTTTTTATTTTTTTTTAATAGAAACTCTGCCTCACATGTAGCCTGGTCCATATCCAGACCAAAATAGTCACGCTTGGTATACTCAATAGGGAATTGTTTCCAGTTATTGAATCCTAATGCGCTTGGCTCTTGGGTTAATGTCAAGATTACTGGATCTACTACTACTACTACTACTAACTAATTACTGGAACATGAGCGCTGAAACTTTACCACTGCTGCAACTGCATTTAGAAAAAAATGGCTTGACTGTTCCCTGATTGGTCCTCCCTTCAGAGTGGCTGGGCAGACGTTAATGTAAACAAGGTTTCCAGTACTGTACAACACAATATTCAGTATAGAAAATAACCGCAGATATTATAATTTAATCTGAAGAGTTGATCCCTGTGTGTCTGTGTTATTTCAGCCCTCGTCCGGCCAGTAAGGGTGTTGAAGGTCTGGCCAGAGTCGGCTCCAGGGCAGCGCTCTCTTTTGCCTTTGCTTTCCTGCGTCGTGCGTGGAGGTCAGGTAAGAACCTCCCAGCATGCAGACAGACTGAAGACGTTGTGTCCTCCAGTAGAGGCGATGATAGCTGCTGTCATGGTCACTGAGCTTTGCTCAACAGCTGTTGATGAATGTGTTGCACCACGTTAGAGGCCGGTCATGGTAAACAACCCAGCATATTTCGCAATGCTATGTTTTTAGCTTTAGTTTGTGGTTGCTGCTACAGGAAGGACTGAGAGATCATAGGATAGGACCAAGGGGGCGAAAATGGAGGTAGCTCTATGTAGCTCTAAATTGATTGCAGCACTGAAATACAGAAGTCCCGATTACAGGCAGATAAATTAAGAATAATTAAGGATCAATATCTGTGCCACAGAGAAGTAGAATATATTTAATTATCATTTTAGGCTGTAGTTTATTGTGTTGTTCTGTTGGACTGCACTGTACTTATGTCTAACTTTAGTCCCCTCATGTATGTGTGCATGGTTTATACAAATATATTTTAATATCATGCAGTCCAGTAAAACACAACCACACACTATGACCTTAAAAAGAACATAAAGTTGAGCTTGATATTGAACCCTGATCTCAATGGAATTAAATCACAGAATCTGATTATAATAGTAAATAATAAATCTGCCAGTGGCTGTGTTCCTCATGTACATCCTTCAAGTAGAGATGCTGTTTTTGTTATGCGTGAGGTTGAGAGCTGCCTGTCCACCGGGGCTGGGTGGGACAGGGAACAAAGCTCCAGCCTCTCCTCTGTAGTGAGCAACACACACACACACACACACACACACACACACACACACACACACACACACACACACACACACACACACACACACACACAGAGAGAGCGAGAGAGTTAAGCCTCTCATCCTCATTGTAGCTGTAATATAAGGTATAAACAACAAGTGTAACTGTGTTCTTTCACCATAATGAAGGTCCTGTGAAGGTTAAGACGAGGAGCATTCGGATTCTGACTGGTTGCCATTACACGTGGAATTGAAGGCAGTTATATGGAAGTGCATGAGAGCTTCAAACAACGGCTCTTATTTATCAATTATAACAGATTCAACAAGTGATGTAAAAATAGTTCTCCTTCTCCATTTACTGAATACTAATGGTGATGAATAAGAGAGTCTGTTATAGAGTAGATATGTGTGTAAGCGGTGTGGCCCTATAATACTAGCACAATATTTGCTGGTATTTCTGCGAGCACAGTTATTCTGTGTAACAATGATATACATTTATATTTTAATATTAATAATTATATTATTACTTAAATTTTAATGTCAGATTTAAAAGAAAAACATGGGGTCTATTCATAATAATGACATTATAACAATAATATAAATCCTCTGTATTTCTGAATGCTTGACTTGTTGAACTATAAATGTCATAGTTTTTGGTAACTTCTGTGTGATGTAATCGCTGCAGTCTGATTATAAAACAGAAGAGGTTTGTTCTCTGGTGCAGGAGATGATGCAGACCTTTGCAGTGAGCTGCTCCAGGAGTCTCTGGATGCCTTGCGGGCCCTGCCTGAGGCTACACTGTTTGATGAGGGAACTGTGTCATCAGTGTGGCTGGAGGTTGTGGAGAGAGCCACAAAGTTCCTCAGGTTTGTTACTAACTGATCAGCTGCTGAATAATATTACTGTACATGAACGATACAATGATGAGTTGACCAAAATATAATCTGTCACTGTTTTAAAAGAAAAATGTCAAACATTATTCTAGTGTCAAGAAATTTGTGGATGTCATCTTGGACTTTTTTCTGTTTTCTGAAGTTTAATAAACCAAGAAAATAATGGGCAGATTAATCAGAAATGAAAATAATCACTATTTGCAGCCCTGCTGTATACTGCACGCTGGATAATCCTGTGTAGCTCATGTTGTCTCCTTTGGAACCAGTGATGTACATGGAAGTGCCAGCACCAAGGGTAACATTCCTCTTCAGGACCAGCACCTGGCGCTGGCCATCCTGCTGGAGCTGGCTGTCCAGAGGGGCACGCTCAGGTAACCAGACATCCTTCATACCTGCTTCAGTTGAAACAAACGGCCTCCTCACTTCTCACTGTGTGTTTTCTTCATTGTGTCCTTCCAGTCAGCTGCTGTCTGCCGTCCTGCTACTGTTACGTCTGTGGGAAAGCGGCACCAGAGAGATGGACAACGAGCGCTCCACGCAGGGAACCAGCGCTCCTCTGCTGCCCCTCCTGCAGCGCTTTCAGAACATCTACAGCAGCAAGGAGGAGCCCGTTCCTGAAGAGGAAGCTGAGGTGAACACCAAGTTAAAAAAATAAATGGAACAAAATCATTTGAAGATAAGACAATGAGAGATTGAAGTTGCTCAAGAATCAAGCTTACAAGTTCTTTGTGGTTGATTGCTGTGATTTCCAGATCCTCGCAGCCCCTCTGAGTCCCAACGAGAGTTTCCTGCGCTACCTGACCTTGCCTCAGGATAACGAACTGGCCATTGACCTTCGGCAAACAGCAGTGGTGATCATGGCTCACCTGGACCGCTTGGCTTCTCCCTGCAGCCCTCCACACTGCAACTCCCCCACATCACACAAGGTAACAACTCCTTTTATTAGCTGTCAATGATGAACGGATTGTTTATGCTTGATTTTAGATCAGTGAGGCGATACCTTCCCTGAAGCCTTACTTTAATGTGCTACTATGCTTCCTTTTTGGCTGTATTCCAATGCAAATTTCTCACACAGAGTATGTAAGTTACTGATTAAGTTATCCTATTGGTCGACTGAGTCCCGCGAATTCCTGTAACTTTTTCAAATTTAAAGCCCTCGTTTCCAATCAAAAGCTGCTGAGTGTTTCACAGGGTTCAGGCCTTTCCGTTTTTGCCTTGCCTTGTAATTGGTACAATAAAGTATGATGTATGACAAGCACGGACAAGCATCATCACCACACTTTTAATTCTTCAGCATCATATTTCTTCATATCAAATAATAATGAGATGAATTCATACAAACATTACCACCTTCAGATTTGAAAGCTGACATGGCTTTTGTTTTCTTATGTCTATTTTATGTAGTTTTGTCAACCTGCTGCCAGAAAGGTAAACAGTCCAAATTAAACTGTCTGTCTCATTTTGTTCCAGGGGACGTTGCAGGAAGTGATCGCCTGGGGCCTGTTGGGTTGGAAACTTTATGCCAACGTTAGCGGACCAATCGAGTGCAAAGCCCTGTCGAGCCTCGGGGTCACACAAATCGTCTGTTCCGAAAAAGGCTTTCTCATCCTGTCCAGCAGTGGTGCTGTTTACACCCAGAACTACAAGAGCACAACCCTGGTCAGTCCTGCAGCTCGGGTCTTCTCTGTTTATTGATATACCTGTTATACTCTGATATACTCTGTTTATTGATATACCTCCCTCTAAAACATCAGCCAGCAGCTGATCCTTTCATCTTTGTGCCTCCTGCGGAATGAGTCACTGAATTATTTTGTTGCAGGCTCCGATGCTGATCCATGGTCTGACCTCCAGGAAGATTGTGAAGCTCGCGGCTCATCCTGATGGGCAGCACAACTTGGCGCTGTCGTCCAATGGGGAGGTCTTCTCCTGGGGCTGTGGTGATGGTGGACGCCTCGGCCACGGAGACACCACGTAAGTAGCTAGAGAAAATCCACAATGATAATCATTTGTCTTCAGGCTTTACTTACTTTTGTATTTCCACCTGGTCCCATCATATAAAACACGAGGCTGTGTGGACTGTGTGATACTGCCCTGGTGGAAGGAGCATCACAGATTTAACACTGAAGTTGTGGAGTTTGGATATTTGGGGCACTAAGTTGAATTATTGATCAAACAGATGGAGAACATGTACAATACATTATTTCCCAAATCTGGGGCATTTCTTTAAATGTTTTATGCTTGTTGACCAAAGGCAGCCACTGAAGATGCCACTGACTGCCTTCAAAGTCAGAATGAAAGGATTCAATCCTAACTTTCAATATCCGTTTGTTAATAAAATCGTAAACATACTTTAAACACAAATTGCGACTATTGAACACAATCAGGACGTTTCCTGAAATGATCTTGTTGCCCTAAATCCTTGATTCTGTCTGAGAAGCATTTCAGTCTGCTCCACTTTATTTTTCAGATATCTAGAAGAGCCCACCATGATCGCCGCCTTCAATGGGAAACAGACAGGAAAGCACGTGGTACACATTGCTTGCGGGAGCACATACAGCGCTGCGATCACAGCCGATGGCGAGCTCTATACGTGGGGCCGAGGGAACTACGGTCGACTGGGCCACGGTGAGCTTCACACGCTCGCCCCTGGTGTCTCATCTTTAATAATAACATCTTTGTGTTGTTTATCACTTAAATGAAATTGTCTCCTGACTGTGCTTCCAGGCTCCAGCGAGGACCAAACTACACCCATGCTAGTGACGGCGCTGAAAGGAATGAAAGTGATGGATGTGGCGTGTGGAAGCGGCGATGCTCAGACGCTCTCTGTGACAGAAAATGGTAAGAATAAGAGTCGAGCCCGAGTTCAAGCAGACTGTAGTGTTAGTATTCACCTCCTCTGTCTGCTCCCACAGGTCAGGTGTGGTCCTGGGGGGACGGAGATTATGGTAAACTGGGCCGAGGAGGCAGTGATGGCTGCAAGACGCCCAAGCTGGTGGAGAAGCTGCAGGACCTGGACATAGTGAAGGTGTGCTGCGGCAGCCAGTTCTCAGTAGCCCTCACCAAAGATGGTCAAGTGTACACCTGGGGGAAAGGAGACAACCAGCGTCTGGGTCACGGCACTGATGAGCATGTCCGCTACCCGAAGCTGCTCGACAGTCTGCAGGGTGAGTGGACGACGTACGCAATGGTTTTCAGAGGCTTTTAAAATAGAAAGACTTATCTCTGTGTGTTCTGTTTGCAATCAGGAAAGAAAGTTGTGGACGTTGCTGTGGGATCTACACATTGCTTGGCCCTCACGGACGACGGAGAGGTGCACAGCTGGGGCAGCAACGACAAGCTCCAACACTTCGATACGCTCTTTTCCAACAAGAAGCAGCCCAAGGCTCTCCCAGGGCTGAACTCCAAACACATAGTGGGGATCTCCTGTGGGCCAGGGCAGGTAACACATGGAACTCTCACCATTCATCTGATGTGCTCACAATGATAAAAGACGGATTCAACACATGTAGTATTTATTTGTCCGCAGAGCTTCGCCTGGTCCTCCTGCTCAGAGTGGTCTGTAGGACAGCGTGCGCCCTTCGTGGTGGATGTTTGCCCCGTCACCTTTGAGCAGCTGGACCTGCTCCTGCGGCAGGTCAGTGAGGACATGGACGGCACCTCAGACTGGCCTCCTCCACAGGAGAAGGAGTGTATGGTGGTCGCTACCCTCAACCTGCTCAGGCTCCAGGTAGGCAACAGATGATGTTTTATCAGAGATGTTCTCAGGCTTTTCCAGTGTGTCTCCCATGTCTAGTTTGTGTCCTTTCAGTTCTAACAGTTTGTCGCAGTCACACTAGACTGATTTAAAGACTCATTGTAAGAAAACATCTCAAAATCCTTCCTGGAGCTTCTGAATCCCACTTCCTTAATATAAATATTTGTAGGTGTTCTTCATGTTTTGTGATGTTAAATTCAATATCTTTGGTTTTTCTAACATTTCATAACCTATAATGATCAAGTAATGAATAATAAATAGTAATACAATTAATTGTTAGTTGCAGCCCTAAAGCTCCCTGATTATTCCTCAGCTCCACGCAGCCATCAGTAACCAGGTGGATCCAGAGGAGCTGGGACTGGGGCTCGGCAGCGTGCTGCTCAACAACCTGAAACAAACCGTGGTCGTGTTAGCTAGCAACGCCGGTGTGCTCAATACTGTGCAAGCAGCTGCACAAGCTGTCCTCCAAAGTGGCTGGTCAGTGCTGCTGCCCACAGCGGAGGAGAGGGCGCGGGCACTATCATCACTGCTGCCTAATGCCGGTGAGTACAAATCACAACATCTGAGTCAACAAAATAAAGAACACCTGAGCTCTGCTCACTTTGACAGAAGTGATTTAAGACAGTCTGAGCTTTTAATTATATTTTTCCAGCATCTGGAAATGAGATGAGTGTGAGTCCTGGACGACGCTTCATGATCGACTTGTTGGTCAGCAGCTTAATGGCAGACGGGGGGTTGGAGTCTGCACTGAATGCAGCCATCACTGCTGAGATACAGGTCAGTGTGTTAAATGCACGAGTCATCACTCCTGCAGTCCTTCTCACAAAATGTAGCCTCAGCTGTAAGACTTTGTCTGTTTATGTAACAGATTTGTCTTTGGACTGAGCTTTGGCTTGAATTTAAAATCTCTGAGAACAGACTTGTCGGGATTCAACATTACTTTTCAACAAGTCCTGCTGAGTCATTCAACTATTTTTTTTAGTGGCTCCATTCAAATTCAATAATTTAGGACTTGTAGATTTGTGTTTTGTTTCCACTGGTCTTTACCACAAACGCTGGAGAAAAAAAAAAATCTACATATGTAACATGATAAATAGATCATTGAACCTTGCTTCATGCCAAAGTCTCAGTTTAAATTGACAGATCCAATCTTCTAGATTTCATTATAACTCTAAGACACTACTGTGATATTAAACACAATTTAATTCCTGTAACTGATGCAGAATATGAGTTATTATTAGTTTAAATCCTCTATTGCTGAATTACTGAAAGAACCTCTCTTGGGATAAGGCAGTCACACATTGTATTTTTTTAATGACAGGATATTGAAGCCAAGAAGGAGGCTCAAAAAGAGAAGGAGATCGATGAGCAGGAAGCTAATGCCTCCACCATGCACCGCTGTCGCACCATGCTGGACAAAGACCTCATCAACACGGGTATCTACGAGTCAGCAGGGAAACAAAGCCTGCCTCTGGTGCAGCTCGTGCAGCAGCTTTTGAGGTACCTGCACTTTACCCTCAGTCATGCTCCACCTGTGCCACTAATGCAGCATAACTCCTTGCTGTCTACTAGCAGATTTATTTGTTTGACTTCTGCAGGAACATCGCCTCTCAGACCATCGCAAGGCTGAAGGATGTCGCTCGCCGCATCTCCAACTATTTGGAGGCAGAGCAGGTGAGCAAGGAGCGCTCTGCATCTCTGGACCTGCTGCTGCGCTTCCAGAGGTTGCTGGTCAGCAAGTTGTACCTGGGTGTCAATGGCACAGAGAATGTCAATGGATACAGTAAGTCCCTTCCTCAAACCTTTTCTTTACTCATCCAGCTTGAAAATAATCTCTAGACGGGCAGCGTTTGATTTCTCTGGTTCTTTTGCAGATCCTGAGCTCCTAGGTGTTGGCTCCCTGCTAAAGAAGTACATCGCCTTGTTGTGTACTCACATTGGAGACATCCTCCCTGTGGCAACAAGCATTGCCTCTACTGGTCGCCGCCACTTTGCTGAAGTCTCTCGTGTTATTGAAGGAGATCTAACAGGTAAATTTTGTCCCTCAAGTGCGCATGTGCAGCATGAGTTACATGAATACTTTTAAGGAGCTTGTGAGACAGTTGTGGATGTCTTGTTGTTTCTTCTTTGATAGGCGTCCTCCTGCCTGAGTTGGTGGTGTCCATCGTCCTCCTCCTCACCATCGATGCTGGTCTGATGCAGGAGACCGGTTCCATCCCCCTCCTGGCTGGACTCCTGGAGCACTTGGACCGCTTCAACCACCTGGCTCCAGGATACGAGAGGGATGATAACGAGGACCTGGCCTGGCCAGGCATTATGGGTATAACACCATCTGTAACTCTCACATCTCCCTGATTTATTAGAATCAGGAGCCTCAATTTGAGAATGAAGATTAGATGTTATTCACTGCCTTGTAGTTTATTACGTAACCAGCTTTTCTGCTGCGTCGGCAGGGTCATTCTTTACAGGGCAAAACTCCAAGAACAATGAGGAGGTTTCTCTCATCCGAAAGGCCGACCTGGAGAATCACAACAAGGACGGAGGCTTCTGGACAGTAATAGACGGAAAGGTCTACGACATCAAGGACTTCCAGGCTCAGTCCCAGTCACTGGCAGGAAACAGTATCTTGGGTAAGACTATGAAATAGTTTTGAAATGAAATGTCACCGAATTCTTTTCAACTTTTTTGCTTCATTTGCTTGAGAAAGTACAGAACAATCCTCAATGATTTGTTCTAATGTCCTTTTGCTGTGGAACGAAATGTCTCCACAGCCCAGTTTGCAGGAGAGGACCCTGTGGTTGCTTTAGAAGCTGCTCTGCAGTTTGAGGACACCAGAGAGTCGATGCAGTCCTTCTGTGTTGGCCAATATATGGAGGTAACAACTTTGACATTCATTTAATAAAAGCCACTTCTTACTTTGTAAGTGGTTCTTCCCTTTAATATTGAGACGTTTAATCATTTACAGCCAAACCAGGAGACCGTTACGACTCCAGATCTCAGCAGTCTGTCCTCCCCACTTATCGACACTGAGAGGAACTTGGGACTGCTACTGGGTCTTCACGCCTCCTACTTGGCCAAGAGCACCCCTCTGTCTGCCATGGAGATTGAATGTGCCAGTGAGTTTCATGATTTGAAAGTGATCTGGTTCAAAAATCATAAATTCAAGTTGTTCAAAACAAACTTTGAATCGACGTGTTTGACTGAAATGTTTGATTTCTCTGTGCAGAATGGCTGCAGTCCTCCATATTCTCTGGGGGCCTGCAGACCAGTCAGATCCACTACAACTACAATGAAGAGAAGGATGAAGATCACTGCAGCTCTCTGGGTACAACCACCCCGGATAAGGCCAAGCTGTACTCCCGCCGAATAACCCTCAGCGACCACGCACAGCCTTTCCTGCAGGCCATCGCTGACAACAACACTCAGGACCACACTGTGAAGGTACAAGCATGACAGAAATAACTGAAGAGGCGAGTACATGGCAGGTGTGAAGCCGAAGGAAAATTTTGTTCATGTCTACCTCTTTCTTTGTGATATTTTAGGACTTTTTATGCCAAATAGAGCGTTGCTGTAAGCAGTACCATCTTATTACTCCCATCACCTTCCCCCCTGAACACCCTGTGGAGGAGGTTGGCCGCCTGCTGCTCTGCTGCCTGCTCAAACATCAAGACCTCGGTAACCTAGCAACTGGACTCGGACTGGTTGTTTGAGGATGAATTAGGAGCTGATTTTGGCTCACTTTGTCACTGAAACTGGATTTTTGTTGTTAGTAGCAATGCTAAGATGCTAATTTATTATTTTTCCTTTCTGGAATCTCACAATCCTCAACAGTTTTATTACAAACAAAAGCAAATCACATCTTTAATGGCTTGTGTTTGTTCAGCAATGTGATGTCCAACCTCTTCTCGTCACAGGTCACATTGCTCTATCCCTTGTCAGTCAATGTGCCTTGGGTGTGGACCAAGGGAAACAGAGGTCCCTCCCGAAATCTGTGATCGACGTGTGCCGCATGGTCTACCAGGCAAAGTGCTCTTTAATCAAGGTAGGGTTTCACAAGAGCTCCTCAGTGGACAGTGTTGTACAGTTATTTCCTGATACAAAAAGGAAACAAGGAAGAATGGGGCTGTTAATGCTTTGTTTGCTTTGTCGCACTCATTTTTAGACCCATCAGGAACAAGGTCGCTCCTACAAGGAGGTGTGTGCCCCCGTCATCGAGCGTCTGCGCTTTCTCTTTAATGAGCTGCGTCCCGCTGTAAGCAACGACCTGTCAATAGTGTCCAAACTGAAGCTGCTGAGCTCACAGCCGCGATGGAGGAGGATCACCCAGAAACTTATCAGGGACCGCAGGAAAAAACGAGGTGGGATACTACATTTTGGGGTGGGATTTTATTCCTTTTATTTGATTGTGACTGTAGAGATAAACAGGAAATGTGGGGAAATAGAGCAGGGAATGATATGCAGTGAAGGTCCAGGCAGCCGGCAACTGAACTGGTGACTCGCTGCTCAGGGCATTTACACCCTGTGTGATATTCAAAACCTCCTGCTGAGGGACAGGCTTTTATTTTCCTGTTTCTACTGTTTCTCAATTTAAATGTATTCTTTTTTTAAAAATTTTGTAGTGCCTAAAAAGTCAGAGTCTGCTGACATTGAAGAGCCAAAGCTGGAGAATGAAGGGACCAATGAAGAAGAGCTTAATGTGCATATCAGCCCCACACCTGCTGATAGGAAATTACCAGCTGGCAAGACACCCAAGGTAGGTTTATTGTTGGATGGTTTTTGTTGGATAAACAAAAAAAAGAGCATAAAGAAGGTGGCCTCTTTTCTGCAATCCATCTCAAAATTATTCAATCACATCCAGTTTATCTTATGCTACAAAATGAGCATCACCTTACCCTCAGACACAATGTAACAATACATATTTAGGGTGAAAGGGTTGGTCATGTGCATGTTTTAATTGACTAAATTTGTAGTTCCAAGCAAATGTAGTCAAAATATCATGATATCGTTTGATATTCCTGTATTTTTGTATCACTTTGCAGCCGGACAAGTGGCATCCACTTCTAAACACCGTGGCCAATGTGCAGAAGTACCGCTGGCTGAAACACAGTGTTCAGGGTGTTTTTTCTCAGTCCAGCCTCATGGCCACCATCGTGGAGTTTGCACTAAAGGAGGAACCACTGGATGTAGAGAAAATGAGGAAATGTCTCCTGAAGCAGGTGGGAGTCCGTGTGATGATGTTAAAACAAGGAAGGTTAAAGTATAGCATTGATAATGACACATTATTATTTCTGTTTCATCATAGCTGGAGAGAGCTGAGGTGCGGCTGGAGGGCATCGACACCATGCTGAAGTTGGCCTCCAAAAGCTTCCTGCTGCCCTCTGTGCAGTACGCGATGCTCTGCGGCTGGCAGAGGATCGTACCAGAAGGGACCAACATTGGGTGGGTCACTAGTTTGACATCTATGTTAAACAGATGCCAATGCAAAGCAGTTGATGTGATCTTGTGTGTCTACAAAATCCAGAAAAAACGCACTAATAATGATGCAAGAATGACATCTGTTTTTGGTGTGGTGCTGAGGTATTAAACCTTTTATTGTATCAACTCTCAGAGAGCCGTTGTCCGACTGCCTGAAGGACGTTGATCTGATCCCTCCCTTCAACCGCATGCTGTTGGAGGTGACCTTTGGAAAGTTGTACTCCTGGGCCATCCACAATGTCCGCAACATCCTGCTGGAGGCCAGTGCTCGCTTCAAAGAGCTCGGTGAGTGCTGTGAATATATGGCTGGATCATCAAAGAAAGCTGATGTATAATAACATTTATAACATTTTTAGACTTGTTATATACAATCTGATTCACTGACCACCTCTCCTTTAACCAGGCGTGCAGCCCGTTCCCTTGCAGACCATCACCAATGAGAACCCGGCGGGACCAAGCCTCGGCACCATTCCCCAGGCCCGCTTCCTCCTGGCCATGATACACATGTTGTCCCTGAAACACGGGTCTAACAGCCTCAGTCTCCTACTAAACTCTGGCATATTGGCCCTCACACAGAGTATACTCAGGCTCATAGGTGAGAACTCTCCAGTCAAAGACACACAGGCTCTTCAGAATAGAAGCACAAGGGCATCTTATTACACCTACACGTACTAATGTATGTTGGTGTTTGATGTCTCTTTTATGTTTCTAGGACCCAGCACAGACAGCAATGAGGAGGACCTGAGTTTATGTGCACATGGAGGCTCAGCCACGGTACTGGAGGAATCCAGAAAGGAGGCGGCCCCTGCTCCTCTACCCGCCTCAGGCCCAGAGCTGGCAGCCATGATGAAGATCGGCACAAGGGTCATGAGGGGAGTCGACTGGAAGTGGGGAGATCAGGTACCTGAATCCGTTCTTGCTGTAATCAGTGTACAGCAGGGTAAAGAGTCTAATGTTTAGTATCTAAACGTCTGCATGCTTTGTCCAGGACGGTCCCGCACCCGGTCTCGGCAGGGTCATCGGGGAACTGGGTGAGGACGGTTGGATCAGAGTTCAGTGGGATACGAGCAGCACCAACTCCTACAGGATGGGCAAAGAGGGCAAGTATGACCTCAAACTTGCAGAGCCCCCTCCAGCTGCCCAGCCCCCCACCGAGGACTCAGACACGGAGGATGACACAGGTCAGTAGAGATCACAAGAGCTACAAGCTAAATGTGAGGTCCAAAATTTGACCTTTTACAATCTCTTTATTTTCAGAAGGTGAGCTGATGGAAAAGAGCAGCCATCCGACAGCAATGATGCTAACCAGCACAGTCAACCTGCTGAAGACACTGTCTCTGTCATCTGGGATCTACGCAGAGGTGCTGCAGACAGACGCCACACGGACCCTGTGTGGGCTCCTAAGGATGCTTGTGGAAAGTGGAGCAAATGACAAGTCCGGTAACTAAACTACCATCCTTATAAAGGGCTTTCTTTTTTATTTGCAAGACATATAGCGTCTTATTTTAACTCGACCCATCTGTGTTGTCAGGCTGTCACTCCCACAGGTTGGTGTCTCGGGAGCAGCACAGGAGCTGGTGCACCCTGGGCTTCATTCGCAGCATTGCTCTCATGCCGCAGATGTGCAGCACCCTCAGCACCTCTGCGTGGATCGGCCTGCTCATCCGAATCGTTGAGGGACACCAGTCCTTTAGTGCTGTTACTCTGCAGAGACAGGTGGGTTACCATGGTTGTGTGCGAGATTCGCTTCCTGTGCTGTTGATGATGCCATTCTCTAGTTCTACAAAAATCTATCAGTGTCTTATGTAGAGAAGTCTCTCATCCCCACTTAAATATACTTGTAGGGAGCTTATTTTTGTACATTGTTGTCAGCTGTATATAAGATACTGAAAGCAAAGCCTGTTTAGTCTCTAAAATCCAGTTAGGAATTCTAAGAGAAGTCATATGACAAAAGGTAGAAAAAAGAAAAATATGATCAAAAAGGTTCAAGAGACTGCTCCTGTTGGGCTCAAACAGACTGCAGCACCAAGACATGCACAGAGCAGGTGAAGCTTATATAGGGCTTCATCAGCGTAGTGGTAACAGTGCTTTCAGTTTGCCTCCCATTCACCCACTCACACACCAATGGTGGCAGAACTACCATACTTGGTGCTCGCCTGCCATTGGGAGCAATATGGGATTCATTGTGTTGCCCCAGGATAATTTGGCACTACAGATCTAATGATTCCTGGTTAAACCGCTCTACCATCCACTCTGTCACAGCCGCCCACGAAGAGGTCAAATCACGTTGGGAGCGTTTTCTCAACTTTTCTTCCACCTTGAATTTGCCTCTGAGAGTCGACTGTCAACACCGAGTTCTACTGTGACGTTCTGAGGCGTCTGAGGGAAAACAAGCAGTGCGCACGACCTGAACTGTGTTGTGATGGCATTTGGTTTCTCCAACATGACTGCTCACAGCGTGTTGAAAAGATGCAAAACTTTTCACTCACAGCAACATAATCTCCACCACATACCTTCCTGCAACTTCTTTCTGGTACTAAGCAAAGAGCAAAAATGTGCACCCTCTGCTCGGGTCAAGACCACCAGTGGTCACAGAAATGTGTGTAACTCAACGTTGATCAAGCAGCGTAACTTGCAATACTTACTCATGAAAGTTATAGCTTCCCCCTGCTCCTTGTGCATTATTGTGCTGAGCTTTGATCACCTGCAACAGGATCTATCTCTGAAGTTTTTGATTGCTTCTCATAATGTCACAACAACTATTTTTACGGCCTTTCATGATGCAAACCACAGTCCCCTAATTTAGTTTCTTCTCTCTTCTACAGTCCAAAATAAATGAAAGTTAATTAGCTTTTGTAGATCCCACATCAGCCCTTAAGTACTCCATTTGTTGTCATGCAGAAAACAGGAGGATGTTGTTCTCACCAACAGAGTCTCTGTGGAGGAATCATCCCTTGTCCTGTGCACCCTGTGTGTTTCCAGATCCTGGCACTGCGCCTCCTGCAGGCAGTCCTCCCCTCATGGGACAAGATGGAGCGCTCTCAGGACATGAAGTTCCTGGTGGAGAAGTTGTTCGGCTTCTTGGGAAGCCTGCTGAGCACCTGCTCCTCAGACCTGCCACTCCTCAGAGGTGCAGCCATGGATCATGCTTTAAGATTTGAAAATCTGCTGTTTTCATTGTAGTCTGTATTTTTTAAATGGTTATTCCCTCCCTCCCCCCTAAACAGAAGGCTCCCTACGGAGGAGGAAGTCCCGCCCACAGGCGTCTCTCACTGCCACTCACAGCAGCACTCTGGCAGAGGAGATCGTGTCCGTCCTGCGTACTCTGCACTCTCTTGGCCAGTGGAACAGCATGATAAATGATTACATCAACACTCAGCTGAGCTTCATTGGAGACGTTATGGCAGGTTGCCAATCTGAAGCTGTAAGATTTACTGCAGTCTTATAGATTCAATTACTGTGTTGCTAAAACTCGCTGCAGTGCTTTCTTTCTGACATCATTGATAAAAATCAGCTCTAACAAAGTGGTTAATATACATTTTTGTGTTCTTAATGTCATTAATTTCAGTGTTTCCTAGAGGAGTACTTTCCTGATTCGGATGGTCCCAGAGTGGGCAGTCTGATGGCAGTGCTTTCAGTGATTGGAGGGATTGATGGGCGCCTCAGACTGGGTGGCCAAGTCATTCATGAGGAGTACGGAGAGGGGACAGTCACAAGAATCACCCCTAAAGGACGCATCACCGTCCAGTTCCACGAGATGAGGACCTGCAGGGTTTGCTTGCTCAGCCATCTCAAACCGGTTTGTGTTTAGATGTTCATATGTACATAAAGCGTGTAAACTGGCTCCAATTCATGAACAAACTGACTTCATTTAATGTTTATTCTCCTCAGCTGCCTGCCGTGACCTTCAGTGTTCAGAACCTGCCCTTCAGTGAGCCCATGTTGGCTGTTTGGGCGCAGCTGGTCAGCCTCGCAGGAAGCAAACTGGAGAAACAACGCATGAAGAAATCTCTGAGCCGAGGGCTTACAGGTGCACAACACAGCACTTGACTTTATTTAGATTATTGTCTGTTCAAGTGCCATCCCTGAAAGTATTCAAGACTTTTCTCTTTTGATTAAAGATAGCTTGTCTCATAATTTTTTTCCATTAAAGACACCAACAAAAAGTATTAAGATTTGAGAGGATGCTTTGATTCAGTGTTTAGAGTTTAAGGTCTAATCCAGTGGGTTTAATCAAACCTGTTGTGTTTGCAGCCGACCAGGTGGACATCCACTTGCTGCGGTGCCAGCAGCTGAGGCTGTATATTTTGAAGGCAGCGCGGGCCCTCCTCTCTCATCAGGACAAACTCAGGCAGATTCTCTCCCAGCCAGCAGTTGTGGACATCGGACCCAACCCCAGTGGTAAGACCTCTCCCACTGAAAGGATGTTTGAGTCTTGAAAGCTCACTGGGTCGGTTACAGTAGGTTTTTGCTGAAAATGACAGCTGTTTAGTTCAGCTCAGTGCTGTAAAGTTTAAATCTGTCATGTACAGTTTTTTTTTGTGTGGATGTCATGGGGTAGACAAGACCTTCAGTTATATTCAAGTTTTTTTTTATTTTTTTTTTTTTTTTACTTTTTGGGTTTTGTAATTTTAGATTCACAGTTTTAGTAAATGCAAAATTTTGAACCTTATCGACATCTGTAATATTTTAATGAAAATGAACCTATTATTTAGACTTGTGTGGGTTCTTGTTCTTGTGTGTTCTCGCTGCTACGTGGGTGGACAAAGTTAGCAGTGTCTTACTAACCACCGTGCATACCTTGCACACTGCGCAGGTTTCCTTGAGACTAAATGTGGGTGGATGTGCAGCAAGCTTCTGATAGAAGATTAGACCGTTCTGATTCTATCTGCCTTAGTGAAATTGTTTTTGTAGATTTAGACTTTTCATTTTATTTCAACACACCTCTCTGTCTCTCTGTTTGTTTGCAGAGGATACAGTGGTGTCCTCTCCTGATGTGGGAGACTTGTCCCCTGAGGGCCCGCTGCCTCCACTGATCCTCCTGCAGCAGCTGCTCTCTGCTGCCACTCAGCCCTCCCCCATCAAAGCTATCTTTGACAGACAGGAGATGGAGGTGCGTCAGTAGACCTTACTTGAGGAAACCGGCGTTACGTCAGTGTGATCTGTAATGTTGCATCCATCCGATCCGGTGTGTTTGGTTTGACCTCAATATCATCTGTGCGTGCAGGCGGCAGCTCTGGCAGTCTGTCAGTACCTGGCTGTGGAATCGGCCCACCCGTCCTCGCCGCTGTTTGAGGAGAGCAGCTCCAGTGAGGCCACCACGCCCGTCACCATACAGCACGTCAGACCACCCAAACAGAAGAAACAGAAGACCTCCCCTGTCCCGCCCTTACCCATAGTCCTCCAGCTCATGGAGATGGGGTTCCCACGGAAAAACATTGAGTTTGCCTTGAAGTCGCTGTCTGGAACTACAGGCAGTGCCTCTGGTGTCCCAGGTATACTTACTCTTTTTGTATCATTATGCTTTATGATATAATGTTTTGAGATTTACCTCTGGAGAGTAACTGAGAATGTGCATCAGGTGTTGAGGCTCTGGTGAGCTGGCTGCTGGACCACCCAGACATTCACGTCACTGAGCTGTCAGACGCCGACACCGTGTCCGATGAGTACTCCGATGAAGAGGTGCTGGAGGAGCTGGAGGAGCCAGAGCCGACATTCTCTGTGGTGCCTTACTTTTTCTTTTATTTCTGCCATAACAAACACAACCACAGACTGAACCACTTGTCCCTCAGCATGTCAAATTCTCCTCGTGACATGATTTATTAAGACATTGTTTGTCTGTTACATCAGCCATCAGGTGCAGTGGTGACTGAAAGTCAGACATTTAAGAAGAGGTCCGATTTCCAAAGCAACGATGATTATGCTGTTTATGTGAGAGAGAACATTCAGGTGAGAGCATCAGCCTTTTTCAGTTTTCTAAAACTCTATTCAGGAAATGTAAAATAAGTGTGATGGACGGGTGGCATCCCTGCAGGTGGGGATGATGGTGAAGTGCTGCAGAACGTACGAGGAAGTGTATGACGGCGATGTCGGGAAGGTGATTAAGCTGGACAGAGATGGACTTCACGACCTGAATGTGCAGTGTGACTGGCAGCAGAAAGGAGGAACGTACTGGGTCCGCTACATCCACATCGAGCTACTTGGTAATCTTGTGTGATTTTAATGTCACATGATGACGTGAAGTGAATGGTTTTGGTAAAACAGTGACAGCATGTTATAAGATAAGACTTTCATAATTCCTTAGTGTCGCAATTTAGTTGTCACAACAGTTTAAGAATACAGGTAATAAAAGATGAGTACAGAGAAAACTAATTTACAAATACGCATACAAAAACAAAAGAATAGAATTTAAAAAAACAACAACAAAAAAACCATCCTAACCTATTCTGTGAAATGTAAAGAAAAACAGATAATTATTGCACATGGTTGATACAAAATATATTGTTAATTGTATTAGTAATTGTTAATTTCTCTTCACTATCTGGCTCTGCTTCTCCAGGATTCCCACCACAAAGTTCTCCTTCCCACATAAAGATTGGAGACAAAGTGAGGGTGAAGCCCACAGTCACAACACCAAAGTACAAATGGGGCTCCGTCACTCACAGGAGTGTCGGGGTTGTCAAAGGTAAGCCCAGTCACCTTAATGTACTCATGACCTGAACACATCCTTCTGTTGCTGCAACCTGAATCTTCTGTTTACTGCACTAATGAAGCTAAATGGTTTGTTTTTAGCCTTCAGTGCCAATGGGAAGGATGTGATCGTGGACTTCCCACAGCAGTCCCACTGGACCGGTTTGCTGTCTGAGATGGAGTTGGTGCCCAGCGTTCATCCTGGAGTCAGGTAGAGATATGTTCAAGATTTCTGTCTCCTCAGTTAACCATGTATCTCAGTATTTAGTTTAAATGCAGCCTCTGTGCTGTCTGCAGGTGTGACGGCTGCCAGATGTTCCCCATCAACGGCCCCAGGTTCAAATGCAGAAACTGCGATGACTTTGACTTCTGTGAAAACTGCTTCAAGACGCGTAAACACAACACCAGACATTCCTTCGGCCGAATCAACGAGCCCGGTCAGTCTCACACACACTCGCTGCGATCTCATCCGTGGTGTTTCTGTGCGGGTTGTGTGTTGCACATGTGTAAACCTGTTCTCCACCTCCTCCACAATCAGGCCAGTCTCCGGCGTTCTGCGGCCGTTCAGGAAAACAGCTGAAGAAGCACCACAGCAGCCAGCGCGGGATGCTGATCGACGACTGGTCGCGCGCCGTCAAGAGCCTCAACGTGTCCTCTTCAGTTAACCAGGCCTCTCGCCTCATTGATCTCAGTGATCAGTGCTGGCAGTCCTCTGGCTCACAGGGAAAGGTAGGAAATTGAGTTGTGTTGTCTAATGTGCTGGACGACGGTCTATTTAATTTGCTTTGTTAGTGTGTAATGCGTCACGTAATTATTTTCTTTGCAGCACTGGATTCGTCTCGAGCTATTCCCAGACGTTCTCGTGCACAGGCTGAAGATGGTTGTCGACCCGGCAGACAGCAGCTACATGCCCTCACTGGTAGTGGTGTCAGGTGAGTTGAATACATTTGTTTTTTATTTTAAAGATAAACTAATAAAGGTATTTTATTGCCCGTTAGTTTAAACAGATGCTGTGTGTTTTTGACAGTTGTATGATACCCGGTTTGCTTTTGTATATTTATAACTCAGAAATAATGCTTTTGTCTTTAATATACAGGTGGCAGCTCTTTGAACAACTTAATTGAGCTCAAGACAATTAACATCAATCCCACCGACACCACTGTTCTTCTCCTCAGTGACTGCACTGAGGTTAGTTGTCTTAAAACTCTTATTACCATCCGCTTCTCATCACTGTTTATTTGCATTACTGTTGTAATAACTTCAATGATGTCTCCCCCGCAGTATCACAGATACATTGAGATTGCAATCAAGCAGTGCCGCAGCTCGGGTATCGACTGCAAGATTCATGGACTCGGCATCGTGGGACGCATCCGAGCAGAGGATGAAGACCTGGCTACAGTCCCTTTCCTGGCATCTGACAATGAAGAAGAGGATGATGACAAAACTGCAACTGGGAGGTAAGACAGGCCAAGGAATGAATATTTATTTGCTGGAATGGCCTCCGCTCTCCTTATTTGACTGAAAACATATGGCTCTCACTGTCTTCCTATTCATTCGTCTTTCAGTCTTGCTCGGAAGAAGTCATCAGGGTTGGAGTCGGCAGCCACTATCAGGACCAAAGTGTTTGTTTGGGGGCTGAATGATAAGGACCAGCTGGGAGGACTCAAGGGCTCGAAGGTGCAGTTTGTCAAGTAAACTATAATTCAAAGTCGAAGCTTGTGGGCTTGTTTTTGTTTGTCTTAAATTTGAAACACTGTAGTGTGTTTTGGGACAAATGAGAACATTGTTTAATGAAGCTTATGATACACAATAGTAGTCCGCCAGGCCTGTGTTGAGAACAGATTTTTTTTTAGCTAGAGATTATAATATAAAAACAATGACAATAATTTGGACAATTTTAAAATTCTACGAGTGCATCGTAGTTTCCCCCAAAGTCAGTTTCCAGTTGTTCAATTTTACACACATGAAGTATACCATTTTGATTTTGAATGTACAAGTACAAAAGTATAAGCAGCATAAAAAAGCCTATTTGAGGACGTGGCACAAACTTGTAGAGAACACACTGCAGCAGGAACCAGACGAATCCTCGGGGATGTGAGGGGCTCAGAAGCGGCTCCGCTCTCTAATCACTTTTGTTTGTTTTCTTCACAGATCAAGGTGCCTTCCTTCTCTGAAACGCTCTCTGCTCTCAATGTGGTGCAAGTGGCCGGTGGCTCCAAAAGCCTCTTTGCAGGTGAGCTAATAAATGCTTTTAATGTCGTTTCACATGTGACAGATGGCATGTAACTGATGTGTCATCGTTGCAGTGACCGTGGAGGGGAAGATTTACGCGTGTGGAGAAGCCACTAACGGCAGGTTAGGTCTGGGCCTCTCCAGCGGGACCATCCCGATCCCCCGTCAGATCACCGCGCTCAGTAACTACGTGGTGAAGAAGGTGGCCGTGCATTCTGGTGGACGCCACGCCATGGCTCTGACTGTGGACGGGAAGGTGTTTTCCTGGGGCGAGGGAGACGACGGCAAACTGGGACACTTTAGTAGAATGTATGTTATTTAACATAGACACTGAGCACACCTTAGAGACTGTACATAACTTGTATTATTACATTGTAGGCACTCAAGTGCAAAGGATAAACAAAGTGTAATATACCGTTTAGTCAACTAGGACAAAGCCGATAAATTCCCAAGTTTTTTTTCCAACTCCAGAGTCTTTATCAATACGATTTCACATATTAGACTGTATAGCTGAATATTAGTTAGACTTGTAAATTTACTCACCGTTGCCCTGAATGTTATTTGTTCCTGGCGCGGAGAGTTTTCTTCTTTAATATCGTCATAGAGAGTGTGTTGATTATTGAAGACATACATGGTCTTTCCTTCAGGAACTGTGACAAGCCGCGGTTGATTGAGGCATTGAAGACCAAACGCATCCGTGACATTGCCTGCGGCAGCTCCCACAGCGCTGCAATCACCTCCAGCGGGGAGCTGTACAGCTGGGGTTTGGGGGAGTATGGCCGCCTTGGACACGGGGACAACACCACTCAACTCAGGCCCAAACTGGTATGTCTGTAGCTTCCTCTTCCCCCTCTGTTTACTTTGTAGGAGTGATGGTAGGATCTAGAATCTAATGTAGTTTTACTGTGACTGAAACTTATATCACCTCATCATCAGCGGTTTTAAGGAAAGACAAATATTTACACCTATTATCTTAATTGTGCTGCATGTCGTGCTTCATTTTTTTGTTTGTTGCTGCCTAGACTCTGACTGCACTACAAAGTGTGTCAAATTTGATGCTACACGATTTGTGATTGTTCTGTCTGTCCACCAGGTGAAAGTGCTTCTGGGACACCGTGTTATCCAGGTTGCTTGTGGGAGCAGAGACGCTCAGACTCTGGCCCTCACTGATGAAGGTATTTCTGTTAATGTGCTTATAGGCAACCTGTGGAGTGTCCAACCTCTAGTATCTCCGGAGATTAAAAAACAAAACACTTTACTATGAAAAGTCTACAAGTAACCCTTAAAATGACTCACAGGAAACGTGGATGGTTGTGTTTCAGTGTCTTGTTGGTAATGTGTCTTTTGTTTTTTTCAGGGTTGGTGTTCTCCTGGGGCGATGGGGATTTCGGGAAGCTGGGCCGTGGAGGCAGCGAAGGCTGCAACATACCGCAGAACATAGAAAGGCTCAACGGGCAGGGTGTCTGCCAAATTGAGTGTGGAGCCCAGTTCTCTCTGGCTCTGACAAAATCTGGAGTGGTGTGGACCTGGTAAGACCGATGAATGACTTACAGTTACGTGATCAGTCATTATCAGCCTTTCCTCTGACCGTTAACTGTTTGTGTTTCTAAACAGGGGCAAAGGCGACTATTTCCGATTGGGCCACGGCACTGACGTCCACGTTCGGAAGCCCCAGATGGTGGAGGGACTGAGAGGGAAAAAGATTGTCCACGTTGCTGTGGGAGCACTCCACTGTCTGGCCGTCACAGACACGGGACAGGTTCGTACTGACCTCCAGAAACTGTTAGAAACCAAAGCACCGCGTTCAGACACTCGACTAATTTACTGCCCTGGCTCTGTTCCAGATGTGCGAGTTTTTCCTCCTGCATCCAAAGCTGATTTATTGAATCTCACTTTACTTCCCAGACACCTTTGACCTTTGCTGTTGCACAGTTTATTTGGCCTCGTATAATACATTTTCTGAGAGCAGATTTAATAATGTTAGCAGATCACTTCTTATGATGAGAGGCAACTACTCAATATTTGAAGAGATTGTTAAGATTGAGAGCTTGGAGCGTTGCCTTGACTTCTGCATTTGGTCCTTTTTGTAACTTAATCCTAAAGTTCCTGTACAGTTCAGCAATGTGTCAAATGCAGAAGAAATTTTGTGAGACACCAGCTGACAGAATGCTGCATATTGACATGAAATCCAGTCATTGTTTTGTGTTTCTGTCTCAGGTCTATGCGTGGGGCGACAATGACCACGGGCAGCAGGGGAATGGCACCACCACCGTTAACAGGAAGCCCACCCTGGTTCAGGGTCTGGAGGGACAGAAGATCACTCGAGTGGCATGTGGCTCCTCCCACAGCGTGGCTTGGACCACTGTGGACGTGACCACGCCTTCAGTTCATGAGCCGGTCCTTTTCCAGACAGCCCGAGACTCCCTCGGAGCATCATACTTAGGTAGTCCTCCTTTTCTACACACTCAGATCTGGAGGGCTTTTTTTTCTGTCTTTTGCTGGGATTTAGCCATTTTATGTCTGGACTCGCCTCCCCATGTGCAAATGTTCCACCAAAACAGGTCCTCTCTGAATTTACTTTGCAAGGGCACCTTCACTGCATCCTGAGCTTAGTGCCGTGTCCAAGATGATTGTGATTGGTTTATAGAAATATAAACAAGCAGTCCTGCTATGCATGACTCATAAGTGGCAGACTGCAGATTGTCCACAAGGGGGAGCGCTTCAGTTATTGTCAAGAGAGATCAGATAGCGGTCAAATAAATTCCTCCTGGGACATGTTTAAGGAAATTTTACAAAATCTTTGGTTCTGATGAATAATAATGTTAGCTGAAATAATATGTATAACTTAAAATAGCTTATTTTGGTCTTTAATTGCTGTTTGATTTGAACATTTGACAGCATGTTACACTTTATCATTAACAGTACTCTAAATCAGGGGCGCAAACACCATAGTACAATTTTTCAATACATTTTTGTATTTACATCACAGTAAATTTATAATTTTTTTCTACATTAATGTTAATTTTTTTTATTTCAGCTACTGCTGGAGATATTAAAGATGTAATAACAGTAGTAGTAGTAGTGGTAGTAACAGTAGTAGTAGTGGTAGTAACACTCCTTGCCTGTAGGTGAGACCAATGACCATATTAACCTCTGCAGGTGTTGGCTGCTGTTGCAGTTCATTTTCCCATCAGCAGGTGGTACAAACTGCAGGCCTACAACTGGTATCTGCAACTCTTTTATTCCCATTAATGACAGTGTGTGTCTCCATTGTTTTGGTTTTGTACACGGCAGGTGTTCAGTCAGACAGCGACTCATCAGCAGCGAGCAACAAGATGAGCGGTCAGAACAGCGTGAAGCCGAATCGACCCTCGCTGGCCAAAATTCTCCTCAGTCTGGATGGCAACCTGGCCAAGCAGCAGGCTCTGTCTCACGTGCTGTCTGCCCTCCAAATCATGTATGCAAGGTAGGCTGACTGCTGGGTCTGAAATATCCCTTTCAAGTGACGGAGAGGGCTCACGTGGCAAGTGTGGCGCAGTCTGAGGAAATTTGTCTGAGAGCAGAGGATAAGTAGTTCTACTGTTTAGTTAAATCTCATGTATTTGAGCTTTGATTATGATCACTAAAACTGCAAATTCATGTCTACTTCTAATGTGAAACCAGTCAGGACATTCATAGATTTAAATAGGATCACCATCTTGTTTGTTTATCACCACTTAAAATCTAACTGCTGCACAAGAACTGGATGAGTGCCATCCGGCCGAGGCTGGAATCCCAAACAGGCTGAGATATGTAGGATGTTTATTGACCTCTACATGTTTTAATCTGCTGACTGGTGCTGGTAATTGTCATTAGTCGGTATTATAGTTGACAGGATGTGTTGTGTGTGTTCTCCTAGGGATGCAGTGGTTGACGCACTGATGCCAGCCAGCATGATCCTGCCAGCAGAGTGTCCTTCCAGCTCACCTGTTCCCCCGTCAGACTCCTCATGCTCATCCAGCGTGAGTGATGAAGAAGGTCCTCCTGTCGCGCCTGAAGCTGAAGAGCGGGTCAGCCCTAATCCCTGGCAAGACAAGAAGGGAGAGGTCAGGAACACGACATGCACTTTCACAGCATCGGTCCTTGTCTCTGTAAAACTTAATAATTCACACTGTTTGGCTTTTACATCATTAAAGCGCAGCCTCAACTATATTTTGTGCTGATTTACTGTAAAACAGTAATCATGCAGTGTGCATTTTTTATCCATGATGACTAGGTGTGTAGACGCAACCATCAGCAAACTATATTTGGTTCTAATCTTGGAAACACCAGCAGCTCTGAGCACTTTTATTTTACAACTTGAATTTGTTTCCGCAACAGATTTCTCAGTTTTTTAATTCTGGGTGTTAAAGCTCTTATTCTCACTGTTTATCTGCTTTAATTTCATCACAGTGATTACTGGTGGAAACGGTGCGCGCACTTTAGACAAACACTCGGAGCCTGATTTACTGAAGAAAAACACGTGCAAACTTCACCCACAAAAACATGTCCAAGCTGATCTACTAATGATGTGCAGGATTGTTAAAATAGTTACAGCTTAAATAAAGTACCAGAATAACCTGATACAAAAACTATATTTGATGCTGTTATCCAACGAATACTTATATTTGGTGACTTTGTGTGTGAACAGGTCCCCTCATCAGAAGATGCCATCACTCCATCATCAGCTGTGACTCCCTCCGCCTGTGGAGCATCCTCGCGTCCTTTCATCCCCGTCACCGACGACCCCGGAGCAGCCAGCATCATAGCGGAGACCATGACCAAGACAAAAGAAGTTAGTCAGTCTCGTACTATGCAGCCCATGTTTGCTTGGTTAAACTGCTCACCTCAGCCGTAAGTATCTAACTCGGCCTTTTCCTCTGTCTTCTCTTTGTCTTCAGGACTCTGAGAGTCAGAGTAAAGTGGTTGGTCCAGAGCCTCAGTACCTGGACGAGTTCACGAGTCTGCTTGTGCCTGATGATACACGAGTAATGGTGGACGTGCTCAAGCTGGCAGTGTCTTGTCGCTCCGGGGAGAAAGGCAAGGACGTGCTGTCTGCTGTGCTGTCCGGCATGGGTACAGCTTATCCACAGGTAACGTGCTGCGTTCTCTGATACGTAGGTGTGTGAAGGTCTGCGATTTGGAGGAAACATGTCAACATTCAACATGATTGTGTTTCAGGTTGCTGACATGCTGCTGGAGTTGTGTGTCACTGAGTTGGAGGACGTTGCCACGGACTCACAGAGTGGCCGTCTGTCCTCCCAGCCAGTTGTTGTGGAGAGCAGCCATCCGTACACCGATGACACATCCACAAGTGGCACTGTAAAGATCCCAGGTAAAAACAAACGCACTCGTTTCACCTGAAAATTTTGCCCCTTTAAAGAGTTTGATCATTTTGTGTATGACAGATCTCTTGGATGTAGACAACAGTTTCTACTTTGTCCTGTAGGTGCTGAGGGTCTAAGGATAGAGTTCGACCGACAGTGTTCGACCGAGAGACGCCACGACCCGCTAACAATCATGGATGGAGCCAACAGGATTGTCTCTGTCCGATCAGGTGATGAGAGGGAGACCATTCAACTTAATTGTCATGAAATCGAAGTGATGCCAAGAGAACCAAACATGAATGTATTTACCTGCTGTGTGTGTTTCAGGTCGGGAGTGGTCCGATTGGTCCAGTGAATTAAGGATCCCAGGAGACGAACTAAAATGGAAGTTCACCAGCGATGGCTCGGTTAACGGTTGGGGATGGCGCTTCACTGTCTACCCCATCATGCCTGCAGCTGGTGAGACATGTTGAATACATGCTGGCTACACATTTCTAACACAAATTTTGTTTATTACTATACTGATACATGTGCCATTTTTATGAAGTCATACTATAATAGAACCACTACTCTGGCTCACATACACTCTGCCTTGGTTTATGACAGTCTTTTTCATGGTTTTCCTCAGGTCCCAAGGACTTGCTGTCTGATCGCTGTATCTTGTCCTGCCCCTCCATGGACTTGGTCACATGTCTCTTGGACTTCAGGCTCAACTTTGCCTCCAACAGGAGCATCGTGCCTCGTCTAGCTGCTTCACTTGCTGCTTGCGCTCAGCTTAGTGCGCTAGGTACAGTATGAATGTTCTGACTCACTGTGACTAAACTTTACCCTAGTCCACATAAAGGTGGAATTTAGTGAAACTTTGGTATACAGTTGTAGTGTAATGATTTCTTGATGAAGGCTGATGCAGGTGAATGCTCGGTGCTGCTTCTGCTTGACTTTTGTGCAGCTTTTGAGACAGTTGATCATAGCATTATTATCAATACATTGGTAACATGGGTTGGTATCTCTAATACTGCTCTTAATTTCTCTTTATTTACTATCTTTGGCCCACATAATCAAATTGCACAAAATATTAACATTCCTTGTTGTGCAGATGATACTCCGCTGTATTTGTCCTGCTAAGCCTCTGACTCGGTGAAGTTATCTCGCCTGCCAAATTTCCCAGCTGCTGTTAAGGATTGGGTGGCAGAAAATATTCTTCAACTAAACCCCTTCAAACCAGAAATCCTTATTACTAATAAGTCCAAGCACACTTTTGGCCAAGGTCTGCCTGTGCTTGGCACTGAAGCTCTGCATGTGATACCTGACGTGAAGAAACCTGAAGTTATGTTATATCAGAACCTCGCTCTCGAATCCCACTTTTAAAAGCTAGCTCAGTCTTGTTTTTTCCATTTGATCTTTTCATGATCTTCAGAGTTATAAATGTTTTTATCTTCCCTCGTCCGGTTTATTGAATTGCTGTGTCTGCTTGTCTTCTCCAAAACATGATTGCACAAGCTTCAGGATGTCCAAAATGCAGACACCAGACTCTTAACCAAAGCCCATGTTTTAGCTTCCCTTTAGCCTGTCCACTTTAGATTTGATTTAAAAGGTTTGCTCCTGACTTTAAAGGCCCAGCATGGCATAGTGCTGAGCTTTTAAATCTTAACTCACCTGCTTGTAGTTTAGGATTTTAGAATGAGGCCGTGTTGGCTATTCCTGCTTTAGATTTGAAGACCATATACATCTTGTACTGTGTTGTGTATTATGTATTGTTTGTATGTGTTAGAGTACCTTTTTAATGCAAATTGCCCTCTGGGACATGAACATTTTACTCTACTACAAGGCCTTTGCTCTTCTGGCTCCAACTCTTTGCATTAGCTAACCTGAAGAACGTAGACTAGAACTTTTAATCACGTCTCAAGACTTTTTACAAATTATTGTACCTGTTACTCAGTTTATCAATTCTTTCATCCGTTTACTTCAATCCATTATCTTCACTTTAACCTGTAATATTTGTGATTTTTACTTGTCAACTGTGAGTTTATGCTTGATTGCTTTCCAATTCTTTCTCATTATCATTGTTTGTGAAGCACTTTGTGATGGTAGTTTTTTTTATACATGTATAAAGCTTATTATTAGTTCATTCATCTGTTGGAGATTCAATTCTCATGAAATTAAATTCTATTTCTCTATGAAATACTAATTTATGATATTTTATTGTGTGTAGCTGCAGGACACAGGATGTGGGCTCTGCAGAGGCTACGAAAGCTTCTGACCACCGAGTACGGTCAGTCCATCAACATAAACAGACTGCTGGGGGACAGTGAAGGCGAGCCTCGCTCCATGGTGAGTACAGAGTGAAACTCACCAGTGCTTCCATTGTATAGGCTCTACTTGGGCGGATTAGCCTAGTAGATTAAGACCTGCCTGGGTTAATAACTTTCTCTTTTTTTTTTTCCAATCAAGACACACGATTGTCCCTTCAGTATTTCCCATAAATCTTTAACCGCCACATATTGATTTATATATTTTCTACTATTTAAAATGGTTTACGTTTTTATTATAGAGCTGCGTGCGGTACATTCATTGGTTCAGCCCCTCTTTGCCCCGCTCCCCCTGCACACAGAGTCAAAACATGACAGTGCATAGGAGGAAGGATAGTTGTTGGCTTTTCCCCGTCGTGAAGTTACACATTCAGGTCACCACTGAGCAGAGAGGTCGTTTCTGGCAGTGCATGAAGACAGATTAAAATTCAAAAATTATTGTGTACTGTGATTTAACACGTCATACATGTTTAATGAAATTGGCACAGTGCCTGTTCAGCTTTAAAAGCTAACCATGCTGGCATGATAGAGCTTCTGGACAACATCAAGTGCATTGACAAAATGTTCTGTGAGCACAAGTAGTATACTGGAAAAACTGGTCACAAAACCCTGTGAAATAAGAAGTTCAAGGAAGGAGTGCAAACACGGAGGCTGTGGAGCACTCACTGTTTATATTTGTCACTTATTTGAAAACGTAAAGCATACGTCCATACAATATCATTCATTTATTTGTCACAAAGTACTAGCTAATTGAACTATTTACAGTGGGGAAGCTTATATGTTAATGATCTAAAATTAATTATTACATAATTAATTGGAGCAAGCGTGCAGGTCCTTTTGTATCTGGTCTTTCACCGTGTACTGTGCAGGCAAATATATTTATAAATTATTCTGTTTTAATTGGTAACTGAATATGTTGTCGTTGTAATATTTGTGTGTAGCTGAGGGACGGTTGATCAATGGCATTGCTCTGGCCATGTTATCTGACATGACTGACATAAAGTCTTTTCACAAGTTAAGTAAAGAGACAGTATGCCAGTCTCTTGTTTTCATGGTGTATAAATGTGTTTGTTTAGTCGATCAATTACATTTTCTTTCCCACAATTTGTAGCTTTTCGTTGTGTTTGGCTCAGTTCTCTCAGCTCACTTTCCTTCAACCATCCACTGCAGTGCCTCTGTTTTGCTTTGTGTAATTGTTTTAACTGTAACAATAACAAAATTGAACAAAATAGTAACATTTAATGGAAAGCCAAAAAAAAAAAAAGAGCTTTATTGTTTTAACAATGATGTAACTGACTGATAATCTGTTTTCTTTCAGAGTTTCACAGGCAGCGCTCTGGCTGCTCTTGTGAAGGGCCTACCAGAGGCTCTGCAGAGGCAGTATGAGTACGAGGACCCCATTGTCAGGGGAGGGAAGCAGCTGCTTCATAGTCCATTTTTCAAGGTAAGTTTGCAGTTGTTGATTTTTAGCCAACAAGGTTGATGGTTTTGGGGATTTTTTTTTAATAGATGTTAGAGATGGTTTTCTCTTATTCTAATTTCAACATTTCCTCCAGGTCTTGGTTGCTCTTGCTTGTGACCTTGAGCTCGATACGTTACCCTGCTGTGCTGAGACCCATAAGTGGGCCTGGTTCCGCCGGTACTGCACTGCCTCCCGAGTGGCTGTAGCCCTTGATAAGAGAACCTCTCTACCAAGACCCTTCCTGGATGAGGTACGTGTGCCAGCATTCACTTTCTCCATCAATTTTGTTCACCTAAAAATGTCCTTAATCAAATGTCCTTGGTCATTCTCATCCCTTTAAAGGTCACAAAGAAAATTCGTGAGCTCATGGCCGATCACGAGAGCATGAACGGACTCCACGAGAGTCACGACTTGTTCAAGCGTGAGCACGACGAGCAGCTCGTGCAGTGGATGAACCGGCGGCCGGATGACTGGACCCTCTCCGCCGGGGGCAGCGGCACCATCTACGGCTGGGGCCACAACCACAGAGGGCAGCTGGGGGGCATCGAGGGGGCAAAGGTCAAAGTACCCACACCCACTGAAGCCCTCGCCACACTGCGGCCGGTCCAGCTGATCGGAGGGGAGCAGACTCTGTTTGCCGTCACTGCAGACGGAAAGGTTTTAGCTTTGTTTGCTTTTATCAAAAATAATTTAACTTTCTAGCAAGAGTGTTGATCAATATTGTCAATCTGACTGTTATACTAATTTATTATATCTTGATCCTCAGCTATATGCAACAGGATATGGAGCAGGGGGCCGACTGGGTATTGGTGGCACTGAATCGGTGTCCACCCCAACTTTACTGGAGTCCATCCAACACGTCTTCATCAGGAAGGTGGCTGTGAACTCTGGAGGGAAGCACTGCCTGGCACTGTCCTCTGAGGGAGAGGTCTACTCATGGGGGGAAGCTGAAGATGGAAAACTGGGCCACGGGAACCGAAGGTTAAGATCACATCAACTTAAAGACACTTTCACCATAAATGATCATATCATTGTAAGAATTAAGATTGTTAAAAGATGTTTTTAACGTAAATGGGATTCCTTTTGACTTTAGCCCCTGCGACCGTCCTCGTGTCATTGAGTCCCTGAGGGGAGTGGAGGTGGTGGACATCGCAGCCGGAGGGGCACACAGCGCCTGCATCACTGCCAGCGGAGAGCTCTTCACTTGGGGCAAGGGTCGCTACGGGAGACTGGGCCACGGAGACAGCGAGGACCAGCTTAAACCCAAACTGGTCTGTGATCACTTAGCTCCGGTTCTCACAAGGCTCAAAGTGGTGTGCACTTAAACGTGAAAGGAGTTAACTGTCCGTGTGGTTTATCCAGGTGGACGCACTGCAGGGTCACCGGGTCATCGACGTGGCCTGCGGCAGCGGGGACGCACAGACGCTGTGTCTAACTGACGATGACATGGTCTGGTCCTGGGGAGACGGGGACTATGGCAAATTGGGCCGGGGAGGCAGTGATGGCTGCAAAATCCCCATGAAGGTAAGATTACCAAACAATGTGATCTTGAGGTCAGCCGAGGAAACACTTTTTACTTCTATGTCTTCTCTCTCCGGTTACTTCATTTGGGAGATCAGAGTATCAAGCTGAGCAAAGACTGTCGATCTTTACTTTTCTGTTTCTCTTCAGACCAGTAGCCACAATTTTTATTTTCAGAACACATTGGAGTACTGCGAGTTTAAAGATTTGGGCCTATGGTGATAGATTTGAGGTTAAAGGAATAGTGGGACAGTTTTAGAGATACTCTTCACATTTTCTTACCGTTAGATCAGAAAATCAATAACCTTTTCATAGATGTGCACTTCTGACAAGCAAAGGCCTGCTAGCAAAGGTATCAAATGTCTCAGAGACTAATGTTAGCCCAGCAGTCTTAGTCTTGGCTGTGTTGAATGTCTCGGTGCAGACCAAGCGGCGACCAACAGTGACGTCACCCACTGGTTTGAGAACGGTCGCTCTGAAGCCTCCAGTTTGCTATTTTGGCCGTCAGCATCTGGCAAGCTGTTAGTTTGACTTCATCTGATTGGGAATCTGATGACACTACACCTGCCCACCTATAATAGAAACCTGACTGCACCACAGGCCTGTCAATCAAACAAATACCCCCAGAAATACTGCTTTTTTTCTTTTGCCCAATATCGAATTAATGACGGGATTATTAGTATCTGACCCGAGGGCCGCAGTTTGAATAGCCCAGATTTAGAGCTTCTGGCTCTCTTACACTGAGCTTCATGTTCAAACCATTTTTTTCTGGTACAATACTCTCGGTCAGAGGGCACGTTTAATGTGTGGAAAAGTTACTAATGAGGTTGAATGACATTCAGTTGAAACTGCTTACAGAGGCAGGTCAACCTGCCTTTATAAGCTTTAAACAGATACAACAAAGGAATGAGGCTGAGTCGTGCCTCCAAGGACCTGCTCTTTGCTGGGTTTAGATGAGGATTCAAAGGCAGCTTAAAGGTCCGTCAGGGGAGGGCAGGAGAACAGTGTCTTGGGGTCTCACAGATTTATGCTGGCACAGCCTGGTGCCCATCAAAAGGCCAAGTGATGGATCAGACATCATTTAACATGAATAGCAGGTTTTCACTGAAATGCTCTCAAAGTTAGCACATTTCATCATGTCCACTGACAACAGAGAAGTTACAATGTGATGCCAACATTCAGTGAAACAGGAAGGTTTCCCTTTTTAGATGGATGATCTGCTTTTATTTACAAACAGAAAGTATGACTCCACACGACAGTATCCATAAAGCACAGTCTAGTGTACAGTGTGTGTATTGTGAGGAGATCAATTTCTGAGTATGATTTTTCCACGATTTTTTTTTCTGTCTTCAGATCGACTCTCTCACGGGTCTCGGAGTCGTCAAAGTGGAGTGCGGCTCTCAGTTTTCTGTGGCTCTTACTAAATCCGGGGCCGTGTACACGTGGTATGTACAGTATGTTACTGAGAAGATCTGTCATGGCTTTTCGTGTCACTGTCGTCCGTGATGTGAGGGCTCATGTCTGTGTGTGTATTGTGTCATCTAAAGGGGGAAAGGAGACTACCATCGGCTGGGCCACGGCTCCGATGACCACGTTCGACGCCCCAGACAGGTGCAGGGACTCCAAGGGAAGAAAGTGATCGCCATCGCCACGGGGTCGCTGCACTGTGTGTGCTGCACAGAGGATGGTAGGAGCCTTTCGTACTTGTTCCCAACAGATGTATTTGCTTATTTCACATGAGCTTGTTGTACACACTCTCTCTGCCATCTTTCCGTTTGTTGTCATTGAGTCCCAACAGTTCAGCTTAGTCAGGCTGGATTGCAGCTCCAAAAAAAGCTTTGCTGTTGTGTTTGGCTCAGGAGAAGTGTACACATGGGGCGACAACGACGAGGGCCAACTTGGAGACGGGACCACGAATGCCATCCAGAGGCCGCGGCTGGTGGCCGCACTGCAGGGCAAGAAAATCAACAGGGTGGCCTGTGGCTCCGCCCACACTCTCGCCTGGTCCACCAGCAAGCCCACCAACGCTGGAAAATTACCTGCACAGGTAATGTACTCCTATGGAAGCGACTATGTGTGGTGGAAAATGAATCCTGTGCCTACAGCTTCTAGTAGATGGCAGTAAAGTTTTGCAGACATTAAATCAAAGCTTCTTTCAAACACTTGAATGCCGATCCAAGCTGTCAAATCTCTGGATGTCCTTGTGGTGTGTTTAAGGTTCCCATGGAGTACAACCACCTACAGGAGATCCCCATCATGGCCCTGAGGAACAGGCTGCTGCTGCTGCACCACATCTCCGAGCTGTTCTGCCCGTGCATACCCATGTTTGACCTGGAGGGTCGGCTGGGCCAGACGGGCCACGGCCCCTCGGTGGGCTTCGACACGCTCAGGGGCATCCTCATCTCGCAGGGCAAGGTGGGACAACGTGGAGCTGAAAAACAAGAGACATGCACACAAAGCACAGACAGAATAATTTGATGTGTTTGATTGGCACTAAAAGATTCTTTCTTTTTTTTATGTCTGTAAACAGGAAGCAGCCTTCAGGAAGGTGGTTCAAGCCACGATGGTGCGGGACAGGCAGCACGGACCGGTGGTGGAGCTGAACAGGATTCAGGTACAATCAGGAAACACACTTTAATCAGTGGCTCGATCCCTTTTCTGTTTCTTCAAATCCTCCTGCCCCTTCACCCCCCGCCCCCTCACTGTGAGGCTCCGTGCCAGACAGGCTCCTGAGCATTACATGTGATGTCTTTCATAAGGGGATTTTTTTTTTTTTTTTTTTTTTTCCTTCGTGGTGTGTGATCTGCACTCCTTCCTGTCTGAAGGGAGTCCTGCTTGGAGTTTCAGACTTTACTTCACATAGAGTCTTGGCTCAGACCACCGCCCCCCCACCTCCACCCTGTCCCTGTCTGATTGTGTGGGTGTGTGTGTGTGTGTGAAGGGGGGGTGGCTGTCACATCCAGCCCGTCATGCTCATCAGTGCTTCCTCTCCATCTAGCGGGAACCCAGAACAAAAACAAATAAAACTATAATCATTTTCTTTTTTGTCTTCCTGACCCTGCAGGTGAAGCGTTCCCGCAGTAAAGGGGGTCTTGCAGGTCCGGATGGAACCAAGTCTGTGTTTGGTCAGATGTGTGCCAAAATGAGTTCATTCAGCCCTGACAGCCTGCTGCTGCCTCACCGCGTGTGGAAGGTTAAATTTGTAGGTATGTGTTCACTCTGACATCTACCCCTCCGTCAACTGTAAGTAACATTTAATTGTCAGCATTAATATGTTTTTAATACGTTTCCTTTCTCCTCAGGGGAGTCGGTGGATGATTGCGGCGGAGGCTACAGCGAGTCCATCGCCGAAATGTGCGAGGAGCTGCAGAACGCCCTGACGCCGCTGCTCATAGTCACCCCCAACGGCCGCGATGAGTCGGGCGCCAACAGGGACTGTTTCCTGCTTAACCCCGCAGCCAAGTCCCCTCTTCACATGAGCATGTTCCGCTTCCTAGGTATAATCCAGTTAATCTCCTAGTCAGGCCCGGGGTGTTAATCCTAGATAAACAAAAATTGAAAATATGCTTTTATTTTTTTAAAAAGAACAAGTAATTTGTGTGTATTTTTGCTGATAAAACACCTGTCCTGTTGATTATGCTTCATTTTAGTTGAGAGATTTCATTTATTTCGTTGAACACATTTTCCACAACACAGTGACAGCTGATTGTTCGTGTTTGCTCTGCGGGTAATGCGCTCTGCCTTGCTGCGTCTGCAGGAGTGCTCCTCGGTATTGCAATCCGGACTGGAAGCCCTCTCAGCCTGAACCTGGCGGAGCCCGTGTGGAAACAGCTGGCAGGCATGAACCTGACCATCGCTGACCTCAGTGAGGTACGAGCACCGCCCTGCTCAGCAGAGCACAACGCCGTGTGGAGGGTGTGTGTGTGAGTGGAGAGAGAGTGTGTGTGTGTGTGTGTGTGTGTGTGTGTGTGTGTGTGTGGAGAGTGTGCGTGTGCACTGATGAAGACTGACTGAATGTGAAAATGTATTGAACATTTAAAGCACTCGGCCTGAATCACTCGTGAGAACACGTTTGTTCTTAAGCGTCACTTCAGAGTGATGAAAGAGAGTTTTTTCCAGGAAGTTTGTCTTCAAACTAAATGTAATTTTACTCCAGGAAAGCGGCCGAGTACTGAAGGCGCAGACTGAGTTAGACTTTGGTTCTGTTTACTCTTGAAAAGTGCCTCATCACTCAGTACCACATTTTTTTAATCTCAGCTTCATCCACACTAACACGTTTTGTTTTAAAATGCTTAACTTTTGCTTCGTTCAGGCCGGACTAAATCTCTTCAGCATCAGTGAACCACAGAATTTACCATAAATAGAATCTACTACAGTAAATCTGACCTTAGAAAGTCGTATTTTAAATCTTTTTTAACTCATTTTTGGCCACACACCTGTCTGAGTACTCTGCAGTAACTGAAGGCTTCTCTGTGTGCAGCCACCCAATTATCATCTACTGATAGCACATGAGCTATTGGGCGGCACGGTGGTGCAGTGGTTAGCACTGTCGCCTCACAGCAAAAAAAAAAGGTTCCGGGTTCGAATCCGGTCCTGGGCCTTTCTGTGCGGAGTTTGCATGTTCTCCCTGTGCTTGCGTGGGTTCTCTCCGGGTTCTCCGGCTTCCTCCCATCATCCAAAAACATGCACCTCAGGTCAGGTTACCTGGCGCCGCGCTAGTGGCAGCCTGTTGCAGCATCTCCCCCCTGAGAGCCCCCCTGCTGTAGTGAAGAAATTTCCCCTCGGGGATTAATAAAGTGTATAAAATCAAATCAAAAATCAAAAATGAGGCATTTAGGGAACATTGGTAAATTGTAGTGTCTAGCGATGACTCCTGTTTAGCAGTAGGAGACATCTGTTAATTTATTGCTACAGAAATCAACCTGGGTTACACTCTCCACATCTAAACCGCTAGAAAACAAAACAATTGTTCTGTAATGTTTTTTTTTATAATTAATTTTTCTTAAAATGGATTTTATACATTTTGTATGAAAAAAGTATTATTCAAGAACCAGTATTGGGGCCAGTATTAAATATTTTTGTGTGATACCCCGCCCTGTTTTCAGAGCTGTTGAACAAGTCAATAACAGACATTCTGCCACGTGAATGAAAACAAATTGTTTATATCCTATTTATCTATAATGCATTTTTAAGTCATTTATGAGGCAGCAGATAAGATCCACACAAACAAAACTTCAGAGAAGCACAAAAATGATTTTCTTCAGACTGATTCATATGACCTGAAGGCACCTCGGTGTCACACCCACATACAATAGAATGAACATGTATTTACAAGAGGAATACAATTTAAATTACAGCTCCATGACAGAAAAGAGTAATGTCCTAGAGGGTCGGCATTAGACATCATAAGAATATCCTACAAACTCGGATACAAATCATGCTTTTTTTTTTTTTTTTTTATCAATGCAGTCTCGTAATATATTTAATCCAGTCACGAAAAAAGTATCCTTGTTTGACCTTCCTAAAAGGGGTGGTGGTGATGATGGGGCCGTTTTCAAGATTTTAGGAGCGCACCAATAGACACACTTCAATACTTTCTCCTGAACAGATGGCATTCTCAAGTTTAAAGGTCCCATATTTTTCACTTTTCTGGTGTTTTATTTGCAGTTTTACGGCTCCTCTTAAGCTTCTCTCTGGAGCTTTACGAAGAACAAGCTGTTTTGTGACATCAATAACCAGCTCTCCTCTGATTGGCCTCTGAACTCCTTTTTTTAATTGAGACATGTCACAGGCCAACCACAGGTTTTCTCCACCTTGTGGCTCAACGTCTTCTTCCACACGAGGCTGAACGTTGAGCCGTGCTGAGGACAGACATGACGTGTGACATGAGTGATGTCACAACCTCACTGTGGCTTAACAAACTTAGTGAAGTCCAAACAGTACATTTCTCAGAGGCATTTTGATACTTTCACAGTATTTCTATTGTGCATAGACCTGCTCTATAAAGAAAAAAGAAAATCTGATTTCATTCAATATGTGGAGCTGACTTGAAACACAAAAAGTAAGACAGTGATTTTGTTAGGAATATAAAAACCCTCAATTTAATTACAACCATTTGGAACATATTACAGCTTAGTGTATTATTTTAACACTCTGTCTACCATTACAACTTGACAGGCGCTCCACTTGTCTCTAAACTAAAATCTCCACTCCTAAGACAGACAGAAGAAGGCCTCACTTTATGTCAGATATTTTATAACATTTCCAGCCCTCATGACCTGCTTTAAAACCTGCAAAAAGAACACATTCCTATACATTCCTCCTCGGATTATAAAACTAAGCCAATCAGCTCCCCGCTCTGCGGCGGCACCGAGTTCTCCACTAGTTTCTGGGAGCTCACGTTGTACCTGCTCTTCAGAAAAAGGCTGAAATCTGAAATCATTCTTTTTAAGTGAAAGAAGTTGTGAGCCGTAACCTCGGCTGTGGTCCAAGAGCAGCTGCGAGTCCACTCCTGCCCTCACGCTCTGATCATGAGGCTTCCTCAACCATCTTTGGGAGAATAGTGGAGTGGGGGGAAAAAAAGGCCCTTTGCCTCACAAAGCTGCTCTTGTTTTGTGGTTTTGCCCCTGAGATATTAAAAAGGTTAGATGGGAAACGATTTTAGCACAAGAGTGGATCACTGGGGAGCTCAAAGAAAATGTGAGTGCGCTCACGTAACACACACTCAGAACCGCACACAAAAACAAATGAATGGACTGTAAATTGTAGTTTATTAAGAGCCAAACTGATGCAGTAGTTTTGTTTGAATATCCACCGGAGATTTTCTGTTTTCTTTCCCAGGTTGATAAGGATTTTATTCCCGGCTTGATGTACATCCGCGACAACGAGGCGACAGCTGAGGAGTTCGAGGCCATGACCCTCCCCTTCACGGTGCCCAACGCCAGCGGCCAGGACATCCAGCTCAGCTCCAAGTACTCCCACATCACGCTGGAGAACCGGGCCGAGTACGTCCGCCTGGCCATTAACTACCGGTGAGAAAACAAACCGAGCGCAAACACAAACAAACACATCTGCAAGCGTGTTGGCGCTGACGCTTCTCTTCACCCTGTAGGCTGCACGAGTTCGACGAGCAGGTGTCTGCAGTGCGCGAGGGAATGGCCCGAGTGGTTCCCGTCCCCCTGCTGTCTCTGTTCACCGGCTACGAGCTGGAGACGATGGTGAGGAGGAGCCGCTTCAGGCGGCGACGTTACCTCGGTGCTCCGACCGTGTGTGCAGAATTTACAGGAAGCGTTTCCTTCTCTTCAGGTGTGCGGAAGCCCGGACATCCCTCTCCACCTGCTCAAGTCAGTGGCCACCTACAAGGGGGTGGAGCCGACGGCGCCGCTCATCCAGTGGTTCTGGGAAGTGATGGAGTCCTTCTCCAACACGGAGAGGTCTCTGTTCCTGAGGTTCGTCTGGGGACGCACGCGTCTGCCCCGCACCATCGCCGACTTCCGGGGACGGGACTTCGTTGTGCAGGTGAGACATAATTAATTAATTAACAATTAAATCTGACAGTTTAAAGGAATCCTGCGGAAGCGGAGCAGGAGAAACATGACCACCAGCAGGCAAACAAAGGATTTAAAAAAAAAAAATGGGTACTCGTCATTTGTTTTAATTCGTCACATCTTGGTGAGAGATTCAAGGAAAACAAGAATCAAAGAAGCGATGACAGATTTTTTTCCTTACGGAAATCTTTGTAGCTTTAACCTGAAGCAACGTCGGTTTCTCATGACTGCAGCACAGCTCAGATCAGCTGTTAGTATTTTGTGTGAAGTCTGATGAAAGGTTGAGAGACTCTTCCTGTTGTGGGCAAAGGGAGCGCAGCACTGAGAATTTGTTCCCCGGGGTCAGACTGCCAACGCCGAGTCCTGCTGCGACGTTCTGAGGGAAAACATTTGGTGCTAAACAATCGTCAATGAAATATCCAAATAATAATAATGTTGCAGTTACTTTTGCCAGCACTCACACACTGAATGCACATAAGACATTTCTGCTGTCAGTTTTTTTTTTGCAGTTGTATGTGTAAGAAAATGTTAATAAATTAAATTTAAACAAAATCTAATTATCTTGGTTTTGAAAAGACTTTCTAAAAAAATTGTACTTACATTTTATTGGCTGTTATTTTTTTTTTTTTTTTTTTTTTTAAGTGAAAATGAAGTAATTGTTAAAAATAATTATTACCTCACATCAAAATATATTTCCCAGCTGACATACAGGGATTTTCAGTGACTGAGCTGAAGTATCACAAAGTGTATGTTGCGGGAGCCTGAAGAGTCTCCATGACTAGCGTCCATGTTCCAGGTTAAAAGGCCACAGACTACGAACCAAACAATAACTCCTTCGGTTGTTCATGTTTACCGAGTTAATCCAACCTGCAGTTAACACACAGACACTATTTTCACGAAAGAAATCCAAACGTAGGAAACCCTGTTCTTCAATGTTTTTAGGAAATGATCCTGAACAGAAAAATGGACATTAAATATATGAAATCATCCTTCATGATGGCGGAGCAGAGAGACATGCAGACATCAAATCAGACCAAAACATTACAGGCCTTCGATTAGTTCAAAAAAAAGGACTCTGATGATCACAAAATGTTATTTAGAAGCAGTAAGTGTAAAGTTCCATACGGCCCCTTTGATTTTAAAGCTATTTGTTGTCTAGACATTCAACACTAATCTGTTCTGTTTGTCTTTAGGTGCTGGATAAGTACAACCCTCCGGACCACTTCCTGCCAGAGTCCTACACCTGCTTCTTCCTGCTCAAGCTGCCCAGGTACTCGTGTAAACAGGTGCTGGAGGAGAAACTGAAATACGCCATTCACTTCTGCAAGTCCATCGACACGGACGACTACGCCCGCATCGCTCTGTCCGGGGAGCCCGCGGCCGACGACAGCAGCGAGGACTCCGACAACGAGGACGCCGACTCCTTCGCATCGGACTCCACGCAGGACTACTTAACGGGACACTGAGCCTTTTTACGGACGTGGAGAGACGAGCTGCCACAGAGAGACTGCGATAATCTCACTTATTAATGCACACGTTCATACTGAGACACAAACGTCTGTGAGGGAGGGGGGAGGGAGGGGGGATGTGCAATGAGCTTTAAAAGCATTATAAGCTAAAGAGAGGAACAAACGCAGGTTTGCTCTGATTTAGTTTCTTTCAAATAAAGTGGGGTGATCAGCTGCACATGTTCTGTTGTGTTACATGACAATTATGTATATTATTACAGTTACAGAGTTAAAAACAAAAAACAAACAAGGCTCCAGCCTAGCACTGTGGTAGATTTCTCCCTCTGGTTTGTGTGAAGTACCTGTCCCTAGATTGTATATAGAAACTAATGTGACAGAACCGTAGTATTACTTTTTGTTTCTTGGTAATAGCCATGTTTCTTTATAAAAAAAACAAACAAACAAACAAACATTTTTAACTTAAAAAAACCGTCAGTGTTTCTCACCCAGCTCACGTCAGTCCGAGCCCACCGAAGGGTCATTTTAAAATTCCTGTATTTACCCTCCACCATGTTTGTGCACTGTCTCCTTTAAGAATGTATATAATATGATTGTGCCATGTATTCACAGGTCTCATTCCTGCATATTAAATGTTAATAAATTTCTGTTAATAAATAAAACGGGAAAAAAGAAATACTTTCCTCTGATGCAGCATTTTGGTTCTGGAGTGAAATGATTGTATTTCTTTTTGACATTTTCTGCGTGCCACACAAACAGCATCTAAAAGGTTTTTAGAAAATCAAATGCAACAGGAATTGTTAATCGCAAACATTAAAATGACATTCATTTCCTGGATTATTATTATTATTTTTTTTTTTTTTACACAATCTTCCTGAGATATTATTGTGTGGATTAAGGTTATTGTTTAAATTGGATGTGTTTGGGGAGGTTAAAAGGCTGATCTCATGAAACTTGCACTAAATGTTTTCAAAATGGGTCATTTTATTTGATTTTTTTGGTCTTTTTTCATCAGGCGGCGCTTTAGATGGATTTAAATCCGACTTTCAGTTTGATATCTTTAAGAATCCCTTTTAATATACAGCACAAAGGTTGCAGCAGCAGTGTTACCGTGATGGCGGTCAACATTGTTAGCCTGCAGCTCTGTGGGATTAAAGACATCTCCCCTAATTACCTCTGTGACGTGCTGTTGTTAGCAGAGCGCCTCCCTCTCGTGCTGGGAAAGAAAGTGATGTGATGTCCGGGGGTCTTAAGACCTCCACTCACTGACTAACACATTCCTCATACCGTCTTTAGCTGTAGTGACCTCCCTTAAGTATGTGTCTCGTAAAATTATGCACAGTCCTGTGGAGTCACGAGAGGGGAAAAAAAAAAAAAAGCCGTCTGTTTTATGAAGGTTTTATGAAGGCTTCATTTGGCTTAAAAATCATTAGCATTCTTTGAAGACTTAGTGCTTTTTTTCCCCAGTAATAATCACAGAGTACTTTAGTACATTATGCTGCAGGGAGTCAGGTGCTTTCCAGCACAGTCCTGGCTGAAGGCGGGGAGAGGGAGGAGAGCCGAGCTCAGGAATGAACGATCTCCTTCATCTCAAGTTGTAGCGTTTGTTATGTAAATTAGTCGGCAACCACACAGAAATGTATTTTTTTTTGCCATGTCAAAATTGTATTGTGGCATTTTATAAAACATGTTTATTCAGATATTTTACTCCCTTAAAGTTAGTTTAAACAGTTAGTTTGGTTTATTTCATATTACATTTCAAGTAAAAAAATAGTGAATCACAACATCTCACAGAATACAGTACGAACATGTAAATAGTGTTTTAAGAAAAAACTTGAGCATATCCTTTAAAGATTGATTTCCAAAAAGTGAGTTTCAGGGCACATTTTATGATCAGCAATGAAACGAGGGAGGAATTTGTGGGGCAGCTGATCTTTAAAAAAAAAAAAAAAAAAGGCTCTTGAAAAAATGTATTGGCTTTTTCATTACGTTTGAAAAAAAATTAAGGAGTAGATTGAGAGGCAGAGTCAACATGCAAAAAAGGTTCTCTGCTTGATTCAAATAGTTTAAGGCTGGATGAAGATATTTTTAATAAGGAAACTCAGTATACTGTGAAGAAAATATTAAATATGGGCAAGATTCATGTTAAACACATTGGATTTCCACATGTTTAATTCATCAGTCCATTACACTGGGATAGATGCCCCACATACAGAGAATGTGGACACATGCATTTAAACTGCACTGAAATATTAAAACACACCTTTGGTTTTTGGTTGCCCTTTAATGAGGTATTACAGCTTCTCTGAATAAGTATCAGTGCAAGTATCAAGCAACCAAGGCCCCAATACTGACATTGATCATTTGAGAGTGTGAGCAGCATTATACCAAACATGGTGTAAAGCTGTTCAACATGTCAATAGAAGAGTTTCAGGCCAGTGCATTCGGATCACGCGGGATGAGGGATGCTGCTCGGCTCGGGATGGTTCAGACAGACAGACCGAGAGAGAACAGGCGGCCCCGTGAGTCGGCAGCAGCATGTGACTGCATGTGGGAGGTAGACAAAGGAGCAGCAACTGCAACTCTCAAAAAACGTTTCCTCGTCTTTCTATCTGTGCCGGCCCTCTTGTAAAACAGTGCAAAGCATTTCTGTGCTGCAGATCTGCTGTCATGAACATGGGCTGTATTCAAAACCACAACAACAACAACAAAAATCACAAATGTTACTGATGGCCAAGTTCAGCTGAAGTTGTAGACGTTTCTTACATGTTATTGCAATGTAAAAGTGATTTACAGGTGACTGATTGGCTGCAAACAGTATATTGTCTCAAATGCAAACAGTAAAATTTGAGACTAATGGACAAGAGAAATAGAAAGTGCTGAAAAAATAAAAATGATTTTTTTTTTTAATTAAATGAATAAAATAAAACTCGATAAATGTGATCCTGAGTTCGGAGAACATTTCAATGGTCGAAGCCACTGAATGTAAAAGCGTCCATTAGTCTCATAAAATGAAGGTCAGATTCCTCTAAAAGTTGGTTTGTGACTGAATGGATCAGAATAACTTAAGTGTTCAAAGTGGCCAAAGTCATGAGGACCACTGAACCCTGTATAAACAGCAATAATTCCTGGAAAGGCAGCGTATGAGCGAGATGGAGTGGGGAGATGGGAATAAGACTAAAGCCCAGTCATCTGTATATTTAAGGTCTATTACAGGTAAGTTTAAACTAACTGATGATGTTTAAAATGTGTAAAGACAGTTGGATTCAAATCTTAAGCATACCTGTGTAACATTATATTCCCTTAAAAAAAAAAGGCTTTAGAAAGTATTAGAAAGCCTTGAATTTAATTTTTTTTTTAAAGTTACATTCAACAAGTGCTGTGGTAAGTAACATCAGCTGGGAGTATCAATTTGAACAAAAACCTAAAGTCATAAATTGAGCACTTATTTTCTAATAAAGGTTAATCTATCCATAAATTGTCTGCTGCTTTTCTGGATCCAGGCAATGATGGTGCTGAGCATAGACTATACAAAAGTTTTCAGGTCTGAAAATGAAACCCAATGCAGAAGGGCCTGAAAGTGCAATATCACTGATGACCACCAGGAGCTGGCTTTAAAAAAAACAACTCTGGCTCCCATCCAAAAAGCGTCCACTTCTCTCAAATTCAGGAGCGTACTGGAACAACGCTCCAACACTTTTTTCTCCAAATGAGGAAGTAAAATGTTCTCTTAGTCTCTAATCATCTCCAATGTTAAAGCCATGCAACAGAGACAACGAAAACAAAATGAGTGGGAAGTTGTCATATAGAAATTTTGTGTATCGACTGATTTGTGAAGTCCACCTAAAGCCTCCTTTTGATCTGCGGCCGCTTGCCCTTTTATAGTTATTGCATTAATACAAACTCAACACTTCCTGTATCTGCTTCAAATTAAAAGCCCTCCGGCATTTCAGCATGTACACAAACCCTTCATTTCTTAATGCCGCCAGGTAGTCTGAGAAGTTGTTATGGAAACAAGGTCAGACAGCAGTACAAATAATATTTAGTTCTGAGCTGAAATGCATTAGTGAAATATTACTGAAATGAAGGTTATTCTGATATCTGTAGTGTCGTAGAGAGAGAAATGAACCACAAGTGAACTGTTACATGGACGACTGAGTGATTACTCTGCACCTTCTGCGACGTCTATTTTTTGTTTTTGCTTCACTACAGACAGAAGACTTGTGCTGTCCAAGTCGCTGTCATCTGCCTCCTGCTCTCCATTGGCATCTTTTTACCGCTCACTAGATCTTCGCCGCCGTCGTTGCCTCCTTCTGGCCGTTCCCTGGATTTTCATTTCCACTATTCATCAGATTCAGCCTTCGTATCTTTCGTCCTCCTGAGAGCCGGGCCAGACGGCCTTCCTCACTCAGGATGAAGTAGGAACTCCAATGCACTCAACAAAAACTCAAACTTGAACAACCCCGAGGATTCATTTGGCATTTACTTGGTTGTTTCCACAAAATTCATTCATTTTATTTTATTTTGTTGTTGTTTATGTTCGGATTAAACATTTAAAATCTGTGGTTGAGGTTCACTGGGTTTAAACCCAATTGCCGCAGTTAAATTTGGTTACCACAGTGAATAATGTAGTCTGTCAAGTTCAATCTTCTGTGGAAAATCAACTACAAAATTAGTCAATAATACGAATTTTGTATGATTTTGGGGTTACAATTGATCCTGGCCGTGGGTGCAGTTTTGTCCATGCCTGGCAGGTGTACATGTTCAGCGATTCCCTGTAACAAAATGATGATTTAAATGCAGTTTAATCACATTTTCAAGGTTGCTGTTCTAACTAAAAGGAAGTAAGACGGAAAACAGGAAACCGTGATGCACTACAGTTAACATAAAGGCATTCGGCTGTTGGTGTGAGATATGAAGGAAGAATCATTGTGTACTTCATTACTTTGCTGTACGCCAGTCTACTTTTAAAACCTTGATATTTCGATATACCTTCAACTACATTACATTAACAAGGCTTTTATTGTCAACATTTTTTAAGCAACATTTTGAGACCAAAATCGAGAATAACACATTAGTATCCAGACCAACCATTGAATGCAGCAGGATTATAGTTGACTTCATTAAATTAAATTGATGGCATTTTAAGTTGCAATGGTTCCACAACCTTAGAGAGACACAATTTAACTGGATGTGACCGTGTGCATGTGTCACAGAGAGTACTGCACCGCTGATGTTTGGGGGCGTCCCTGGTTCGATTAACATGCCAGGGGAGCAGTCAGTTATCTATGAGCATAGCGTCATCAGGTTCTCAGTCAGACCTACCGCTCTCTCCTCCCTAGCGCTTCCAAATATGGTCACTTCTGGGGCCAAAGAAACCACGATGCCAACGGCTAAATAGGGAGACCTGAGGCTTCAAGTCTGGCAGTTTAGCCACTCGGCTTATGGAATAGTTATGCCTCTTATTGTAGTCTTTTTACTGAGCTCTGTTACTATTAACGAAAAAACTATTTACATTCACCTCATACACAGGCCTACAGGGGCCTCCGGATCCCTTTGGCCCCTGTACAGTAATCAATACACATATCCACATTATGCTAACTCATACATTATACACCTGGGGACTTTTGCTATGTACGGCTGGGAAGTCCGAACAAAAATGTGCTCACATGTTAACAAACATGTATTTAATAAAAGTGGGTCTTAAACTGTGAAATATTTACTGAATTTCATTTAAAGTCTGAAACATAATTTGCTGCACCTTGCAGGAAGCCTGTCTCAGCCTCAGTATTGCTGTGTACTGAATATTTAGGTGTAACAGATAACGCTACACGGGTCACATCAGTAACCAGCAGCTACTGGGAGGCTTAACCTGCTGACCTGTGGCCTGCCGCTGTACTGTCCAAAGGATAAGCAGCTGAGGCGAGAAATATTCAGAGGGATCCAACTATATGATCCAAATTCCACCGTGTCTCCCCAAAGCAGAAGAACAGCCCTGAGAAAATCTTCTGAGGAGTTCAGTCACAATCAGGTTTCTGAAAGGTCAGCAGCATCAGCCCACAAGAGCACCAAGACTTCATCAGCCGTCCGTTGTGGCCGCCAGGACTGTTAGGCTCTCAGTTGAAGATGCGTTCTCCTCGCTGTAGCTCGAGCGTGGCTGTGAGCCATTAGTGCCCTGATGAATTGGCGATGGCGGCTCTGGCCCTCGCCCACTGTTACTCTCAGAAAGGGTTGGTTAGCAATCTGCTGAGCCAGAGAGGTCACGGAGTTGGCAGAACATGATCCTCTCGGGTCTACGGTACACCGAGAAGGAGGAGAGGAAATCCAGCACACACCTCCAAGCTGCATGCGGATGCAGTATCTGATTCTCATCTGCCTGCTTCGGAGAGCAATGGCAGCACAAAAATAAATACCTGAGGCTCAACATTTAAAGAATCTTCTGACAAAGAATACAGCAGGGTCTATTTTTTTTTTTTTTTTAGCTTTTTAGCTTGATGCTAACATTAGCGTCCTTACTATTTGCCACTTAAAATGCTGATGTTCTGGTCTGTCTTTCAGCCGGTTGAGGTCGAGCCTTCGGGAAGTACAGACGCAGCAGAGCAGAGAAACGGACAAATTAGCCTGGCACTGTGAACACTGAGTTGAAATGAAACAGATGCACAGGAACTAATTAGATAAATAGAAGTGACTGGATGTATGTGTCTCCTGTCTCTTCTTGCAATCAGACTGAGACCATGATGTAAAGATCCCAGCTCTGTGTGGGTCATACTATCTGTTGCAGGACTCTTTGTTCTTCTTGTGGCAGAAGATAGTTCTTTGTGTCTCTGGCTGGATGTTTGGACTTCCTGGCATGCTGCAGTGTGACTGTGGGAGAGATCCGATGCCTCCCTGATGGTACTGGGTGATGAGTAGGAATCTGAACATCGCCAGTTCCTCCAATTTTCACGTTGTTCTATTTTAAAGGCAACTTCCACATCCTGGAACTTGTTAGTCCAGGTCATGACTCCAATCAGTGATGCCCGCCGAATGTCACAGGACATGATCTGGGAAAGGATTTACTGAAGAGTAGAAACCCTAAATTTTAAGATCTTTATTATTAGCCTCAATATATTGATTGAGGTTTTCAATAGTTCTCAGCCACCGTAAAACAGGAGAATTATTTTTCCCACTACAAAATGCAACATTATCAACAAATATCCCCCATTTCATTTATGTCATCAGATATTACATGTATGAATAATATGAAAAAAGTAAGATATTTGTGAATGGAAGACTGAGAATCCTAAAACATTAGTGCTCATTGCTCGTTTACATGGACATCGGTGTGTAACACATCTCTAAATGATCGACGATAGCTGACCAGAGTTCATTCACATTCGTTACTTTTTCCCTATTTAGTCAAGTCAGTTCAAAGTTTATTATAGAACAATATCACAAAGCAGTCCTCAAAGGGTTGTACATGTAATAAAGCCAACAATGAACAGTATCAGTATATCACACAGAAGTGTATACATGTGAGCAAAACTAAATATTTGACTTGTGCACTACATTCAATAAAACAGTCAAGAGGCAGCAGAATATAGAAGTTGTGATAATAACATGCAGAAGTGAGACGGCACACATAAACCCATATTCCTAACCTTGTGCACAATGATTGACCTGAGATTACCATTTAGGGCTCCTACAAATACAGCTGGGAAGATGATTCCAGAGAAGAGAAGCTCGGAAAGACAAAGTCCAACCACCTACTGACGGTTTATAGATTTTTGGAAAGGTGGGGAGACCGGTATTTTAAGAGCAAAGAGTCCTAGCGAGTATATGAGGAGTGACCTGAGGGGATAAATAGGAAGGTGCAAGTCCATGTTGTATTTTTTATTATAGAAGTAAAATCTTAAAGTGTGATCTAGCCACTGTAATAAAATAAGAACAGGGGTGATATGATTAAATATTTTCGTCTGGGCAGCATTTTTTTCTACAAGTTGTTAACAATGCAAAAGCACCTCTGGATGACGATGATGATGTCTGCTCTGCGTCACATGACACTGCTGGTATGAAGAGTCAGCTTGTGCATGTATGAGATTACCAACACCCTGGAGTGAATAACTCATTCATCCAGGACTCTGAGAGTCCGTGTGACACGAGTTACCGTCATTCAAAGCCCCCGGCTTACTCTCCTCTGTCCTTGTTGTACATGTGATTGCTCTGATCTTGCTACTATATCTCGCATCAGCCCACAAGACCAGTGTGCAGTCTGCCCCCTGGACATCTTCTCTGCGTAGCGTTCCTTCCTCTGGTGAGTCCAGACCAGGTGACTCCGGTTGCTCAATGGGAAACATTGTCTTCATTGATTTCTGAGAATGAAGGCAGCAGATGCCGGAAGTGTAAATTGAGGCCACAAAAATGATTTTGGGGTGGAGAATTAACGGAAAGATAATGTTGTCTCTGATTTTATTCACTTCCCTGGATAGATGATTTTCATAGGGGGCAGGTTTTAGTAGTGGGGATTTCTAATTACTTTGGTCCTGTTAGTCTGGTTCACTGGCTTTTACTCATGGATGGCGGGATGGTAAAATCCCAATCTGCTCAGTTGTGATGGGTCAAAGGCAAAAGTATTAAGAGATTAAATTAAAGACACACGCCCTGATTTTGTCATGACACCTTTCAAATCCCCAAATTTTAAACAGTCACTGCTGTTTTTTTTTGTTTTTTTTAAAAAGGGACAATTTCATTTGTCCATGTTTAGAAAAATAGCTTACTTTTCACCAAAAACCAAAATATAAACAAAATAAAGTAAAAAGAAAAATATAGTTTTTATTTAATTCCTTTGCAGACTTATGGTATTGGCTTTTATGTTGTAAAATAAAAAAATGGTGTTGATCAGCGGTAGTAAGTATTCATATACTTTACATAAGTAAAAGTTCCAATTAAACGATGCAAAAATATTCGATTACAAGTGAAAGTCCTGCATGAAAAATCCCATTTAAGGAAAAGTACATGAGTATTAGTAGCAAAATGTAGTTCGAGTATTAAAGTAAAAGCAATGATTTGGTATCGCTGCCTCATTTATTATTATATAAGACATCATTAAATTATTATTACTCAAGCATAAGTGTGTCAGCAGCATGTTGCTGTTGTAGCAGCTGCAGGTGGAGCTAGTTTAAACTACTTTTTTTTTTACCGTTTTATACCCACGGGTGGCAGATACATCTAAGGGGCTGTCAGATGGTTACGGGGAGAGGAAAGAAGAAATAATCCAACTCTGATCTGCAAATCTGTTTTCAGGTTATGGACTTTTTCTCTCATCTTTGATTTTTACGGGAAGACCACCACTCCACTTGGCTGAATCTTAGCCAGGGTGATTAATGAGCACTAACTAGGTGCAACAAAGGACATTGAGGGAAACATTTCTATTTGCTGGAGCCGTTAACATCTCAGCGACATGTGAAATGTGACCCTGACTACACAGGTTTTTGTACATGTCAGAAGCCAAACAAGTTGGAAATCACTGGTTAATCTTACAATATGTTGTACTTTAAAGACGGCCTATTATGCTTTTACATATTCTCTGTCATATATAAAGTATATTATTACAATGCCGGTTGTGTACATTAAGCAAATAGGGAACTAAATGTATGTAAACACAATATATCAAAGAAAAAAGCTTGGACAGCTTCAGACAGCTCTGAACACATCAGCTTGTCCCACATTTCTCTATAGATTACAGTTGAAACAGGAGAATAACATTTTACTAACTATATTTGCACTTTTCATATGTACATGTATTAAAAGGGGCATATATGGGGGCGGCTGTTGCTCAGATGGTAGATGAATCGGAAGGTTGGTGGTTCAATCCCTGGCTACTCCTGTCCATATGCCTAAGTGTCCTTGCGCAAGACACCGAACCCCAAGTTTCACCTGATGGCGTACTATTGGTGCTGGAATGTATTCCTGATGGCAGCTCAGTTCCTGTAGTGTTTGAATGTGTGTGAATGGGAAACAGTGTAAAGCACTTTGAGGCTGCAAAAATGATAAAGTGCTATATAAGTGCAGACCATTTACCATTTATATATAAAAAAAGTTGTAAATATACGGTTTGGGATTAAAAGACTAAATGCACCGTTATGTCACGCAAAAAGGAAGTAAAAATGTCCTTCTGTGATCTTTGTAGACGCAGATGTTCTGGTTGTCCACTGGGCTCGAACATGTATAGATGCATTTGAGAGGTTGCCACTTTAAATTGAATTAGTTCATAGTTTACCTTAGTTTTCCCTCTGAAATGAAGTACAGAGCAGCTTAAAATGGAAATCCTAAACCAAAGTACAAATACCTATACAATTGAGGTTTATTGTTAGTCTTTGTGCTTGAATATGAACTTACAAACCTCAGAGTCATTTGCTGTGCAGCAATTCTACTTTTTCCAAATGTGAGACCCTTTATTACATTTAACCCGAAGACATAAGCAACTTCCAGCACCAGAGATCTTTTTTGGACAGTGCATTTCATTAAGCAGTTTTTTTTCTAAACTTCTGACCCTCTGACCTTTTTCTTTGACCTTTTTCTTACTAAGTCTGGATTAACTCGACTCTCCCACTCCCCTTCCCCGCAAGCAAACTCGTCCACCCACTACCCAGTCTCGCTTTGAACATGCATTTGCACAAACATTGAAAATCATATCCTCATTCAAAAAAAAAAACAACAAAAAAAACAAAACAAAATTTCTTTCGACATTTTTTTTTTAAGGAACGAATGAGCCAGCCACTGCAATTATATGATGATGATCTAATATGGTGAAAACAATCGTTCAGAGTGGCAAAACATGCAGACGTTCTTTTCTCAAACTGGAGTCTGAGGGGTGGTTTAAGTTTTCCTTGAAACCTCTCTGTCTCTGACCTGTCTGACCTTTCTACACCTTAAATCTGTGGCGTTGACTCACCCTGTTAAAGTGGGTTAGGCTCAGAGGTTTATGTATGGCAGCTCCCCTTCCCAGGAAGACCCACTTCCATCTCAGTTCATAAAAATCCCGGTAATTTATTAACAAAGTGTGAAATAACAGCATTATGGCTAATCAGGATGTGTTATGCAACAACTATTATTACATATCCACATAATATCTTTATTTTAAACCCATCTTACAAATCTTAAATATAGGCATAACATAACATAATCTGGCTGAAAATAACTCGTGTCACTTCCAGTTAGGGCTAATGTTGTGTAAAGAAATTGTCTTAGGTTGTTCCTTTGGAGCACATGAGTTGGAGATGGTGGGGGGAGGTGGAGAAGGGGAGTAAGAACGACTGAATGGGAACGTTTTCTGGTGAGCAACAATTAGTGGAGAGCAAACTGTGCCACTCCTCCACTCCTCCACCTCTCCACTCCCCCTCAACTCCTCGGTACCCAGACGGCTTTTGAACATCTCCCTCCTTTGCTGGGGAGGAGAGGAGAAGAAACACCTTGGCCACTCTCGCCTTCGACTACGTCACTGTGCTCACAGATTTACCAGTAAAAAACAACAACAACAACATTAAAACCGAAACGGTCCCGGCATCTCTAAGAACATCAAATTTCACTTTTTAAATTAGGATTATTGGTGTGGATTGTGATTTTGCTTTTGGAGTTCATCATTCAACATCATCATTATTGCCCTTGTCTTCATCATCATCATCATCATCATCATCTAAAAGGACTTCTGTCTTCATTTGTCAAGGTAAGTTTGACATCTTCATCTGTGCCTCATCAAAATTTGCTTCAGTTACCCCTCTCTGTTACACCTTGGGCTTTGTTTAAGTATCATGTCATAATCCAGCTGCACATTGCCACAGAAAATGCCTTCATTTATTCCACTAATTTGTAAACTTATATGTAAATTTAAAAAAAAAATTCCCCTCGGGGATTAATAAAGTAAATACCTACCTACCTACCTACCTACCTAAACAGATGCCCACTGAATGGATCATTTATTACATTGCTTAGACAATATCTGATACTGAAAATGACAAGCAAAGAAATGAAAAAGTCAAACGAACAAGAGGTAAACGCCCGACACATACAGTAGGTATAATCCTTCTGTTTCAGCTTTGTGTTTCACAGTCCTTCATCTTAAATGTGATTTAGTTTTTGAACTGGATTTTTTTTAATTTCGGTGAACAAGGGTGGAAAATTTAAGAAAGCAGTTTGTGTTTGCCATCACACACTCAGCCCGCAGTCAGGATGCCGAACAAAAAGGCTCATTCTGCTCCCTGATGAGGCTCATCACAAGCATTGGACAAGCATATTATATAAACCGTAACAAAATGAGTGACAGCAGGCAATGAAGTGATATGCTTTGTAATGTTATAATAGTGAATTTGAGTATAGTTGCGTGTAACTTAATACTTTTAAGACTTTAGCTTTTTGTGTTTGTGAATAAGAGATGAATGTAAATGGGATGTATGGACAAAAAGTGGTGCAACTTTTCACTTTAAAGCAACTCTGATCAATATATTTACACATGTGAAGGGGTTACTGGCAGTGATGGGCTTTTTCCTGGAAAAACTGCTGCAAATTGTTTGTAGGATCATCAGTTCTTCATCCGTGTGTGCTGCCTCTTTGCAGGAATAGTCTTTCTACTCAAAGAAGTATGATGGCAAAGGGCTCAAAAGTCACATGTGAGTTCCTGTTCCCTTTCATGTGAGCAATAATCCCATCGAATTCATGCAGCCTTTGTGTTGATGAGGACCACATGTCTGCTGTAGCTGACTTCATCCACTGAGCTCACGCTGTGCTTTATGGGTGCTGAGCATCACTCAGCTGTTATAATGCATGTTGACATTCCTCTGTAATTTCAGCACAACCATTTACATTGCAAATCACACCAGGTTTGATGGCTATCGGTAGTTTATTGCTCATTTCAGACAGGAGCAGGCATAAACAGTTACTTTGTGTATCCTGTAGCTATCACCACTAAAGGATGGTGGATCTCTGCTGTACAACAGAGCTTATTGTTCCCCCGGGAGAAGAATTTTAGGGATGTAAAGCCAAACAAATTTTGGCCTTAACTCATCCAACAGTCTGTACTAAGGCTATTTGCAAATACTTAGTCGCATAATTGCAATCACTTGTTGGGAAAAATTGTAAAGCTCAAGAAAAATAAATGCATTTATTTGGTGGAGGGAAAGCAGGCAACAGCATTTGCAATCAAAGAAAGAAGATAAAATATCAAAGAATCCACAATTTTTGAAATTTAATTGAACAGAAAAGTCACAAAGATGCTGTACAGGAATAACAGATTTCATAGTTACAACGGATCACATGAAAAATTCCCACGTCGTGATAAAACCACAGAAATGAATCACCTGACTGCGTTTCTCTTAACCCTGTGGAGCCTTTAAGAGTCTTTCAGCTCATTGTTTTGGTAGTCTGTGTTCCGGCTTTACTGTTTGGGTTGACTCTCACAGCTCTCATTGTGTTAGCAGCAGCCGGTGGCGGTTTTCCCCCTGTAATACTTCAGTAAAGAAAAGACGTAGTTAGACCAGCTTTACTTTTTGACATAATGCTGCCCTAGTTTTTAGCACAGCATACCAGCGCTCTGGAATCAGAGGCGTGACATGTAAAACAGTAGAGCGGCACAATAATGACTCAATATGCCCGCCTTGAACAAGCTGTATGAAAGGGGCTTTAGATGTCAAACCTCTTGTGAACCTGCTGTACTTTGCAGCACCTGCTTAAACCCAAATATCTGACAGCCACAGGTAGCTGACAGCTTGTCAGCATGTAACATTGAGCAGCTAAAAGGCGCATACTTCCATCAGGGGTTTGTGAAGAGTAGAAACAGCTAAAAGAACCAGAAACCGGGCTTCAAATGGTTTTCCGTATGTTAGCCATGTCAACTTAGAAGGTTGATGACTTATTTTTGCTACACCTCACTGTTAAATTGATATCTGCTGTTAAAAAAACAAACTTTGCCTCCCTCTTCCCTGCAGTGGTGCCATCATGTATTTGGAAAACAAAAGCAACCTGGAGATTGAAATGTCTCAGGCGTCGGCCCAAAACCATCAGGGCAGAAGCAGCCTGAAGTCACCAGAGGAAGTCGCAGGGAACTTTGGGGAGCTGCTCCTGCTGCAGGGTTTATCAGAGAGGAGAGAGACCCCGAAGATCCGCCAGTCTGCGGTTCTACCCTCCCCACAGTGCGTCCTCCACACTGACGGTTTCCTCCCCGTTCGACCAGAGGACGGGTATGAAGTGCTTCTGTTCTCTCACTGTGGTTGATTGGCAATAACTTCATTTATTATTAACAAGCATTATTGGAGGGAGAGCTACTCTAGCAACTCTAATTGGTTTCATTATAAGTCAATGGGCTGATTTCAAAGACTAGTTTGGTAATCATGAAAGTCAATCTAATAAAGTGTGAAAAGACCCAAACCAACAGTGCAATATTTGTGGAACTCACCACCCTGTTTGTGGTACGAGGCCCTAAGATTGTTTGTTCCATAATAGTGATATAAAAGGCTAAAAACAGCTCATAAATGTCCACCGTGGCGAATAAGAAAGGCTTGCTCATTACCTGAAACATCTGGGCACCGGAAAATTATACTTAAACTGGAGTAAACACTGTCAATGTTGGGATCTCCTCTCAGCTGTGAGGTTTTATTCCAAATTCTTTCTTGGTGGGATTAACTCAGAATAAACTATAGAGCCCACGTTCATGGTAATGAAGCAGCGTGTCATCTGGTGGCTCACTGATGTGTTCTTAATAGTGTCAGGAGGATGACAATGAAGCCCTACGGCAGAGAAGGTGAAATTATACGCCTACCTGGCTACCACTGCAGGCAATAGTTGTTTTCATTAATCCATTCATTGTTGGTTTTGGCCATTTCATGAGATTTAATAATAAAAAGAAAAATATAGAAAATCACCTCCTGCCTCATGCAGATGGCGGACTGATCGAGTTTATGTAGTTGGAGAATAATGGTGTTCAGCTGATATTGCTATATAGTCCTTGTTAGCCGGTAATGTTTTTTTCCTAGTGAATGTTCAACTAAACTGAAAGCAGCCTGACCAAAGACTGCTTGTATAATGTATCTCCATTAATTCTACACAAAAATTCATCTCTAAAAAGGGCGGCTTATTGTATTGGTTATTGTTTGTCAGATTGTCATCAAAAAGATGACGCCACACCGTTCACAGCACTAAGACTTGGTGTTTGGCTCCCCTCAGCTCGATGGTGTTATTTTAGTATTTTTCAGCTTGTTGTTTTGGTTTTGAAACCCACATCTTTACTGTTTTGGTTCACTATAAAGCTTTCACTGCACACCACCAGCTCAGCAAACAGTCAGTAACTAGCTGGTTTAAACAACAGAGTATTTATAGCTGCTAAAAAGCCTGTGTTTCCCTCAGGAGAATGAATACTGGACTAATATTAGCCAGGGGGACATAAACATGAATCCAAATGAATGCTGATGTAATTTTGCAACAGCTGATGTGTAAATAAGTGTGTGCTAACAAGCTAGCTATATCAAGTAAAGGGTGATAATATCCCAAAGTTTTGCTCACAGCTGGTTTTCACTGCCACAAATTGTAAAAAGAAAAAAAGAAAGCCATCTTAAGCAAAAAGCTTGTGTTTAAAGCTCTCGGTTACTAATTGGTCTAGATTCCACATTGACATTATTCTTTTTGTATACTAGTTTTGAAGATTAGCGCTAATTCTCTCTCCTTACTGGGTTTTTCTGGAGTGAAGACATGACAGATATTTGAACGACACATCCAGAAACATATTACACATGGCCTACTGGATAAATCCTCTGGAGAATGTATAAACATACGTGGAAAAGACCTGAGCTTCCTATGTAAGCTTGAACATTCTCACACACAGACCTAAAGGTGTGTGATCTGAGACGCTGAGGGGGGCTAATCTCAAGCCCGTGGCTGTGATGTTATCAGGATTAAACTGGGGGATTTTGTGCTTCATGAACTAAGTCAAAGTTGTACATGATAAAGAGTGGACTGCAGCTGATACTTGTGTGTCTCCTGTGGTGGATCAGATTTGCTGTTTTGTATTTGATATTTTACAGTCATCAGGTACTGTAACCTTTCCTGCAGTTTACTCTTTTCATTTCAAAATGATGAATGAAAAAGCTGAAGAATGAGGAAAAAAAAAACAAAAAAACCCAGAAATGATCAAGTTGTCCGGTGATGGTTAAATTAACAGACGTAAATGAGATCATAAGACTGAGCTGATAGTTTCCTTTGAGAACCTACCCTGTTCACCTGCTGCCTGTAGTTTCCTGTTTACGGTAATAAAAGCTGTGAGGGATTGCTGCTGTTAAACATTTGAACATGATTGCATCTGACAAGTTGACAATATTTTTCCGGCCCAGAGGCTCATTCCTCGGCAGAAAGAATGCTGCAGCGGCGGTAGCTGTCAGGTTGTCTGTCTGGCACTTTTAACTGTGTTTGAACACAAGACTGTAAAACATGCTTGAAGACAGGTTTAGGCTGAACTTAATAGGCTTAAGGAACAGCAAACTGTTGCGTAATATTGCAACTTCTTTGTAAAACAGTTCTTTGAAGTAGCAAGACCACATTGTATGGTAATTTAGCACTTTGTGGTTCCTGTCATGCTCATTAAAATTAATGCTGCCGCTTTAAACTTTAAAGCAGCTATCATTTGTTTTTATACAAACATTGAATAAAGACTTTTGACTTCTGGGTTTCATCTCAGTGTTTTAGCTTTGAAGCCCACAACTTGCTGTTTTTGTTCACTCACTTTACATATTCGTATCATTTGTAGCTGCAGTTATATTCAGCAAAGAGACAGATATTTCCCTCAAGAGTTGATGCAGAGCAAAACCAACCTAAGATATTGGATATGGCTAACTTATTAGTAAACAGTCGCTGGATTGCACGTGTTCATTCTGCCCCATGTCCAATGTTTACTCTCCATTTCAGATATTGTTGCGATGAAAAATGCGCTAATCTGGAGCAGATTGTCCCAAAAATGTCAATATAATTTGTTGAGTTAATGTGGGTTTTTGGCTGTCAATTTATGTGAACTGGAAAACATTCTGAGAAAATTGGGATTTAATTTTTGATGAAAAAAATATTATACTGCAAATCACAGAACTAGCTGGAAATATTTGAATTCTCAACTTTTTTGAATTATAACTTAAATGAATGTATTAGATTTTGTTTAAAACTGTTTTAAAAACTGTTTTAATAATAATAATAATAATAATAATAATAATAATAAAACATGGGTTCTTTAGGTTACAAAAACAATTGTGAGTGATATAAGTGTGACGCCAGCAAAGAGTACATTTTATAATAACATTCATTCAACACATTGTATGGACAAAAACAGTGTTCAGTCTCTTCCAAAAAAAAAAAATCACCCCAATTGAGGAAAGTACCTAAAAACAGAACTTAATATGATATTATGACCAGGCATTTTTTGCAGGAAGTTAAATCCATCCAAAAACGTCAGTTTAAAAAAATAATGTGGTAACATTTGACCTTTTTCTCTGCTGGTCAACACTAATCACAGTGACTGGACACTGTAAGTGCATTAAAAACTAAAAACTCCTTCTAATTTCAATTTTCCTTTCCTTTCTGTCTGAGCTTAATATACTTTAAACACTTAGTGAAGTGCAATCTCTGCCAAGTCACATTTGGGGGACAGAATCAAAGTCAAGACAAGGAACAAAAGAGGGGAGGAAATATTTGTAGACATGCACTAAATCTCCTTATAGTTGTATAACATTATCGAGGAGGATTAACAGAGCAGACTTTCCAATTGTGTAATCTACTCCATTATCCAACACCCTTGTCACATTCACTGCTTCAAAGCACCCTGTCTGCAACGTGCTTGGTTATGCCTACCAGACTTGTAAGACAACAACACAAGTAAGGTATTATGAATTAGACATTTCTCCCCCTTGCATGACAGGCAATATAACCCCTTGAGGGGGTTATATGAAAACCCCTCAAGATTATAAGATTAGCAGAGGAGGACCCTTCATTTTTACAAAGATTTCTGTCTAACAGTTTTTCCTCAGTGGGCTCCATTACACAATTGTCATGACATCTCTACTGTTTCAAAGTAATTGTTGAGATAACAGTGGGCTTGATGAAAGTGTTTTTTTTTTTATGATTAATTAACCACTCACTGGCCTGCTTTTTAGGCATATGATGATGGAATAGATGGAGACAGATATTTTGTGTGTGCGTGTACATGTGTGGATGTGATTGTTGGTTCAGACCCAGCAGAGAGGCAGGTGCTGCTGCAGGCAGCCACTTGGGGGCTACAGTGCAGCAGCAGGGTAACACAGACCCCTTAATGATCTCCTCGGGTCTTGAGTCACCAGCTGCTCACCCACCTTTGTGCCAGCGGGGGGTGACAAAAGGTCTGGCATGCTTCTTAAACTGGTGACTGACAGCTGAGGGTTTCTCTATTGGGGTCAAAGTTCACAAAAGCTCTTAGTTTCTCCCTGTTTTTCTGCTATTTTTATTTTATTTTTATTTTTTTAACTCATTGTATTCCATTGCATTTCTAGTTTCAGGCAAAAATTCAGTGCTGTTAACATCCTCAGAGGAAAAACAAATTCAGCCAACATTACAGAGAGGTCGTCTCTGCTGAAATTCTCTCAAGATGACAGGTGAGTAATTCTTCAGGCGATACATGGTAGCTCCTGCATGGAGCCCCAAATGGCTCAAAACAAAACAGCAAAATAATTAAACTGATAAATTGTGTAAAAAAGTTGTGAAAAATTATGAAAGACAAAACCATACAACCGAATAGGACTTTTACAAATGTCAAGTTTGGAAGCTCTGTCCAAAATCCCTCCCTTGTTTACTCATTCACGACAATGGAAAGTCAATAGTTTACTCAATAGTAGGCAAGAAACTACGATTTTGCACGCTCACTTATCAACTTGTTTTTGTATCATCACTGTCACCTGTTGAGTCGAACAACAGTCATTTAAGATCTATAAAATGTGTAATTGTTCGCAGAAAGTAGCGTACCTGCTATGGACACTTCTTTTAATATTTAGGGGACACTATTGCAAATAAATTCACATACAGAATCCGAACACTTCAACCAAAAGGTGGACAGTAAATGTAGAGCGCTGTACAGAAGTGATTTTGGACACAGCTTATTCTGGCCTACATCATCTGCTAGCTAAAGCTTGGCAGCAGTGTGATTAGCTGAAAGGTGAGGGGGCTTCGACTGGGGACAACTCACATGAAACATGAAATGAATTAAAAGTGACATTATGAAATAAAATGTGGAACACAAACCTCACTGGAAGAAGGCCATTAACTCCAATTAGATAAAGTACTGTTGAAGAGTGATGGCATAACTTTGCATAATAATGAGTTATAATAATGACAATGGCTAATTTATATAATTTACTCAATTTATGAAGGCAATTTGTTTCACAATATATTTTATAATGAAGACTTTAGGGCTCCATAAAGTGGACTGTTTGTTAAACTCTCTTTTCAGAAGCAGTTTTATAAACCTTGTAAAAAAAGAAAAGAAAAGGAGATTATGTACTTTGCTTTTAATGTTTCGTGTTCGGCAGAATCACAATGGCATGCCAGCAGTTTCATTTAATGAAACAGCTCAACAAATAACACCGTTGTAAAACCCTTCCTACATTGATTCAATCAGCAGTGGTACGACTTGTGTAAGAAATTTATGATAACGGGGTGCGTGTCTTTTAGAGATGTTTTTGCTGTTCAGTAGTAAAAACATTTTTCAATTTAAGAGCTTGACAAGATCTACAGCTGCTGTCTTAATGCCAGTATTTATTCCAGTGTTTATTTCTGCACCATGACTGACAGTGTTTATTCCTTGCCAGTGTAACCTACATGACCCTACATAACCCCAGCTTTGTTGGAGGTGAAGAGCACTGGGACAGCGGCTCCTTGGACGTGGAGAGACGGTATCGGCTGGGCAGCGAGGTCACCAGCCTCTCCTTGTCCCGCTGCGGCTCCTCGGAGAAGTACGACGCTGTGGACAACATCAACTTCAGACTCGCCAGCAATGTGAAGTGAGACCTGTCATGTTACCAGGAGAAAACTATGACTGACTGGAGTATTTCATATACTGTGTTTTATATCTCTTCCTTTTAATCTCTAAATATAATGTCGAGACTTGAAGAGGGGAAACGATCAGAAAAAAGTAGGAAAGATTTGAGAAAAGTCCAAAAAAATAAAGATTTTGTTATTTAATGTTGGGACTCCACAGATTCCTTGTGTGTCCCCCTTTAGGGGCCCAACCTCTGAGTGTGAAAATGCTGGTATACAGTACCATCATACTAATCTCTATTCTTTTCTAATGAATATCCACTTTTTTGTCTTGTCAGATGCTGCTTCAGAATCGCCAAAATCGCCACTATCTTTGCTATTGTCGTTCTTTGCAGTGTAAGTGGATACGTCTCCCAAAATAACACACCTTTATCACATAAATCACATAAAAAACAAGTTTGTGCTAAAAGTTTAGTTTTTTCCCCTTATTTACACAACATCTTTATTCTTATGAAAAGGGGAAAACAGTTCGCTTGGCTCTGTCGAAAGTTTAAAAAATACATCTGAGGCTCATTAATGAGAAATTTAACAAAAAAAGCAAAACAATGGTTTTACGGTTTTATAAGCAAAAACGATTTTATTGGCAAAAAGCAGTTCATCCAATCAACTCTTTTTCCCGTGACATCACTGTGAACACACGATTCTTAAACCACAAATTCTTTTTTTTTTTTTTTACATTTCTGTACGTGCAGACAGGATAAATCATGTTGATGACTGACCTTTACTGTGATGTGTGGTGAAGGTCAGTCATTACTGTCATCACTGGCTTATTACTGAAGCTGAGCATTGGTAAGGCTAGCTGCTTTGCCCTGTCTTCAGTCTTTACTAAGATAATCACCTCCTGGCTTTAGCTCACTCACTGGATTAAGTTAAATGAAACAGCATACTTTTTATTTTTACCATCTGAGGTTTAGCAAGGCAACTTTCCTACATAATGCATTGACTGAATTTATACAGCGGCGTAAGTACAAGATATTTCCCATATCATCTATTTTCTCAGCGTTACAGGTGACTTTTGTCTGGTTTCAGCTGTTCTTCAGCATGTATCCGGATCGAGACAACCCCTGGAGGATGTTGGCAGTCTCTCAGACAGATAGTTTCTGTATCCTTTCTCACCGCTTTACAGAAGACACACGTGGCGATTTTGTGTTATGCTGTGTCGTTAGGACTTTCAATGCTGCAGGAAAAGATAGATAAATGGGAGTGGTAGAAATCCTAACAGGTGAGGTATTCATGTAGCTGCTGTGTTTCTTCAGTCCGTGAGTTTTATTCTAGGAGGGAGGATCGTATTTTCTTTATCACGTGCTCGTCTGCCAGTCTCGTTTCAAATGTAGAAACATACATTCAACATGTTCACATTTTTCTCTTGACCGTCCTCGACTCACAGCAATGAATCTAACCGACTTTCGGGACAACACCTTGCTGAAGCTACAGGTGGCGGGGCCTTTCGCAGGACAGATGATAGACCTCAACCGCGAGGAGTTCATCCTGATCCAGGTGGAGCAGACTGAGCAGCCAGGACAGCGCAGGAGGCGAACGCAGCAGGTGAGATCCTCTACCAGACGCATTTTCTTTGCCGTTTCATTTGGGAAGCGTCGACTGATGAAAAGCCAACTTGTTCATCTTCTGTTGTTTGTGAACAGGTGACTCATAATTGGAGCATTCCTCTAAATCTGGAACGAAGTGACCAGATGGTGTTAACAAAAACCTTTGAGATGGTCAGCAGGTAGTCACAACACTGGATGACACTGTGTTGATTTAAACCAGTTGATTTTTAATGTATGTGGACCTAAAAGTAATACAATCGCTCTATTTGAGTTGTCACCTCATGACTAGGGGGTTGTACACAAAAACCTGAACACCTGCACACTTACACACCTACACTCAGCGATGTCACATCCTGGAGTAGTCCTCTGCATCCCTGCAACAAGGTGGAGTTTTCTCGTAAATTAAGTTTCTGCTTTTGTGAAATGTTAGTTCAGTATGTCTTTAAGGTCTAACAAATGTGTTGAATGCATTGCTTTCCTCATATTTTCACAGCTAATGTTTCTTAAAAGTTTGAGTCTCTGGAGCGATAGGCTTTTTGGAGCCAGCCCCTAGTGGCCATCGGTGGTCTTGTAGTTTAAGGCAGTTCCGCATTGGCTTCACTTTCTCCCTCTATATCACTGCCTTGTTCGGTAGCTGGCAGTCTTTTTCTTTCCCACCCTTGCTGCTGTACTACTACTGTTTTTAGTGCCACCTGTACGTCAGTGCAATATGTGAAAGGACTGGCAGGAATGTACACAAGGACATGCAAAAACAAACAAAATGAGGAAAGCATTGCTCCAGCACTAACAGTGGTCAGAAGCCCCAGCAGGAACATTTAAACCACTGGAGGTCGCTAAAACAGGATTTCCAGATGCCGTCCACCTGGCGTCATGTAACTATAACTACAACTAATAAAAAATACTCAAAGATAAGTATAGGTTTAATACCTCTCAGTTTTCATTTACTGTTTATTTTATTTATGTATTAGAGTAAAATGTACCAATATTTCAGCTAATGTCCATAGCAATATGCAATTTCAGTGATCGTATGAGCTCATCAGCTTTCATCCTGTGTGAAGTCAAGTACTAACATTTATAAATCAGCAGTCATAAACTGGAAAACATGAAACAGGTTTAAATGAAGGATGTAGCATGATATAGAATCAAAGAGTCATATATTAAATAATAATGAATCTATGCAGTATATTAATAAATTATATCAGTTTCCACTCTGACAAGATGCATCAAATGCTTTAAAATTAGCCTCACTTCAGGTGTACAGGAGTAATGTCTAACTCATCAGTGAAACCCACTGGTGACACAGAACTGACACTTGGCATTTTTTAAAGAAAACTTGTGACGGGAAGTTACTTTTCCCACAAGAAAACCGTTTTCTTTTCAATAAAATGCCATATAATGTTACATCATTGTGAAACACTGGGAAATCACAGAATATTTTAGGGTTTATCCACTGCTAAGATTTCTGACAGCAATTCCTTCTTTGATTTCAAACCTGCAGTAAACGAACAACCCACACACTGTTCTCGTCGTCGTGCTGTTTTGTTTCCCGCACAGTGACCCCATCATCATCTCGATTCAGGCCTTCCTGCAGGATAATGAGGTTGTGCCGCTGTCTATGACCCACCAGGCGCTCTATGTCAGTGTGGAGACGCAGGTGGCCATCTCTGGAGTCATCTTGGCCGGGGTCTATGTTCTTATCATCTTTGAGGTAAATAACCTGCGATGCTCGTGCTCTTCTACGGATGATGAACGAGTGGGTGCTCAATATCCGCTGCCTAGTTTGAAATGTGTAACATGTGTAGCTCCGTGCAGCTTGAAAGGAAGAACACAACTTGTGTGTGTGCAGACATTTCTTTAAGAATGATCTCAAATTTACACCCAAAATAAAGAGGTACCGGATTCATGTTGTATCAGAGTTATCAGTTCCTGACTCGTCAATAGTTTTCACGTCAGCATCCTGGTCAAAAAGACCACCAAGAAAATAATATATCCACTTTGGTGCTGAATTCAAACAGCCTCTTCTCAGAAAACATTTTGACATGTCACAGTAGGAAAACACAGGTGTGAATTATAAAATGAATCATGGCTGAATTTCATTTAGCTGCTTCGCTGATATTGTTGATTCTGGCTCACGTTCACACCGTTATGGCCTGCTGGGACACTTGAATATGAACAGAGCCATCGGTAACATTATTAGCAACAGCTGTGCTTCCCCATCTCTGCCAAATCAAAATGGCTGCTGTGAAAAGCACACCATAAAGGCCCTACACACTGCAGCACATCCCCACAGGTGTTTTAATTGTGCCTGCTTGGACACCTTTGTCTGGCGTGCAGGGCGTGCTCATCTGACGGCTCTCTCACGCTTCTGTTATTTTTTATTGAATCATGGATGTGCTGCAGCTGTTAGAGCAGGACAATTGGGATTAGTTATGATTGACCTTCAAGTGGACATGGGAAGTCGTGTGCACGGTATGTTTCGCATTCAGTTTAGCAAGCTAGCAGGCAGGTAACGTAATGCAGATAATGCAAATGAAGAGGCAGAATGACAGATGGGACATTTTCTAAGAAACTAAGAAGGAAAACGGTATGCAGCTAAAATCATAATACATTAATATACCATCCAATGAAAACCTTAAAGATCTGAGCTTGTGAGTACCACCAGAGGGGGTCTTCATACGGACTCTTATTGCGAACACGGTAAACAGGACCCATTTGAAGGCCACAGATGTTGCAACACTTCTAGAGCTTTGTTTGCTCTACCATTACATACACAGGCTGCAATTACAATAGCAGATAAATGGGTCACAAATGTTATATTACTAATAAATTGACCTTGGAATGATAAAAAAAAATAAAAAAATACTGTAATGATTATAACCTTGTAGCCGTACAACCATATGAATTGCTTTATTCCTCCGTCTCTCTGACAAGTTCTACATTCACATTATAGCCTTCAATTGTCTGTTCTTTTTGCATTATTAAGCAATCGATGAATTTCAAATTCTTACCACATTTATTATCTGCCATCAATAACATTATTTCCTACCTGATATGAAACAAATATCAAGTGATTTTTCATTTACATTTATCTTTGTTACTTGTTGCTCACAAATTCTTATTTCACACATTTTTTTTTTCCCTTTATGAATTAGAGTTGCCCAGGTGTACATCTGAGATTTCCATTTACTTCCACTCAGCATTTGGTGTTAATTAGACAGGCTAATCTCCCTGAGCGTGACAAGGTGTGAAGTCACTAAACTGTGCCGGCAGGGGCAACACTATGATATGAAAGTGAACAGCAGGCTGTGAGCGATGACAGAGCAGTTCTGCTCTGAACACACTCTCTCGTGTCATCTGAGTTACCGACAGGCCTGTTTGCAGAGGCTGTAATTCCCAGTGTGAGCGATTGTCTCTAAAGTCGAACACGTACAGTGCTCGCTACTCAGCCATCAGTTAGATGTCATCAGCCCTGTCAGGTTTCTGTTTGTCTCACTGGAGAGTCATGTTTTCTTTCTGCATTAAACTTTGATGAGAACCCGACACAAGCTTCTTAATGAGTGAGCACATGCTCACATTTAGGGTATTGTGATATTCTGAATGCCAAGTTCAAACAGAGGGATCTGTCAATGTTTTGGTAATTGGACATCAGTTTTTCTTATTTTTAATGGGCACTTCAGTGAAATGTTACCAAAGACATCTAAAGTGAAGATTTTCCTTTCGTCATTCTTGACAAAGGTTGAGACAGAAAAATGGGATGCTTTTGTTCTCATTTATTCATTATTGAACAGATTCATACAGACAAATAGGAGTTGAGTGTCTGAGCTATTCTTCATCTGGAGTAATGAGACCCAGGTTAATGTTGAATAGTTCAGCAAGTTCAGTTCAGTATGCATTAAAGACAATTACTGTTGTGACAGTGATGTTGTTCTTTTACAATCGACAACAGAATTAACAGGCAAAAAAATAACATAACTTTTTACAAGGTTTTACACATAAGTCTCATAATGAATTTTTTTTTTGATATATGTATTTTTTCATGGCTGTGATAGTAAAAGTGCTTTATTAAAAATAATGTTAATCCTGACAAAGCTGCAGTATATATATATATATATTTGGTAAAAATACTCTTTCTATCAAATTTTACAGATACATTCTATAACGATGGTAATTTTCCTCACAATGTTTGTAATTTTACAACGTAACATTTGCAGATTCTTCCTTCATCGGGAGCAGTATTTACAGATGTACTTATCCCTCGTGTTGTCCTCGGGTCAAAATGACCCGCAGCTGTGTTCAACCAAGTTCTATTTTATTTCTATATTTTTATATTTTTTGGGATCATTGGTGATCATTCTTTAAAGAAACCCTCACAGCCTCCTTGTCACCAATGATACCCCAAAAAATATGAAAATAAAATAGAACTTGGTTGAACACAGCTGCAGGTCATTTTGACCCAAGGACAACAGGAGGGTTAAAGTGACCTACTTTCCTGCAGTTTACTGCGTTGGCAGTAATGTTAGAAGAGCAGCTCTGTGGCTGATAACACATCCATGCTTATCACAGGCTTCAAATGTTAATAATGAGATGTGTCATACATGAGCGTGGTGATGGGGCCCGCTGGAGGAGGGCGACTCTCAACAGCATCGTGGATTCATGTGTAATATCTCCTTGACTTTCTTCATTTCATTTTCATTTCATGTTCCTGCTGCTGCAAATCAGACAGTTTTTGGGAAATATTAGATAAGGATTTCTCTCAAATTACAGTGATTATGGAGTATATGACATTAGCTTAACTATAATGTTAATTCCCTGATGTGAATTAACCAAAGGTCATTTTGACCTAAGAGTAGTTGATTATGAGTGTGCATGTTTAAAAGGTTGGATTGCCAGGGTGATGAGTGTTGGATGTCTTGTCTCTATATTTAGGTAAACAACATAAATACTGTTGTTTACTTTGTTTCAGAAACATTCAATAAAATGTTTATTGTGTATCGTTTGAATTTTCAGATTGTGCACCGCACTCTGGCTGCCATGCTGGGATCTTTAGCAGCCTTAGCTGCTCTGGCTATCATTGGTGATGTAAGTCTCTTTTACTCTTCTATTCTAGCGAGGTGTGATGCCTGCAACTGCTTCACTTATCCAAACTGCTTTTTTGTCCAAATATAAGTTTTAGGCAACAACAGGAAGTTGGTTTCCTAGCTCAATCCTAACTGTAAGCAAATATGTTATAGTTTTTTTTTTTTTTATACCATAAACTATTCCAGTCTGTACCAAGCAGGTGTTTCCACCACAAGTAACTTGTGTAGAAACAGTTACAACATGTTTTAATGTGAGATGCAACACAGCTGACATGTCGATTAGGCCAGTTGACTTTATTTTTGATAACAGAGGAAATTATTTGATCAGTTACTTAAACTTAAAAAAAGGGTTTTTCGAAGTTGCAGCTTCTGCAGGTGGAGCAAGCACAGGTGTAATGAATACAATTAATTATGGACTCCAGTTGGAGAGTACTAGGCCTTTGTGACTCGCTGGGTCACTTTAGGAACAGAGCAGTTTTAGTTTTGCAGGTTGCACCTGCTTTTCCTGCTGCAGCAAGTAAAGTCATCTGTGCAAAAAGATGTAAATCACCCAATGCCAGGGTCTGGAACAAGGAGTTATAACTCTGCATGATGTCAGCTATTAGTGTATCTGATGCTAATATATTATATATATATATTTCCCTTCACAGATCTGATAACTGTTCATAAATCTCTGCCAAATCTAATGATTGTGTTTGTGTCTCCCACAGCGTCCCAGTCTGGCCAACGTGGTGGAGTGGATCGACTACGAGACGCTGGCTCTTCTGTTTGGCATGGTGAGAAAGTCAGAGACATTCTTCACATGTTTATTTACAAATCTCTCAACACAAAAAAATCTTGATGTAATATTCCTGAATGTTTTTACAACTTAACTTCACTCCGTGCCCTTTCTGTCAGTCCTCTGAGTGACTGATAGAGGTAAATCTGTTTCTGTGGAGTCATGGAGACGCTATAAAAATCCTGTCTCCATGGAAACAAACATGTCGTATTTGGTACCAAGTTGAAGAGTGTGTTTGAGAGGTTTCTATGAATGTTAGAAACAGAGAGAACTTATTTCAAATCAGTCATTTCTTACAAATTATAGCGTTATAGCAGATTACATCATGGGCATTAAAGATAATTCTGCTAGATCAGTGATACCTAAATGTGATGCTGCTCAATAACTGCAGATAGTAAACGTCCACTGACAACAGCTGCCCAAACGGTGTATTTCTATATTCAGCAGTACACTTCATTCAAAGACCTAATGTTAGGTTTTTGTACAAGTTTAATATTCAGTTTTAAGTTGTCCCCAAGCAAAACCATTTTCTTTTGCGGTCATACCTTGTTGGATATGATAATAAAGTGCACATTTAGAAATTGATAATGACCCCCTTCTCTTATCTGAGCCCCATCTTGTCATCTGTGGTGGCAATTTTTGAAATATCAGGGTGACACATAATCTTGTTACTATAATGGGAATTAAATTTTTCTTAGTTTCACAACCAGTTTCAGAACCTATTTTTTTGTTACAGATGGTGATGGTGGCCATTTTTTCAGAAACTGGCTTCTTTGATTATTGTGCTGTGAAGGTGAGTAATAATTTATAATAATTCCACTATTGACATTAACAACTATTGGCATGTTTACCTTTGTCAATGTTGAGTACTGAATGACAAATCTATGAAAGTAGCTGCCAACTTGTGAGTTGTCTCCAGAAATTGAGCTATTTCTGAAATTAGCGGTGATACATGACAAGCCTGCAGTTTTGATTTTGACTTATCTGACATGATGAAGACTTAGGAAGACCTTTGTAAGGTCAGATGGCCTAACAGGTTTTGATGTCTACCTCTACATCCTGACCCAAACATATAGCAGTAACATGCTTTCAAGAATGACAGTTTTATTTTGTCATGGAGTTAAGAAACTGAGGTCTTTGAAATCAGGTGAATTTTTTTTAAGTCCATGTTTTAAGAAGAAAAATATGTTTTTACTGCACAACACAAAAAGAACATACAGTTGTACTGTATGTTGGTACATTTCAGCACTTTGAAGTACAATTTTCTGGTGCTACAGTCGCACATCTATCCTATAATACAGGAATATGCATTTTCAAATGAGTCTGTTGCTCTACTATGGAGGATAAGACCTTAATTTTCTCGTTTCAAAAGAAGGTCAAGGCTTCCCACCATCAGAAAACACTTTGTGCTGCTCAATCCTGAATCTTCGCTGTATATGCTGAAGGAGGGCAAATGTCATTGTTAGGAAGATATTCAGACCTGGAAGCAGAGGGATCATGCAGGCTCATGAATTTTAAGTGTGAGTTGGATGAGGGCAGGCACTTCAAATCAAAACACCTTCTCAGAGAGGAGCCTGAAGCTCGCGCTCATTGTACTATTACATACAAAAGGTGTCCATCCTGAGCCCTTCCCAGGGGTGAGGACGGCTGTATTACCATTAAAGTCTTGCAGCTTGAGAAAGATAGGGTTTGTGTGGGATTCTGGGTGCAGTTCTTGCTTTTTTTTTTTTTTTTTATCTGGGTACAGGACCTAATGTATTTTTAAAGTACCACTCATAATGGAAAATTCTCCATTCAAGTGTACATTTTTCAGTTTAAACATGACATCACGATGCTCTAAAAGCCTCAAACACATCTTTACAGTGTCCGAACCGTTCCTCAGCAACGCCGCTTAACGATGACTTTGACACATTTGCTTTGGGTTTTAAAATCCTTTCTGACATCATCTAAATGGTTTAGTAATTGCCTTCGACCTTGTCTCATCATTGTATTTCTTCCCTCTGAAGGCTTACCAATTATCCAGAGGAAGAGTGTGGCCCATGATCATCATCCTGTGTCTCATCGCTGCCATTTTATCTGCTTTTCTGGACAACGTGACCACGATGATGCTTTTCACGCCTGTCACCATAAGGTACAGTATAGGAACAGATAGAAAAAAATCTTCCACTGCGCCTGACATACCTGGGGCCTCATTTATAAAACATTGGCTAGGATTTATACTAAAAGATTATGTGCTCACAAACACAGAAAATGGTGTATGCAAATAAATATTCCGATTTATAAAACCGTGTGCACGCGCACCTGAACACAATGTTACCTTTATAAATCACGTGAAAATATGCGCACGTAGATCAGCCTCATATCATGCATCTCACATTTAATTTGTACAATCTGCCTTCAATTTACTACCTCACCATCTGTCTGCCAAACCTGCTAACGCATGGGTCAGACTTCGCTTACAGGTGGGCAGATTTTCCCGTCAAGTTTTTATGAACTCCAACTTTTGCGTGGAGAGCAGCGTACGCCTCTTTCAAGCCTCGTTTTGTGAGTATGCAATGGTTATAAACGAGGCTGCTGATCATGCTGCAGAGATGAATGAATTCCTGTCCAGGCAAACACACATTACATCCTTAAAACAGAACCAGTACAGGAAAGCTTCAGTTTACTGTAATGCTGTATTTATTTCTGCCTCCTGTTGCAATCTAATCGGCGCTGAAGGGCTTTTCTGTCTCTATCTGATTTCGCAGGTTGTGTGAGGTGCTTAATCTAGACCCCAGACATGTCCTGATTGCAGAAGTAATCTTCACCAACATTGGAGGGGCCGCCACAGCTGTCGGAGATCCACCCAACGTGATTATAGTATCAAATCAGCACCTGCGCAGAGAAGTAAGCACTTTTACAGCTCTCTGCTTAAACATGCTCTAACATGCAGCTCGATGTAACCTGACACATGAACCAAACGCTGAGTGAAACAAACACAATGTGCCTCACAACTTTGAATGTAACAAAGTAAAGAGGAAATTTCTGTTTCAGCTGTTACAGATGGTTCAGTACTGACATGTGAATGACACACTAAGGAGCATTCGTGGATTCAGTCTAAACATCCCTCAGGTGCTTGTCATGGCTGCTGCCTCTTGCACTTTATGTATCTTTTTTGTCGACAATGGCAGCAGTATTTGTTAGATTCATGGACTCTGTAGCTTAATTGTTGTGAGGAGACTTTGAAATAGTCAGTAAGGTCAGCGCTCTGATCAAAAGATGAATTCTCAAGACTTTTCTTCCTGAGTTATTGTGTTTGTATTGATGAGCTTTACCCTTGGTCTCTGTGAAGGGAAGGATTGTGTTCAAGAAAAATTATATATGAGAAAGGAATTGCCCCCGCCCCAAAGCACTCAGTGTCAGTGTTTGTCTAAGTTTGTACATCAGTACAGTACATAATCAACATGTACAGATGAAGAGCTTTGTGAGCATGGTTGGCACTTCACTCCTTAATCCATAATATGTTCAACTAACTGTTTTGAAATGCTCCTCATGGTATGACGAGGCTTTTAGGCATTAATAAACACACAGGGATAAACAGGCCTGACAGTTATTATTCCAAGCAACTCTGATGTGACATATAGGGACAGCAGCACCACTTCAAAGCTCCAATAAGAAATATTTTGATATTTACCTGAAAGGGACTGTGTTGCTGCCAGAAATTTAGGGAGCTTTCACCTTCTCTTTGCTCATCGAGGTTTGTTTGGAGTTACATTTGTCAGGTGGCAATAAAGAGGACACCATGGTGCTAAATGTAAATTCTGGTTGTAGCATTTGATTTGCATGTGAGTCAGAAGAGCAAGATAAAGACTAGAATTACTGCTTAGTGTTTGTCTGCTTCCGATAACCACTCAAGTTGTTGTGTGCATGTATATCTGTCCAAACACACGTAGATATTAAACTCATAGTGACCTTGACCTTTGAACCCCAAAATCCAAACATTTCATTGCTGAGCCAAAGTGAACATTCGTGACAAATTTGAAGAAATTCCTTCAAGGCGTTCTGAAAAACTTTCGTTCACAGGTGTGGGTTAATGTGACGTTACAGTGACCTTTGACCTTTGAACACCAGAATCTTATCAGGTCATCGTTGGTTTGGCTAAATTCAAGCAAATTCCCTCAAGGCGTTCTAGATATATTGTGTTCACAAGAACTGGACGGACAGATGAGGTGGAACATGAGGTCACAGTGACTTAAAACGTTGTCTACCAAACCATCCTCGAGGCCAAATGAATGATTATGCCACATTTGAGGAAATTCCATCCAGGCGTTCATGAGATATCATGTTCATGTGAATGTGTTGAATTGGGGTCACAGTGATCTTGATCTTTGACCTTTTCCACTCAAAATTTCATTAGTTCATCCTTAGTATCAAGAGAATGTTTTTTTGCCAAGTTTGACCAAATTTCCTGACGGCGTTCTTGAGATATCATGTTCATGAGAATGGGATGTACAGACAGACGGACGGATATATCTTTCTGCCCCCAAGTGGTCGAAATTGAATTACTGCCCCTTTAACATACCAGCAAACATATGCAATTAATATCTTCATATGACATAACATTGTATAACACTTAGCTGGAGCGTCAGTTAACAAATTTCATTTAGTTGCTTTGTTTATATCAATTGTTTTTTTTTTATAAATGGACCTCAAACATTTCCAATACCACAGTTGGCAGGTGAGATCTTAATGACCAAGAAAAACAGCCTGGTTTTTATAGCATGAACAGATTGTATTTTGATGTTTTTACAGTTGGTTTTCGAAATGTTTCATATACACTCATGACGTTTTAAAATTGGTACTTGACCATGTAATAATTCTCTCTCCTTTCTTGAGGTTATTTCCCTGTTATTAAAACATAAGTATCGGTGCAAAGTGCAGTAACATTGGCAACCCAGCACATCATATTCGTAAAGAACTTCAAAATACTTAGACAATAACAATAAGGTGAATCAAAGATCCTACAGAAATATAATTGTGTGCACTTTGTGTGCCCATTAACAGTTTACTGGCAGTGTGATGTCCTGTTGAAAAGCTTTTTTGTAAGGCCTTCAAATTCCTCAGACAACCCGGGGCATTCACGGCCCAATACAGCATTTATAGTACATACACATTTACAGAGTACGTAGAGACATTTGCCTGCATGTTAAAAATGGGCTCTGTGAGAAAATGTAATCATCTGTGTTTGTTGGCTCGTACATTTGCGATCTTTGTTCAGCACAATCTCTGTGTGTATTTATACAGTCATGAGCGCTGACCCTTATTTACGCTGATGTGCAGGTGATGAATGGAGATGTAGAGCCAGTGGAACCAATTCTTATTTTTGCTGCAACCGTCATAAATCACAGGAATTAAAAATGTCAAAACAGTGGGAGAAGAAACTGTTACTCCGTCTTATTTCAAGGCAGCTGCTCAGCGTGACGGACTGTTGCTTCGGCAGTCTCCTCAATCAAATGTTTGTTCGATTTGACTTCAAATGTAGACCTTTTTTACAGTAACAATCTCAAACATTTTTATTTAAATGTTTGCAAAGTCATTATCTATTGTCAAATGAAGGGGATTGAGCCTCTTGGCCCACTGATGAAAACCCTTAAACTTGCAGAATTGGAATGAGCTGCATGTCTGTATGCAGTAAAAATCCCAGTAAAAATCCCAAGTAGCCCATTGTTCAACAATGTGTTTTCTTTTTTATCAGCCAGCAGGGGTTATTCCACCAGAGAGGGCAGGGGCAACTAATGCAAAAGGTTCGCTCTTCAACTCTTTTGTGTAGCTGAAGCCTAGACTGTAAATAAAAGTGGACATAGTTTCCGGATCCAAAAAATATGGCCAATGTGGAGGTGTCTTAAACTGTTCTTTATAAACCATACATTTCTGTACTGGGTTGCTTCACAACATACTCTTCCCCATGTGGATTTGAGACATGACAAAAAGGCAAAAAACTCTTCCACCAGCTACACCCAGTTATAAGTATTTTCCTGTCATTGTTGTTGCTGCATTTCCTTTTCTTTGTGGTAGTTTTCCATCATATTCTGCAGAAATCTGCATAGCTTGTGACTTTCTTGTGATTTTCGCCGTTGGCAGCAAAGATGATGACAGACTAATCTGCACTTGACCCGTGTGCGCACAGTTTGACAAAGCCCCATTATAACAACCTACCCTGTTGTCTTCACAACTTTTGGAAAAGATTTGAATAGACTGTCCTGCAGTGTTGTCTTTAAAAAGTACAGCCAATCAAAATGTGGGACGCAAGACGAGGGATGAAAATGCTGTGCAGTTCACATAAAGTGGGACATCTGGTCACCATACTGTGGACATGCACTGTCCAAAAATACAGCTGTCATTACCGATAAATATAAAATTACTGTGCCATGGATTGTATACATGCAGTCATTAGAAGCAGCCTGTTTCCCTCCTACCCAACATGTAATCATTTCCAACACCTCCCTGGAGTAACACCTTTCTAAAGCTTCACCTCCCTGCGACACACTCACCATGGTGATGCGCTCGTCTTCTAAGTGGCATGTTCGGGCACGCTGAGAACCCTGTCTTTGGGATTAGTCTCTGATTAAACTCGTGGAGGAGACACTGTCACTCCTGATGCAATAATGTGTGAAACCATGTAACTGTACGCCCAGCTCTCTTCCAGTGGTGAATGATGCACATCACCTGTGGTGCACACCTTTATGACAACCAGGCTCAGGAGGTGACAGAACACTGTTTGACATTCATAGAATTTATTTACATTGAAATGCAATAGCCCAATGTTGCATTGTTGCTGTGGGACATCACAAGAACATACGTTTTATGATATATTTGTTGGTTTAATTGAGTTTGTGTTCAGATTTAAATGATAAAACACTCCTTATTTATCACCTTATGATATTTTGTCTTCTATCGTATAGACTGTGACTAAAAGAGATGTCGGTAAAACAGCAGTGAGAAGATTTTCCTCAGTTTATCAGAGCAGCCTGTCGCTGTCTGAAAAGGGCAATGACTTGTAGGCTCTTCTCATAACCTTCACTCTTTGTATACTCAAAGGGGCACACTGCTACATCTCTAGAAGACATGACATTTTCCCAACTGCTTGGTGTGGCATCTGCTTGGTGCGGGTGACATTTTAGCCTTTGCGGGTACAGCAAATGTGGTCTCCTCCCCACATGGTATGTGGTCTCCTCCGGTGTACAGTAGCTCCTGCCACACCAGGCTCCCACGGCCAGTTTGTCTTGGCTGCATTTCCCAGGTGACAGAACCGCTGGGACACAGCGGCGGCGCACTCATTCAGTCATGTCTGGCCTCTGATAAGCACAGCTTGCGCCCGCGCGCACACCCGCTTTGCTCGCCTGCTTGTTTGTTTGCACGTGTGCTTGTTTGTGTCAAGGGGAAATCCAGAGATAGAAAGAATGGCACAGCTGTGAAGTGTGTGTTCAGGGGAATCTGCCCCTCATCACAGTGTCCTTGGCTTTGATTTGTTAGGTAGCACGGCGCATACAAAATCTCCACCTCTTTTGGTATCATTTTATTGAAGGGCTTTCCTTGCCAAATGGATCCCCTCCAACCAGTTGTTGACATTGGGGCTGAAATGTGGACACACCAGGATCATAGTTTACGACCGCAACCAGAGATACATTTTCAGCAGACACACGCACGCACTGTATCTTGTGGAACTATTCTAAATATGTTACAGATATTTAGTGGACTCTGAACACAGATATAGTATATTATAATCTTCAGTTTTTACTCTTGTTTCATTGGTTGAAGCTAAACACCAGACTTACACACAAATTATGAGAGTTTTTCTGCAGGTTTGCCCAAGCAGCTGTCCTCAGCCCACGCGGCTGCCCTGCAGGTCACTGCAGACTGACAGAGCAGGTCTCTATGGGCGCATGAATAAAGAAGCAGTCAGAGTGCGCTGCGCGAGTGAGGCAATGAGGTGACATCGAGACGAAATTAACTCCGCGACACGAAGCGAACCTGTGCATTAAATCCATCACTTAATATCCCATGCTTTCATTAATGACATTTGAAGTCGTGAGTGAAAATATAATCTGCTGGTTTATCCTGCAACATCTTTCATTGTATCACCTCCTCTCTCTCGCTCTTTTTGTGTCTGTATTTTTGTAACTTGAAATCCTGCAGAGGTCACTATTAACCAGTTCTAACACCGAGTGTGCGGCGCTTTATTCCTCATACTGAACAAACCCTATCTAACGCTGTCATTTTGCCAGGTGGCCCTTAAATCTTAAAACCTTTATTACCTATAATGCCATTTATCTGTACCATACTCAAGACTTCTATTCTTTGTTAATCATACTGAACTCTAATTACTTAGATTACTGTATTACACACAGTTCAGCTTTTATCCTAAACTATGTCTCACATAATGAAAAGTTATCTGTATTACGTGAGCTTTAGTCTCACTTTTTCTGAGGACCACATTACTTTATTCTCTCTGTGACGGTGGGTTTTCAGATCATCACTGCATGTAGTTGTGCCTTTTTTTTTTTTCTCGCCAAAACTGTCATCCAGCCTCAATTTGTCACATCTGAGTGAAGTCCGGTGCAAGCTGTGTGTGGCTAACACGTTTTAATTATGTGTCTTACAGGGGATTGATTTCGCCACCTTCACAGGCTACATGTTCCTCGGAATATGCCTCGTCCTTCTCACTTCATTTCCTTTCCTGCGGATGCTCTACTGGAACAAAAAACTTTACAACAAAGAGTCCATTGAAATAGTCGGTGAGCAGCAGCGCTTTGTCACAAATACAATGTTTGAAATTTACTGTGTATATTTTTAAAATCTTGATAAACATAATTTGTCTTTTAGAAAATCCTTTCCTCATGAAAGCTGTTTTCTTTTTTAGATGGTGCCATTGGGGAGGGATTATCATGTTGTCATGGGGCCAAAATGTAAATCATAGTTGTTCCCTGGATGCGGCACAATCTGAAATCAATTATGATGTTGTTTTTTATTATTATGAAGTGTATTAAACCCCTAAAAACATCTTTGCTCACACTACGTTTGCAATAAAGCTACTCACCTTCTCAGGTGACGCACCGACCTATAAAAAAGTTAATTAACTGTATTATGACCCCCCCGAACTTCAACATCTGATATGTGATGCATGCTCTCTGTGTTAGGATCATTTCCATAGTACTCCATTCACATAGTGAGAAGTCTCCGTCATCTCAGACAGAACATGTCTGGATTATGAATTGCTAGTTGATAAAAGGGAGGGTCTCCTTGTGAACATGTTTATGACTAAGTTTACAGCTATCTAATGTTAATGGCCAGAAATTAGTTTAATTGAAGGACTCATGATGATAAACCAGAAGTGCTCAAATAAGGGCCAATAATGTATCTGGATGACAGACACGGGCCAAAAGGAAATGTTTTTGTTATGTAAAATTACATTTGATGAAAAAATTATATATTTCACAGAGAATTAACATTCTAAATGTAAAATAGAATATCAGAATAATGCATACACTACTCTTATAATAGTAGTATAAATAGTCTATAATCAGCAAAATAGTCCTTTAATTGGTGTAACTGCCTCGAATCTCATCTTTACTGGCAGCATAAAGTCAGTGACGTAGGACACACTAACAGCACATGAGCATTAGCAGGAAAGAAGGAGAGAATAGCATCATTCCTCATAGATAAGATGGAGACCAATGTAGTTTAATTAGGAAGCTGAACAGCACTGTGCTGCACATTGCTGTAAAACTCCTATCATGTACTTTTAGCTGTACAAAATTTACAGTTTGTAGTAATTCTGGTTTGGATTTTACAGCACTTAAGAATGAGGAAAAGAAGCACGAGCTTGTCAAATGTTGTAGTGGGCCAAAACAAACAAGGTGCGGGCCAAACTTTGGCCCGTGTACCCCAGATTGGACAGCTCTGTTAACAGCTAACTCCAACATCATTAATTGAGGTAGAATGCCTTTTGCCTCTTTCACCGGCGCGCCTTCCTCGAGAGTCTGGTGATTCACCCAGTGTCCCAGACACCACATGCTCATCTCAGAAAACCTCTTCACTCCGACGCTCAGCTGTTGGCTGTGACGAGCTGGCAGTGAAAATACAGATTCACTCATCCAGAGATCAGCGTATGAGCAGCGCAGGACCTCCCTCCTTTCTAATTGTGCTATTGTGTTAACGACTCAGCTAATCTGGTGCACCACCATTCTTTTATGTATCTCCTTAATTATCCAGCAACAGAATAAAAAATGAATCGACCTTCCTTGGAGGCTTGGTACACTGTCCGGAGGGAGAGTGAGTTCATTTAATAAGAATATAAACCACAGGGTGTGTTTGGTTTGGAGAACGACTGTGTCCTCCGTGTCTTCTGTCCTGCTGTAGATCTTTGCATACGAGACCCCGAGGATGGAGATGATAGGCGAACAAAAATACACCCCAAAAAACAGGGATATTTGTGTGAAATTGTTAACAATTCTCCTGGGAAACGCAGTCACCTCTTATCAGTGTTTACCCACAACACCACAGCGTCCCCCTCTGAGACAACGTCAGCAGGGGATCATTAAAACCGAGACCACCGAGCTCCCCAGCGGTCACCACACCGCTCCCATTTAAGACTTGAGGACTACTGACTGTTTTCAGCTGCACTGTCACATCCAGCTACAGGCAGACTGAAGGAAGCCATCGCTGTTCACCGCGGCGACCGTTCAATGCAGGCCCGATAGCCCATCAGTAAATCCTACCCTGTGGAGTTTCCGCTTCTCCTGCCAGCCTTGCCTACCATGTGGCTAAATCAGCCCCAACCCCTGCCACGGCTGCTAATTGTGCAGATTTGCTTACAGGAAAGGTTTTTTTTTCCCGGGGCTAGTTACAGTCTATTAAGGTCACCTAGCAACCCCCCCCCGAAAAAGGATGGCACCTACTGACATTCACACAAGGGTCCAGCTCCCTCAGGAGGTGTTTCTGTCTCAGCTTTGGCTGTTCCTAAGCAGTCAATGCGCGCGTCGTCTGGTTGCATTCGTCCCTCTGTGGGGGCTTACGATGCATATTGACCGAAAACATCATGATATCCTCTCACTCAGCCTCAGCTGTAGGAGCCATTACCAAGCAACCCTCACTATAAGCTTCATCGCTGTAATGAGTCCGTCGTCCGTGTGTTTAACAAGTGGCTTTCTCCCTTTTTCTCCTCTTTGTCCGGCTCCTCCAGAACTCAAGCATGAGATCCTGGTCTGGAGGCAAACGGCTCAGCGCATTAACCCGGCCAGCCGAGAGGAGACGGCCGTGAAGTGCCTTTTGATGCAAAAAGTCCTCAACCTGGAAAGTCTGCTCCGCAAGATGATGAAGACCTTCCAAAGGTTAAAAGAGAAGCACTGAAAACAAAACAAAATTATCAATCCTTCTTGAGACTGCTTCCATCAGCTCTCACAGAAACACACTTGAAGTGATGTTATTGTTTTTTTCCTGGTTGAATAACAACCCATATAGTGCAGGCTGTTTAATGACACAAAGAATTAAGTATCTATTTTTGCTACTTTTGCAATTAGACATAATTTATGCTAATTAATGGAAGATTAGTTTAATTTAAGATGATCTAACTGTGTAAAACGTCATGGCTTTAAGCGTGACAAATTTGGTTTCATTTGAAGATGAAAACATGTGCAAGTCCAGAAATACGTTATTTTTTAATCCCTTTTTGCTACGCTTTCCAGACCCGAGCAGCAATAATAGCAAGTCCATAAACACAAACATCTAACAGTGGGGAAATACAGAAATACCTAACACAAAACTCAACATTCAGTGTGTAGTCACAAACCGCTAATAGAGGCACCGTTTCACCACGATTCACTTCGGTTTATTCTCCCTCAGAGAAATGAAATTAATGTGATATTTATATTTTGCTGTTCTCTGACAGACAAATTTCTCAGGAGGATAAAAACTGGGAGCAAAACATTCAAGAACTGCAAAAGAAGGTAGGCTCGGATACTTCACCTCAGACATATTTCTCTCCCACTGTGACTGGGGCGATGATGTTATCTCAATAATGAAGTCGGCCGAGTTCACTTAAGACAGAAACTGTCAGCTGTGTGATAGACTTGCCTCCTTTCCACATGCAGAAATAATCAGTTTTTCTCCTCCACAGCACAGAATAACTGACAAGGTTCTCCTGGTGAAGTGCGTGTCCGTCCTCGCCGTCGTGATCTTCATGTTCTTTCTCAACTCCTTCCTTCCCAGCATTCATCTCGATCTCGGTGAGCGCAGCACTGTCTCATTATTGCAATGTTTGTACTGGTTAGTTGTGAGTTCTGTCATGTAATTATGAAACACAGCTTCCTGCGGTCTTGCAGTATAAATGAGTGAAAATAATGGCCTGACTAGCAAATGCAACCATTTGGGAGCTGCATCTAGACCCATCACGTGACAACTATTCATGAGTTTCAAATCTGTATTGATGAACAGTGTCCCAGTGAAGCTACAACATTGATACAAGTTTCTTGGGAAAAATAAGCAGCATTGTCTTGACAGTTGCAGCTGTGTTTGCAGATATGCTAATCCCCAGAGAATGGTGATGTAAATCCCTCCATATTTTAGAGCTACGCGAGGTGTTCACCCTCTAGAAGCTCAATATTCAATTCCGATTCCTATTTTGATTTCACATAAGATATATTTCCTCCACTACATTTTTGTAAACTATCAGACATTTTAGGAAGGAATTCCTGTAACCCTTAGCTGATGAGCCTTTTTTTTAAAGCTTAGTCGAAAAGTTGTCTGAACTGCAAATATCTGAACAAATCTCCTTTTTCAAAGTTGAATTCTCTTTTGACTTTTTCAAATCTTTGGAAAGTTCTGCCTCCAGTGAGTACACACGCAGCTGTCATTCCTTTTTCTCTCCACCCTACAAATGTATTATCTGCGTCTGCAGGTTTAAAGCTGCTGGTCTGAGAAGGCCATATCAGGAGTTTACTGTCTCCTACGCTTTTGTATTTTTAGACAATCTCTTACCATATTTTCACTGGTTCTTCTACAGTGTGATTTTTTTTTTTCTTTCTCCATTCGGTCTGTATATTCATCTCTGCTTAGCCTTGCCTGAAGCTTATATTAATCCAGACTCACCTCAGTGTGTTTCCATCTGGGTTGATACTCAGGGGAGCACCAATAAACTACAACTACATATCTCAGCTATGCAGAGTATTAGTATGCTCTGAAATTAGGCAGTACTACACCTCTTCTATCTTTGTCAGTTTGGAGTATTTATAATTTTACCATTGGCCAATCTCCTGCCCAGATAAACCTGGAAATCTGTTCATCCCAGTCTCTAAACTGGGCTTCAAACAGGTAGTGATGGAGTTATTCATTCATTTTAACCAGCTCAAGTCTTAAACTAAAGTTCACTGCTAATGTTGTAATATATTTCTGAATCACATCGTTTATCGTGTTGTAATTATTGTACGTTTTGTTTAAGTCACAAGTGATTAGCACTTCAAGATATTTACTGATTTTTACTTCCCATTTTATTTTGTATTTCCTCCTGGTTATAACACTTGGGGCCTGATTTACTAAACATTTGCGTGTGTAAAATCACGTGCAAACTCCACACCACCTGCAAAGAAATGTCCAAGCAGACCTACTAATGACGTGCAGTGAGGATTGCGTCTTTCAAATGTGCAATTTAACACACTTTGTCCATTTTGTGTGTTTGCCTGCATGCATATGTCATATTGGGTGTTTCTGCTTGAAGGTGCAAAATCCTGGGAGGGAACCTGCAAATACGTACATTTAACACCCGCAACGATATTTACTAAACCTGGACGTAGAAACAGGAGAAGTGATTGCGTGTTTATTTTAGTACGACTGAAAGGAACGTATTAAATCAGATGCGCAAATCTGGAGAGACTGCTGCTCTTATTGTGGTGAGAAGGAGACGCAGAGAAACTAAAGAATACGAGAACGTGGTTTTACACTGTGGAAATATTTTTGAGATGTCAAAGGGAAAAAAAATATTTAGACATATCGTTTGTCCAGCGATGACATTTCTGAACTCAATGGTGATTGACAGTCAACAACAAGGAGGAGCCACGTCATACTAGCAATTAAAAAATTTCTTACGACTCAGCATTTTGCCTCTGGGTCGTTCCAGCGTATCTCTGCTTGGATATCCCCCCCAGTCCCGTTATTCAGGTGAGCTGTCACAGGTCCTGAATGTGTCCCGCAGAATTCACAGGTAGCTTCATCAGGTTCACGAACACTATCGAGGCACTGAATGAAAAGTCACCTGCTCATCACAGAAAGATCTGGACCTGCTGATCGGTGTTTGTTGGAGGATCTCATCCACCGTCCCTCCTGTTTTATTGCTGACATTTTATTATTAAGCCTTTTTTTTCTCCTTTTTGTTTTTCCCACAGTATTGACTTTCTTACTGATAATCTCCTATATAGTGTTTTGTTTTCCTTTTGCGGTCGCTCTGTTAGAACGAGTGGAATCACTTTAACACACACAAACCCCTCATTAAATTTGTGTTTTAGTTATCATCCAAAGTCATCCTGGCCCATCCAAAGCTTGAGAAGTGTTATTAGTGTTTTGAAGATAGACAATGACGTCATCTGCAAAAAGGCACATTAAGTGCTTCACCTTTTGGCTTTGTCAGAAGGCTCTCTATATACAGTAAATATGCCTATCTATGGCTAAGGTAGCAGTAGGTAGCTGCTTAAAGCTGCCTGGCCATTGATCTTTATTCTAACTGTTGAACCTCTATATAGAGCTTGTATTCACCTAAAGAATTGATTATAAAAACCTAATTCTATGGAGAAAAGGCCACCTAAGTCTACTGAGTGTTTCGTCTACATTGAGGCTGACCAGAGTTGCACTGTTGTTGATGGTTGATTATGAGCTTGCTCTACAACATGCATGCTTCTTCTGATGTCATCTTGTGTTTGTCGGCCTTTTATAAACCACAGTTTCTTTGCGTGATGGCAGCTTTCCTGAGTTTCCAATTTAGGGAATCTTACAGTACAGTAGAGTACAGGGCAGGGCGTAGATACTCAATATCCCCTTCTTTTTGGGAACTATCCCCTCCTAGCTGGGGAACATAGTGGAGCGTTTAGCATCTTAAGAGAAGAATTTGGTGGAGACCCCCCCCCCCACACACACACACACACACACCCTTCACTGCTGAGGCCACTCAGTCACCAAGCATGCTCAGTTAATTACAGGCGCTGCTCAGGTTACCTCTCTGTGACATTTATTAAATGGGAATGACCCCACAGCGGCGAGTTTTCTATCCCCGCAGAGGGATGGGCGCCTGTCCAAACACAGCTCTCATTAATGCATGCAGGTCAGAATCCGGGTTGACTGCCGCTGCAAGCTCAGTCTATTCATTCACACGTGTTTTAAAAATTTAACCTCATTAAAATTGTATTAAATTCACACGGTGGGATTTAATTTCAGTCTGATTATTGCCTGGTCATCTAATCCCTCTAATGTGTCTGCGGTGCTGTGAGTTACAACTGTGGTCGGGATGAAACCCTATTGATCTCTGGGCAGGAATCAGGAGAGTGTCGTGGTGAAAGTCACTGGAAGGGGCTTAGAACAACCTGTGACATTTGTTTTTTCACAAGACACTAATTTAGTTAAATCTCCACATTTAAATTACTGAGATTGTTTAGTCAAATCTTTGTATCTTTTCTGGCTAAAAGATACCTGAAACAAAACAGTTCCTTATCTAACCTTATATTTACGAGCACAAATCTCTTCATCACCTATGTTCCTTATCCAACAGTGGTGAGATATGTCTCCCAACACATTTCTTGTCTCAAACACTGTCGTCTCCTGTATATGTTAGATGACTCTATCACAAAATGCAGACTTGTTTAAATGCTCATTTTAATTGAGAACTCCTTATTTTGGTTTGCTGCAGTTTGATTGTGGTCCTGTACACGAGGCAGCCTTGGGGAATATGAAGCTAGTGAGGAAATCAAATTGTCTTCCTGTTTTTTGTTTCTGGGGTCCTTGAAAGAAGCACAGAACTTCACAGTGTTTAATGGGCTAATTATTCTGGACGTATAACTTAGTGTACTACGACAACTTCCCAAATGTGAAAGCATGTGAGGAAGATCACGATGAGTCATGTTTCTAATCTTTAATCATTTGATTTCAATCCACAAACTCATGGAATGCAAAGAAATAAAAACAATGAACAAAAGACTTTACGGAACTTTATAATGAAAGTTAAGTAAGAGTCAGCTTTAGATTAGAAATAAGATGTGCATTTAGCCCACAAATACCACCAGACTTTATCTGTATGAGATAGAAACATTACACATTTCCCCCAGTAAATCACAATTTTGTAGTGTATTCTAGTTGTAGTGTTTAGAGATAAGTTGTGTTTTCTAACCCATGCTGACCTCCTTGTTGTTGCAGCATGTCAGCTCGTTTGATCTTTCCTCTAAACTCTGATGAGAAATGTTATCAGACTCTTCAGTACAGCCTCATGTCTCACCCCACAGAAGAACCTTACGTTCATAGTAATTCTGACTCACTGCCATGTAAGCAGATCTACAATATAATACAGCACGTGGTATTTTCTGTTGGTATTTTAACATGAATTGCACTCTTTATTGAGCTGTTTTCAAAGCCACTGGTGTCACGTTTTTATCTTCCACAGATCATCAATGAATTGTATATGATGGAAGGTATTGAAGGACCTACGTGTTTCTACACTAATGATGGCTGCTACTGTTCAAAATAACTACACAAACACACAATTGGTTTTTAATATATGTGTAAGCATTTTTTTCAAATGAGTTTAAAGCTTCACAAATCAATATTTTATATTACCGACTGAAAAAATGACTTGTAATGTTGAGTGAATGTTGAGAGACGGTAACGATGACATGATTGCTCTTCTTTTAAGTATATTTAAGTCAACTTTAACTTCAGTCTTACTGCTCATCAGCTCAGTTTCCAGACACAACAAGCAGCTGCCTCCAAACAGCAGACAGACAAAGTTAGCAACTAGCTGTAGAACATAGGGGAGCATTTATGGGCCATGAAGAGTCAGCACAAGTGTTTTCAGGTATATCGTGGCAATGAATATTGCTCCATGTATGGTGGATGTGTGACAGCCAACTGTTTGCCAGCATGAAGCGTATTGCGCTTCCTCCCTGGCAAAGTTTGCTGAAAATGTTTTCTCAATGAAAACTATATGAAACAGTTAGAACCAAAAAGTCCTGTTTGACATTCAGACAAGTATAATCAGTCAACTTTTGGTTAAAAACGCAAGCCAGCTATAGTATGACCAGAAGAAAACACCCATAAACAAGTCGTAAAACAACCTTTATTAAATGATTTTTACTGTTTATTTTCATGTAAATCTCTTAGTTACATTCTTTGTTACTGTCTCTTACAGAATCAATGGCCATTTCCATTCTAACTTCCTTTAAATTTTCCAATAAGTTTTTGCCTGTTTATCATTGCCTCAGGAGTAAAGTCAATATTAGAGAACCATACTGGCTGCGAAAAACATGAATTACGAGCCCAGATCATGCTGAACTGCTGAACTGTGGCCTGAGATGAGCAGGAACAGCTCAGCAGGTTCTGAGCATGTAAACACGCTGTGCAGCTGCAAATATAATGATTTGATGAGTTTGTTTTTCAGTCCTGATGTTCTTATCAGTTTCTCTGTGCTGAATCTTTCCTGCGCCGCTCTCTCTTTTTTTTGTGTCCTTCCAATGCACTTCCTTCTTCTCTAATTCCCCTCAGTTGTGAAATGATTTCCCCATAGGCCTCGGCCAAGGTAATTACTGGTGCTCACCTGTTTAATCAAATTTTCTCCAAATGGATGCGCACTCTTTCCTCTTTCAAACACACTCTGTGGTTGTAAATATCAACAGGCTGGGGCCAACTTTTATCCTCCAGACTAGAATGTACTGGAATGACGTTTTGCTTCATCAAACCCACAAAGAAGAGCAAATACTTGTTTCCATCAAGAACCACTTCATGCTATGACTGCTTTATTACAGTATAGTGATGGTCTGGGTTCAGCACTGATAAGATTGAATGTTCTGGCTGTCAAAGTCTTTTTCTGTCATGCCTATCACCTGCATCCGAACCACATTAAACTATCACGTGCTATTTTCCTATATTGTCTTATACATATTTGATTTCAATGTTTTTTGGATCTTTGACTTTATATCTACATGTAAAGACGCAGTGGTAGCATCTGCAACATTTTATAAAGGCCTCTAGTGTTTTAACAAAAAGTGATTGAAGATATATTTGACTGACCAGAGAGCAGGTGGAACTTCATTCCATGAGATGACTTTTAATCATTTAAAAAGTCTTGAAGTGGACCCTTGTGCTGTGAGCGACATCTCTGCTTCTGATAAATCGGTGTAAATTTGCTACTCTGGTGTCGGTGTCTGTTGGATGTGACCGTGATAGAATTTTTTTTATATGTGTGAGAGTGTTTTGTAGCTATAAAGGGAGACGTCAGATGGTGTTTCTTCTTCTCTCTCTTAGGTTGGATCGCTATCCTGGGTGCACTGTGGCTTTTGGTTCTGGCTGACATCCAGGATTTCGAGATCATCCTGCACCGAGTGGAATGGGCCACGCTGCTCTTCTTCGCCTGCCTCTTTGTTTTGATGGAGGTATTTAAACATTGTGTCTGTGTTTCTGGCCTTTGACAGAGAAGCCTGATTCTATTTTTTAAGAAATTTTGGACTGAAAACGCAATCTGTATTTGAAGCACCAGATCTGGGATAAATGTATCTTTAGCTGGGCTCTCCTCTGACAAGCATCTTCACAGGATACTAAATGAAAACAGGATCAGTGCTCAGATCTAGTGACAGTACACCGGGCAGTGACAGAAATTCAGCCTGTCAGTGAGCTCACAATATGAAAAGTAATTACCTATATCTTTACCCATGAGCCACCCGGTGAAAGGATGAAAGGAGAAGCTTTTTTGTGTCTCTCTGAGTCTTTGGTATGGATGTGCTCAAAACTATTTGTTGACATCATTAAACACCACATAGTGTCAGAAAATCAGTCCCTGCAAGGACCGGCCACCGGCATGTGAATATTGTTTTATCCTCAGTGTCAGGAACGATAACAAGGATAGATCTGTCTGTTTAATGGCCACTAAATGAAAACCAAATTGCTTTTCTTCTCTTCACTTAATCCCAACTATAAGTAATTCTCTCAGATTTTTTTCCCCATATTAATCTTCTCCCCTTCATTTTTCAGGCTTTAACCCAGCTGCAGCTTATCGACTACATTGGACAACAGACAGCGGAGCTTATAAAAGTGAGTTTTTCCTTTTGTTTCTCAACCTAAACAGTCATCTCTCAGGTCTCCACGCAGCTGGCATAATTGATAATTGGTCAGTGGTGACATGATATTGCATTTCATGCATATTGATCCGTTTGTTGTGCACAGCTCTGAATTCAATTATTTTGTTTATATCTGATTCCTGCCAGCAGTCGAAGGGGATCTGATCCCATATTCTTGCCTCTGTGCATCATGCAAGCGAGGTGTCTCTTAGCAGAGAATTGCACCAGTAATAGGTACGTCGGCTCGTGTTTAGACTGTGGGGCTCTGTAGGTCTGATAATCAATCATGACAGGTGGAGCGCTCTTCGTGCTTTCTGACCCACTCAGTGTCCCCAAACAATAGACAACATGCTGGGTTCAATTGCACGGCCTTTCTCTCTTGATCCAGCTGGAGGACAAGTAAAAGGATGAAAACAAGTGAAAGGAGGAGACACTGTTTCCGTTAACCTGGCCACACATGCCTAATAGAAGAATATCAAGAGGGTTCAAGCATTGTCACGCTTGTCACCACATGTGGAGAACTGGTCTCACCATGTTCGTAGGACAGAGAACTCTTAGTGATAAAACTCCGCCTGTGGTCGTGTCGCACATGAAAATAGCTTCATCCGCCAGCAAGAGGTTCAGTGTCAAAGACTGAACATAATTGGTGTATTTTGAGTGAAATTAGTGACGGGCGGAGGGAGGGCGTGTGCATGCGAGTATCAATGAAAGCAGCAGTTTACTCTCGTTCTTCTATTCTCAGGCGGTGCCAGAAGACCACCGCTTGGCTATAGCCATCATCTTGGTGATGTGGGTCTCGGCTCTGGCTTCTTCTCTCATCGACAACATCCCTTTCACCGCCACCATGGTAAGAGGTGTCAGCAGCATTTCACACTCCAGTACGTCACACAAACACAGTCTTACTGTTGTCTTACTGTTTAACACAGAAATAACACAAAATCCTGCTGGGACAGAAAAAGGCTGTGTATTTAAAGACATGGTGAGGTTTACTCATAGTGCAGGAATCGAAGGGCAGTCAACTCTGACTTGTTCATTGTTATAGCTCTAGGAAAACTCTAACATGCAGTGGTTCCTGTGTTTTTATTGCAGTCTCTATCCACACACACACACACACACACACACACACACACTGTACAGTTCTGTTATTGACATTTTAACCTATTTAAGTCTGGAGATAATTATACATTTTGAGGATAATAGAAATAAGAAATCGACAAAAATGGCAAGTGATAAAAGTCTCTTCTTTTCTCATTGGATATTCCTTTTGAGAGGACTTTAAGAGGACATGCAGAGACTAAGATGCTTTAACATACTGGATAATATCTATTACTTCCAGCATAATTTATTATATACAGTATTATCGTCATGGGAGAGAAGCAGTCCCAGCAGTGTCATTATGTTCATAAGAACATGCAGTTAATGTTAGATTGTGTTTGAAATCTGTATTAGTGCCTACAAAATGCTCTCATACAAATTATAGGACGATACACCGAATTCTCTGAGGGCCATGAATCATTCGTCGACGTGAACTGCGGGGACTGACGCAGCTATCAATTAATTCTGTTACAAATGTCTGACCAACTGCCGCCTCACCACTTTTGTTGTCAGCTGTCTGTTTTGCAAAAAATTAATAGATTGTACAGAGATCAATGTTTCAGAGGGGTGCCAGTGTGCTCAATTAAAATGACAGTAACAAAAGGACAAGATGTTATCCCACTGATAGAGCGAGATGCTGCTCGCTGGAATTAAACCATCAGATTTTCGACTAGTCAGCCCCCCACCGGTGGGTCCACGGGGTTCTGAAAATGTCCTTTTCTCTGACAGTCTTTTTTCCATATTTTCACGAGCGTCGCTCCACCTGAAAAAAGGGGGACTTCAAAGCGCGTCAGTTTTCAATTCAGTGCACGGCTGATAAGAAACTATGTCCTGATTGTCACAGTAGACTGAAGCTGAGAAAAGATTTGTTTTCCCCATTCAGACCTCAATGTTTGTGTTCAGAAAATGGATGGATGGATGATTGAATTTAGAAGCACTTTCATTTTCAAAGGTGTAGCTCACCATTTACGCTTATATGCTCTCTTGGCCAGACTTACATGAGAATATTGATAATCCTCTGATGTCTGTGTTATAAATATCACGCCAGCAGGGGTTAGCTTTGGTTAGCATCAACACTGGAAACAGAGTCGCAACTTATTTGAATTTGTGGAAAAAAACCTAAAGTCTTGGTGCACTAACTCAACATGTACTGTAACTGTCTTCAAAATGGGAAATAAGTCTGTTACACAAACAATTCCAAATACAAATCAGTTTACTATTTTAGTCATTCCTGTAAACACTCAGGGAGGGGTTTTGCTTTCCCAACCAGGCAGCAAACATTTAGGTGGATATAAGGCGATGTACTGTATATGATTGCTTTCCTGGTATGGTTTGGAGTCATGTGATTCACACAGCAGCATTCAGTCATACAACACACTGGCCGGGTTCCGCCAGGACTGAGTGCAAATATTCTCCGTTGTGCTGCACACGACAGCTTTAATGTTTTATGTGTTACCTTCAGAAAACTCCATGACATGACTGAATGCACACTGTCTGGCCATCATGGTGGGAAACGATGTGGCTCATCAGTAAACCATCGTAGATGGAGCTGTGTACATGGGGGTTGCTGTTATGTGCAATTCACAAGACAACCTGCCCTGTTAAAGACACCAAACTAAACCGCATATAAAAACTGTCAGGACGGTCACCACATTAAAAACAGTGTATGTTATCGATGACTTTAAATCTCTGGTGCTCACAGATTCCAGTTATCATCAACCTGAGTCAGGATGCTGACGTGAACCTGCCAGTAAAACCTCTCATTTTCGCTCTGGCTATGGGAGCCTGTCTCGGTGGTAAGTCTTCATTTTTAGCCTTCTCCTCTCTGTTATAGATAAAGTGTATGTTTGGTTTTGGGCAAAACGCACAACACCCTCGCAGACTCCCTCACAGACAGCGGGGATTTGAGGGCTTATCCCTGTTTGAAAGGTGTGGCCCTTTATCGATGGCCCCAGCCAGAAGGAGACCTCGTATGCTCTGAGTGACAGCCACACTTTGTGCAACTGTGCCTCTCCTAGGGGAGGTCAGGCTGTGCTTTTTGCGAAAACAGTCTCAAGGCCCTCAATGCATGCCTCGCTCCTGCTCTGCTGCCCCCCAGCAGCCGGCCCCTCGGCGGAGTGCGGCTCTGTTTGGGTGGGAAGGACACAAAGAGAGAGAGAGAGAGAGAGAGAGAGAGAGAGAGCTGTCACAGTGTTTCAGTTTAATCAACTGCACTGTGACAGGCCTTCATCGATCGGCAGTATGATGCCGCCACTGCCCAGCTCCATCCTCACACTGACACGTTTTGAGTTGTGAGCAGTATCGATGGATACGCACGCCGACTGTCAAAATGTTGCCAACAGAAAAAAAAAGTGCAACTTTATATTAGATGAACACTGAAAATGTTGAGTACACAGAAAGTTGATGATTACTTTATTATTATTGTTATTATACCAGTGCAGATGTTGAATATTTTAAAGTCCTTTGTGATTGTGCTCTTCCACCTTATATGATGTAAAGTGAAATAAGACGTAAATATCAGTGGTGGAAGAAGTATTCAGGTCCTGTACTTAAGGCAAAGTGCTAATACCACACTTGTAGTAAAAATACTACTGCTATAGTAAAAGTCCTGCATTCAAAACCTTACTCAAGTAAACGTATGTAAGTGTCATCAGCAAAATGCACTGAAAATATTAAAAGTAATGGTACACACTGTGCAGTAAATGCTCCCTGTCATTATTTTACTATTGTATATGTCCTGTATGTATTATCCTGTGAGTACATACATTTCTGAAAAAAATCAACAACCTCATAAAAAATCTGTCATGTTTTCAGCTTAGTAACGATGCTTTTTCAAGCTGATTTAAGAAGGTTTTGAAATAGTTTGTTTCGCTTAAGAAGTCAAAAAATTCCCTCAGCCCATAAAGGAACATTTGATTATTTAGGTTATCAGAAAAACTCTAATTTAAAATCACCAAATTAGGAAATATATGGTTTTGACCGGACAGGACAGGTATGAAAAACTGTAATCTTAAAAGGAACTAAAACTGTCAGACAAATGTAATGAAGTATAAGGTACAATATGTCCCTTTTCTTTAGTGGAGTGGAAATATAAAGTTGCATAAAATCAAAATACTCAAGTAAAGCACAAGGAACTCGTATTTGTATTTAAGTAAAGCACCTGAGCAAGTGTACTTAGTTACATTCCACCTCTGATGAGTATTTTCTTTAAAAGGATAGTGGTTTACTTCACAGTTGTCCTTGACTGTTTTCCGCTCTGTTTAGGAAACGGCACATTGATCGGAGCATCAGCCAACGTTGTGTGTGCAGGAATCGCTGAGCAACACGGATACGGCTTCTCCTTCGTGGAGTTCTTCAGGTAAGCCGTCTCTCCCTAAACAACATGAGCTCTCACATTTCAAGCAGGTCAGTGTGAGAAAAAGGTCATGAACACCGTGTTTGTGTAGTGGCTTTATTTTTTTGTTTATGTCTTTGGGGGGATTGTCAGACTTGTACATTACTGGGAATGCTGTACCATAGGCTGTTCTGCCAGAAGGCGTACTTACACATTAATGTCTGTCATATGTTGCGGTAGAAAATGCCAACAGTGTGTATGAGTGGCCTCAGAGCATTTAGAGAAAAAAACCCTGTCAGAACTGGAATTGCAAAAAGCCTCAGATTCCACAGAGTCCTCGTCATTTAAATGTGTGTCACGTGGCCGGAGCCGCTCACCTCTTTAAGAAGGTGTTGCTGGAAGTGAGGAACTGAGTGTATCTTTCTACAGCCGGCGCATTGTTCTGTCAGTACAATAACTCCAGGAAGCATCGCGGCACACGAGTTTATGTTATCTGGTCCGAGCAGTGATCCTAGTTTGTGTCCTCTTCAGTGACCTGAGAGCACTGACAAATGTTTACGACAGCGAGTCTGCAGGATTCAAACTGCAGCAGTATTCACTCATATCTACAGAAAAACAAGTTTGTTACACTGAGTCATAAAAAAACCATTTCATACGTGTGACTGATTGAATTGATACTGAGTGAAACCCCTGTGAAGAGCTTAATTTGAGGACTAAATGGTGGTTACAAAAAAAGGATAAACAAACTTGAATTGAATGGTGAAAACTGGTTATATCTGGAGCTGGACGGTAACTAGGCTGCCTCCCAAGTTGCCACCTGCTCCCTTATAATTCTCACTCCGGTGACGTAACAGACAGACATACTTTTCAATTTGCTTGCTGGAGAAGCGGAAGTGGTCAGTGATGTTGAAACAAGGATGAATATGAGTCTGATTAGGTTTAATATGCAATCACTTGGAAATAGGATGTCATTAGATTTATGGGGCTACTAAATGCACTGTATGTAATGATGAAAAGAGACAGAGAGAGACCATTCCTTTTGGGAGTCAGAGGCTCTAATATCTACATGAAACTCAGACATTCCATCAGAGCAGAGCCACCACAATCTGATTTATATCTGTTTTATTGGCACTTGTGATTGAATGCAGGGTCTGTGTCTGGGTGTGAACTATTGTCATTAAAGGTACCTCACAGATCAGAAAACCTTTTCTCTGGATGGAGTGACAGAGTTTGATCACTGCTGCCAGTTTATGTGAGCGTCCTTTTCACTTGGATGACTTCTCATTTGTGTGTAATTATGTTTTTTTGTGAGCTCAACCACTCTTGGATGAATTGGTATGGAATTTTGTACAGATATTTATGGTACCCAGACAATAAATAGTAATGACTCTGATGAACCCTGGACTTTTTCTTGCCATGAGATTGACTTTCATTGGACCATTGCAATGAATTGCAGTAGCTTTGGTGATCCTCATCCTACTCCTGTAAAAAGAGCCTCGGTGATGGAACCAATAGGTTTTTTTGAAGAATGTAGTTGTAGTTCAGTGTGGTGGCTCCAGCTGTTGACATCCTGGCAGTGCCTGACTTCACCTACCTCCCAGCTTAATTTCACTGCCTCCACATCTAAGCTAATATCTTGGTCATCATAGAGGCTAACCATTCATGCTATATCTTGGTTTTTTTCAGAACAGATAAGCTATCCAAATAATTCATCATTTAATTTGATGATACTTAGAAAACTTTTTAGCTACCCTTGAACTCAAGGGAACTAAATTACCTTTAATATTAAAGTTTTTTCATACTTTTCCTGTCCAGTGAAAACCACGTATTGCATTGGCATTCCCATCAGCCTCAGCTATATGCTGTCGTTGGTGTTAATTGACAAATGTTAGCATTCTAGCACCCCAAAATAAGAGGCCGACTGTTGCAAACAATAGAGCACGGTAATGTGACCATCTTAGGTATGACTTCAAGTTTCTGTGGTAGGTTGCTCCATAGAGTTCTTCCTTATTTTCTCAGAGCAGGAGGCAGTGAGGTAGTGAATGTGAGAGAAAAGAGAGACTAAAATCAATCAACTAAAAGGTGGAGAAGGTCTCCCAGTAGGTTATAGTGTGTTGACAAGTTAGTTGCTGCACCCAAAAGACACAGGAATGACCATCTGCTTAGAATATCATTGAAATGAGTGGAGACAGTTGCAGCCTGTCAGCTCCGCTCTCTCACTGTAGCTGTGTGTACAGTAACTGGATGGAAGCATTGCTATCGGCTGAAGCACTACATTTAATTGGCTGTCTGTGGCAAGGGTCACAGCTGTTCAGAGAGTCAGGTAAGGGGGAGAGAAAGTCTGTCGGTGACTCCAGGCAGCTGGGGCTGACTGGTGCCGTATCATGTGGTCGAATTCAGGGGCCAGATGAGCCCACGGGGACACGGATGCCTTTTTGATAGGCCATCACAAAGGAAAATAAGCGGCCCCGAATAGCTCAGCAGTTAGTAGCTATGGTCCCTATTGCTTGCTTCATGCCTCCAGCCCCTTATCATCCTCCTCTCCTCAAACCATTAACCCAGGCAGCATCGCAAAAATAACCTGTTACAGTTTAGTAGCGGCAGCTTATCAATGAACTAAGCTGTTTTTATTTAGTATTGTCCAGTGGTTTCTAAAAGTGCTGTGTCCCTTTCAAGGGGTCTCGAGATAGACTATTTATTGGACTCTTTTAATTATTGTATGATATTGAATAGACGTAACTCTTTGGTCTTTCTAAACTTATCTAAGTGAAACAATCAGAGAAGATTAGAGGAATAAAAATGGTGGGATTGTTTGAAACTAATAGACATCTGAAACGTGACATGGGGTCCATTGGAAACGGTCTCTTAAGGCTTTGGCCAAAATGTTTCAGAAAAACTGGTTTAATCAGTTCACTGTATTTTAAGTTATAATCTTCCCTGAAAAGATATCAGCAACTGTAGCTGATAATGAGCAAATATTAACACGCTTACAGGCTTCACTAAAATGGTCCGTCAGAGCCACTAGCAGGGCAGCGCTTGTGTCATTGACTGTGCATTGACCATCAAGTACAAACAGGCTCCAAAACAAATGACATCAAACAATGTGAGCTGCATCAAAGAGAGGGGAGCATTGTTCAGTTTCCACACCTCGTGCGCCCTCTCTTTGTTGCACCACACGACAGAATTAATATTTCCCTTCACACAGCTCTCTGCATCTGCAAATGAGTACCATGCTGGAAACAAAGGCCCCCTGCACTATAGACCGCAGGTGTGCTACCTTCATTTGAAAGAAGTTTTAACATTCACCATAATCAGTGACAACATTATACATATTATTGGAGGTATTGTGAGTATTTCTGTGCCACTCGACAGCCTGAACGTTGCACATTTTGTACGTCACAGTGCTTATTGACTAGAGCAGGCCAACCATTGTCATGGGCAGCAGTGCTGTTTTGTCATACAGTCAGAGAAGCACATCCATTGGGTTTATCTAAAGAGAGTCTTTGAGATTGCATCAGGACTTTCAAAGACCTCCCATCATATGCAATCAAGTCAGTGTGTGAGATGGCGAGGTACGATGGGAATTTTTAGACAAGGTGAACCCTGTTCCTTTCTGTGCTGTATTGTGGCAACTTTTTCATCTGCCCTCTGTCCCTCCATGCGGTGTCTGTGATGAGGAAACTGGTATTGCTCAGCAGAAAGTGATTCACTCGTGCAGAGGTGACCTCTGCTTGTGACAGTTTAGATTCCTCACTCCATCCATCCTAACTGGACATTCACTCCACAAAGATAGTCACAGTGGCCTCATGTTCATGAACTATTTAAGGGCATTGACCTGGGTAAATCCTATTTCCCATTTCATTTTCCTATTTCCCGTTTGTGTGTGCAAGTATGATTTTAATAAAAATATATATAGTACTGACAGAAACAGCTAACATTGGCTCAGTAGTATGGACAGAACTATATTCTCCCACTACACATCAATATACACACTTAGCTGGTGTGACTCTCCAGCTACACTGCTGAATGCAGCATTTCTATCCAACTCTGGAATGTTTTATAACACATTTTATAGCAGTAGCTCTATACTGAGATACGACATGAAGGCTGTTTCTGTATTTGCATGTATTCTACATGATTCATCAGCATGTGAGGGCTTTTGGCTGGAACAAGCAGCTGTAACCATAATCATGCTGCACAATATCACGTAGCCAACATGTGCATATTTAAGATTCTTTACAGGATTCCCCCTTTTAAAAAGTTACCTGGAAAAAAAAATGCCACTTGGCGACGTTACTTTAACCCAACACATGAACCTAACGTTAGTTTCCTTAGTTAGCTTGTTTCTGCTCAACCAGTCAGTATTAGCTGCTGCTGCTTTTGTTCACCTGTATCTGAAATCAAGGACATTGGAAGAATATGACTGAGAACTTCAAGTTGATAATGTGCTACCGTTTAATTGCATAATACTGTGCAAGAACAGAGAGCTTGACAGGCATGCAACAATTACTAAGGCAGACAGGGGGTATGGAACAATTAATTTATACTGAACAAATGAGACAAATGTTTTTCTTCAGACCTTTGCAGGTAAACAGTAAGAACTAAGTAAGAGGTTGCAAGCTTAGGGAAGGGCTGTGTCAGTTGAGGAAATCTGGAGGAGATTTGACCTCAGTCCATTGTGATGTGAGGAACTTTTTTAGGAGCTGGAAATGAAAGACTTCCATTAACTATTACCTAGAGGATGTCACATATATCACAGTTGAGTTTGAGAAAATTTGCTTGGTTGAAGAAGTTGGTTGGAGTGGACTGAGTTGCGGTGATGATGGATTTAGTGGTTATGTAGAGCTGGACATCATCTGCATAGAGGGAGATCATGCCTGACAGCAGATACTATGTGGAGGATGAGTAGGAGAGGACCAAGTATTGATCCCTGGGGGACACCTCACTGTAGTGGACCAGTAGCTGAGGGGCATCGGTTAAATGATTCATGATACCCAACAAGTAGTCCATTCCATGATTGTAGTGGATTTGCCTTTGCTTTGCATCCATTACAATTGTGGAACATAGAAGCTTAGTAATACATGTTTTTTAATGTGCACATGTACCTAATTCCTTCATGTAATTTATGTTTAAAACATCTTGAAATATAGTTCCTGAGCCTCAGACATTACCATTTCTCAGCACCCTCTCGCTACAAAGAAAGGGGTTCACAAAGCTGAGCAGGAGTTTAAATATCTCAGTTTTAAAACCGGTAGAGAAAAATAAATTTGACTGATAAATATGTTAAAAATACATGCACAACAACAATTAAATATTAAGTAAACTAATACATTTCAGCGAGTTCAAACACAACTGTGTGTTGTTAGTAGAATTACTATAAATATGAAAGTATAGGATAAATTGCAAAGCCATTTTCTGTGAAACATTTTAGTATGTCCTTAAAAGTTTAGTTATCAGTAAGTTAGGAAAGGGAAAGTTCAGGTTTTTAATGCTAAATATCAGAAGAAAAATCATGATGTCTTTGTTTAGCTAGATGATTTGTACTTAAACTTTTTAGCTTTTTTCTAGCATCCTTGTGTGAGGTTTTCCTCAGGATTAATCCTTGATTAAACTTTTAATGTGTAAATAAAAATAATAATCACACTCACCTTTGTAGTTCATCTGGCATCTCAGAAAGTTTAGCTTTGTTGCAATTTAAATGCACCACCACATTGTATTGAAATCATTATTAATGAGCGTAAGTGCTTGACTAGCCTCATTAGTCTTCAGTTCAAGTACTAATTTGACATTTCCACATGAATATTAAATGAAAACAGAATAATTTTATCCATCTGAATGAAGAAATAGTTACAGCAATAAAAGTAATACATTGACACACAATTATCAGATATGCACCCACACACATACAGTGCACCATTTACTTTAAGTTAAGGCTCTCTGGACATCTTTTATGTCTTTCTGACCTTCTTTAGTGTAGAGGACTCAATGCATGAGGCAGTCAGAAATGGCATCTTAAAATGGAGCTTTCATAAAACAGATATAGTTGGCCAGTAGTTGCTAACTCCGTCCAACCCCTTAGAAAGAGACAAAATTGACACAAAAGACTTTTCAAGTGAGTCATTGTTCTGTGTTCTTGAGCATTTGTTTAATCAAAGAAGGTTTCTCCTGCCTTTTCTGTGTTTTTATTTATTCTTGTTTTGTGCTAGATGTCATTTTTTATTAGTGACATAACTCAGTGACTATCTGACAATCCGTGGCCTTCCAGATAGTTAGATTTATCAGTAGTACAAATGCTCCTGTTGCCTTTATTAGCGGTAAACTTCCATATTGGGACCACAGTCACATCTGACATCATCATTTCTGGTTATAAAGAAGCAGAGCCAATAATAAACTAAGCTGCAACCCACTTCATGATGTTGATAAATGCCTTTATACACAATATACAACGCTGTTTCCATCCAATAGTTCAAAGACAACGTATCAAATGTTGAAACGGAGAACTTTTATTGTTTTATGAAAAATATGTGCTCATTTTGAATTTCAACATGAAACACAGTGCACCAAACACTTCAATAGTTAGTGACTCTATTTAAGTGTTTCTGGCACAAAGTTGCCACTGTTTGCCATCACGAAAGCTTTCCACACCGAAGCTTAATTTGTAAATCAGGAGGTCCCAGAAAACAAAGAGGGTGCTGTTCTGATTGCACTGGGTATCAATCCTGATCACACACATGCTGACCATGATTAGAAAACATAAATATTGACTTGACTTACAGTAAGCTTACAGTATTCGAACAAATGAGGAAAATCTGCCATTTTAAAATTACTTTTCATTCATTACAATATCTGTCTTGTTTGTCCAGTGAATTTCCATAAGTTGATATAGACTAAATTATCCAAGAAAACAAATGAAATCAATTCAATAGTTTATTAAGAAATGTTTCTGCTTGTGCAGAGTTGATCAACTGAAAAATATATTTTCAGGATATTTACATACCTGATTTTAGTTTTAAGACAACCCAATATAAGAAAGTTAAAAATAAAACAAGACAGTCGTTGGCAGCTGTGAATCACTGCTTATTAAGTAAAAGGTCATCTTTGATGTTGAAATGCTCTTAGAAGAAATTGTGCAGGTAAACTGTCTGTAAGGCCCTCTCTGACCTGCGCGTGGCTACAGTACTTATTTTAATGAAATCCACATCAGCATAACGCTCATTTCCCACAAGAGTACGTCTGCTGGTAAAAGATGCAGACAAAATGGAATATAAAGGTCATCAATGCAATAGTTGGCTGTGCATTCGCAAATAACAGGTTGTCATCATTTTGTCATTAATCTCTATAGGGAGATTAGCACAGCTAATATGGCAGCGGTAGTTTCATGGTTTATTTTATTATGTTGAGTTTTTGACTTGGCCTCGCATGTCACACTGCACCATTACACTGGTAAGCAACATCTGCTCCAAATGATGTTTTAACGATATGGTTCTCTTAATTTTTCAGTAGCAGGACTGGAGTTTTAATTACTCTTTTGATTGATTGCTGGCACTATAAATATATATAAAGTTTATTCCCCCCCCAAAAAAATAAAAAAAATAAAGTGATCTGTGGCACCGACTGGGGGCGAGCAGATCTCTGGCCCTCAGAGCAGCCATGTGTCCATATAGGACATGGTAGGCGTCCAAACGACAAACCATCTGCAGTGCTGGAGTCGTCTGAGGACGCATTTGAAATTAAGGGCACTAATTCAGGACTGAAATGCTACTTTTATGGCAGCGATCATCGCTGTTGCGTAATGAATAAACTCAATTTCAGTCATCACACTGAGAAGTGGTTTGGCCTTTAAAAATGCCAGGCAGTATTTCACAGGACACTATAGTCTGCCACAGTGATAACTTTAGACTGGTGAGGTGTTTGCATGCAGTTGAATACTTTTCAGATTGTTTTGACAAGTGCAGTCTGACTTCACTCTGCAAACAATATGTAGCACATCATTAGGCATGTGTTGGAGCGGCAGGGTTGTTAGTGAGCAGGAAGACAAGCCTTCACCTGCAGGCTGATGTGTCCTTGAACAAGACACTGAATTAGTACCACTCTGAAGGGGCTGGGTGAAAAGAGCTTGTGGGGCTCAGGGAAGTGTCACATCGGAATTTTCCAATAATTTGGTCTTCCCTAATATGAAGAATTTGTCTGTCTGTCGCGGTCAAAGGTCAAAACGGGTCAAAAAGAGACAAATAATGAAACTGTTTCAATAAAGAAAAGTAATTTGACAGTAAAATAGGATGGTGAGATGGCAATTGTGATGTCATGTGACATTGCGAAGAACCCACCACTTTATATAACATTTATTCATGAATAAGTTGCGTCAGGCAATTTGCTTCATTTATCTGATGTGGAGAAATGTAACTAAACGTGCCTGTAATTACCCACTTTTACTCTGCTGATGTTTGAATCTCAATCCTGTCGTTTGTCATGGCACGACACACGAAACATGCCTGAGTTACACTAAATTATAAGGTAGATAGAAAAAAATAATATTCTTTGGACTGGTTATACTGTTTGTACTATATGTTATGTTACTGCTACTCCAACAACCTTTATTGTGTTATCATGCGACAACTGCTAAACTTTCCAACAATAAAAGCAGGCATGTTTTTCTCTGCATGTCTGCAAGTAATTTTCATATTAGTGAGATGATGCATAATTACCAGGTGGCAACTACAAAAACACTGTCAATCATCTTTGCAGCTGCTTCCAGTTAGTATTTAGTGTATTAATATTGTTTTTCCAGAGGTTGTTTCCTCTTCAGAGCTGCATTCTTTAAAGAAAGATGCTACACTTTCTTTATAAACAGGAAGATTGATCATAGTAAAACCTTGGTTTGGACAGTAATAACATTGGTATCTTATTCCTGATCGTTGTTGCACAGTCACAGATACATTTTGACCTCCCTGTTGCACGTTGAGACTTGTTGAGAAAACTGTTTACTAGTAGGAGTGCACAGGAGGTCTCATATTTCTGCCTATAATATTTGAACCAGGGGACATGTGCCACAACATGGTAAAACTACTCCACTGAGTCATGGGTCATTTTAAAAATGATCACCAATTATCACTATGCAGCCAGCCAGCCAGCCAGCCCCGCCCCATCCCACCCCACCCAACCCTGCTTTATCCTGACCAATGTCATGGGGGTGCTGGAGCCTATCCCAGCTGACTTTGACCGAGCCTCACCACTAAATGCCACTAAATCCTACACACTGCTCCTTTAATCAAAAATGCCCAACTTTAAGGACCAAACAATTAACCTTCTCCACCGTGGAGGTCCGTGTACCAGGACTGAAATCTATCTGTTATTAAAATGAAACCTGATGCCTTTTTAAGAAGTTTGCTGAGTGAGGCACATTCACTAATGACGCTGCCTACCAACACTGATTAATTTCCATTACATTTCCATTCAAATTTGGCAGAATTAAGAATTTTTAGACCAGGTCCAATAATATCACTGTTTACTGACTCATTGTTATAATGCTGTCATTTACAAATTTACAGTTTTGATAAGGCAGAAGATAATTGTCAAGATTTGGAAATTTTGAGTTTCTCTAATCTCACTGGCCTGGTAATGAATAAACATAGTAATTGCATTTTCAAAACTCTCCCAAGTGTTTCTAATCCACAAAGCTCAATGTCAACTACATGTATTTTGGCCTTACTTGTGGAAATTTCAACACATAACTTAGAACTTTAGGCGTTAAACAATGAATTGAGAAAATAATTGACAATCAGTATGATGATCGCCAGGGGAAATCTGTTAATGACTCTGAACCAGACACACGTCTCACCATTTGTGCCTCTCATTACATTTTTTTTTTTTACCATTATTTGTTCTGTCTGTGATTGTTCTCTGTGCTTCGACTATATAATTTGAACGTACATTAAGGTCAACAAAATTATTTTACAAAAAAACCCTTTCTCAGGAAGAATAAAATACAAATTTTCTCATCTATTGTGTGATTTTTCTCTCTTCTCACAGGTTAGGGTTCCCCATGATGATAATGACATGTATGATCGCCATGTGCTACCTGCTGGCCACCCACATTGGACTGGGATGGAACATGTAAACCACCGGTGCTCTCCAGAGCCAAAGAGACTAGTTTGTGTGAGTGCACGTGACCACTCGCTCACTGTAACGTGACGTGTAACCTGACTGATCGATCAGATTACATTCACTGTATGAAGCATCGTAGCCATATTTTTTTCAAATCGTGTGGCCAAGTGTCTTTTGGTGTCAGGGACCATATTTATGGGAGTTGTGACCAAAACTTTGAACATACAAAATGTGTCTTTACTGAAAAAAAAAAAAAAGGCTCCCCTCCATTTTGGTGTACGTGGTGCTACGACCTCAGAGGGTACATCAAGTGAAGTGATGTAAGTGATTTCAGCTCTGCCCTCTGACGTCAGACGTCATACTTTTGGAAATCGATGTGGCCTGTTTACAAAAAGCAGAAAAATAATTAGTGTAGGCATATACGGTATAAACACTGATTTATTTTGGGCACATTTAGAGGATTGATCATTATTTATTTTAGACAAACATTTCACCCATTTACCAAACTTATGTTGATATTTTAAAGGAACCACAAGACCCAGTGAAAGGGATTTTTTTTTTTTAACAGTTTAATATTTCTTCGTTGGATTCTCAAATCTCCAAAGCAGAAAAACAAAACGCAGCATCAATTAAACTGGAAGAGAACAGATGATAACACGTGTAGACTGTGATCTATGAATTGTATGTATTGTGTTGTGTACACCGTGATCTGATGTAAATTCACTGATTTAGTTCAGGTAATCATATTTAATGTAGTTGTAGGAATCATGTAAATGCTCTTCCATGGAACGGACAGCGTTTTCTTACCTTGCCCAGTGAACAGTGTTACCTGTATTTATTGTACAGCCCGGCAAACCTCAACATCATCTGTGTTCCAGGGATGAAAGATTTCATAGATCAACATGAACAATAAAATTCGTCATGTTTCTGGATTTTATTTGGCTCAATTTGTTTCATATTATTTATGAATATTTGGTATTACTTTCTAAAAAGTAATCCTAAAAACCCGATCAATACTATTAATCATTAATTATCATAAACTATTACATACCTCTGCATGTTTAATTAAAATCATATTGCTTGTAACCTTTGCAGTGTAGAATCAACAGTAAAAACAGCAATCATTTTTTACAATTAGACACAATTCCATGTTTGTACTGTGTTATCTTACACACAGCCTGCTGTAACGTCTCATAGGCTGACACCTACCAAACCCCAATCAGTTAACTCTGTAATCACTGTCACAAAGTGCATGAGGCATCTCCAGAAACTGTTTGGGAGTTCTCCAGCTGAAATGCTTCTGATTCTTAACAAACTAAGGATTTTTAAAGCGCTAATCAGCTTTTGGAATTTATGGCATCCGTTTTTTTTTTCTTCAGCTGTCGTCTCAGCAGCTGAATGTTAACATGTTAACAGGCTTATTCATTATTTTGCATGTATTTACTCATCGTAACGGTGAGAGAACATTGATGTCCAACAGTCCTGTTGGACGGTCTTTCTGATAGCTAAAACAACATGGTATTTGTCCCAACTAGGCAGGACAAAAGTTGAAATGTCAAATGAATTAATAACCATGGATAAAGGTACTGTAGGTAAAATAAAACCTTTAGAAATACTGTCATATCAAAGTGATACAAATATTTTACATAATTATTTCAGGGAGTTTCAGGGAAGCTGTTATAGGTATAGTAGTTCCAATGAACTACTATGTGTTCTATGTGTTCCAATGAACACATTGGATAATCGACAAAATACATTACAAAATAACCATAATAATAATAAGTCATTTAGTATCTACAGTCGTTTCAGTGTTTCCTTTCAGGTTGCACTGTTGCTCTCCTGTAATATTCACAGCTCCATTCTTACTCTGTTTATTGGCAGCGATTGAGAATAAAACTCACTTTTCTGTTCTCTTTAATGAGTCAGGCTTCAGGCCAACTAAAGCCCAGCTCCACAGATCGATGTACAGTATGTAGCTTGTGGGACTGTTGTTTCACAACAAGTGTCCCTCTGAGGCGAATGTGACGGCTGGAGGTGTTGCACTCAGTCTGTTAATGTTCACGTTGTCACTCTAACAGAACTGTGTTCTGGATCACAGCTGATTAATCAACTCGATATCATTATACATACGATTATTGTATTTAATGTGTTTCAGGATATAGAGTAATTTATGTCTGAAGGCTCAGGCTACTGTAAGCTACCTCTGAGCTGGAGACGGTCTTTAACTGGAGGAAGTATGTTCTCCAGTTGCTGGTCCGTCCGACCTATTCTTGTGAATGCTGTATGTATGTATGTATGACAAGTCCATCAAATTTGGCTCAAATGTTCCCTTTGACTTAATGATGAACTGATTCACAGGTAAAGTTCCCTGTGAACCAGGTTTAACTTTGCTGTGATGCAGCACAAAAGGCTGTTTCTACTGTTTTTTTCATGATTTTCATGACAAAAGTAATAACCAAAATAACTTTTCAAAGCAGTAAAGACTTGTTACTTAAAATGGAGCTCCTGGATTGTATTTAATTGTTTCATCTGTCCCTGATGTGACGATGCAGACACCTGCAATGTTTCAAATTAAGGCTGTTTTAAGTCTGAAGGCCCACCAAATTCTTCTCACCATCCAACCTGAAATCATTACTGATGAATGCTCCTAATCCAAGTCTGGATACTACATATGTATATGGACTTTTTAGATTTGTCTGTCGCCCAAATTCCCTCCATTTTGCCAAAAGTTACAATGGCCATAAAAGAAGCTTAAAGCATGACCTAGTCCTGACAAATTGTTTTTACAAATGTAACAGACTACACAATAATAAGAATGAAACGTAACATCTGCAACTATTGAATATAAATGAATTGTATACTACTACTACTACTACTACTACTACTACTATAAAATCATACTAGTTTGACTGCAAATGGAATAGTAACTTGAATTTCTTGACATTCTTTTAATCTATTGGTGGCATCCACTTTTTCTCAGTCCACTAGAACTACATCTGCTTCCTACAGTTCCTGAATTCAATTCAATAACAGGTGGGAGAGCAGTTGTGATAGAGATAGTGACAATACAATACGTCACAGACAAGGGAAGTCGGGAAGTTTTGAGAGAAACTAACAAGATAGTTTTGGACTTTTTGGAGGAGTGTTGACAAAAAACAAAAGTACAGAATAAAACCAGCCTCATCGTTTAAAGTAAAAAGGAGAGCAGATCACTCAGCAGAGACTTCCTGAGCTACAGTTTAAAACTGTCTCTTCCATGATGGATTCCTCTTTGTATTACAGTGTAACTTTTTGTACAACACAGATCTAAGCAGAAATGTTCCAGTTGCACTGATAGACTGCTATAAACATCTGATTATTGCTGTTGATGGTTTAGTTCATTGACAATATTTCTCCTGTGAAGCTCACCCATCACACAGCAGCAGAGACTTTTTATGCAGACTGTCTGATGAATGGAGATGCTTTTGTCTTGTTTGCTTTGCTGTTTTGCATAACTGCTGACATTTTGTTGGAGCTGGAGCTAATCCAGCCATTCTGCGAGCCACTTATCTGGTGTTTGCTTTGGTCATGCTCAGTGACAGATAGGAGCATATTTATTGTGGTCAGTGACCCAGATGTCTCCCAAAAGACAGTTCACTGAATATTTAACCTTTGTTTTCAGGCATCCGCAAAGACAATAACAATGATCAGGTATAGTTTAAAACTGGTGAACTGCTGTGAGGCTTGACAGTGCTCTTTTCGGTTTTGGCCATAAAAGGATGTGACCTACTCAGAAATGGAGGTCATTACAGAATTGATCATGCCAAACTGTAATGTCACTATGATACAATTTACACACACAAAATACTCACGTGGTCATTATCGTTTTGTCAGATGTTAAATGTTGGACACGCTTGTGTTTAAAATGGTGAAATCAGTTAAATGTTCTGCACAGAGTTGCGCTGTGAATTGTGACAATGATGATGTTTAAAGGGTCAGAGCATCGATGTATTATGGAGAGCTGGACAACGCGTTCAAAGGTGGATTTATTTATGTCAGAGTTCCTGTCACCAAAATAATCTCAGCCATGTTTCAGTGAGCTTTCCCACAATTCTGCAGATTTTGGGTCCATTCTGTGCATTAATATCAAATAGGTTAAGAGCATGTCCGAGACTTCAGGCTCATTTCCGGTTGGCCACTGCGAACACATACCAAATAAAATATAATGTTGAATGGCTCTTCTAGACTTTCCAAATGTTATTGGATTGAATGGATTAAATTCTGGTAGTAAAAAGGCTTTCAGCAGGTTTCGTGAGGCTCAGAAATATGCATTCATGTTTTGTAGCCACTGCTTTTCCAATGATTGTGTATGGAAGTGCTTTTTGAGCCAGTGTGTGTCATATTATGGAAGTTGTAGCCGCTACACTAAAATTGCCACCATACAGCCCAGCGCCACTCCTGTGGGCCTGGAAAAGACCAGCACAGAGGCCTGAATGGAGGGAGTTATTGTAGCCTTTTAGCCGCTAACCAATCACTTTTATCCCACCTCCTCGGTCAGAGGATAAAAGAACAGTTCTGAGACTAGAGTAAATGTTACAAGTCAGTTTAAAAAAAAAAAACAACTAAGGTATGCTAACAAGCTAATAGAAGTGTTAACAAAACTGTAGGGAAAAATTAAAAAGAAGCTCAGGGAGCTATTGCCCAAGAACTAATGCTGATACTACTTAGCCCTGTGAGTAGTCACTCTGTCACCAAGCCGCCAGTCCCACTTCATGGCTGAGATGGTGATGTAACCGCTGCTGTAGACCGTACAAACCCATTTTTACTTTGTGCAAAGCCGTACAGGTGTTTCTTGCTTGTATTCTGACCGATGAGACATCTTCCCATGTTGAAACTGGGCGGGGCCGATTATTGCTCCAAACCCCCAACAGTCCACACTACCTCACCTTCTCACTGGAGTCTGTCTACATACTGTGCTAGTTCGACATTTCCTCCAATATCAGACAGTTTTGAAGCACCTGTTAATACAGAATAACTGTCATCTTTAGCATTTATTTTTGCGACGTGACTTTATTCCAATATTTGCTCCACCCAACATCAACCCGGGCAGAGGACTAATCCGCCCCGGTAACTGAAACCCCTCAGTTGTGCACGAACTTCAACTTCAACATGCCAAACTTCAGACATGCACAAATGCACCACAAATCCACAACAGAGCAGTACCAGCTTGCTGGTTGGGCAGTTTTCCTCACCATGACATGGGCTGCTCGTACCATGCTGGCTAGAATAAATAGCTTGTGCATTAAGAAAACAAAGCAGTGTCATGGTAAACAATGGAGAATGATACACAGTTTCTATTAAATGGTCCAAATAGAAATGATGACGTTCTGACTCTACTAACATTTAAAGGTCATCTAAAGGTGATTTTTATCGTTGGTCTGAATAATGAATGAGGCCCAGTATTAGAAACGTTAAATATGTTGCACATATATGAAATAATCTTTGTTTCAAATACACTTTAGTGCTCCCACAGCTTCACGCACACCACCTGCTGATGTCTGCTCCTTCATTCCGTCGCAGTTCAATCCATGTGAAGTTTAACATGTCATGCAGAAAAGCTCATTGAAGCCCGACAGCCTGTTCTGCAACATGCTTTTTAACTTATCAAACACAGTGGAGTAACAAATACAACTGCTGCATTACATGTACAGTAGATTTACCACATCTAAAGCCTCATTGTGCTCACTGGAATGTATACTGGGACTCTAGTTTCCATCAAAGTAAAGCACAAACTTTAAACAAATGTTCATGTAGTTGGCAAAAGAAAATGGAAAGAGTTCATGTTTGCATCCACAACTGTTATGTGAATATTAGGAACTGAGCGCTGGTGGCACCATCTCTCTGGTAAGGTTCCATTAAGTCACTGCAGAAGAAGACAACATGATTCAAATAGAACCAATCAATGCTCAAACAGAATATGTATTTGTATCCTTGACGATATTGCCGCGCCCTATAATTGATGGGATTGGTAGGTGAATTATGAAACCTTGGCTGCAGTTACAAAACATAAATTCTCTGCTATGGCGTTGACTGCTTATTTCGCTCATTTCTTCTAACATCTAAAAAAGGCCACATGGACATGTTAACAAGGTTAAAAACTTCACTGGAGGGGATCTTTAATGAAACGGGCAGCAAAACTTTTTCCACTAACAGGCAAATACAGTGCATAATAAAGAAGGAAATTATGCACATTAACCAACACTGACACTCTGAATAGGCTACAGTAATCTACATGTGCTACTGTAAGCTAAACAGCTAATTATCACCTGTCGCCTACTGTACTTGCAGGTGGAACTTTATTCATAAATTGGTCAACAGATGCAATTTCTTGATGCTGCTAGACTGTTTACAACTTTAATGTTTCGAATACAATAAAGTGACATATGACGAGAAAAATATTACTGCAGTTATGTATTTTTGTGGGACGGCGCAGTGGTGCAGTGCTGAGCACTGTCGCCTCACAGCAAGAAGGTTCTGGAGTCGAACCTTGGCCAGGGCCTTTCTGTGTGGAGTTCGCATGTTCTCCCTGTGCTGGCGTGGGTTCTCTCTGGGTACTTCGGCTTCCTCCCACCATCCAAAGATATGCATGTCAGGTTATTGGGTGATTCTGAAAAAAATTGCCCTTAAGTGTGAATGAGAGCCTGAATGGTTGTTGTTTCTGTCTGTCTGGATGTGTTGGCCCTATGAATAACCAAACTAAACAACATAATAATAATTACCAAAGTAATAGATGGGATAGATGGACAGATATACTTTATTGATCCCGCAAGGAGAAATATTTCAAAACGCAGGTTAGGTTACATTTTCATGTGATGGACAGAAGACAGACAAGTTACATACTGTCCATGTTTTCACATTTTCACCACATATTTCAAAGCCAACAACTTGAACAGAGTAGGAACGGCTCAAATCAAGTGTTAAATAATGGGGGAAACAGAAATAATGTGCGCAAGACTGTCATATTAGAATTGTTTAGGATGATGTAACAAACTTGTTAGCGAGAAAGCAGCTGTTTATACTACACATCCAGCAGATATCGAGCAAAAACAGCATCCTTTGAGGTATGTCTCTGGCCACCTTAAGAATGTAGCCTACATACAGTATATTTTCCACTCTTTTTTTTCATCTCTGTATAGCACTTCACTAGCTACACTAACTTTGAGTTTGTAGTTTCCAGCGGGTTTAACAGTGTTTTACTAAAAACATCTGCCTGCTGTGTCCAAAAAAGACACCATGAAAGCAGTAAGGAAGGTCAAAATAATGAGCTGAAAGAAACTAAAATGCGCTGCAGAGGTAAGGAGAACTGCAGAGTTGGTGAAAAGATTTCTGTTTGTCATTAGGAGCGACCTCTTCATAAAAAACAAAACAAAACAAAACATTTATTGTAGCAGCTTTAGATTTGCTTTTTACATTATGACAATTTCATAACATCGGTCTCCACATTATTAGCTTAAGAAAATTGTCTCTGTGTTCTGTAGACCTATGGGAAGTCAATGTTGTCTTTTTTATTGAGACCAAAGCTGTATACTTGCAAGGCATACAGTATACTGTATGACTACGTCCATCCATTTTCAATGTCTTATTCTATCGTGACAGACAATATGAACAGTACTTCTTCATGACAAAAAGATTCACTGATTTTTATAAGAAAATATGACATAAATACTAAAAATACACGATTGGTAACTTGGACTATTATTTCAGTGGGAAACTGTTTATGAACATTTCTCATATATCTCATTTGTCACCTGTAAGGCACCAGATGTGGTGAAAGATAATAATATTAATTAACATCATATATAATTGATGATGTAGGAATTTACCTGCCTTAAAGGCAACCAGGCCACACTGAGGTGTCTGTTTATTTCTGAATCTGTGTTTTGTTTTTTTGTGACACTATTGTCTCCTCGACCGTATGAACTAATTAATTACACTGGTTCAATGGGGAAATTGATTTGATTTCCTCTAAGAAGTCTCCTCTATCCACAGCTAATGCTCCTATTCATCAAGAAGGGATTACATGTATTCTGCCCTCTGTAATTAAGAAGTGGAGTGAGGGAGCTTAAGAGGATTCACTTTAAAGGCTATTTAAAAAAAAAAGCCTGATCCTCCTGTTACAAGACAAAGTAATTTGATATGGACCAAAATAAACATTTCCTTCTTTAATCACCCTGCCATCGACAAGTGATCTCATAGGTCTGTTCGCACCTGGCGCGAACATGAGTCAACAATGTGACTCGGCCACCACTTGTGATAAGAACTCCCCACTTTATATTTGAATAGACATAAACATAACATATCATATCATATCATATCACATAAACAGTAAAAATAAGTCAACACGAACAGAAACATGAAGAGTTCAAGCTAAAGGCATTTAAAAGACTGAGACATCCTTGAGCCTCAATTTGATACTTTAATACTTGTGAAGTCTTTCACAGCTGTAACATATTCTTGGTTCAAATGACACTTGTGAGCTCGTGGGTATAATATGGGCAGTCGTGTGCACTGTATGCTCGGCGTTAAAGTGGTGAAGCTGCAAAACACGGTTGCTAGGCAACGACAACATGGATGGCCTCTAGAAACCACAGAGGCTGACAATTTAACAGGTTAACGGAGAGATTACATAATGCAGGAAATACAAAGGTACAGAGGGAAAAGATGAGGCTGTTGGGAAGATCAACATTTTCTTCAAACAGAGGCTATTATTTAAGTTATGAAGATAAACTACATGACTAAAATTACAATATATTTGTTAACATCCAACAAAAATTAGCTGTCATGGTCTCTGACATTTCTGTAAACGTCAGCAAACACGTCACAACTCATGAACTCGAGACAAAATGTGAGAAAATGTCCCGACATTGTGAATACCACAACAGGGTGACTTTTCTCGTGTACACTGTATATGACCCCATTTGCTGCTGTGAGGTTGCTTGTAAATAGTTGGTGCAGCATGTATTTTTACACTCTTTGCTGGTCTTGAGTTCATTGTATGTGAAGAAGGTTTCATGAAGCAAAATGTGTCTTTATGGCGTGTTGCACTGGATTTTTGGGGGTTTATTGTTAAATTACTTGTGAAAGTGCTCCTAATTCTGAAGCCAAATCAACAGGTCTTAAAAACAGTTATTTCTGTCCACTTGTTGAAAGTCCATCCTTTTAGCAAGATAGAGTGAAGAGTGAACACTGCAGGCTGTAAAACCAGAACATGCTAAAAAGCTGAAGCAGTTATAGTTATAAGTGGTCATTTTGTAGTTCGTCACCAAGAGCAACAAATTGCATTACGTAATTAACCGTTTGTGTAAAAATATTGATTATAGTAGCTTTAAAGTGCACATTAATTGGCACCTCAACTGTTTTTTAGTGCAGATCCAAAACTGAATCATTTATCCAGTGTTACTTAGAAGTGTTGAAACTAATTTCTGTGATATTAATGGATGGTTTTTATATTTCAGACAGACTCTTGTAAGAGAGAACAAGATAATTAGTATGTCGATAACAATCCCATGTTCGTTGCAGTTGAGCTTTTGTGGTGGGAGGGTATCATTCTGCAGTTTGCTTTGAAAAAGGCACTCAACATCATCAAAAACCTGGTGGAGATTGAGAATTGGATTCCAAAATGCTTTAAAAACAACAAACTGCTGAAGTAAAACACCATAATAAAAAAAAAAAAAAGGGTTTTAATGGAACAGACTTACACTTCATTTTAATGGATAAAGTGACAATTAAACTCAACTGTTTAAAAAAAAAAAAATCCTAAATGTACTACACTGTTCTCTCTATGTGTTTTACTTCCAAAGTGTTAACATAGATAAGCAGGCAGCCAAACTCCTTTTCAAGAGCCAGGAATGCAAGCGTGCCTTCTCCTTTAATGACTTCATACAGCAATAAATCAGGTTGCAACGTTGAATCGGAGTGAAAAGCCGTTGCTTTCCGAGGAATACACACAAAGGATTATTTTGGATTAAGCATGGGACGCCCCACAGATGAGACCAGGCTCCCTGAGCACCCAGAAATGGGCGCTCATAAATTAGGTAAATAACAAAAATAGAATGTTTTCAACTGGACCGCAACAGCGGGGCGGATCTATAAAGCCACTGTCTATCACTGAGTGAGTATGAAATCAAAGTTACACCGCAGTTCAGCTGAACACTGCTATTTTTCAAATTAAAAGCCCTCCAGTTTCACACACATCTGTGTAATTGTACATAAAAGAAAATCCTCCCACCCCCCAAATTGAAAACCTGCACACACTGTTTATTTTCTACTATTGTGATACAAAAAGAAGTTCATTAAGCTGGTTTGGGTGGAGCTCAGCTATGTGAATAAAGGTTACTAAATATGACATTTTAATTTGATCAAAGTAGCTCCCAGAGGAAAAAAAGGTTGGAGACCCCTGATGCAGTCACTGCCACAGCCTTTAAGGCCTTTCAAGAGTTAATGACATACAATGGCAGTCTAAATGGACTGTAAATGTGATGAGGTTAAACACAGATGTGTTAAATCTTTGCTTGTAGAAACAGTTACATGTAAAAGGTTTCTGGAGGACCGTTGTGTGCACTGATTGAACACAGAGTGAAGCCAATTGCTAAGAGGGTCAAGATTTATTTCCATGCCAATGCTAAAGCAGCTGCTTTCACTAATTAGTGGGTTCATCCAGACTAGAGAAGGTGATCAGACACATCACCGGCTGAATCATACAAACCTGCACACTCTGAAGGGCTTTACACACTAGGGACATTTTTCTTTGTGCTAACAATCACTTGGCGAAAAAGTTACATATTTTTTTCGGAAGGACAATGATTTTCCTGAACTTTCACACCATGAGTATAGGCATCAACCAATCACATTGTGTGGAAGAGGAACAAATGTCACATCATAACTCTTAATGAATATGTTGATTATTTGTATTTCCACCCACTCGGTTTTGCCTGATAAATTACAAACGCAATTAAAACTGCAAGCACTGATATGCGGGCCCTCGCATGCTGCACGTCGGGGAGCCAGCGGGTCGGGGAATAATACTTTTTTTTTTTTAAAGTCAGTTGTCAGCATTGTCGTCTTGCAGTGTAAAGGTCCGTGGTTCGATTCCCACCTCGGAAATTCTATGTGGAATTTGCATGTTCCTGCAAAGCTAATAACCTAAAAGTAAAGTTTGTCGTCCATAATATGGATGACTGCCTTTTGCATGTAGTCCATAATGTAAAACATTACATTTAAGCAAGAACATGCAATCCTCCACACACAAAATTCCAGGTACCCTATCGAACCCAGAACCTCCTGATTGTGAGATGACAACGCTGGCTTGGAACTGCAGCATTTTGCTGCCTTTATTGCATGTTTGTCTGACTTATATGACTTTTAAACATGTTATGGAAGAGTGATCGACGATGCACTGGTTGGTATTGTTGCCTCCCAGTCCGAAGGTTCTAGGTTCGAGACTCGCGCAGGAAAGGACAACATTAACATCTCAGATGAAAAGACACATTAAAGGCAAGAATTGAACCTGGAACCTTCTGACTGGGAGGTAACAATGCTAACCACTGCACCACCAACCTCTCTTCCATAATATGTTGAAAAGTCATATAAGTCAGACAAGCATGCAATAAAGGTAGCACAATTTTGCAGTTCCAAAACCAGCGTTGTCATCTCACAATCAGGAAGTACTCGGTTCAATAGGGGGCCTGGAACTTTGTCTGTGGAGGATTGCATGTTCTCGCTTGTAGTGTGACTTTGTCACATTTACCACTACATGCATGACAATTGTTTTACATTATGCATAAGTTAGTCGTCCATATTTTGGACAATATATTTTACTTTTAGGTTATTACTTATACAGGAACATGCAAATTCCATATAGATAGTCCCAGGCGGGAATCGAACCCCGGACCTTTAGACTGGGAGACGACAAAAAAGTCACACTGTAGCATGTTGTCCAAAATATGAAAAAAAGTCATAAATCTGAAATTGTTGGAAATTTGGAAATTTTGGAAGTTGGAAACTGTAAATTCTTTTTTTTCCAGTTTTCAATTACATGTTATTGTATCAGGTTTTTTTTTTTTTTTTTAATACTTTAGACAACATAAACTTTTTTGGTTCTTCTGACTGAGAGGCACCAGCATTAACCACTGCACCACTGTGCCTGGGATACTGTGACTTTCTTTATAGTGATACTATAGCTTGTCATCCAAAACGTGAAAAAAAAGTCATACTATAGTCATAATATAGCATGACTTTCTTTTGTCCTTTTGAAGACTATTATATGATATATATATTATATGAAATATGATCATTATTTCATATTTTGGACGACAATACAAAGTCATACTATAGCATGTTGTCCGAAATATGAAAAAAAAACTTTTGGACAACATACTTTGGATATTTTGGATGACTTTTTTTTTTTTAATTGTTTTTTGGAGTATGACCTTTTTCTGAACTGACATGCATGCCTCAAGTTATTTCTCACTGTGAGGCAACTTCTCTAACCAGTGCACCACTGTGTCATACTATAGCACGTTGACCGAAATATGACAAAAAAAAGTCTCTGCTGGTGGATTTTTATTAGGGCCCAAGCACCAAAGGTGCAAAAGCCCTTTATTATCCAAGGAATTCCTTTGGTTTGGTATTAGTACGACTTTATGTACAAACCCGAACCTGTGTGGCTTACACGTAGAATTACTCACCCTCCGTGAACCATGCAGCTTACCCTTAGAGGGAGTTGCTCTCCGTGAACCGTGTGGCTTATTAAGGGGACTCCCCTCTGTGAACCAGGTGTAATACCTGAAGTGGGGCTCAAACCCATGTCTTCATGAGGTCATTTCCAGCTCTGAAGCAGCGTCGTAGAACACTGGACTATCTTCGTTGCCAGAGAACAAGTCATGGCAGGAGAAAGTGTTTCATGGAGTTCACTCAGAGCTTCCAGTGACCCAACCAACATTCTGGTTAACTCAACAGGTAAAAGATTCTACTTCACCAAGGTTGCTATTAATGGTTCAAATTCCACCTTGGCCTGTTGATGGTGATTCAACTTTTAGTGAAGTTGAAACGTTTGGAGAAATTGCAAAGTTTTGCATACACTACACATTACAGGAAGATATTTAATATCACTGTAGATCCCCTTGAAAACACGTATATCTACTATCCAAAGATTGTCTGCGACAATTTTGGTCGCATTTGGTGCTCGGGCCCTAATTATTTTAAGGACAACATATGGAGTGGAATCGGCAAAACATTTGGCAAACAGAATAGTGATTAATGTAGTTTACTTTAAAATGTAGTAGAGTTCGTTGTAAGCAAGTAACAGTATCACAGCAGATTTGGCTAATGAACCAAAATATATTTTTTTTTGTCTTTTCAAACCAGTTTTTGAACAACTGGGTCACATTCACATTGCTGCTGATCTGAATAGTTTTTATTTTTGTGCTGCTGATCCGTCATGCCGCTGGTGTGTAAAGGCCATAAGGCCTCAAAGGTAAGAGGCTTCACTACCTTGATTCAGACTGAACAGGGCTCCACTCTCCACTTTGCTGAAGTTACTTGTGATAATTATCTGCCACAGCACACACCGTTCAAACAGGAATCATCAAAGGCTTATTGTTTTCTTTTCAAACCAACAGACAAGAGGTTTCATGGAGTAAAGCTGCAGTGTCTCTTCCTGGTTGAACCCCAGTTGTGATCACAGCTGATCAAAAGTCACTCGCCCTGTTACCGTTCCATCCCCTAATAATGGAGCATTTGCATATCTATGAGAAAAATGTATTACACTCTCAATGGCTTATTGTTTATAGACATGTATGAGATGATTGCAGAAATGGGAAATAAGATGGCGCAGCATCGACTTAATTGGATTTCTTATCTGGGCATTGTGTGCATTATGAACCGGGTGTCAGTGTTGAAGTCACGAGCCGTGTAGGGTTCAACTTTCATCCACTGTTTTGGCCAAACTTTGTTGTAACTGGTCATTTAGATACTTTGATGGAGATACATGTACAGACATGCCACCAATAGAGAACGCTGCAGTGAGGTTGACTTCTGATAAGCCCATGCTAAGATCATTTTCATTAAGAAAATGTAATGTCTCTTAAACTGATATGTTGGCTTAAAATAACTGTTTTGTTGTGACTTCTGTTAGTCATATTTAAAGGGTTTAAAGCAATTGTTGCGAAATGCTCATTAGCTTTCACGCTAACAGTTAAATGAGAAAATCTAGAAAATGTTTGTGTCTGCCAAAATCAAAATCGCGCCAAATTACAACACAAGTTATTTCATGGCACTAAACACAGTAAAGTCCTTAGAAAAGAGCTTTACAACATTATACAGAGGAACCCAACAATTCAACAATTCCCACCTAACCTAAGGGAGAAAAACCTCCGACAGAGGGAAGGAAAAACTCCCTTTTAACAAGAAGAAACCTCCGACAGAACCAGGCTCAGGGGTGGGCGGCCATCTGCCTCGACCGGTTGGGGTGAGAGGAGAGCAGAGAGAGAAAAGGACAGCATAGACATGACATAGACAAAGACATACATACATGAACTGTTGGTGAGGGCAATAATCAAAGACCACAAAAACTGTGAGCAAGGGGAGCTGAATGGAGAAGCAACAAACAATAAGCAAAAACTATGTGAGAGAAAAGGCATGCAGCTAAGAGAGGCACATGAGTGCATAGAGATTGAAAGAGAGAGTAAAGGGGCTCAGTGCATCACATGAGGTCCCCTTGCAGACTTAGCCTATGTAACGACGCAGCTGTTACCAATTATGCAGACAGCATTTTGAGATGATGTAGTTTAACATTGTTTGCTTAGAATTGCCAAATAGAGAACAAACAAGTATTTATTAAATAGTTATTGTTTCAGTGTAGGTCCTGGGAACCATTTGCACGGCTGGGACACTGGGTTTTTCCTTTTTGTTCTCCCTGGGAACAAAGAAATAGACATGTGCAGTGAGTGACTGATTGCTAGAATATTTAATTAGTAATGTGGCAGAACAGCAGGTTAAATCTATTCCCAAACTAAAGATATAAATGTGTTTAAATATGGCAGGTACTGTAAACTTGATATGAGCTATCTCTGCACTGAGGCCTTTCATTGAGGCTACCCCTGTCCTAAACTCCGAAGCCCAGGATGTGCCCAAGTGTGGGGAGCGTCAAGTGGGGTTTTCCTTCTAAATAGCTGCGTAACTGTGAGCCTCGGGAGATAGCCCTAATTACAGCATCTACTATCTCCATTTCAGGATAACCTCTGTTCAGTCCATTTTTAATCTGATGAGCAAGGCTGGAAAATGTCAGTTTTGCCTTCTGACCTGGTTTGCCAATTTGGCCTGAGATTTTGAAATCTTTGCGCCAACATGGACTCGGCTGCACACTGACATGAGGACTGATGGTAGGTTGGAGCTGGTGCTGCGTCTCAGGACCAGGAGAGTTAGTGGTGAGCTGATCCACTCGCAGATTGTTATGCTGTTCTGTAGTCCTTCGTTCGTCTATTTTTCTTTGTCTCTGCAGTTAACACAATTTCCTCAGCCTGTGCTGTTCCAGAATCTGGTCCGGTCTGTGATTTTATCTTTCAGGAGTAACAATTCTGACATACCGTCATCTTCCAGTTCTGATACCTCTTCTCTAACAAGATATTTCATTATGTGCGTCACTAACGACATGCGTGATTTACCTTCAATCCCGCTCTTTAGCTGCCTCAGGGTTCAGCCGCCTGGTTGTAGACACTCAATGAACGCATTTACACCGCGAATTCCCCGGCTGTGCAGGCAAAGACAAAAGCAATCGATCTCAGGATAGCTGATCAGGCTACTTAGCAGATGATTGGTAATGTAATAGCTAATTAACTTTTAACAAAAATGTATGAAATAAACAATGAATAAATAACATTTTCTCAGTATTTTAACCTATTTCAGCACAAAATGAGTTCTTGCTGTTTTAAACCCTTTTTGAACACATTTTGACATGACACATGATCCTTTTCAACTCTCAACAACAAAAAACAGAATAAGAGCATTTCCTGGGATGTTAGTCAGCAGTGAAGCTAATTTTAGAGGACTCTGTGAGCAGATATGTGTCCTGTGGACCTGACATCTCAGTGGGGCTGTCTGGCCTCTACACAGGGATCTGAGCTCTATGTTGTACAGCTTGGCAAAAAAAAAAGGGATTTACAGTTGTACTTGCATCTCTCAGTCTAACGTGGTGTGATTAGACTGTGAGAAACAATGTAAGGCGAGATAAGGTTTATTCCAGCAGCTAACTGTCTCCATCATACAGCCTCTCCTCCTCTACACCTGCTTCCTGCTGGCTGCATCTGAGGATACTCTGTGCAGTCACTCTAGTTAATGACACAGCTGCCTCCGTCCCGAATGCTCGCTGTAAGGATGTTTAAACTGTGAGGGTCGCTGGAAATTTATTAAAAATGCTTTCCTACTGCTGAGAGACCAAATCACATCAGCTGTGTCATAGTAACCTTTAAATCAAACCTTTGACTGTCAAACATGAATATCACTAGAGTTTACCGAGCAGGATTACGCACTTCATTTAATCATTGCAGATACGAGCAGCAGTGAAGTTAGAGTGATTAAATAAATGTAAATCAAATATCAAAAGAAGACGAACTGAAAAAAAAAGCTTATATAATATCTATAATACTAAAAAATTAAAAAAAATCTGTGATAAAATGTCTGAAATATCTGAACTGAAACTTTCCAAATTAACATGATTGGATACACAAAAAATATCAAAATGCTAAAAAAAAATTCAAGCTTGTCTTTTGGTTCCGACAGATGTCAAATGTTAGATGTGTTTACCTCAAGTCAGACTTTTTTTTAAATCACCCTTCCACAGCTGAAGTAAATTATTATTGTATTCCCTTGCTTGCTCTCAGGCTGTGGTGTCGGGAAGTTGCACATACAGTACAATGATTTTGAGATGGGTTGGCATCATAGACTGTATATAAAAGTGGATGTTGCATTAGGGTCTGAAAAATTAGGCCGATGCGGATGTGCTTTAAATTACAATACCACTGAGGACCACTAAGGATTGGCTCCAAAAAGGCCATGGTTCCATAGACTCATTCAACTTCTCTCGTGAAATACGAAGTCAATACATTTTTTCCACGAGTCATTTTGGTGTCATTTGCTCAAGTCCCTTTTTCTTATTAGTTTTCTGGCGGTCCATCTGAAAATAATCCCATTTTGATGAGATAGTTGTCATAATTTTTGTCCTGTTCTAAGGTGCCTACTGAGTCTGAGAGACAGGCTAAAGACAGATCACTATTTGTTAAATACTCGTATTAATCTGATAGAGGATCAAAATACACATTGAAATGTAAATATAAATTACTCGCAAATATATGAGCATTTGTTTGTGATACTATAAATATATAGCATATATGAATTAACGTATGAATTAACTCCATCAGAACTGCTTGCCGACATTTTCAACACGTCAAACAAACTACCGTACTGCTCCGATTATAAGACAATATTTCTTTCAGGACATTTGGTTTGAATCAGTTGTGGTCATGTTATATTCCAGGACTAGATGACATTTGTTGCATTATGGGTTAGTAGCATTAATGTTGCTTGGCTAGTAAGTGTCAGATATTTCTCAACGGCTTACATTTTGTTGCCACAGAGGAAATATATTATCACGTCTGAAAACAAGTTCATAGCGTCTTCCACAGTCTTGACCACAGAAACACACCGGGGAGCTCTGAGTTATGGCCACAAATGTGTTCTCTGAGGTCACAGCGACCTTTGGCCCTCCAGGTGCTGCTGGGTTAATACATGCAAACTTGAGTGTGGACAGACTTGACAGGATGAGTGTCAAAGTATTTCTAATCCTTTCATTTTTTTGTGTCTTGTAATCAGTGTTGTCCTATATACAGGTTATTACGATTGTTCTTTCTTACTTATTTCCTTTTGATATTATTTTCACTCTGCTCTCAATAGATCTCATACATTTTTTTGTCTTTCCAGCTAGTTGTTTTATTGTTCACAGCTCAGTGCACAGTGTTTATATATCGCAAACATGGAGCAGTTTCTGACAAACAGACCAGTTTTCAAAAAAAGTTATCAAATTTAGATGATATATCGTGAAAAGTGAAAATCACACTGTCTATGTCTGTTCTATGACTTTGTCTGTTCATTTCCAACCCAACATTCATCTACAACCAAGAAGGTGACTTTTAAAAATAGTTTTTCCTCTACTAAAACCTCAGCTGCAACCTTCACTTCTGCAGCGGGCTCGGTGTCATCGTTGTGGCTACTTTGTGACGTCTCTGACCTCTTCTGCATAAACTTCCTGTGCAGCATTGAACTCTGCGAAGAGCTCAGCCCTCTGTGACCTTCCACCCTGCTCTGCCCGTTTTTCTGCTTGTTCAACTTAACAGTACTCAACAACATTGAGTCTTCTATTACAGCAGACTGAGTCAGTTGTGTGAAACCCTCCAAAACATTTATCGTGTTTGGCATTCATGTATTGGACATGACAGTTTTTGATCAGATGTGGAAGATACATGACACTATAGAAAGCAAAATCTGTATAAAGCATAGACATTATATCAAAATGGGGGTCGTGTCTGGGCCTGAAAAGTAAAGCCGTTGCAGAAGTGCCGTGAAGTGCAATACCGCTGAGGGCCACTAGAGTGACTCCAAAATAAACTCCCTTTCAAAAGCATAATATTGGATGAAGCACAAGGATGTTGTTCAGACAGTGAATACACCAACAAATTCATCGACAAGTCGGGATTAACAGGACAAAAACAACCGAGATGCTGTCAATCCCCGGAGGTCCCAAAAGTTAGCTTCTCAACTCCACATAATTTGGGTTGACATAATTTCATTGTTTACCGATTTGCTGGAAATTTGAACCACTAAAAAACAAAATCAGTGACAAGGTCTTCGTCTTTTGGTCCTGGAGTCTTGTTAAGGCACTGTATCAAAGCTGTTTCCCTGTTCTTAAAATTACTACGAGGTCCATCCAATTGAATTTTTCAATCATCAGTTACAGAAAAAAAAGCTAACTGCTGACTAACAGCAGGCTAACAACATGTCAAATCCAACCAAGATGATGATGCCTCGGAGGGGATCGTCTTTGCAGCGCACCTGATCTCTGTTTTCATCCTTTTTGCCCGATTTACTGTTGTCTGTGATGTACACTTACAGCTGCCCTAACCTGTAATTTGGTTAAATTTGTAATTAGAGCAAGGTGGTTAGCAGCATTTTTTCTCAAACCTGTTTTGTCATGTTGGTACCCTGTTTTTACAAAGGTGTAAATTATTTCTGCTGTTCTCAAAAATACCCTGTTGTTCCTCCCGTGTTCCACATAGTTTTGTTTTCTTCCACTGTAACTACATTTAGGTACTGGTAGGAACCAGACAGTATTTGAATGGCACTTAATTCATACAATTGAAAAAGTGAAAATCACAGACTATATTTTTGTTATTCATAATTTCATGCAAATAATGGCTTGAATAATTAGATTTAATGTTAAAGGCATTGCCTGCAATAACTAAGACAATATGCGGTTCCCCTCAGGTCTATGGAGTGTTTTGACATCTCATAGCTGATTCAACTTTGAAAGTTGTGAGGTGGGAGGAGTCTATTTTGGCACCATTGGCTCCAGATATAAAAGTCCCATTTGTTTTTTCAAAAGAAAATGTTAGGTGACTCACTGGAGCTCTACGGCTTGAATCTGCATGACGCTCTACCTGTTTAATTATCAGTTCTAATGATTGATTGTGTTACAAACTCTAGATGGAGTCAGATTAGTCTCAGGATTAATTAATTCATTCACAAATGTATTTCGCGATTTACAAATGACTACCGCCACAGAAAAGTTTTTGAATGCACACAAAAATGTTTAATTAAAAAAAGAAAAAAAACATCAAAAAATAGGTTCCCAAATGTTTTTCTGTTGCACTACAAATATTTCTTGTTTACAATATTTGTAATAGAAATCCACAAATATACTGTATGTATTTAAAAGTATATGATTTTCCTATCAAAAACATGTTAGGATGTTGTTAAATTAATATACAAACTGTTGAGCCTGCAGATACAACTGCTTGTCATTTGTGAACTTCCGTTTTTGAGACTTCCCTGTCGTGACTCGATTCAACAATGTATTTTTTCAACAGGTAATTTATCTGTAGCCAATTGGTTGTCTCCTTCCTTTTCAGCCAGTAACATGAGCGTAGGTTTGAGGTTATGATTTAACGGGATTACATAGCATTACATCTGCAGTCTTCAATTATGAACAGGAGGAAGTGTCGCTGTCATAAGTTGCTGCACGATCTGAGTCAACTGTAGATCGCCTACAGTGGAGGAAATCATTATTTGATCCCCTGCCGATTTTGTAAGTTTGCCCACTGACGAAGAAATGAACGGTCTATAATTGTAATGGTAGGTTTATTTTCACAGTGAGAGACAGAATATCAAAGAAAAAAAAAAAATCCAGAAAATCACATTATATAAAAGTTATAAATTGATTTGCATTTGATTGTGGGGAATAAATATTTGATCCTCTACCAACCAGAAAGAATTCTGGCTCCCACAGATCGGTTAGATTAGTCCTTTTGCTTTAAGAAAGTACTCCGAATCTCAACTCATTACTGTATATAAGACACCTGTCTCAACTCATCATCTGTATAAAAGATACCTGTCCACAGAATCAATCAATCAGATTCCAACCTCTCCACCATGGAGACCAAAGAGCTGTCTAGGGACGTCGAGGACAAGATTGTAGACCTGCACAAGGCTGGAATGAGCTACAAGACCATCGGCAAGCAGCTTGGTGAGAAGGAGACAACTGTTGGTGCGATTATTCAGAAATGGGAGAAACACAAAATGACCATCGATCGCCCTAAGTCTGGGGCTCCACGCAAGATCTTGCCTCATGGGGTATTGATGGTCATGAGAAAGGTGAGGGATCAGCCCAGAACTACATGGGAAGAACTTGTTAATGATTTCAAGGCAGCTTGGACCACAGTCACCAAGAAAACCATCGGTAACACACTACGCCGTAATGGATTAAAGTCCTGCAGTGCCCGCAAGGTCCCCTTGCTCAAGAAGGCACATGTACAGGCCCGTCTGAAGTTTGCTAATGAACACCTGAATGATTCAGAGAGGGCTTGGGAGAAGATGATGTGGTCAGATGAGACCAAAATCAAGCTCTTTGGCATCAACTCGACTCTCCGTGTTTGGAGGAAGAGAAATGCTGACTATAACCCCAAGAACACCATCCCCACTGTCAAGCATGGAGGTGGAAACATTATGCTTTGGGGGTGTTTCTCTGCTAAGGGGACAGGACGACTTCACCGCAACGAGTGGAGGATGACGTGAAATCTTGGGCGACAACCTCCTTCCCTCAGACAGGACACTGAAAATGGGTCATGGATGGTCTTCCAGCACGACATTGACCCAAAACATACGGCCGAGGCAACAAAGGAGCGGCTCTAGAAGAAGCACATTAAGGTCATGGCCTAGCCAGTCTCCGGACCTTAATCCCATAGAAATTTGTGGAGGGAGCTAAAGCTTCGAGTTGCCAAGCGACAGCCTTGAAACCTTAAGGATTTGGAGAGGATCTGCAGAGAGGAGTCGACCAAAATCCTTCCTGAGATGTTTGCAAACCTGGTGACCAACTACAAGAAACGTCTGACCTCTGTGCTTGCCAACGGTTTCTCCACCAAGTACTGAGTCATGTTTTGCTGGAGGATCAAATACTTATTTTCCATAATCAAATGCAAATCAATTTGTAACCATATGATGTGATTTTCTGGATTTATTTTTTTGATGTTCTGTCTCTCACTGTTAAAATTACCATTACAATTACAGATTGTTCATTTCTTTGTCAGTGGGCAAACTTACAAATTTGGCAAGGGATCAAATAATTATTTCCTCCACTGTATGCTTTTTGTTTCACCATATGGCCAGAAATATGACTTGGTGCTAATATTATTCAGTGTCTTCTTAATGGGCAAAAGTTTCCTGAAAAGTTTTCCCTTATAAACTTCCTAAGAAAACAAAAGGCTGGGCTTTGGCACAATAGTTTCCTTTGAGCTAAATGCTAACAAGTATGCTAACAATGTTCATAGTGACCATTGAAAGTAATGCAATTAAAGGTAAAACACACAATGTTTACAATGTTCACCATCTCAGTTTTGAACATCAGCATGCTAACATTTGCTAATGAGCACTAACGACAGAAGTACTGAAGCTGATGGATTAAATAGTTAATGAATAATCATTACAAATCTAAAATCTAAATCAAATGAAAAATCAAATCAAACAAGCAAAAACAGCCAAACAAAAACAAAAACAAAAAATAAATTAAAAAAAAACAACTTGTTAGTGGATCAACTAATGCAGATTTAAAGTTTTATCTTATCCACATTAGAAAAAGCACAAGTAACCCGTTACCACCTCTAATATACTCAACAGACTGTCATTAAAACTTCAATGTGTTGCATTGTATCTGTTGAACTGACCTTTTAATATTAAATTGTGTGTAAATCATTTCGGTGATGTTTTGTGCAATTATCAAGTACAATGCGGAGACTCATATTTTGCCCCTTCGGTGAAAGGGCAAACACGATTCCATCATTTATTTATAGGTGTTTTTGGTCTTATTGGATTTCAGACATGTACAATTAAATGTGGAGACTTGGACAAATGGTTTGTCTTACAGGGGGACTGAAATGTCAAATACTGTAATTGGTTTGCTGAGGTGCAACTGTGGAAAAAGATTCATAGTTTCAAATGAAAAGCATTTCAAGATGTTTAAAGTGCAGATTTGAATTGACTACACTGATGTACATTTATGAAAAAGACTTTATTTTATATTTTCTGGTCCTCAGCAGTAATGCACTTTTCAGATGTAAAAAGAACCAGAAGTATGAAAGTAGCATGAGCATTGGAAATGAATTGTAGATGCTGTAGCCAAAGGAGCAATATCAACAAAACAACCCCACTCACAGGACACCACACTGTTGAGGAGTACAATCTCAACATTTGCATTTGACTGTATCATTGACTAATGATATTTCTACTGTTTGTCACACTGGAGCCACAAATATGAAAACATAAAGCATGAAAAGGTGCACAGGTTGAGTATTGTGCATACAGTAAGTTTGATTGGAGAGAATACATGTCAACAAAAATATGACTCACCACTGTTGAAAGTCACCCCAGATAGCAAAAGAATGAAAGTTTATGGCACAAAGACACTTTATGTACAGTGTCAGAGATGCCTGTTAAAAACCTCCTCAGCACATGCAGCATCTCCTCTGCCACAAATAATACAACAGTGGATGAACTGGCAAATGACACAAACCACCTTTTAGGCAAATTATTTCCATTATGCTCATTGTTTCCATTCAAATGACACTTCACAGTACTGCACTGAATACATACATGAACTCTTTTAAAAACCCTTCGAACATAAATTCAGCTATCAGAGAATAAACTCAAACTGAAATGTCTTTGGCTTATTCATCACAACAATACTCACTGAATGTGTCTCAGAGTCAGTGCAGTGTTTGCACTGAATTTATTGTTCTTCAATTCACCAAAACTGAAATAATACTGTGAAAATTCTGTCTGTTTAGGCAACAAAAAGGTACCAAATCATAAATACACAGCTTTCTTTGAAATAGTTTTACATGACACATTAGCGACAGAAGTTTCATGTTACCCTTAGATGTCCCCCATCTGCATAAGTACTGCTCATCCTCAGCATAGATGACACGGTGCCCAGAGCTGGTTCGCTGGTCCAGTGTGGAGCCACACACTGGCCTGAAATCAAATCCCAGCCTGAATCCCTCCCTGTGTTTACCCCCTTTGCTTTCCCAGTGTCTAGAAAGATAACATTGAAAAATGTGGGCGGTCCACTTGGAGAAATGTGAAGAAAAATTGGCTGAAAATATGACAGGGAAGGTGGAAATTAGGCTTTTTAAACTTTAAATGACACACAGGAGCAGTGGGAATAGCTGATGGAAAATAAGTTGTTTCAATTAAAGAGGCACATTGACTAAATTTTTTCTATTTTTTTGTTATGTTCAATAAAATTTTAACTTTGTACATAATGGAAACCTTGAATATTCTAAGTAAATCCTGTGTGTGAAAAGTTAGACAACATTTCAGCTATGGACGACATGACAGCTCTGTGGAAGTGAAGCCAAAATATTTTGATCGCCCCCTGGTGGCTGGTTGCAGTATAGTTAATACACCCCTCCCCCTCCAAGTTGGAACATGAGCCAAACCAAAAAAATCAAAGTACAACAAAATTACGTTTTTCTCAAATATGGTTTATGTCATATGAACATAAGTTTAGTGCTGCGTGAGCACACTGGAACGCCACTGTGACACACTAGTGAAGAAATAAAATCAGTTCACTTGGTTTATTTAAACTTTTTTAAGTGCTTGAAGATACAATTATCTCTAAAGCATGTTATGCAAGGGGGCCAATAAAAACAAACGGATTATTCAAAGTTGTCATATGGACATTTAAGGCATATTGATTTATTCAACTCAAAGCTTTGTTTTGATCCGCTACCGTTTGCCCTCTTTGCGTAACTGTATTGTGCTTAAATACAAACAAAACTTCCTTTATCCATTTCCAAATAAAAGTCCTGAAGGTTTTTAGTAGGCAGAAACCCTGCAATTCTGAACGGGGCTTTTACTGTGAAACAATTTCAGGAACATGTTGTGACTGAAATTGGACAATGACGCTTTGGATAAGTAGTGCAGAATAAATGTTAAAAATAGCAGGATTTTATCGTTAACTTTCTTAAATTATAGCGGCCCAATTAACTAGCAAGCATCATGAGGTGCGGGCACAACACACCCACACAACAAAACAAGATGACCTATCAATATTTTGGCTTCACTTGGTGACATGTCGTCCATCTTTATATACAGTTCGGATATGATCTCTGTCCTTATGCCATGTGACATGAACCTATGTAAAGTAGTATGAATAGGATCTTATAGAAAATTTGATAATAAACTTCTAACTTCCAAAGACCATCCAGAGCCATGCTCACAATAACTGTTGACCTTTACTTAGTCTCATTGAGTTTAATGATGTAACTTCCTTTTGCCTGTCACTGCTGTGTGTTTTAGACATTATTGCCTGATAATACAGAGTGAGGTAAGTTTAGTGACAGTCAGTTTGATATATGAACAGTCAGGGCTCATTTGGCAGAATACAGACTTGGATGCATCCTGATGACTCAGCTAGTGAAGGTGAACCAGCCTGAGCTCCCCGTCATCTGCCCGCCTTCTTTCAGTCAGTTGTTACATACAAGCAAAAAGGCCCCCAAACAATTAGCAATGAGACATATACAGCATTAATAAATATTGTATATAGTCTGTATATATCTGTAATGCAGAAGTTATTGTAAAGTATAGCACCACTCAGAAAACTTTATTGCATCACCCTTCATTTGTCAGCAGAAGGGAGTCAGAACACTGTAACATCTGGGTAGTACAGACTAATGAGTCAACAAGCACTGAAATACAAACATAAGTGTGCAATAAAAGTATAGTCTTGAATTCACATTGTGGCCAAGAAAAAGCCACGTGGCAGTTTAACTTGTGTGGTTATTATAAAGTGTATTTATGAATATAAATGCAAAAAAAAAAAGAAACAAAACAGTCAGAAGAGCTGCTGTCAGTACTTGGTGTTTGTTGAGGAGATGAGGAAATGAGCGGGCACATGAACATGTGGCTGCACTCGTTTTCATTCAGCCTCATATTTGTCTATAGGCAGCAGCAGGCGGCCCCTTCACACCAGTGATGGCAAAGTTGACTGTTTTCCTGTTGGAAACAATGATTGTTTGCTTTCGCATCAGCTGCATATTGCCTAATGTGGACTCAGCCTCAACCCTCGTTTACTCGTTAAATACTCCACAATTCAAATGTCATTGTCATATATACTGTACATCTTTATTTTTCCAACATCTGGTGTCTACACACACTCACCATACTATACCGTATGTGCAGCATCAAAATCTATTAACATACTGCAACAAACGTATGGTAGTTGTCAGACTTGCCTGAAAACAAATGACAGGGCACATATGTGAAATTATTTGGCACATACATAGCAAAAAGAAAACAACTGAGAAGAAGGATACAAAAAGTTCAACTTTCTGCCCGAGGCAAAGAAGTAGCCTTTGCTGAAGTTATTTTCAGAGGTAAATATGTATTTCTGGTGTTCATCTCCGCTCTGGGTGGGCTACACTAAGGCAATTCAACGGTTGCTAATGCCATCTCTAAACAAAAGGGAAATCAAATTATGATACAAACAGTCCATATTAAAACTATAATTCTATCTCCGGACGTATCAACACCTTGTCAGGTGAATGGTCAGTTGTCTATTGCATGCAAACAAAAGTCAACGGCCAAACAAAGATGAGTGATCCTAAAAAGTGGGATTATTATATTTGTGGCTACGGTAATGTACAAATGACACCCTTTACATTTAATTTGGGATTTTTAAGATCTGACAACTAGGTTTTTAGTGAGTAGAGCTCTGGCAAGAAATAGACGCTGTTCAATGCCAGTACACAGTGTGATATGTGCAACTTCTAGAAAACTAACACTTGAATTATAAAATGTGGCTGCTTTTGCTCCCTGGGTGTTTCATCTCCAAGGTTCCAATCTGTGTCAATGCAGCTGGTAGACATAACAAACGGCTCTGCTGTGTCTGCTGGCTGCAATTATATTTAAACCAGGATTTATAACCCTTTAAGCCTCCACAGCTTAATGCCGATTTTAAGAAAAATGCACGTTCATATGACTCATATCAATCAACAAACCACTCACTGCGAAGGTTTCTTTTAAATGAACAGTTGGACATTTTGTGAAATACACTTAGTTGCTTTCTTTCCCAGAGTTAAATGAAAAACACCGATACTACTCTGGTTTGTGTGCTAAATATTAAGCTAAAGCCAGCTGCCAGTTATCTTAGATTAGCATGAAGCGTGGAAACAGGGGCAAACGGCTAGTGAAAGTTCAGGTAATACATGTGATTTGTAACAAGTCCGAGTAGTTCATGTTCGAGCCAGCTTGGCGAGCTGTTAGCCACTGCTTCTGGTGTTTATGGTAAGCTAAGCTAACGAGCAAGTGGTTCTGACTTCATATTGAGCAAACAGACGTATGAGGTATCAGTCTTCTCATTTAACTCTCAGCAAAAAAGCTAATAAGTGTATTTCCCCAAATATCAGTCAACTATTCCTTTAAAAGTCAGCTCATCAAGGAACTTCACCATAATAACTTCATAGGTGTCCACTAAGAAGAAATAACCCAAAGAAAGATTTGTCCCTGTATGAACACACACATAAATAAAACAAAACAAAACAAAAAACGTAAAAATTACTGACAAAAAAATATGCAAATAACACACAAACTATCATCTCAGCTGTGGTTAATTTGAACCATCCTCTTCCCAGGGAACCAGTTCATTCATTACCCCACATGGGTACCAAGTGTTGCAAGACAGAGGGATGATTCCTGCCTCATGGCTGAAAGTCATGATAAAGCACAATAATGATTCTTCATGTAGTTGTTTCTACAAATGGCTGTTTTAAAAACTTTAGTAACTTAAAAATTTTGAACGGGAGCAGCCATTATCAGTCAAAGCCAGGCTCTACTAGGTGTTGTTTTTTTATTCCTTAATAAATCTTTATTCCCTGATTATTATAGCAGATAGTAACTACCCCTCCAGAGGAAGGCACTATGAATGTTTTGAATGTCCTTCGATTTTCATCAACTGGATTTGACTGATGGCTGGATAATAACATTCCTTACGCCACACGCCTTCCTCCTGACTGAGAAGTCTGGGGTAGCAGTGCAAGCACATTTCCTTTCTTTGTCTTCAAATCACCATGAGTGCATAGTCCATCCTGACTTGCACAGCAGTGTACAGCATATGAAGGGAATCGGTATTGTGTTGTATTCTCATACCTGAAGTCACCGAGGCAGTAATCTCTGCCAGGCACAGGCTTGCGAAACACATCGTCCTCCAGACCGTGTTTTCATCTCCAGGTAACTGCTTCAGGTACCACAGGAAAGAGTTTATTTGGTGTTCCTTTTATCAATAGTGAATTTGCTCTTTTCACCTGTGCTGTCTTCCTTTTGAAACCCAACAGGCACCCGCATTGTGCTAAAGGTAGAGATAGCCTACCCAGTAGACGACGTTGAACAGCAGGAAGGAGGTGGGAAAAAAGACACGCGAGTATGTGTCCAGTTCAAGTAGATCTAAGTGGACGCGTCCTTTTCTCCATTCACCTTCTTTACACTCCTCAAAGCAACAGAAGAAGCTCTGGCAGTCTTTTCCATCCAGACACTCATAGACACATGCGTCTTCGAAGTCCTGCCAGTACATGGAGTTGTTTAGAGCGATGACGGTGTGCGGAGGAGGCCTCACGTCCAGGACCGAGAAGTTCTGAAAATACAAACAGGCAGTCCCACACTGACACACAGAACCTTTGGAGCAGCTCTTCGTCATCCAGGAAGTTTGAAAGTAATGTATCTATCGTCCCATTTGCAACTATTTATGTTCATAGTACACCGATTTAGAAAATTACATCTTTACATCCAGTTCATTACTTTAGTAATCATCTGTTCTTTTGTGTCCTTAGGGAAGGTCAGTCTAGACACACTCTAAGCATCCTATAAGACATGTGGACAGTGGACATAGTGAGGGAGGTTTTACAATTAGATTACTTGGTCCCCAACATGGCGAGGGCTCAGAAAGCCTTAAATTAAAACACTGTTCTATCGTTTTTTTTTTATCTTTACATTATCAGCACGAATTGCTTGTGTTGACTGCGTTGTGTTTGTATCACTTTTGGTTTAAAGCTAGTTAGAAAATGTTAACACGCTAAACTCAGGTGGTAACATGGTCAGCATGATAACCTTGTTAATGTGAGAGTGATGATTAAAAAGTCCTGTTCAGACTAAAGGTTCACAGCAAGGCAAAACTGTTTTAAAGTGTTGCAGTGAACAGTTGCTGCAGCGTGAAGTGGCCCGTCTTAGCAAGAGAAATTGATAGAACGGGGGAGATCTCCTGTCTTAAGATCACGGCATAAAATTGCAAAAACTCTCTGGTGATTACATTGAAGCACCCATTGGTGCATCCAAATTCTCTACATTCTTGTTTTTTTTTTTTTCACCATTTCATCACTACTACAACTGTTGTACTACAACTGTTGTTGCTTTGGTGAAAACTAACAGTTTGGAACAAAATGTTGCAGATTGGCAAATTTCATTGGTAAGTTTCAAATCATCTTGTTGCAAATCTTTGGTCTGAATAGTCCTTTAGACTTAAGCTCAAAGCACCCAAAGCTGCTAACCAGTCTGTAGACTCTGTGTTATTCAAACAGGCCACACTATCTTGTATTATCTGTTTTGTAACTGATATACATACAGGAAATAACTACAAGTACAGATGCAGCAGTCACATTTAAATGGAGCGTTTCAAAAGTGACATGTTGATGTCTCCAACTGATAAATCCTGCAGTGGGTCCACTTACAGTGAACAGGAGCCCAACTCTGTGAAACACTTCAGACTGTAAATGTCTCAGAGTATTTTCATTTGAAATAAAACCATAAGATTTTTTTTCTGAACAGGACATGAGGTAACAGTCTGCACTCTGTTCTGTCAGTTGTTTCCCGTCTGTCTCGTTCAGACTGATGAAGTGTCCCTTGAAATAGTAACAGTCAAATCAAAAGAGCTTCTAAAGGGCAGTGTCACATCACGTCAGCCCTGAATGCTTTTCTCCCTTCAGTCCAGTGGTACCAAAACAAGCACTATCAGAGAGAAAAATACTTATGTATCATGTGATAGTAATGTTGCACACAAGGGCAACACCTCAATCTATATTTCTATATCTAGCTATATCTGTTTAAAAAAAATAAAAGGTTTACTTACCGGTCTTTTAGGATGCAGGCAGCTGGGCCTTTGAACGCTATTTGAGTAATAATTTAATGTTGCATACTCCATCAGAGCAGCGAAGACAAACAGGAAGCAGACGGTGACGAAAAGGTCCATGGCGGTGATGTAAGACACTCTGGGTAGAGATGTCCTGGCTACCGTGCTGAGAGTGGTCATCGTGAGAACTGTAGTTATACCTGTAGGACAGAACAAAGGACAAACTCAATAAGGAGGTTTTTCTGGATCTGTTTGCAGTTTAATGGGGACATTAAACTGCACTGTGGGTTGTAGTTGTATAGTTTCCTCTTGTTAATACAAACAGCTTAAATTGTAACACCTTAAAATGACATTATTTCACTTTCTGTTTAATGCACCATCTGTCTCATTGACTTTAAATTCTCACAAAAGACCTGAGCCAACAACATGGGATTATGACAAAAACTGTGAGCAAACAACACAACAAATATAATCTCGCCATTGTTTGAGCCGGTTCAACAGGATGGGGATTGGACAAACTAAGCCTGAAACAGATCTGTGTAGTGTTTGTCCCGGAGATCCTTAAGTGATCACTTTAAACTCAGGAACACGAGAGGAGCTCATGGTTTTCAAACAGAGAAAGACAACTACTGAAAACCCTGCTGACTACAGGAAGAAGTAACAGTTGAATTTTAGGAGAAGAGATTAGTAACACCGTCACCAGAAACACGATCACTATAAGAGACTTAAACAGCTCCTTTACTGCATATAATACTGTCATGTAATCCATTTGTTAAGGTCCAGTCAGCGTAATATTTTAAATGTTCTGTCCCATCATAATATGCTCTTTGGATTGAACATGTGTTGGATGTCCAGGTCACACATACTGCTTTTCCAACAGAAAAGTTACAACACAATTTTTTCTGTCAGTTGCAATGGGAACCAAACAAGATGGTAGACCTTATATTGTTTACCTGCAACCTTAAAGCAGCTTAGTGTAAATATTTACTCCAGTCCAGTGGAGATAGATGAGCCATGAATACTGGGCATAGCAATGGAGTATGTTAATGGTTCCTGTTCATGTCCTTCTGGTTTGTGGGGATGGAAACCAACTATTTGGGTTCTGAAGAACTTTTTTTTTTCACATGGAGTGATTCAAAGAACCAAACTGGTTCTGTTGTAGGGGACATTCCCCCACAGTGGTAGTCACTTAGTCTTTACTCATATTGAAGAATGAGTAAAAACGCCAGTTACAGGTATGGAGCACGTTCCCTCATAGCTCAAGCTGGCGTACCTAATTTAACCATCTTATGATGCATAAAGTTTCAAATCTACCTAATTTTCCCAGTGAAAGGATTCGAGGACCAAATCTGCAGGCATGCTCTTTGCAAAAATATTTCTAAGCGATAGGATTTTATATTAACTGACCACCTTTAGAGGATACCTACTTGAGGTGACTCATTTCCGTTCTGGCTGAAAGAAACTTGCAATGAGCGGGTTGGACTGAAATAATCTGCTGTGTATAGTCCTTCCATCTTAGGCAGCTAAAAGCTCCAATATCAGCCAACCTACTTTGTCTCTGTTCATTGGTGCGGGGTACTGTTCATAAAATTGGTTTAACATTGATTACTAACCTATTTTTCCACAATAAAAATTAAACTCAAACTCAAACGAACAAACGAGTTGAAAGAAAATCGCCCTTGTTCAATATATTTAGCTGTTTACCAGTTGTATTCAGTGACGTTGTCTGGCGTTAACAGTCAGTAGAAATAGATTCATGGACTGAACCTATCTACAAAATACAATCAGAGGTGGCAACAGAACAGCTGAGACAAATTGTAAACATGGAAGCAGCATGCCAGCATTTATAAAGAGGTACGCTAATATAACATTGCTAATGTAACATAAGTGATGCAAATGTAATATTAATGTTACTTTCTCATAATGCTATCGAGGGAATGAGTAAATTCCTGGATGAATGACGGCACTCCATCTGCCTTTTTGCAAACAAAATATCATCATGTTAATGTCATCTGACGATTTAGCATTGCCTCTCAAGCTAAACCCAGCCAGTAAACAGCATTTTAAGAATGAATATCTTCTGAATGAGTTGCTACTCTGCAGAGCAGAGGCACGTGGACACTGTGCATGTGTAAACAAGTAACCTATGCCTGTTTCCATCAACCTTGTGGTAGATGAGAATAATACCTGTAACCATGGCAACCTAACTTGGAGACAACTGTAGCCCCAAAATACATAAAGGATAAAAAATGAAAAATTAAAAGATGGTGGTGCTTGGTAGGAAGCATACACATAGAAGTGTTAGCAGTGATGGAAGCTGTGAGACTGAACCTAAACAATAAAAATGGCAGGCCATAGAACCAAAACAATGAGCTGAAAAATGCTAAAAGACTATAGAGTTGACTGGAACCGAAGAATTGAGTGATCGATTTTTGTGGATTTATCACTTTATGGGTGACTCCATTCACACATTAACGCATTGTTAATATAAAAAATATTGACGAGGGCAGTTTTCCTGGAATCATTCCCAGAATTACAACACGCCTTTCTTTTATTATTTCATTTTGACACTGTCACTTAGCTGCTAAGTTGGAGGTTAACATTTTCATTTTGACCGCCATCATGTCATTGATGTGACAAACTGTGAAGTACTCAGGTTGACAGACATTAGAACGACTCTGTCCAACCAGCATCTCTTTATGATTTCATGCTTTCTCTCTCCTCCATAAGGTTTAAAGAGATGCCTAAAAAAAAAAGAAGGAAACATCTGTTACTGTTTCACAGAGGTTCCCATGGTAACAGGCTGGCCCCATCTATTTCAGGTGGACATCTCACACCTTTCCTTTAGCCTCTGCTTGCCACAGTGATTACCCTTACCGGCCTCCTCCTGATGCTATGGCACAGATTTGTGAGATTTTGCTCTAAACAATAAACTGAATATGTTTGAAGAGAAGAAAACTCTCAGGAGCATTTATTTTTACTGACAGCTTAAAGTGAGAGGTGCTGTATAGAGTGTGTTAGTAGTGTAACTATCTGATATTAAGGCTCAACCCTGAGCTGAAAGGTTTGCTGCCCTCGGCTGACTCACCAATCATTTTCTACATCCCACACTGCCTCTGCTTGCCCGATGCGTTTACAATCAGCCTACATCTAAGATCCATTCATTATCTTGATTCGTCCTTCTGATTTGAATGCAATTGATCCACATGCTTTGGAGCAAAGATGACAGATTAAAGGCACTCATTCATTCTCTACCTTTGTGTGAGCGTATAGTATTGAAGTGGTGGACGATACATTAACAGGGCAGCGTGTGACACGTGGCTGATGTAGCATTTTCTGTGTTTATGTTTGATAAGATCTGAGCAAAAATCATACATTATGATTTCATACAACACTGATAAACATAGGTAGCACACTTATATTTTTGTGAGTTTAAAAGTGAAAAATGCTGTGGCTAAACTTCATATTTTTGTCCATTTGGGTACAGTGACCCTGGGAGTCAAAACACAAAAAACATTTCACAGAATTCAAAAATGTATTTTGTGAAATGTTTTTGTGAAATTATTTTGTGATTTTTTTTTTTTTTTTTTTTAATTGTCTTTTTGCTTTGTCCCTCAGGGCCACTGCAAATTTAAGCCTGGGCAAACAGAAATTCTAATTTATGTCAATAATGGATAAAATGTAAACAGAGAAGAGGAAAATAAAAATGGAATGAAATCAATTACCTTCACAAAAACTCTCCACAGGACTGCACAACTACAGAGAGCATGCACAGAAGTGGGAGAAAGCATAACAAACAGAAGAGGCAGATGGAATGACTCAAGTGACAAACAAATATCCATGCAGTGTCAATAACAGCACATAAGGACAAAGCATATTCAAAGAAAAACATGAGAAAAATGTACAAATGGAAACCTCAAAAGTAGGATCTTGAGTTGATACCTGCATCCAATTATCTTGAAAGCTTTAGCTGAAAGGATATTTCCAGAAAAAAACCCTATATACAGTATAGTTTATAATATTACTACTTCTGAACTGTAGTTAGTCCCCAGTACCTAAAGCTGTTCTGGCTGGAGTGGCGTCCTTTTTGATCCAGAAGGAGACCCATGAGAGAACCACGGTGAGGATGCAGGGGATGTAGGTCTGGATGGTGAAGTAGCCCATTCTTCTGCTCAGGTCAAAGTACACCGTCATCACCACGTAGTCCCCTGTGTGGTAAAATAACCCAGCAGTGTTACAGAGAGACACGCCTGCTGTCAATGAACTCTGTTTCATTCGATCATTTGTACTGATAGGTGAAAACGAGGTGCTGCAAATCACATGAGTAAAACTACAGCAAGTCCACACCTTTACTGTAACACCACCACAGTATCAGCATTTATATGCACCACATAAACACTTCATAATGATCTGATTTAGATTGTTTTTCTCCTCACTGCACGCTGTATGAAGTTAACTAATACATAAAAACCATGCATGACTATTTAAAAAAAAATCTTCCATTTTTAGAGCCTAAAACTTTGAAACAGCACTCTATAGCACTTTTAAAAAATACAAAAGCGGAGTCAGCTCTATGCAGATCACATACAGCTTCCTGTATAAGATGGTCTCTAATAAATTATTTCTCCTGTCAGGTGATAGTTATTACTACTGATAGGAAAACTGAATTGCATTATAAACATGTCTGATTTAAATATCTGCAGAGAAGTCTTCTTACACACTGACAGTTGTGCTTCCTGTCAAGGAAAATCCATGTGTTCAGTTTCTTGACCAAAAGAAAAATTGATTTATTCTCACAATTTAATGTTTGTTTTGTTTGATTTTTTAACGTTATTACACCCTATTTTTGATGCAACATGGTGGTGTTTTTTTCAGCAATAGCCCCTTAGTGTATTTCCATTCAATAATGACCTCTCTATACTATAGTTTTCATTGTAAGGGAACAGAGTCAGTAATTCCACGCTGGATTCAAATGGCCTACTTTTGCATGAGGGATTCACAGAAAAAAGCAGTATTAAAGTCCCTAATATCACCCTCACTGTTCAGAATTCACTCTTCTACAGTCGGATTAACATCTGTATTAAATATTACGCATGTAATTCAATTTAGAAGCATTTGCAAGCAAAACAGGGGTTAGCTTCTGCCATCCCGGTAAGCCAGCATGGTTTCTAATAGGCTACACGTGTGAGTGATCTAGAGTTACTGTCATGTTTTGCCTCGTCTTGCAGTAAAAAGAGTCTGTGAGAAAGTCAACATGGATTTCTTGTCAGTGTTGTAAAGTAAGGCAACGCAATGCAACACAACGCAACGCAACGCAATGTTACGTAACGTAACGCAAAATACATCATGTTCCCTACGTAAACTTATTTATTTTAACCAAAGCCATGATCTTTTTTCTACCATAACCAAGTAGTTTTGATGCCTAACATGAACCAAATAGCGACTGTGTCAAATTAAACCAAACCATGATGCTGTCCTAAACCTAACCACGTGGTTCTTGGTGCCGACATTTCCCGCATAGCGAAGTCAAAACGTTGCACTGACGCGGTATTATCAAATGGACTGACGACTTAACTGCGCAAGGAGTCTTTGCTGTAGTGGCAAATGGTATTTAATGTTTCCATGGGGACCATGGGTGTAGCCAAATCAACAAAGCCTAAACTTTAAACTGAAATTATGTGAGCAATCTGAAAATGCACAATTATTCATTAATAAGAGAAAGGACATTTCTTAGGAACTTTCTGAAGCATTGACAGTAATAAGGACTGCTTACTCAGTGGAGAACTAGAAAAACAGGCGTGTGCAACAAATTCAAATGGTTTAAAAACAGACTCAACACAGTGGATGGCAACAACAGCTGGAGAAGAGGAGAAACACAGTTGTATTTTGGGGACTTATAATGTCTATTTTTGGCATGCTCAGTGTAAAAACAAGGGGGTGACATAAGTGATGAGATGACAGTAAGTGGTCTGACTAATGGATCTGTCCATTTATCTTAGCAGTGACTTTCCAGGAAAAACATGGTATTGACTTAGGAGTCTCTACAGGAGCTTTACAAAAAGGCAGAGTTATTTGTCAATGACAGACTGAATTAAATCATGTAGTAGGAGTGGGAACACCACGGATACTGTATCTACTCTGTTTGGAAAATGTATCACACTTCAGATTTTTTTTAATACTTTTTACATTTTTTTCTCTTGTTATATTCATCTTAAAGTCTAAACAGTTTTTCTCGACTTCCATTATATGAATTTCAACATTAGTAACAATCAGCAGTAGATGTGACTTTCAATCACAACTTTTTACACAATAAATAATTTAAAGGAGTGATAATGAAGTGTCTCATGCGTGCCGACACTGAATATCAGCATATTTCCAGCGTGTTAGCGTCATGTTTGCAGATGTTAAAAAGGCTGTTTGTGCTTCCTTACCTGCTGTAGTCTTTAGTATGTCTGAAGTGTTTCTCAGGCCCATAAAATCAAACTGGTACAGACGCCAGGACTTTTGGTCGGCCGCCTCCACAGAGTTCTTCCTCCACTTGTAAATCATCTCATCTCGTGGGTATCCATCTGCAATTACACAGAGCGTGTGTGTGTGTGTGACCCTTGGCGCTACATGGCACATCCTAATGATGGATACCCTGTGCAGACAGACCTAGGGCCACCCAGAGCAACATTTGTCTTGTGCTGGAGGCAGGCTAATGAAAAGACAGTCTGGAATGAAGACAAAGGCAGAAGGAAAGTAGATTAAATGAAGGCTTTGGTTCAATAGTGTACTGAATCCATCTTGATGTTGGGCCTGACCTTCACATGATGCGCACAGAGCCGGGTAGTGCTTTTACAATCGATGTGAGGTTAATGATGGGTTAATGATTCCAGTTCTGCTCTGGTGTCATGCGAATTTGAATCTCTTCCCGTTTTAAACATATAATCATTTCAAGTACAAAAGCTAACAAAATCACGATCCTGCTTGACAGCAATTTAATGCAAGCAGCTTTCAATGAACATAAACATTAACAGGCAGGGAGGATGTTACCCAAACTGCTAAAGGTTTTCAAACATGCCTGATGAATGAATTTCATTAACATTTACCACAGCGCTCCCATTCGCTATTAATGATGTCATTCAATATTCAGCAGTCCCTGCTGGAATTCAAAATGCTCCGAAAATAACAGCTTACTGTTGAGAGGAGCTCTTTAACTCAGTAAACTTCCATGAATGGCACGGCTGCATCGGATTGGCAAATTTCTGTGACATTTGCATAAAACAGTGTTGAGCTCCAGTGTTGGGAATGTTACTGACTAAATGTAATAAGTTACGGATTATTAACTACCCTTTTAAAACTGTCATAAATAATGCAACTATTTCATACTTCAAAGTAATGTCACTGATTATATTTGATTACTTTTCTAACAAATGTTTTAAACTGCGCAATAAAGCGAATAATTCCTACAAAATAAAAGTAAACTAGTCAGTGTAAACCTCCCAACAGAACGCAGCACTGATTCATGTTGAACTTGTGTTAAAAGTTCTTCAATATAAATGGAATTAAGATTGAAATGTTTAGATTTTAACCCTCCTGTTGTCCTTGGGTCAAAATGACCCGCAGCTGTGTTCAACCAAGTTCTATTTTATTTTCATATTTTTTGGGATCATTGGTGACAAGGAGGCTGTGAGGGTTTCTTTAAAGAATGATCACCAATGATCCCAAAAAAATATAAAAATATAGAAATAAAATAGAACTTGGTTGAACACAGCTGCGGGTCATTTTGACCCGAGGACAACAGGAGGGTTAAAGCACAACCATCAAAACAAATCAAAAGTATTATTATGTCGATCACAGCTGATGGCAGTAAAGGAAAAATGTTCCCATAACCTCAAACCAAGTCTACATTCAGGTCGACTCCATGCTGTGTGATGATGAACGATCAACAAGGCTGAGTACTGGTCAGTTTTTTAATACTGGGCCCTGAATGACTCTTTTTAAACACCTTTTTGACTTATCCAAACACATGGCTGGATTTAATACCCACCAGTCACTTTTAGTTTTGGCCAATACAACAATATATAACCAGAGATGAAAAAGGTAGTTGGCCAGGACAGTTTTCTTTACATAGCAAGGTCAAGACTTTACAATGTTATGGAAAGAAACCCAACAATTCTCCCATGAGAAAACATTTAACAGCAGTCAGGAGGAAAAACTCCCTTTTAACAGAACCAGACTCAGAGTGGGCGGCCACGGCTACACTGTCATGACTAACCTCAAGGGCTTGTTTGTCTTCCTGAAGAATGGTTCAGAGACCACCACTCAGCCTCTGAGAAAACGACTAGAAAAACCCTCTTGTGACAGGACTTTTGCTGATTGGAGTCTCTAAGTGAACAAAGCTGCATATATTGATCTTCTGGTGTGGTCACTTTTGGTCTCCCTGATTGTGCTTTGGATACAACTCACTTCCCTTCAGTCATGATTTGACGCTGAAAAAGCTCCACTTTTCTCAGAGAAACAATCTGACTTCTGAAACTTTCCCTTAGTTCTAATGCCATGTCTATCACAATGCTAAATAAACAATGGTCTGCTAGAAACTTAAGGCACAAGAATATTCCCAACTGGTGGGCAATGGCTGCAGCTCTATTTACTTGAACAAGCCTCTAATGAGTCAATGAAATCCACCTTAATGTGTTCTGAATGCAGCTTTTAATAGAAAGACAACTCAAGGAAATCTGAGCTTTTGCACAACAGAGTTAACATGGAGTTTAAGAAGCAATTTTTTTTTCGTTTGCTTGCTGACCTTCAATCCTAAATAATTCTCCTTCACTTTACATGTAAAAACTTCTTTTGTGCTGTTATGTCGTTTGTTTGTATGTTTCTGAATCTTTAAACTTTATATGAAAATATGATATGAATATTAATGTGCTCTCAGACTTCTGGACTCCACTGTATGTTAAAGTCACTGTGGGTTTTTGTAGTTTCATGGGATTTTGGTGGCAATAAGAAACAGAGACTCATCAGACTTATCCTTGAATACGAGGTAACAGCGGTCTGAATTGGTCAGAACAAGTATCAGTGTTTCCAACACAGAGACTAGTTTAATACTGAAAGGACAAACTAATGTACGACCTAATTTGGAGGGAGATTTCCTATAAGTGTCATGCGCCTTACTAAAAAAAAAACATTCTGCTTTTTAACTTTGTTGCATTATATATAACAGAGGCTTTTAGGAGAAGCAGAACTGGATCTCCAGTCTCTCCTAAAAATGGATTTTCCCAGCACTCTGGTGTAAAATTGCAGATCTGCAGATCTGTAAAGCTGATTAGTTGACACAGTCAAAGGAATTCATCATCTGTATTGTTTTTCTGTTAAATTCTGTTGTAGTGAAGCTGAAGTAGCTGCACCTAAATCATCTGGCTGTTTTACCAGTTAAACAAGAAAAGTGGGTCAGTGTCTCTGTGACCACATCAGCAGGAAATCCTGTAAAAAAGGGATTATTGGGTTTATACAATAAAACTCTTAATTTACAACAGGAGAAAATTGGATAGCTCTTAGTAATAACTTGGAAATGAAAAGGTCTGATCATCCCAAAACATGTAATACCCTCAGCCAGCAGTCTCATGTTACTGAGCGTTATACCATTCCTCTCTAAAAGTACATTTCACACAAAACAGGCAGGTTTTAGGCCCTGATAGGCTGCACAAAGGCACAAAGTATCATCACACTGAATCACTGTGTAATCTGAGAGGTCGCTGCAGATACACATCACCTGTACATCAAGCTGCATTTTCAAACACTGTAGAGCATAACTAGGTTCACAGGATGGCCATCCTGTGGAAGTCACCTCCAAACATGAACTAACAAGACTAAATTCCACAGTGCTGTTTGTACAGTGAAGCTTCTGTTGACTATGTAGATACATTTCAAAGTCAAAAGCCATTGTGAACGTGAACTTAAGGATAGTAAGACAGTACTTACTAGGGGTGCACGATTCTGAATAAAATGAGAAACTCAGGATATAACATGCTGCTTCTCAATAATGGCTTGCAAATTAATGCGTTTTGGTGCAGGTTTTGACAAATGAGCAGCAATCATGGTACATGACATGTAAATCTCCATAATGACAGGCAGCACAGCGATCAGTGTTAACATTAACACATTTTCTAGCAGGTGGGCGGATGCATCTGGTCTGCTGAAGTTTTAAAGAAGTGGGGCACAAATGTAAAGTTAGAAAAACATTTACAGCCAAGGATCATGACAAGAATATACTGTACGATTTAAAAGGTACTTTCAGAGTGATAAATTAATGCCAGCGGACCTTTTCGACTCCTTGTGTTAGTTTTTTTTTTTTAGCTCAATTTGCAACTGTGGGTATTTCTTTGCAGTTGTTATGCAACTGTGGTCCCTCTTTGTTTGTGGTTGTTGTTTGTGTCTTTGGTTGTTTGTGTAATTTAATTGACAGACAGTTTAAAATATTCCGATCCAGGGAAGCAGATTTTAGATTGTGCCTGTGCCATGTCTGGCCACCCCTGTGGCCCTGCTCAAGTAAGGACATTGTATCAATTATAACTCTTAGCGGCTGATTTACTAAGATCTCAAATAAAGGGTAATAAATTGCATGTTCCTTCCAAAAGTTTCCACATTTTTAGTGCACGCGCTTTGCGGGTGATTTACTGAGTAATTGCATCATTGAAATCAGGTGCAAATCGCTGTTTTTAAATGAGGGGTTTGTGTGTTAAAGTGATTCCAGCAATGGAAAACAGCGACCACAAAAGGAAAAGGAAATCTGATCCCATTGAAATTAAGAAATATAAATATAACGAGAACAAAACGCTAAAAGGAGATTATTAGCGAGAAAGTCAAAACTGTGGGGAAAACAAAAAGGCGGAAAAAAAAATGGCTTAATAATAAAATGTAAATAAAACTGGAGGGACGGTGAATGAGATCCTCCAACAAACAGCGATCAGCAGCAGATGAGCAGGTGACTTTTCATTCAGTGCCTCGATAGTGTTCGTGAACCTGATGAAGCTACCTGTGAATTCTGCGGGACACATTCAGGACCTGTGACAGCTCACCTGAATAACGGGACTGGGGGGGATATCCAAGCAGAGATACGCTGGAACGACCCAGAGGCAGGGAAATGCTGAGTCGTAAGAAGTTTTGACATTGCTGGTATTTCGTGGCTCCTCCTTGTTGTTGTTAATCATCATTCAGTTCATTCAATAACTCAAATGTCATCACTGGACAAACGATATGTCTGAATAATTTGTAAAACCACGTTCTCGTATTCTTTAGTTTCTCTGCGTCTCCTTCTCACCACAATAAGAGCAGCAGATTTGTGCATCTGATTAATACGTTCCTTTCAGTCGTAGTAAAATAAACACGCAATCACTTCTCCTGTTTCTACGTTCAGGTTTAGTAAATATCGTTGCGGGTGCTAAATTGTTCTAATTGCATTTCCCTTCCTAGTATTTGGCACCTTCAAACAGAAAATATGACATATGCATACAGGCAAATGCACAAAATGGACAACGTGTTAAATTGCACATTTGAAAGATGCAACCCTCACTGCACGTCGTTAGTAAATCTGCTTGGACGTGATTTTACCCATGCAAACCTTTAATAAATTAGGCCCTATGTGTTTAGATTGTCCCTGCAAGTATTAAAATCACATGAAAGAAAGGGCAACCCATTGTGACGTCACCCGTTGGTTGAGCGAGGGGAAGAACTGAGTTGATGTGACTGAAAACTTGAGGACACCACACTCACCAAGAGAAAAACATAACAGAAATAGACCAACGCTGCACTGAGGAAGGTGTACTCACAGCTGGAGAAGATGAGCGGACACGAGTGTTCGTCCATCGGAAAGTTGTGAAGCTGCAGCTGGCACTCTGCGTTTATCGTCAACCTGCAAAGAAAACAAGAGATTTGTGTATTGAACCTCTTCAGTTTTACTATTATAATAAGATATTTAATGTGTAACCAAAAGGTATAAAGTGATATTGTTTAAACTTTCAAAGTATGATATCTGTAACAGTTATTTGCAGTATTGTCATATTATAAATAAAAATGGAGGGACAACCATTTGGGCATCTGAGAAACTAGTCGGGATTCAAGGACCATAATCAGTTAGTGAGAGTCATCACTAAATCACAAAGTTGCACGCCTGTCACAGGCAGGAGTTGGAGAACAATCAGCTCTCTCAGCATCTTTTCTGTTTTGATATCAAATGTGTCTCAAGGCCATTTCTAGTCAACAAATATTACAAATAAACATAAACCCATCAAAAGAAAACATCAGTGCATGTTTTTATAACCCAATTTTAAAAATCTATTTTTCCAAGCCTCGATCTCAAATTGAAAAATCTGACTTTTGAGCCATTTTGCATCTGATTCCTGAAAGCAAATACATTTCTAGCTCAGTGTGATACACAGAAAATATGAAAGAACTCACCCATTAAGTGATAAGTTGATGGACCCTATTGAGTTTTGACCATAAGTAGAGCTATTAGCAAATGTTTCAGTGGGTCTGTGTTTTCTTTGTATTTCTATGCTCACACACATTCCTGCCTAATGTTTAAGGTCCTCTAAAGATGCTACAAAAGTTTTATAAGGAATGAAAGGTATTTAACACATTTGTTCGATGTCAAGAATGCAATCAAATGCCTGTTTTAGGTGAGAAATGCAAACTGCAAACATAACTAAGTTTAGAAGAATACTTATTTGGGTACCTTTTTCCTCTGCAACTAGAGTCAACCCTTTGAACCTTTAAAACACATTTTTTTCCTGACACAAATGAACTGATAGAGAAAACAATCCTTAGATGCAGCCCTACAATAAAATACTAAATAAAATAGTTGGTTGTCTTCTACTGTCTCTGAATCGGGGTCTGAATCTGGTTTAAATGAGTATGATTTAATAGTGGCGGCCATTGCTCCTCTGCTGATAATGTCATGTTTGCTGGTGAGTTTCACCTAACTACAGTGGCCTAAAGTCTTTCACCTGTGATTGGCCAGGTCAGGCGTCGCTCAGAAAATTGTCAGCAAATCGGACGGCATTAATAATGAGCCTCAGGAACAACCACAAAAAACAGCCTGTTGTTAGCGGAGCTCCAGTGAGAAGCTGAAGAGAGCAGGTGTAAAGTGGTATTGAGAAGGTTTTTGACACTGAAAACCACAAAAATATCTTCATAAGGACGTCAAGACTGAAAAACTGCTTTGTTGGATTGGTTCAACCATCGTGTTGTCCTCGGGTCAAAATGACCCCCAGCTGTGTTCAACCAAGTTCTATTTTATTTCTATATTTGTATATTTTTTGGGATCATTGGTCATCATTCTTTAAAGAAACCCTCACAGCCTCCTTGTCACCAATGATCCCAAAAAATATGAAAATAAAATAGAACTTGGTTGAACACAGCTGCGGGTCATTTTGACCCGAGGACAACAGGAGGGTTAAGTTATCTGGAACCTACAAATAAAATATGTAGAAGTAGGAAACATTTACTTTCCCAGCTAAATTATTGTATCATGTTAACACACTGTTTTCTCTCTGTACCATTGCATTACATGACAAGCAGTATATATGTGAGCAATAACCTTCCATTGGCAACCAAGGACCTGCAGTGTTGACTGGTCTTTGACAGCCTTTGATTCACAAAACTCATAAAAGACTGATTGACAAATGTCTGTGTGGGGAGACTATGGGACATTGTAGATCTTGATGTTTCACTCTGCTGCAGTTCCGTGTGAAGTTTAATGTCCACAAAACCTACACTCACTCCTCTTAGAAAACAGTCTGCTACAATTATCAGGCATAGATGCTAGAGGAAAGCTGTCTGTGATGTGATGCAATAATGAAGCCTGGATGTTGTTGACCTTCAATTATGAAGCAGTTAAAGAAAGCTAGTAACATTTCTTATCTCACCGGGAAAAGAGGCTACAGGAAGCGGGCGAAGATGCCCTGACCTCTGTACACACAATGAAACTGATGGACTCTATTCACACATCAAACCGTGTGGCGGAGAAATCAGCCGAGACACATGAAAGACAGTTTGTTCTTAAAGGATGAGCTGCCTTTTTTCTTGTCAGATGGACAGAGGTCAATAAAAAGGCAATAATTTAAAAAAAAATGTTGAGAGGAAGTGTGGGAAATATATATGTAATGTTTGGGAGTGGACACAAAAAATAACAAAAAAAGAAAAAAGAAAAAATTATACTGTAATTCTGGTGTGATCTTTCAGCCTCATTAAGGCATGGAAGTGGGACAATAGCATGCATGTGGGAGAGGCTTGGATATCACAAAATGTCATCTCTGTTTACTGCAGCCAAGCCAATGCACAATTAATACCAAATGACATTTCATTGTCTTTCTCTCATGCCATCAGCGGATATTACTCCTCAAAGTTTGCACGCATCTGAATAGTCAATAGAGCTCATGAGGGAGAATCTAGCAGGGCTTTGTTTGAGACTTGACTTGGGCATTCAAATGCTGCCACTTCTTTTTTCTTGTGACTCTGTGAACCGTAACATTTCCCCAGGTCCAACACCATCTTTTACAGGATGTCTTAAGTTCAAACATAAGGACGGCGTCAAAAAGACTGAGGACAGTCAAGAGATGCTTCTGACTGAAGGAGTCTTTTATATTAATGTGGAGTGCTTCAATTACAAAGAGTGCTTTAGGGTACGAGGGGGGGTGCTGTAGTAAATTGGTCTTAAAGCTCAAGCAGCCAATTTGCACTTACAACTGCTGATGACGGGGATAATTGCTTTTGCACTCCTCTGTTTGGGGAATGTTTGCATAAATTTCTGAGAACAAGAGCGGTGAAGGTAACTTCAATATGAACTGATTTTTTAGTTTTTTTTATAAATCGTATTGGTTTCCAAGAGGAAGTCTATTGGTTTGATTCCTGGTCAGCTCGTCCTTTACCGCATGTCATTCCCTGGCTGTATTTCCCCATATTTCCTGTCTGTCTAATAAAAGAAATCACCAACAATAAATAAATGAAAACTTACATAGAATATAATAATGGCCACTCTGCACAAAGAACCTCAAGATCCTAGGAATTCTTTGCAAGAATCATGTTGAAAAATGTAGCCAATTAATAAGCTGCATAATATCCCATAAATCTGACTGTATATTTACAAAATGTATGTTAATAGAGCCATTTTCAAGTAAAAAAAAAAAGCAACAACTGAATACTGATACTATAGAGTACAATTTGAGTATTTTATAATTTCTGATGCTTCAAGATGGTGATTGACTGTCTGGTGCAGTAGGGAGAAATGTTGGCATGCAAACAAACAGCCAGCTGTCACATCAAAGTGTGCAATATATCCGTCAGTCCACTACAGGATACCGTGTCTGTGTCACATTTTGCCTCACATAGGCGTGGAAAGTACACCCATCTATGACCACGGTCGAAAAGGGAGGTCATGACGAAATAAAAAGATTGATAGAGTCGATGTAAGGAGGAGGTCGGGGGTGACTAGACGGAACAAACACAGGACTCAAACCCAGAAGACTGATGTTTGAGTCCAGGAGAAAAGAGAAGTCAGAGTAGATTTCTTTTTACATAATGTAAGTAAATAACCTACATAACATATTTAACTTACATAGCGAAAGTTAATTATCTTATGTGTTTTTTTTATGTAAAATTACTTATTTCAAACCAAACCATCATCTTTACATAACTGGAATTGTTGTGTCTTACTCTTGTTTTGGTGCCTAACACAACCAAACTACAACTGTGTCACATTTAACCCAAACCATGAACTTTTTCTGAACCTAACATTTTATGGCTCTGGCCTTCTCAACCCTTTTCTGATTCCGACAAATGTGAAAAAAAAACCAGTTGACGTTTACCCGAGAAGACGTACAGATGAATCTGCTGCCAAAGGAGATTCTCCAAAGTACTCGATTGAGGGTGGAAATATTTTGTAAATGAGACATTTCAGGTTTTTTTTTAATTCTATAACATTTGCAAAAACTTCTAAAAATGTTTCACTTTGTCATTATTGCTTATCGAGTTGATGGGAAAAATGTTAATTATACGTTTTCAAAAATGAAGCTACATCAGTATAAAGTGTATAAAAAGTGAATGGGTTTGGATACTTTTTAGTTTGCTCGGGTATGTAAATAGAATATTCTGCAGACCTTTTGACTCCGTTGCATTTCAGTGACACATTTTAGAGAGACGTATTTCTTTCTTTACCTCAACGTGTAAAGGATCTTCCCATCGTTCCATATCCTGAGCAGCTGGTTGGGCATTGTAATCCAGTGGGAATCTGCATTCTTGGAGTTTCTGAAGATGGTGTCTGGTAGCCAAATTAGTCCGACCATATTGCTGTTCAGAGTCAGTATTTTCATGGTGCTGTTGTATCTGAGGCGGCTGTCTGTCCATGTCTGGGCAAAGATGATGTCAATTTCATACTCCTGAAAAAAATAACAATAACAAAAAAACATACAAGTTTCATTTGATGCCAAATCATTTAAAAAACAAAACAAACAACAACCTTACAAACACTGGTCTGTGGCTGCAGAGAGAAAAAGGGAGCAACTTTACCTGCTGCTCAAGAGTGTTGATTTTCTTTTTAAATCGCAGTGAAGTATGGAGTATGTGTTTCAGAAACACATCTCTGTTTCCATCTATCATTGATCACTCTCATGCTCCTGAAAGTGATGCCTTTATCATTTTACTTGTTTGCTGGCCTGTATGTCGAGAGCAGACTTCACCTGGCACCTCTCAGTAATCTGCTTTACTCACCACTGTGCTCAGTGGAACCTCCTAAAGGCTGCAGCTCCTTTTAGTGCTTCAAGTTCTTCATATTTGTGGACAGCAACGATTAAAGAGTGTGGAAATTATTACATTTTCAGTAAATTATGAAAACCTATCTCACACTAAATATTAAATGCTAAGTCTCCCTTCAGTCCCGGAGACCTTGAACTCAAAGTAAAGAGAGACTCAGACAGCTGATGGACTGACTGATGGCACACATGTTAACCAGTGCACCTGTGAAATTTCACAGTAAATTGATCAAATCGGTTCAATCACTGACTGCAGGCCAGACAGACACCGGTGCTCCTGAGGGAACTGATCCTAATCATTTTTATAAGACCTTGAGAGGATTTTCTTTTTTTTTAAGTTCTCCTCCTAGAATCAAACTACAGATGATGCTGTTATGACACTGAGCCACCATTCACCCCTCATTTATGGTTATTTTAGATCAATTCAGCTTAATTTAACTTCTAATATGTCATGTCTGGTAATTATTATATATAGCCTGTTCATTATTCGCCCAGCTTCACATGCACAGTGGTCCCTGTTATGAATCTCAGCTGGATTTAATCATAATTGGAATATGATAAGGAGCATATTAAATACATTTGGATATTCATATCCCTGTGCAAGTTGGATATCATCTAGGGAATCTCACTTATAGATGTGGATATGGACGTCCTGATTTTTATGATAGTTTTGATTATTTTTTCCAACATTAAAATAACATATCTTGCACACTATGTGTACATTAGGTCTGTATTAAAATGTGTTAAAGAATTTGATTATTTTCCAGCTGAAAAGATCTCCATTAAAACGTGCCTCTCAGCTTTCCATTAATGTTTTTTCTGTAATATTCAGTACCCTATAGTAGTTTGAGAGGATATCAATGTGAACCTTGGCTTCAGCAAAATATTAAAGTTTTCAAACAGCACCCGTAGGTTTGGTTTACCTACAAAAATGTTGCTGAAACTAACACAATGCAACCATTGTAGCAACCCAAAGCAGCTTCGCTCACAACGTTCATCAGTTGTCATTAACTAGATGAAGTTAGATGTAACTTCAATGGGGACAATTCAAGTTCAATCTAAGTTCCTACATTTTTAATCACCAGTTGTCCAACCACCTTTCTGCCTGTATTCTTTGAGCCAATCAGTCCCCCATTAAAACTTGTCCTCTTGGATGTCCACAGAGTCTCAGCCAAAGTTCCCATTATTAATCAGCCATCTCTTCACCACCAATGTCTTAAATTCTTGTCAGACATTATATGCAAAACTGCTATCTCCGACAAGATACCAGAAACTGTTTCAAAGGTCTTAATTATTCCCATCATACATCATTGGAAGTCACATTAAATCTGGTAGAAACGTGACAATTCAGATGTCTATTAGACTGATGTCGTGAAACTGATTATGCTTTTGGTGTACTCTGCAGTCTTTTCTTAAGATCTAAAACCAAATAAAAGCTTATTCTTTTTCTATTTTTCATCGTGATAAATTGTCTCCATAAAAACAGGGTCACTATATAACCCTGGTGCAGTATACCGATGTGACAGTTTGTGGTATTTGTGATGATTTTAGCATCTGTAGGTGTGAAGTAAAAAAAAGGGAAGAGTTGATTCATGTGACTCACACATTTCCAAAGAGAAAATATACATCCTCAACATACATCCAGATACTGTTATACATGCCTATACAGGCGCATGATTTGATTCCTGACTCTTAAATCATATCTGAAGCACGATGTGAGTTTGTCTGTTAGCCTTTGGCATTGCACAAGGTTCTGCTGTGTCTTCTTATGTGAAATTAAATCTAAAACTCTAATATTGTGGACTTTGAAACTACATTTGATCAACTGGTTGGTGTATTAACAGAACAGTAAGTCTTAAAAACATTAAAAGCTCTTATGGTAAAAAGATGGTCTGCACTCATCTAGTGCTTTACCATCTTAGCAGTCTTAAAACACTTCACAGTTTGCCTCCAATTCACCGACAAACACACACATTCACACACCAGTGGCTGCTAGGGAAGGTGCTTGCCTTCTTAGGGAGCAAATTGCTGTTCAGTGTCTTGCAGAAAGAACACGTTGGCATGTGAACAGGAGGACCCAGTGATGGAAGCAGCAGCCTTGTGATTAGTGGGCAACTCACTCTACCATCGGAGACACAGCAGCCCCATAAGGTTCATATTTGCACAACAAAAGATACAAATTGAGAATTTTGTATGTGTAATGCAAATGAGTATGACTAATAAACAATCTAACCTGCTTCATAAAGCTGCTGCTGTATTGAGTGGTGCACATACAGAGTCAGAAATCTGCTTAGCAACAGTTGACCTCTCAGGGTCTTCTTTGGCTACAATGCAGAAAAGATGTACAGCATAATGACATTAATGATAGTCTGCCCTCCTCCAGCTCTTCATACTGTCACCACCACCTCAAATGCATTTGACCTTTTACCCGGTCTCTGCACCAGTTTGTATGGCTCACCAATTAGAATGAGGTCTATAATTAAGGGAACCACTGGGCGCTCATGACCTTTAATTGTGTGGAGCTCAGAGGATTTGAAAAAAGCCCAAAACATTAGTGTTTAAAGACCAGGGAAAGAAAAGTGCTGCAGATCAAATATATAGAACTAACATTAGATGTGGCAAACACATCTGAATACTGAGCTGCAGATGGAGGGTGAGGGACAAATCAAACACAACACATCAAGATTTTCAGCTATTTAGACCTTTATAGGTAATTTAAACAATGCTGAAAGAGTATTGATCCCACTTTCCCTCCCAGCTTCCAGTCACTACAAGCGGTGTTGCTGTGAAGAAAATGGGTCTTTCACCTAAACTGCTTTGGAGGAGCTGCTACATGAAGAGGTCCCTCTGGGATTTTGCTGAAATATGCTATTTTTAGATTGTTGCGATAAAAATGGCTTGATTTTACGAATGCTTTTCTTAAAAAATAGCTCTTTTTTGATGAGGAAAAAAGTTGTGATTTTTTTTTTTTTTTCAACTACTGCCTGGTCTTGTGTAATCATTGCCTATGATAAAAAACACACATCTCAGATATTATTTATTTTTTTAACATAGAGATGGGCTCAAAGTTAAAAAACGAATTTAATTTTTTTTTTATTTTTATTTAATTCAACACATGAATAAATCATGTTTCAATAAAAACATGTGCAATCTCTTTTGTCTGGAAGTGTGTGGACATTTTTTTTCTCATTCCCATGATAGGACCACATTTCGCATAAACTTTCTGTTTTTCCGGTCATTCCAGTTTTTCTGGTCAGCCAGCATGTGGTTTGTTCTGATGGTGGAGAGGTTGCGGATCCTTAATGACTGTAAACAAGGAGTTATGTTTGTTTTGGTTGGAGAGACTTTGCTCGGTAATACCTTCAGCAGAGCTTCTTTTCTCTACCTATTTATGGTAAAACTGTGGGAAATTTACAAAATTGCCAGGTCTGGCAAATATTGCAGATTTCTTGGATACACAAGATCGCCATTTCCTGTAAGGACTGATTAAGGCTGCTGATGTAAAGGTACTGCACATAGTCATGTTCAATTCAGAGGTACTGCCGTAAAGTACAAATGGAGCTCACATGATAATTTTATTCAGACTAAAGCACAGAGCAAAGTTTCTCCTGGGACACAGAAACACCTTCTGTCACTGTAACAAGCATAAACGGGAGCTAAAGTTCTATATAAGGAAAAGCTTCATGTTACAATATACAATGACAGTGTTTCCAACATTTTGTTCACAGTTTGTGAAATGCTCTGTCCCATTCTAATATCACAATGCCCCTCTGCACAAAGCCAGGTCCATAAAGAAATGATGTTTCCAGTTTGGTGTGACCTTCATCACATCCACCACCTTTGGAATGAACAGCAATGTCACCTGCGAGCCAGGTGTTATCAACATCGCTGTTGGACCTCACTGACACTCTTGTGGCTGAACGGGAGCAAATCTGTGCAGCAAGGTTTCAGCATCTGGTGGAAAGTGATGTCCTCCCATTAAAAAAAAATGACCCCAGAAGTAATTTGTGAAAGTAGCATTTTAAGGCCCACATGTTTATTGTGACAGGGCTCTCGTGCCAATGAGGAGGAATTAAGGCTGCGTAGTTATAGCGCCACAACCTCTGCATAGGTAAGAGGTCGGGGTGGATCGATGGGTCAACAGAACAGTGGTCTTTAACATGGTAGACTGCTGTTTGTTTTCTTTTTCTGATAGTCATTGTGAACTTTAATCATAACCTTAAAGGAATATTTTCAAAGATCTGTTTTCGTTCTTTTAGGCGGCACCCTTGGCGATCAGCACTAATTGCAGCTGTGTTCTCCGGCTTCATTTCCCCGAGATACAAAGTGTCACCTTTGTCATGACAGTCAATTGGCACAACACACAAGAGAAGTTTGTCTTCAGGGCTCCTTGCTACAATGCTTTTCGAACAAAAATTCAACCATTTCCTCTTTCTTGAGCCCTTTCAGGTAGAAAACCGTAAAGGTAAACATCCCCCAAAGAAGTTTACAATTCGAACACTTGCTGTAACTTGTCAGACAATTATTTGAATAAAAATGTCAAGAGATAATTATTTTAACTGTCACCATAATGACAAATGTCCTCTGTTTTAACCAAGTGAAAACCAACCGTAACGTCACCCATTGGTTTGTGAATTACCGTTCTAATACCTCGAAATCTGCATTTCGGCCGTTTCCATCTATCTGTTTTAAAACCAGAAGTGACCATATTATTTGGCCGAGCTTGGGAGGAGCGATCGTTAGATGTGACTCAATGTGATTGGGAACCTAACTGACAGACATGCCCTTCCATTTTTGAAGCCTAAAATCTAAATAATGATGGAATTATTTACATATCGACCACCTGAAAACTAACAAGAAGGAATGACTTCAGCGAATGGCACATCATGACTTGCGGAAAAAATGTATTGACTCTTGAGAGACATTGAATGGGAGTCTGTGGAGTCGGAGGCTTTTTGAAACCAACCCTTAGTGGCTCTCGGTGGTATTGCACCACGATCTTTCTGTAAACCTAATCAAGCTGTTTTTGTGCCAAAATCTGACCAAATGGAGGTAAAAAATACCTTTGCTATACCTCTTTGAGTGATATTACACAGGTACTATTTCAGGAGACACTCAAATGATTCAGAGGGTAGGAACAAACATCTATATCGTTGTGGAAAGCCTGAAACCAATAGGCTGGAGGTCATGTTCAGGTGTCCTCATACCTTTGGCATGATTTGCATGCATAAATTTGAAGTTAAACAGCAAAACTGGAGGTTGCCTAAAAATACAGGAGGAACAGGAAAAACAGGAGTGTTAGTGGATATGGGTGAACGGCTGAAATAAGGAGATAGAGGCGGGGACTATTTGCACAAAGTTGCAGGCTACATATACAGTAAGTCACTTCAAAGGCCTTCTGGGAAAAATCTTTAAAATGTGGAATTTTGATAACTAGGGATGAGTTTTTAACGGTTTAATGGATGCCAGGAAGGGGACTTTAAACGTATGGCCACACCTTATCAATGTTTTCACAATTGTGTTTCTCTTCAACTACCAAGGCAAAACTGCTGCTTTTCTCTGCCCACTGTGATTCAGTGAGGATTTACTCTTTAAAGATACAGTGGGGCAAAGGGAAATGTTTAGTTCCATAATTCATCATTCTCTCCTGTCTAACAAATCAGGCCGGGTCACACTGAATAGATTTACTCTTATAATGGAATATTTCCCCATCAATTTTTAAATCATGTGGACAAATGGGAATACTAATCATTATTGAAAATATGCACGTGGCTTAATGTCGACTCTGATGTACGTGGAATTATCCTGCCACAGTTTACCCATTGTTTAATACAACCAGAATAGAAATGAGGCAGCTAGCGGGCTGACTAATGGCTCGGGATGGAATATACAGGTGAAATGTGAGGCAGCCTGGCAGAAGCCACCTACCAGGATAACACTGCTACCCTGAGCTGCCTGCAGTGGTGCAGCTTTCATTTCTGTGAGAAACAAGTGTAGACATATTCCACTGACCTTCCTGCCCTCTTATGCAAATAAAGCTTTATTAATGACTTTTTTGAGATGAAAAAAAAAATATATATATATATAGATGAACCTTGTTACACTGTATGATGCCTGGGTTGTGTAGTAGAGCCATAATCATCATGGCATAATGTATGCAGAGTGCAGGTGTCCTTGTAACATAACACACTCAGATTCCCTTCTATCGCCCTGCATGGAATTATGGGTCTATAAAATGGTACTGTAACTCATGTATTGTAACTGGTGCAAACATGCTATGAAGAATACATAATATACTGTATATTATATAGTTATACAATCAGTAGGTTCAGATTTTGTGTAGAAAAACTGCAAATGATGTTCGTATCTTAGGTTTTTAACAATAACATGCAACATTGCACAGTCAGTTAACATTAGAGCTCTTCATACTTTTCACTTTATTAACATCAAGCTAATGCACTGCTACAATACGTTATCATTCCAAGGACGTCAAATACTGCCTTTGTGTCACTGCTGTTGTCGTCAGAGAGATATGCACAAGGTATGTGTAAAGCCCCATGATGAGGTGGGTCAAAACAGTCAAATGATGAAGTACAAATGGAGTAAAACCTGCAGAGGGAGAAGGTTAGGGATGTTTGGATGGAACAAACCCAGGATTCTTACCGCTGCTTTTTTTTTTTTTTTAAGTAAGCCAAACCTTGATCTTTTTTAACCATGACCACTGGTGTCTATTGGTGTCTAAATGTAAAGCACCTTGAACTGAGGGGCTCATGCATCTTTGATAAAACATCATTATGTGACATCCTGTGAATTAAAACATGTTTACAACACACAGTTAGCTAGTTGCAGTGAGCTGTAAAGTTGTAGTTAACGCCAAACCTAACTGTGCACCACAGATCAACTCTAAACTCTGATCTATAAACTGTATCTGGCTGTGGAGGTCTGGGTCACATGACCTCATAGATGGGGACATGTGTTCCCGCTTTGAGAACTTTAAGACACGTTGTTTGAACCAATCCGGACTCAGACTTTTCATTGAAGTTCAACATGCCTGTAAACAGTGACCACACAACACTGAATATGGAACAAATTCCTTGTCTTTTGGTTGTGCCAATATGAACCTTCTGGTGGAGTGCCTGTGTGCTCGGCAGAATAAACTACATTTTAACCTTCTTTTGTTGCACTGATGTATTTGTTTTTTCACAAGAATTTGTGATTGCACCATTTTTGCCTGACATTACTGTGAACTGAAGAACTTCAAGGACTGTGACCTCCATGTTTCAGCTCTCCCACAAACTGAACAGAAGTACTTTTAGAACAAGTACCTCATTTTAAAACAAAACAGTCCTTTCCTCCCTCTTTTCAACTCCTTTTTTTTCACTGCAGTTCAAGGGAAGTATTATCTCTGATTCACGATATGAAAAAGCCTGTGGACATCCATATCTGAGCCAAATTAAAATTTTCGGAACTTTATATTTTGTATAGTTCATTCAGAAGTCCAGCTCCGGTCACTGCACCAGTTTTAAATTAGGCCAAACAAACAGCCCCGGCTCCGCAGTGTGAAGCTGGCACTTAATGACTATGCACACACAAAAAGGCACATACTGTATCTGTCCTGTGCTTTGAGACATCTTGTCATGTTCCTTTACTGCTTTAAAGTCTCACATTGTGTCCTCATTAGAGGCAGCAAAAGGTCATACGGAAGGTGGAAGCAAACTTTATCACCCACCTGGTGGGACCTCCTGCTTGGGGGCACAGATACAGTATGTTGCGGCTGGAAATCTCTATAATTCACAATTAGACTGCATTTTGATTCAGGGCACTTTGATGGAAGACAACCCAAGGAGCACTTCCTCTGTGATAAAACTTTATGACTCACACACATTGTGTCCGAACCTTCCCTTTGAATTAACGTGTAAACAAGGAAGGAACTGCACTAAAGACATGCAGGTCAAATGAACAGGAAACTCTGAACTGCCCATTGGGTATACCCCACCTCTCACCTGGTGCATGCTGGGAAAGGCTGAGTGGGTATGAAAAATAAATGGATGGATGAAGGCTGGAGTTTGTTAAGAAAAAGCTTCGCCACCCTCAAGGTACCTTAATACTACACAAAGAATGCTTGTTATTGTCGTGTATTATTTATGTTTCACAGTTCAATTAACTGAATCAACCCTGACTGAATTGTCCAGCTTAATCTGTTCTCTTAAACATTGTAGTTACTCTTTTATTTTACTCTGCATAGGCTATCACACAAACCATGGTAGCTACAGAGGCTCTCCCGAGTCTCATTTTTCGTTTTCTTTTTTTTTTTTGCATAAACTAAAGATTTTCTAGTTGAGTAACTGACGCACTCACAAAGAGAGATAAACCTACTTCCACATCTCACGGTGGGTACAGCCACAGTGCTGCTGGAGTGCACTGAAACAATGCTCTGACACTTTTTTCTCGGAAATAAAATGCTTTTAGTTTGACAGTTTGATTGATCTGCTTCCGTTTGCCCTTTTAAAGTTACTGCATTACTCTGACTCAACACTTCCCGTTTCTGTTTCAAAATAAAAGCCCTCTCGCGTTCCAGTAGACAGAAACTTTAACAAGAGTTTTATTCTGAAACATTTGCAGGAACGTGTTGTGACTAAAATTGCACAATAACACTATAGATGAGTGATCCAGAACAACTGTATGAAATAAATAATTCTATTTTTGACTTTATGAAATGAAGTGATTTAAATATACATTATTGACTGTTAACTTGCCACAATAGGAACAGTTATAATGAAACCTTAGGAACAAAGCCACAACTTAACTGACTTAACTTTGTTTTTTGAAGTAAATATAGCTTCTGAAGCAGTTATGTATTACACCTTACTACTACTGAATGTCTCCAGCAGCTTTTACAGTGGCTGGCATTGTAATGCTCATGTCTTCAAATCAACACAGTACAAAACCAGTTCTGCGGATGAGGTACTGTCTGTCTCTAACAACACACAGAGGACGCTTTGTGGTCACACAGGTATCGTGAAAGTTATGAACGATGGTAAAACAGGAAAGATATTTTCGCGAGTTCATTGCATGCTGGTTGAATCACGCTAACCCCATTATAATATTCCACTGAGACCTGTTCTGTTTGTGGCGTTACCAAGAGCCTCATTATATGATCCTTGTGCTGATGACTTCATTACCCAAATCTTCCAGCCAGAAAAATAAAAAAAATCAGATGCAAAAGCACACATTTTATTTTTGCATGAGTCATCCTGTCAACCAGTTGAACCACTTATTGTAAAATAATTTTTATGTTGTGGATGAAAAATTATCAAGGTCACGGTGTATTACAGCAGGCAAGAGCCAAACAATTAGAGTAGGCTACAAATTTCAGGAACGTTACAAATTGATATTGTGCTTGGAGCTAAAGAAAGACACAGAAGCAACGATGTTGCAGGGTTCTTGCCAGCAGCTCACTTATGCAGTAGGAAATGAACTGGCATGAATGTTGTATTTGTCTGGGCATCCAGTGTATGAGTGGGCAGCTCTCCCCACAGGGTGAGAATAGCATCAGCAACCCCACTGGCACCAGCTTTTGTTTTGGCAAAGTTTCTGTGATTACACAGGGTTGCTTTGGACACTGCATGACCCAAAAGTATAAAAATAACTTCTTTATAATTACACAGATGCTGTCTTCTCCAACTTAACATATTGTTTATTGATTATTAAAACATAGCTGAGAGATATTGTATCTTCCCAATAGGTCCTCCATAGTGGGTTTCATTGTCACTATTTTCAAATTAAACAGTTTCATAGAAATCACTTTTTCAAAGGTACATTTCTTTGTGATGGTTGTCCTCTAATCTTTAAAACTGCATAACTGATGCAGTGTCCTGGAAATGAAGGTGCCCGATGCAAAAATTATATCACCACACCACTTGGGACCATAAACTGTATAAAAAAAAGTGCAGTCAATTCAGAAGTGGATTAAAGTGCAATAGCACTGAGGGCCACTGGGGGTGGCTCCAAAGAAACCTGTGGCTTGATAAATCTGCAGTTAAACTTTGCTCATGAAATACAAAGTTAATATATTTGTGTGTGTGTGTGTGTGTGTGTGTGTGTGTGTGTGTGTGTGTGTGTGTGTGTGTGTGTGTGTGTGTGTGTGTGTGTGTGTGTGTGTGTGTGTGTGTGTGTGTGTGTGTGTGTGCGTGCATGTTGCTTAACTATTTCCATTGTCATTGAAGGTGGCCAAGAGGCGTGGCTGTGCAGGTTGGCCAGATTTCCCCAGCTCTCCCCTGGCTCTCTCTCCTCATCAGGACGCATCCCCGCCGGCGTTTGCATGCCTTTGTTTTCATTTATCTTTTGTTCTCTTTATTTACTTATCAAATACTTTTTCTCATCGCCATCATCCTATCCCTCCCATTTTTGTCAAAGCTTAAGAGCCGGGTTATGACACGTGTCATTCACTAAATTTGTCTCTTCTGATATGTTTCCTGTTGGTCCATCTGAAAATAATCCCATTGTAATGGTTATCCATGTTCCCGTTTTGCATTTACCATTACTTCACAGGTTGGTTTATTAGTTCTTAGGCAGACCATAAAACGAATACCAGATTTGGTCATTTTATTGAAGTTTATTGAAGTTTTGTAGTTGAACAGGATGAAGACAAACATACCAAGAAACTGTCGGGTTGTGTGGTTCTGTTCTGATGAATCCGATATGTGGTTTGGTGAGAACTGTGTGCTCTTCCTGTACCTGTGCCCACCCTGTCCTGTTTCCTGTGCCTTTTATATACAAAACTCACACACCCCTGTGTGTCCAATTACTGCCACCAGGTGTAAAAAAAAAATAACGTCGCAAAACATCTAACAAAATAATGCAACATGCCAACAATAACAGAATTAGCTCCTACACCCATAATTAATTAGATAATGGAGCTCAAAAAGCAGTAGGCTATATTTTGGAGTATGTCTGGTTTGATTGACAGGCCTGGGATGGAGGAAGGTTTTTGCTATTGGTGGGTGGTAGTCGTGTTCTCGGGTTACCAGTAAATCAAGACAGATTCAACGCTTGAAAAATATAGAGTTGAAAAATATTATCGCTGTGCACTTCACTGCTGTCCAATCACTTTCCAATCACTGCTGTCCAATCACAGCGTCCCGCCCCTCCTTCACTGTGATTGGACAGCAGTTACCCACCGACACTGGTCGCTGATTGGTCCGCCCTTCAGAGTGGCTGTGCTAACGCTAATACAAGCCGAGTTACCAAACGGTTATCACAGCGAAGAAAACTGAAGCTGTGAATGACAGTCGGCACAGCCAGGCTAGTTCTCTCCAGTGCTGCTGGGTGATATTTGTTTTATTTGAGAAAAATGTTATCATCTTTTGGTCAGGTCATATTTAATTGAATCGCTCATATTTATGGTTTTGGTTTGCTGAATGTTCAGCATAATGAGTATTTTTTTTTTTTTTTAATCTATTTCCTGCAGTGGTATGCAGTTAATAAAAATGGGTGAAAATGTCAGAATTTTATGAATATATTTACCGATATATTAAAGTGGTTCAACTTTTCACAGTTGTTCATAATGCATTTGCTAAATATCAAAACTCAAATTTAAAACATATAAATGAATTCATGCATTTTTAGCAGTTTAGTTGGAAACTTTAATATTGTAAAGTATGTTTATTTTTGGCTAATATGTGCAGTGTGTGTGTCTAAATGCAATTTTTTTTTTTTTTTTTAAAGAGGACAAGAATGTTTTTCTCTTAATCTTCTTGCGCAGCCAAACATGTCAGAGGAGTCTTTTTGTTTTCTAATATAGTTGTTGAAAATGGAACTTGTTGTTGTGTTGGTGGGACATGACGAACTTGAATTATTCTTACATGTAGAAGTCCTTGTCCTGTCCTCGATAAAAAAAATATATATATATAGAAATATACTTCCTTCTGACAGGCTTTAGAGACAATCAATTCATCAGGTCCAGCATAAGAGCTTTTTATATAAAAAACATGAACAAGCTTTGCTTTTCTGTGTTATTAATCAGTGTTACCTCGACAAGAGCATTTAAATGTTTCCAAATTGTTAGCATTAATTGTGATACCTTAAAGATTAAAGTTATTTTGGCTGATTAATCTTTTTTAGTCTCAGATGAATTTTTAACCTTAAAAGTAGATCTGATGAAAACTATTGGCCAACACTATTTTTACTGGTTCTTTCAACTTTTGCCAGAAAAATGCACAACTTTCTTTTAACAGTAAATGGGTCAATTGGTTGAAAGATGATTCAAATACACCAAATGTTTTATGTTTGAAGAGCTCAGACATCAGCTGCTCATTTGAATTTAATGAGGTCATTTTTGTTGTGCGGGCCGATAAATCCATTGAACACCTCTGTATGCAAATATTGTAGCAGCTGAAGATGGTCAACTGGATGACTGGCTGAATGAATGACTTTCAGACATGATATTGATGTCACCTTTAGTGAAAGAACAGTACAAATGCCAGTGATTCAGTGTGAATGAAAAGCTCAGTTATTGTCGTGCTCTCCTGCAGCCGGTTCACTCAACCCATTCAGGCACTGAACGTAGGCAGAGGCACACAGGTGCCTGTATTCTTTTAGTGGGCTAATGAACATTAATAAATCAATCTGTCTTAAATTCCAACACTGAATTTACTCCACAGGTGTGCAGAACAGTTTTCTCTTTGATTGTACTTTGTGTATGAAAATGGTCCGCTGAGTGGATTCAGAAAGGAATTAATCACCATGTGTCTGCTGGAGAAGTCGTGACACCCTGAATTATACACTGCTTTGTAATTACAAACAATACAAGTAGTGACAACTGATATGAGTTCTTCTGTGACAATGGGGCTTAAAATAAGCTCATCACACAGAGAAAAGAGAAAGTGCTCGACTGCTCGCTGTAGTATCAATGAATATGCACTAAATATGCAGTTGTGCTGATTCTAATTAAACCACATTACAGGCTCCCATGTACGCATGCTGAATATTCCACAATATAAACCCCAGGACTCCGCTAGGCTGACATAGATATAATGCTCCAGATATAATTAAACCTTTATAAGCACAGTATATTACAAGGTGTACAAATACAGGGACTGCACTGATTTATCTATAACACAAGTGAGCATGAACTTATTATTCTTTGTCATGAGAGATTTAAATACAACTATTATGTGACTATAAAATAAAAATGCAACAAATGATGCTCCCATCTTGTTGGCTGTTTATCATTTGGGCCAGACAGATCTGTGCAAACACAGCTCTTGCTATTTCCAGATCCTCTGACCAAAAGTGGCTCTCAGCTTGCACCACCAGCAGGTACGTCTGTGAGCTCGAGAGCTGGATCGTGTTCAAGTGAAAAAAGCTGATGTCTGTAGATAATAATACATTTTACATAAGTAAACCTTCCTTTACATAAGGAAGGGTTACTGAGAAATCCACATTTCAGTTAAAACCAAGAAACTCATAGGAACAAGTCATTTCATACAAATAAATGAGGTAAAAAGGTTTGACTTACCATATTTATTGACGACACAGGTCCAATGCTGTTCACAAAAATGTTGACGTCAATGACAGTTGGTTTAACTGAGGAAAAAAGAAGAGACAAAATAATTACTGATAAATACTTTGATTAAGGCACAGACGTACCTGCTTCTTTTGTAAATCAAAGAGAAGCAGAGTGAAGCTGGATTAATGAAACGTTATTGTTCAGACTCCTTTGAAGAGTGAAGCTTCCCTCTGGGAGTTAATAATGATCTCACATTAGTCTTCAACTGCTGTGATAAAACACCTCTTGTGTTCTTTTGAATGCAGCATTTATACATCCATGTATTCCCAAATGAACTCAGCAGCAGACTGCACTGTGACACACAATCGCACTTTAATGTCAGATGAAAAGATGTGACTGATAAATACCTCACCTCCGCTCCCCTTTAAAGCGTATAACAGAACCTACGGTGGGTGTGAAACTTCTCGGGAGCCAGTCCTTCATTTGTCCGTTCTGGGCTACTGTAGAAATGTGGCGGTGCAACATGGCGGTTTGTGTGGAAGACCAGCTCCCTTTTTCTAGATTTACACTCCGTTTAGTCTTTCTGCTTGTCACTACATAGTGTGCTGTAGATCAGACCGGCAGTGCAACATCCAGAATAGGCTCTCTTCACCACACCCCTTCCTGGGGGAAAAGCATCCCTCACACTATGTGGACAGCAGCAGTGAACCAGAGGAAGTTGAGACTTCTCTCCAAACTTCTGCTTTAAATTAACCAGTTTAAATAATAATGCTATGCTAAAGGGTTGCTGTGTAGTTAGATGCACCAACGATGATGAAAAAAACTCCAATCTCCAACTTTTTTTCTGTTGACATGTCCTAAAAATATCCTGATAGAAGGACTTTCTGGTGCCCGGCTATATGAAAGGAAGACAATGAGATGCTGTGGGTTTTAATGTAACTTGGTCAGTCAGGTAATTTATGAACTAATTTAACTCTGATAGATTTCTAATACTTGGGTTTTTTACAGCTATTTTACATTAAAGTCTACGGCAAAGGTTGCTTGTTTTTCCCCAAAAGGGTGCAGTGACGTCCTGCAAGCCAAAATTCTCAGACGTGCTTGCTGATCTATATAACGGACAAGTGGACAATCCGAACATGGGCACGAGGATGTCTTGGTAGCGACTAAACCTCTGTCAATATTGGCTAACTTGGCTTATGATATAAAACTAGCGAGTGGACAACTCTACTAACACAGCCAAACATTAAGCATGTGCCACAACACAAGACATAGCAAGCAAGCTAATATTACTATATCTATAATGTCCAACAGTAAGAAGGTGCATGGTGTTTGTCTAACACTCTTATTTTGCAAAGCCCTACACAACGACTAAAAGATTTACTGGAGCCCGGCTTCTTGTGCAGTCACCCTCTCTTTTTCTATGAATGACACTATTTTAGTGATACTACTGAAAATGTCATATGGATGTTAAAAGTTCAGACAATAAAAATAAGTCAGTAAAGTTAAAAAAAAAAAGCAACATCTGAAATCCGGACGATTGCAGGGAGCAGCAGGTGGGGTTAAGTCATGTAATTACAGATATGCCAAATTTGGCCAATAATTACTTCACCAGGAAGGTGCTGTGATTTCAAGAAGGAAGGTCTGACTTCCAGCTTCAATCATGGAGGAATCTCCCTGGCTTTCCCAACCTCCGCTGCTCGCAATGATTTCATGCTCAGGTGTAAAAGTGTCATTTAAATCTACAGCTTTTAAAACAGCTAAGTGACAGCGATGACACAGCATTTACGTTTGCTTAGCAAAGGACTCCTCCATCATTTCACATTACCTGTCTTTGTGTCTGAGCCAATTAAATCCACAGCCAGATTTATTCCACCTGCCAGTCTCCGCTGCAGCGTTCGACTAACATGTGCTAACAGATGGCACACTTCTGCAGCTTCCCTGCTGAGGCCACATTTCAAAAACTCTATATTCATAACTCTATAACACCTGGGGAACAAACTGAGTGGATCTACTATGAGATCAGACACATAACTTTAACGATTTGAATGTAGTATTTGACAGAATCATTCCAAACAACTTTATTAAAACCCTTTTATACCCGTTTCATGTTCATGTAACCACCACATGGGCTGCAAACACTTTAAACACACTTCTACAAGTACAACCCAGTTTCCAAAAAGTTGGGATGCTGTGTAAAATGCCATTATGCTCAAATGGAGTTAATTTGTACGAGTAGTTCATGTTGAGCAGGCAGTAGTCTAACATTCACACAATGAATTTTTAGCATGAGGAGCTCGGTGTATGTTTGTATGAGCACACAAAGATTTTGATAACGTGTTTCACTTGAAGGTGAACTGATGCTCCACTTTTCTTCACATTGTTTTTCTTCAAGGATTAGAAACCTATTTCTAAAATCATAAATGGCTCCTTTGAAGACATTCTCTCGATGACGTCATGTGCAGCTGTATAGCTATACAGAGATGACCAGCGGGAACGTGTTTCACTTGAAGGTGAACTGATGCTCCACTTTTCTTCACATTGTTTTTCTTCAAGGATTAGAAACCTATTTTAAAATCATAAATGGCTCCTTTGAAGACATTCTCTCGATGACGTCATGTGCAGCTGTATACAGAGATGACCAGCGGGAACATTTGCACTCACAAGATGCACATAAAACCAACGGAGAAAAGATCAGCAGGATTTCCACATTTAATTCTGCACTTTGGGCCTGATTTACTAAGATCTCAAATAAAGGCTACTAAATTGCGTGTTCCTTCCAAAAGTTTGCACTTTTTTTTTTTGCACCCGTTTTGCGGCTGATTTACTGAGTAATGCGTCATTAAAATCAGGTTCAAATCGCTGTTTATAAATGAGGGGTTTGCATGTTAAAGTGATTCCAGCAATGGAAAACAGAGCGACCGCAAAAGGAAAAGGAAATCTGATCCCATTGAAATTAAGAAATATAAATATAACGAGAACAAAACGCTTTATAGGAGATTATTAGCAAGAAAGTCAAAACTGTGGGAAAAACAAAAAGGCCAAAAAAAGGCTTAATATTTAAACGTCAGCAAATAAAACTGGAGGGACGGTGGATGAGATCCTCCAACAAACAGCGATCAGCAGGTCCAGATGTTTCTGTGATGAGCAGGTGACTTTTCATTCAGTGCCTCGATAGTGTTCGTGAACCTGATGAAGCTACCTGTGAATTCTGCGGGACACATTCAGGACCTGTGACAGCTCACCTGAATAACGGGACTGGGGGGGATATCCAAGCAGAGATACGCTGGAACGACCCAGAGGCAAAATGCTGAGAAGTTTTGACATTGCTGGTATTTCGTGGCTCCTCCTTGTTGATGGCTGTCAATCATCATTCAGTTCATTCAATAACTCAGAAATGTCATCGCTGGACAAACGATATGTCTGAATAATTTGTAAAACCATGTTCTCGTATTCTTTAGTTTCTCTGCGTCTCCTTCTCACCACAATAAGAGCAGCAGTCTCTCCAGATTTGTGCATCTGATTAATACGTTCCTTTCAGTCGTACTAAAATAAACACGCAATCACTTCTCCTGTTTCTACGTTCAGGTTCAGTAAATATCGTTGCGGGTGTTAAATGTACGTATTTGCAGGTTCCCTCCCAGGATTTTGCACCTTCAGGTAGAAACGCTCAATATGACATATGCATGCAGGCAAACACACAAAATGGACAACGTGTGTTAAATTGCACATTTGAAAGATGCAATCCTCACTGCACGTCATTAGTAGGTCTGCTTGGACATTTTTTGGTGGTGTGGCGTTTGCACGTGATTTTACACACGCAAATGTTTAGTAAATCAGGTCCCTTATGTAAATGCACATGCCGTTTTCATCCACATAGGTACAGTGTGTTGTACACAAAAGAGGGAAGGTGTGGTCCCTTCTCAGATACATTTTTCATGGAGTACCATAGCTATTTTGGGTACTCAAAAATGTGTGTTGCATTCAACACACAAATACGGTTGGATCAAAAGCAATTTGAACACAAGTGAACAAAACTATAAACACACAAATCACAACCTGAATAAATTGAATATTTTACATACTGATTTTTTTAAACTTCTTCAGGTGTAAACATAATGTAAGGAATTTTTAGAGAGCTATTTAAGGTATTTACATTTGTGAAGAACAGTCATGGTGTTGCAGTGCACCTGTGCAGCTGTGAAAACTTGTTGTTGTCAGAGATCGTCTGGTAGCTAAAACTAATTTAGCATTAGCATGAGTCAATCCCATAATATAAATATGTATTTTTCATGTCACAGTTAAAACCATGAAAACTTTATTATGATAAACTGGGTTTCAGCTACTAAAATTTTATTTGATCTAATGTATATTGCCCGGTGAAGCCTTGAAGTTGCACAGCTGTTGCCTCTTTTTGATTTGTTGCTTAGCAACTGTCAAGGCGACCGGATTGGTTCCTTCAGTCAGTCATGTGTGAAACCCTGAATGTCTGAATTAGTGTTTTTCAGACTGTCAGATTGTTGTTGGAGTTACAAAACAGAAATGCTCAGCCATCGCATTGACTGATTATTTCACTCTCGATATTTCTTCTACCATCTATAAAAACACACAACACACACACAAGATGTTAATACGTTAACACGGAGAAAAACTTGACTTTTACTGAAGGATGTCTTAATATTTTGCATTCATGATAGCCACAAGTGCATGCTGAAGAACTTGGTTTTAAAGACCTCTGATTGACTACCCGAACCGTAACCAATTCTCACTCCTCTCGTCAAAATCTAGAATCAGTTATCTGTTCCAGATCAGGCATTGACAGTCATCATTAATCACAATGAGGTAGCCAGTGAGAGCTACTAATGTCTGCTTGCGACAGACAGACAGGTGCCATTTCAGCCTCCACAAATGAAAAAAAAACTAGAAACCTTGTCTTTTGTAATCATAGAACCACTGTGGAACCAAATGAAAATTCATGTGGTCTGCCACTGCTGGAGTTATGAACACTGTAAACCATGCTCCGACAGAAATAGACCGTAAGGTGTGGGCAATAAAAGAATAAAAGAATAGGTATTTCACTTGATAATTATCTCCCTTTGAAAATTTGAACCTTTGGCAATCAAGATGCAGTAACATTACCTCATTCATACGGTACTAATTGTGTAGCAGCTTGTAATTCTGCACCTGCCTACAGTGCCACTTAACAACAGTTAGACTCTGACCAGTCACTCAGTAAATGGCGACAGCTCATTACCTTTAAGGGAAATAGAAAACATGAATTAGAAATGAATTAGCAGCGGTGTGTGCAGCCACCGGTGAAACATTAAGAATGGTCATACTAAATATACTGTATTCTTCAGAGGTGCTTTCTCCTCAGATACCAATACAATAACAGTGTGATGATGGGCAGGCGGTTTTAAATAACACAAATATAACGGAGGATGAAGTCTCTCAGAGGAGAGTATAATGTGCTCTGCAATGGTGAATGAGCACTTGGAGACTATTTCTAAAATCATCCAGTGAGGTGGGAGAGGGGAAGCTGTAACCTGGTGCAAGATTTATTTGTCATTAAGGTGGGCAGAGGATGATGAACAGGTCCACGGAGACATTAGCTAATCTCTCTCCAGGTTTGCACCGGAGCCTGGCCCTGTCTGATGAATGGATGTAAATGAGCTGCTCGTGAAGAGCGGAGACAAGCTGCAGCCTCGTCTCTCTGTTTGACACACTGACTGGGATATTTATGGCAGACAGCATCATGTGGCCATGGCTGGATATTTGCCTTTTCATGGTAAAATAGAATTAGAAATGTCTTTGTCAGACCACATTAGACTGTCATCCTGGGTTTGAAGAAAAATACAGGAAAGGAATGCATTGAAAGGGACAAGTCATGGAGTTTGAATCTATCCTATAAATCCATGTTACTTCTCACCTCTCTCTAGATTTTTCTACTTTTGTCTGTGATCTGTATAAACTGAAAAAGCAGCATTGCAGATAAAGTTTGATTGTCTGCTCCTTCACCAACTTTCCCAGGTTACAAAGGACTGAAATATTGAATGAGTTGATGAAACGTCCTCCGATGTGAGGAGTCAAACTGATCAATTCTTTTGACCTCTGCTGCTCATGTATGCTGTTATTCTGCGTACATTTGGCTCTTCCCACCCCATCCTTTCCTGGATGGGTCCTAAGTAAAGAAGATAATCCATCTTTGATTTTCAATAATTCCTTATTACCACTCGCAAAAAGGTGTAGAGCAGTGAGTGGGTGTCGCCCACACTGCATATCAGTGCTGGCTGGCCAGTGCTGGAATAAAGAGGATTAACGTGATTACCGACTAGGGTTACAAGACATGGTTTAATAAATGTCACAATATTAATGAGAATTGGCTGCATTTCTGATAGATTTATATATAAATACAAAAATGCATTTTAAAATAAACAGAATGTAAATTTTTTTTATTTTATTTTAGGTTTAATATGATAATATAGAATTTTGACTGACTGCTCAGATTTGACAATATACCTTCAAAGTCTAATTATATATGTTTATCTAAGTATGTCAACATTTACTATCTCAAAATTTTGCCTTACAATCTATTTACTTATACCATTTTCCCATTTCTTTTTTTTTCCTGACAGAAATTGGCTTACACATGAATTAAATACAAATTAATTGCATCATAACAAATAGTTTCTTTATTTCCATCGACTGCCCTTAACCTAAAGAAAAGTAGAGTTGTATCATTGCCTTCTTGTTTCTTGTCTATCCTCACAGCTGGAGTAACTGCTGCTGCACATTTTTGTCTACTCATTAATCACATAAGCTAGCAGGAACTCCCGATGACATAACTACATGCGGGAGAGTCGCAGCCTGGTCCTGGTTGGTGTCTACATCCTCTGAGTCACAGCATAATGACTGATGGCAGAAATACTTCTCTCACTGTCCGGGCTCATTACTAGAGGAATTGCCAAGGGCTCTGAAATATTCAAAAAGCAGAACAGATCACCCCCCTCAGGCTAACTGTAACACGGCCGATCATCTGTCACCTCGTGAGTAGACACCAAAGCTAGTTTAAGGAGGGCTCTTTAATAATGGTGTTGGAAAATGACTGCAATATGACTGCAGCGAAGTCTGAGTTAAATCTAGGATTCACATTGGAGTGTATTCATCACCTTTCAGCTGTTTATTCTAGCAAGTCTGAAGACAGAAATCTGTTATATTCTATAAATAAAATAGTTTGTCCCTGACTGTCATAATTAAATACATTTTGATAAAATGCAAATGCCAAATAAAATGTGATATATTACATCTTAATCATTTCCTTGATAACCAAGACATCACATTAATGATCAATTAAGTTTAAAGTTATTGGAAAATACTGTAAATACTGTGAAGCTCTTTATATGTGGCCAAATGTTTCACCCTATAAATAATGTATTGAGTGTCAAAGTTTATTCTTGATCTTGCAAAGAGTAGTTTGAAAAAAGTATCTTAACCCAAACCAGCCCAATTCTGTCACCAACCAACTGATAGAACATGAAACTTACTTCAATCAAATGCCAAAAACAATATTAACACTAACCAGTAAATACCAAACTAGATTGTGACAGACTGAGCTGCTCGTTTCTGACATTTCAAGAACAAAACTAAGATGGTTTTCTTCTTTTACTATTGTGACACACAGCTCTAAATAATTATAGAGAAGTGAACGTTCAATGTCCAAACCAGATCAATCAATCACTGTCATTTGCTGAGCAGAGTCCAACAGATCCTGACAGTAGCCAACTTAGTTACCAAAGTAACAGTCAAAACAAACATCTCAGTCACTTTTCTGCGTGAAAAAGGTCGTATTTGAACCAGCCCATTCCTTTTGTTGTTTTCTTTCTTTTCTTTTATGTCATTTGAAAGCCTGTTGTGTTACTGTGGTGGTGTCAGCTTTAAATTGTGTCTTGACATCATTCACAAAGGAGTAAAAAAAAGAACACAAAGAAAGGTGGTAATTATAAAGGGATTTTCTCTAAGTCCCTCAGAGTGCTGCATATGTGCCCATGTGTAGCTCCCCTTTCCTGGTGTTAGAGTCTGTTCGCTGTTCTTCTCATAATTATGTCAGACATGTATTAAGTTTGTGGTTAACGCTAACGCAACATTCATCTCTACTGTTTCACATTTAAAGGGAAAACATAACCGTGTGGATTTTATTGAGGGGACGTCACAGAAAACATCATTTATGTGACAGATGTTAAGATATAAATGATGGAGATTGTTTCAACATTTTGTTGTCAATTTGAGCTTTTTCATACAGTATAACTTTTTTTTTTTTTTTTTACAGGTTGCACTACTCCAACTGTTAAAAACCACTTGGGGATGGTTGGATGGAACAAACACAGGACTTTTAGTCAGGAGATTGGTGTTCGAGTTTGTGTGAAAGCAAAGATCAATGTGGATTTCTTTTAATTATTTACATTGCGCAACGTCTTAATTTACATAATGTAGTTTAAGTAACTTACGTGATGTACATAACGTTACGTACGTAAGATTTACTTATTTAAACGCAAAGCATTAGCTTTTCCTGATCACATAGTTTTTAGTGCCTAAAAATCAGAAGTACCGTAATTTTCCCACCAGTGGGGCAAAACAGGACTCTGACACAGCGTCCTCTGGTGGACAGACAGGTGTGTTAGACACTTTGGAACAAGTGAAAAAGACCAATAAAGACAGTAAAGTGACTCAATAGTATCAGTTACACAGCAATGGACTGTATATCTAACGTTTGCTGACGTTAGATAGCATTAGCCACCAGATGCTCCTGGTCAGACCAGACCAAGTACAGCTGTAGATACAAAACCCCTGAGTTTAATTGATTAAGAGTGTGTTTATTGCTTAAGAATTTAACTTTTCTTTATAAGTCACACTTCAAGATGCAACACTACGTGGAAAAAAAAAACCTCAAGCTAAACTGAAAGACACCTCAAATACCACCACAGACAGACATGAGAAAACTAGGACACCATTTAAACCTTTTCAGTTCAGTGTGGACCCTCTCTCAACATCCCCACCACAAGCATCACTTTAAATTCAAGCCATGCAATGCTTGGAAATGCCCCTTGTTGTTTAACCATGGGTTTAAAAAGTCACATTCATTAATGCCAAGAGGACAAGGTCAATTGACTTTAGCGCACCATCTGCCATCAAAGGGCCCGTATCACAACAAATGGCTTTCTAATTTACTTATCTGTGGTCTGTGGTCAGGGGCTAATTGCCCATATCCCATTTAACATTGCGTTTTTAAAATCATCCATACAAGTTCATTTAGTCTGCTTTGGCCAGGCAACCAGCGAGGAATACTGATTTCTGATACACTATAGAATAATAATTTTCCATGTCAATGACTTTGTATGTGTTTGTGTGCGTGTGTGTGTGGGTGGTGGAGGCACATCAAGAAAAATACCAGAAAAACAGAAGACCTAGCAGTCCCTAAAGTAGCTTAGTGAAAAGGTCACTGTGTTTTTATTAAGCTGACACACAGTTGCTACATCCTGTGGCTGACAGCTAAACACTGGAGCAGACATCATCCATAAAATGTGAATGTCCCACTCTGTTCATGACTTTTACTTGTTTACTGGATCACGACATTCATCACTCCTTCCTATTTCTGCCAAACAAATTCATTTCCATCGCATACGGTAGGAATGATGAAACACTGTGCAAATATAAGCACATTAAGCAGCTGCTAATATATGTTTTCTAGTATGTTTAAATTTAAAAATAACTCATTGTAAAGTTGTAAGTGGACACTGCAAATGCATTGCAGCTTCAACGTTTGTCATTTTGAAAATGGTTGGTATCACAAACTGGATGGACACTACTTCTACCACTTCTCCTGGCTAGAGAACTTAAATCATAAAATGACAATATTTTGGACTATATTGGTCTATGACAAACCTTTCAAGAGATTTTCCAAGAGCTCTATTAAATAAAAAATAATTTTTGGGGAGAGGAAAAATCTTTATTCTTGTCTTATTGGGAAAGTTTTGCTGAACTACAAATAATCTTAGAACATTGAAGCCATTCCATCGTAAAGGCAAGCAAAACATGAAATAAGACATTTAGACTACAATCAACCCAGAATTCAACACTCACTGCAGAAGGCTTTCTTACACTGTTAAAAAGAAATGTGTAATGTTATGAAAATGTTTTTGTCCAGTCCTCAATCGCAAGCCTAATTTGGCGAAAGCAGTGTTGTACTGTATATTGAAGCCAATATGGTTATTATAATTGAACTGAAGAACTGAATATTGAACATGAACACGTGGTCCTGACTTTACCGTTTTAGGTTTCACCTCATAGTGTCATTTTTAGTAGAAGCAAGCAGTTATGTCAGTGAAACACTGAAAACACATGGCCTGATACTTGCCTTGCACTAAAAGAGGGAGACAAAGAGCCACATATTACACTCGAGGTGGTGGAGACCAAAAAGGAGGCAACATTTTGTAAGTAAACGCAAACATTTTCCTGTCTCTGCTAGATGTGTTCGTAGCTGCTGTTTGGTAGCCAGTTGGCCATATGAATTAAAAAAAATGATAACGAATCAGTGTTTAAGGCACTTCCCAGTGTTGTGTTGGCCGAAATCCGTTATTGCAGGTTTAACGTCCTTGAAAAAAATTGAAACATCTACAATCCAATGACAACAGGCCCTCGGTGTACTGGTGAAGTCCATGTGACATGATTGAAAGACCCTTAAACATGTACCAAATTTATTTTCTCTAATGCATTATTCTATATATATATAGCCAATACAATAAAGAATAAAGTCCACAAGATGGAACCACTAAATTTCCATTTCATGAATGATCCTTTAAAAAGAAACATCGCAAGTTGGTGTCATTCGACTCTAAAGCATAACTGATATTTCAGGTAATGTAAAGGTCTTCAGTGAACCAGATGTTGCTGGAAAATCTGACTGCTCACTCTGACTTATGATTGTATGTCCTACCAGAGAGGATTTACAGTCGTGAGTGAGGCGGCGCCTGAAATTGGACAAAAAGGCTGAGTGGACGCTCAAGAAACACCAGATGTGTGACGCCAGATGAGGAGAGTGAGAAGTGAGGGTTATTTATGAGACTCAAAGTGACACTTGTGTCGTGAGAGTGGGATCAGCTCTCACAGGGCCTCAGCGATGTGTGAGGTCATCCACACCTGCCCCTCAGTGACATCCTGTGTACCAGTCAAAGCTGTTCTTTTCTGTCCCCACTCTGTCGGGTCAAAACACAGCGGCTTACATGACTTGGTATCCATAGTAACAGATATACCCACTCAAGATTCAAGTTATATAGATGCTTAAGTTTGCTAAATCAAGATGGATAGAAGAATCAGGATATAGCGATAGTGTTGCAGCTGTTTCCTAGCCAACTTTGTTGGTGACTGACAATCAGTCACTTTATTTAGCCCCTTTTCCACTGCTGGTACTGACTCCGCTAGACTCTACTCACTTTTTCTGGTTTTCCACTGGACAAAAGTTGTGGCTGGTACCTGGTGCTATTTTTGGTATCATCTTCATTGAGGTCTAAAGCGAACTGAGCCGATCCTGAAAGGTGACGTGAAAGCAATGCAGACCACCTATTGGTCAGGAAGAATCACTACAATCACTGCATCACTGTGTGCGAGACACGGAGCATCCTGTTAACAGTTGTTAACTCGCCAAACTATACTGGCCACAATTTTTCTCTTTCACTGGACTACTCGAACAGCAACTGGCCAAACCATGCCGTTGTTAATTGTGTGGGTGCAGATGCTCCTCTGTTTGTTTTCCAGTGAAAGGATCCAGTAAGTGTGTGTCGCTATAGTAACAATGCAATATTGAAGGGTATCAGCTGCAACAGAAATAAAAACATCCAGAGAAGAACCTGATACCAGGAGCAAGTACAGTCGAGTAAAGTAGATCCGGTACCAGCAGTGGAAAAGCATCTTTTGAAAACTATTTCAAACAGATATTTTATACATCTTGCCTATTTGCTCTGATGCTTGTATACAGTATTTACAGCGACTGTCTGCGACCCAATTTGCGAAACCAAGGCAATGAGCTGAAAGAAGCTAAAACTCTTAACAGCATAGTTTGGTGAAATCATCTGTAGTTTTCATGGTTGTTTGATCTTCTGTTGTGTAAATATTCACGACAGCAGCTTTAAAGGTACGACGCGATCAAGTCTACTGGTCTCTTGAGAAAAACAAGCACACCAGCCTCAGTCAGATCGCTGTTGGTTAGAGTCCGTTAGCCAGACAAAATGAAAACCATGACTACAAATACAAAGAAGCTCCAACAGCAAAGAAGGAATCGTGATCACGAGCCGAAGCTGAGGTAACAGCCATGACTGAGGCAGTGCGCACTGTGTAAAACAACAGGCTGTTGAAGTGCTACGTGTCAGCTGGATGCCTCCTGCTAAAGCGTGTGCTGTTACAATTTCGTTTCTCAGATGGATGAAAACTGACCTCCATCTCTACTGGGGTGACTGTGGCCCGTGAACAATTCATGCTTGTAATTTCTACCAAGATAAAAGCTGCATTTTGCTTGAAAGTAATACCTCACAAACAAAAAGTCGCAGAAGTATTTTGTCTGAAACCCCTGTTTGTTATGCATAGATTGTAACACCATCCTGCCACCAGAGGCCTCTTTTCAAATCCTAAAACTCCAGAAGCACAGCCTTGTTGAAAGAAGTGATTGGGAGCATCAGCTCATCAGACCTGACAAACACATTCACTGTATACAAGGATTAAATGAGTCAGTGAATTAAATAACTCCTAATGTCTCTTTCATCCACTCCAAGTTTCGACCTTCAAACGTAATTTATATTCATGAGGACATACTGATGAGTTACATCTTGACCCTTTGTTACACTGTAGATCAGCAGGTGAGAGACAGCCAGATGAAAAGTGTACAAATTTTCACTTTACTTGAAGAAAATCTTAAACACACTAAAAATATAACGCCTACGTATTAAATCTTAGATGCATATGTTGGTAAAAACGGACTCAAAACAATTAATCATTTGACACATAAAAGTATGATTATTTATTTAGTATATTTTTTTTATTGAACAATTATACTATGATCCCAATGATGTGGGTTGTGTGAGTATTTTCATATTAAAATCTCCCTCCTTAAACAGATATCTTATCGTAGTAGTTAAGAAGTACCTTATTTTAGAGGATTAGAGTATAATTAGCTTGCTTGATAAATTGAACATAGGTTTATCTTTTATGAACCTACTCATTGGTTGGTAGATAGTTTGAGTACAATCTATCATGATTCTGCCTTTTGGTTATTCCTGTTGTATTTTGTAGTCACTCAACCCGTGTCTTGGTTTGCTTTACTTCCTGTCCTTGTGTTTTCTCACTTGTCTGCCCTGGCCCGATTAATTTCATCTGTCCTTCATTGTCCTCCTCTCTCCACTGTATTTAGTCTGTGTGTTCCCCTGTCTCAGTGTCAGGTTGTTCTTTTCTGCTGCCATGTTTGTGGATCCTCGAGTCGAGCTTGCTGTCCATGTTCAGCCCCATCGTTGTGTTTCAATATTTGTGTCTTGCGTGCCAACTTTTGTTTTCTAAATTTTGTTTTTGGGATTCACCCCAGTTTAGACTTGCTTTACTTGTGTTATATTTCAACTTTAGTTTAATAAAGCTTTTTTTTGTATTTACCTGGAGCCTTCTGGTTGTCGTGAATTTGGTTCCTTTTATTGTTTTGAAAAATCGTAACGCAACAAGGCAGAAAAAAGGTGACCACAACATCAGAAGAGCCACACGTCAAGCTTTGTACATGGAGAGATGAAAAACAAACATCACATATCCAGAATTTGCTAAATAGAGAATGCAAGACTCCAATCAGCAAAAGTCCTGTCAGAAGAAGACTGTCCTTTAGTGGTCTCAGAGGACGAGAATCTAAACCACTTTTCAGGTGGGGAAACGAGGCCAAACGCTTGGGGTGGGTGAATGCCAGTGTTTCACAGTGCATGATGCAAAATAGTCCTATTTACTGGGCAATCTAAATTAGAGTTTTTTGTCAGTAACAGATGGGTTGATGTGTGAGACATAAAGACGAGGGAATCATACCCAAGTGTATCAAACCTACAGAATGGTGGGAATATTCAGTCTGCACTGACTCCACCCACCCTGACCAAGGAGAAGCAGCGCTCCTTCAGAGACATGCTCCACCCTCTGGTTTGTATCTTTGTGGAGGATTCACACTGCAGCAGGATAATGAGCCCAAACCCACCTCACAGCTTTGAAGAACAACTGAAGACCAAAGAGAGCTGACTGTTGACTTTCCTCCACGGTCACATGACCTCAACAACACTCAATATTTCTGGGAGACCTGAAGACTGAGAAGGTCAAACAGTCCTGACATCACAAAGACGATTTCAGAGTATTGTCCAATCATGCAGGGATAACATCAGCTTTTGGAACTCTCATTAAAGCAAATACTCAGATGCTGAAATTCACTGACATTGTTACACATTCACATTTTCACTTAAATTGTTAAGCAGATATTTTCATTTGCAATTAAACACTTTGCATTAAATTTAAAACAATTGCAAAAATAAAAGTGGTTTCAGACACTTGGCCCACTGTAAATGTGCCATGCAAAACATTCTTGTGTTTTTGGTGTTTTCTTACAGTATCAGTTTTACTTCAGAGCTTTCTTGTACAGTGTTTTCAATTTGCTGTAATTGCAAAAATATGCTGCTCACAGATGGAATCACCTTCCTGATGATCTCAGATGTGCCTACACTTGCAAGTCCAAACTAAAAACTCTGCTTTTCTCCTTTGCCTTCGGTTGATTGGTGCATTTACTGCACTCCCATGTCCTTTGATTCATTTGGGGTTCCTTAACCTTTCAGGTCAAAATCTGATGGTGTCCAATTGGATTTAATTTCCATGCATCTTATTTCATTTACCACATTTTTTTAAATCCCAGTTTGATTTCATTTTGGCTTCACTTGCTTTTATTTTGGAATGTCGTTATAATGTGTTTCTTTGTAAAGTACTTCTTCAATCTATAAAGGAATCTGAATGCTTTATGAACACTGGAATAAACTATTCTAATGTTGTGCAAGTCGTGGTTTACATTGTATCATAAAATGAGCCTTTTCAGGAAGTGTGACCCATTTAATTATTCGATATTAGATTGAAGGACACCACTAATCTGCACATTATTCAGATTATAATAGGCTACCATCTGAATCTGCAGCTATCTCACAGCTCCGTTAGAAAAGATTAGTTGAACTCCGTGTACATACATGAGAAAGCTGATTTACATTTACAGTCTGCGAAAACAGTTCAGAAGTGACCCTCACCTCCAATATCCGGTCGCAGTTTCTTATCATATTCTTTCAGTAAATTATTGAGTATTTCCGTGGCGTCGGTTTCCTGGGATTTGGGAGCCAGCATCTGGTTCACAGTGACATCCTCGTAGTCCTCTTCGTACTCCATTGTTAGAGAGCTGAAGGTAAAAACGAAAGAAGGTGATTGGAAACAGCAGGAGCCCCGACGGTGCATTAAAACACGCGGCGCGGTCTGCAGAGTGCATACATGTAAGCACCGTGTCAGTGTCCCAGAGGGTCCCTCACATCAACTTCGACCCACGCAGGCATAAAGTTTTCTTAATCACCACAGTGAGCATTTAGAGCGTCGCCAAAACGCAGCATTTTCTTTTACTTTATGAAGGTTTCAACTAAAGTGCGCCACTTACCAGGTGTGAAGGACTGACAGAAGTAAGACATGAGCCAGTAATTTGGATGACATGTTTCACGCGGGAGGACAACAAGTAGAGATGTGTCAGCGGACGGTGCTTATCGGTGTCTGGACGCGACGGTCACAGCTGCGCAGAGAAGAGAGCAACGCTACGGCGCTTCTTAGTTTGTAATCCAGTAGGAATCTCTCTCATTGTTAAAACCAGGCGGGGGTTTTTTTTTTGTTTTTTTTTTTAAAGATGCTTCCCTGCTTGGTTTTAAATACGAAGTAGCCGCTTGTCACACGTAAAGGGCAGTTTGCAGTTCCTCGGTTGCGGACACGGCTGTTCTTTTACGCAGGTGCGCACACTCTGTATGCGTCCTCTGAAGGCGCCTAATTCATCAAAAACTCCTCTGTGGCCAAGTCTGTGGCCAAGTCTGCGTCAGACTAGTTTGCAGTTCTCATTAAAGCTGCTATACCTGCACAAGACACTTTTTTTTTCTCTAATTCCTCCCAATTTATTATTTGTAGGCTGGTTAGTGCCAAATAAAAACCAAGCGCACCTGTTAAGATTATATATACTAGGCTACATCATGAATACTTAGAAATAATTTTATATAAATTATTTACATGCTGATTATCAGTATACATCCTTCTTTTTTGTAGCTGCTGATTTTCATTATTGATCATTATTCTTGATGAATTGATTTGTCTAAAAAATGCCAGAGAACTGTAGAAAATATTATGGATGTCACCACAGTTCCTGTTTTGTGTCACCTAGCTGTCCTAAATATCAACCTATTAAATTGGGTCACATAAAGGAAAAGAAAAATTAGCACAAAGGGAAAGCTGTGATTTTTAGTTTACAAGTCCATTTAATAATTCAAGAAATTATCAAAATAGTTGTTCTGTCCATCGACTAACTGATTAATCAACTAATTGTTGCAACTTTTTTTGGTCTTATATTTTTCTGAACATGTGACGAAGCATCTTTGTTAGTTGCCAAATATTCATTGAAAAGCTTGTACATCAAAGTGCTCCTGGAGCCCTGTTAAACCTACTAAATGCCATAATTGGCATGCAGCCTCGTACAGTATGAAGCCGCCTTTGTAAGCGAGGCCCTCCTCATGCTGTGTTTATAGTCTTCCTCCTTTGATGAGGTGATTTATTTAAGGGTGAACACTTGGGGAGCTACTCCAGTGAGTGCTGCACAGTCCTAAAAGGTGGAGGACTCACAAGATGTTAAAACAAACAACTTCACCTATCATTACACACTCCCTGCCTTATATGTCCTCCTCTTCCAGACTCCACAGCTTCTGTCTCTGCCGAGATAACATCACTCATGACAACATTAGGGTTATTTTGGAAAAGTGCACTCAATCAAACATGAAAGATTGGTGGAGTGCCCCTTTAAATAACAGTTTAAACAAGTCTAGTGATGATGGCAAGAAATGACACAATGTCCACAGAAGTGCCTCCTGTTAGTATGAGGTGTCCTTTTCAACAGCACCTAAAGGACAGTCTGAAGTTTTCTTTTCTCGGTAACACTGATTTTATATGAATGGACAGTTCTCGCTGAGCAGCAGTGGAGCACTTGTACAGCAGCAACACAAAGGACAACAACAGTTGGCTCCCTGTAGATATAAATAATCCTCAGATACCAGCGGGTCTCACATGTCTACTTTCATCTGGATTTGTGAACAGTTTGTGTACGAGCCGCTTCCCCGTTCACCCTGGAGAACGCAGCCACAGCAGCCACAGCAGCCACAGCACATGTCTGTACTCAGCAACAAGCAGGTGGGGTTCAATATGTGGTTTGACAGACAGTGCAATGTTCTGATATGGAGCCTGTCTGCAGGGCGGCTGTTGTGGCTGACTGCTGTCATCCTCTGGTGGTTAAAAAGAGAAATGCACACACGAGAGACAGAGCTGTAGGTGCTGCTTGTGATCAGAGCTCCGAACCACACAGGCATCATAGTTCTGCTGCTTTGTTGGAGACCCATGTGCTGCCCGCTGGAAAAAATAAAGGCTCAATGGACCGGAAGGAAATTATTTTTTTATAGCCTTATTTTGGTAAACAGACATCAATTGTTAAAATTCAAAACAAATATCGATTTAATGGGTTCAGAGTTTTTTGTTTTATATTAGATAAAATGGTTGTTGTTTTTTTGCATCATTAATTTGTAGAATCACAAGTTCTGCATATTTGATACATTGTGCATATTAATTCTCACCAGAGCTAAATAAAAAGGTTGAATATATGACACAGATCTAATTATGTTTAATTATAGCTGCACTGAACCACATTTAACCTGTACAATGTTAATATTACAGAAACATTTCATCAACACAGTTCACAGCTGTTCAGGCCAACATCCTGCCGATACATTTCTAAGTGTTAAATGCAACGACAGCTTTAGTGCGATGTTGTTAATTTTTATGGTTTTTATGAGACATCAGCGACTCCAGCTGGATATTGAAAACAATAGGCTCATACTGAAATTAGGATTTAATAACTACAAACATTGTGAATCTGAGCTTCAAAGATTTGAACTGATTTATCAAAAAAACGTGGTCAGACAGCTTCATTCTACAGAAATACATGTGTAACATTTGATTTTAAAAAGTTTGCCAAAATAAATTGAATTAGCTATAAATTAAAATTGGTGTATTTAATGTATGTGTATTTTATATATATTTATTTTCTTTTTTAATAATCAATAGTCTGCTTAATCTTGATCTAATCTGTACCCCTCCAAAGAAATCATTAAATGGTCATTTCAAAACACAAAATTTGCACAAACTGTTTACATAATTTATCCAATATGTATTTTTACAAGGACCAGCAACCACAATTCACTGGGGGAAGGAGGACCTAAACACTTGACTCAGATCAGAGGAAGGTGTTTTACTTACAAAAGAAAACGTGTGGTAGAAACCACATGGAAGAACAAAGTCCGAGAAAACTTAAAGTACAAACCGGAGAGTGAAGGACAAAAAAAAAGGACAGCAGAGTCCCAAGTCCAAACAATCTGAAGCACACAACAGTTTCCATGAGTGTTGATTTATAATCCAACAACTATGAGTGACTGACGGAGAGTATAAATACTCTGTCTGATTGCAGATTGACTGTTGGGCAGATGGGAAACTGGGAACAGGTGAGGTGGGTGTGACAGATCTGAGACTGAGGACCTCTACTGGGTGGAGGGAGGGAGTCAGGGAGCAAACTAAACAACAGAAACATGACCTAAACCTTTATAGCAGCCTCAGAAGTTGCCTATAAGCTTCAAGTGAAGTGCGAGATACCATATGATGAAGCATAACTTTACAGACTCTGTGTCTTTTATTTTGATTGATCAATAGAGGAATGATATTCTGCAATGTTACAAACCTGTCAAATTAATACTGAAAATAACAATGAGAAAATCAAGTTGTCCTTTTTAAATCAAGTTTAAAAAATAAAACTGAAACCATAACAGTAAAGTTGAAACGATGAGATGTTTGGCACTGTTGCCTAAAACCTTTTGAAGATCAACATTTCATAAATTATGCAACGATTTGATCAATCCATCCATCCATCCATCCATCCATCATCTTCCGCTTATCCGGGGTCGGGTCGCGGTTGTAGCAGACCAAGCAAGCTCACCCAGGCTTCCTTCTCCCCCGCTACATTTTCCAGCTCATCCTGGGGGATCCCGAGGCGTTCCCAGGCCAGATGGGAGATATCATTTCTCCAGCGTTTTCTGGGTCTTCCCCAGGGTCTCCTGCCAGTTGGGTGTGCCCGGAAAACCTCCAGAAGGAGGTGCCTAGGAGGCATCCTGATCAGATGCCCGAAACACATCAGCTGACTCCTTTCGACGCGAAGGAGTAGCGGCTCTACTCCGAGTTCCCTCCTGATTTCCGAGCTCCTTACCCCATCTCTAAGGCACAGCCCGGCCACCCTACGGAGGAAACTCATTTCGTCCGCTGTTACGAGTGTGGTCGTATTATTATTTTGTGCATGTGTATTTTCTTTGTTTCTGTGTGAATGAGAGTTGCGGCAGGTGTGAGTGTGTATGCAAATTTGATGTGCAGGTGCAGATCCTGATTGGTGGAAGGCTCCTGGCACGAAGGTGATTGGGCTCCGGGCGGATGACGCAGGGTATTTCAAACCCGAAGATGACGTTCCTCGGGCAGGAGGAATTACCCAGAAACCAACTGGCCACACAGTGCTCAGTTCATTTCGCTTATGTCTATAGTTAATTAAAGCTGCCATTTCTGTCAACCGTTTTGTCCTGTGTTTTGTTAGATTAGAAAGGTAAGATTTTCTGTTTCATTGGTTTTGGTTAGGTTAGCAAATATCAACTTCCGAAGATAGTATTGTTTTGTTTGTTGTTGTGGCCTTGGCTCACCCCGAAGGCATTTTAAATTCAACTCCCCATTTTGTATATAGTGTAAATACATTGTTAACTGTTCAAAACAACTTCACTTGTTCCTTTGGCTGCTTGGGACCTGGTGAAGACGGGGGCACCTTATGTTCATGTTATGTCTCGGCCACCCCTAGACGGGGCATAACACCGCTTGTAGCCGCGATTTCGTTCTTTCGACCCAGAGCTCGTGACCATAGGTGAGGGTCGGAATGTAGATCGACTGGTTTCCCCAAAACGGTCTGGTGCAGCGCCTATTTTACTGCTGCCGCCGCACCGATCCGCCTGTCGAACTCCCGCTCCATCCTCCCCTCACTCGTGAAGAAGACGCCAAGTTGCTTGAACTCCTTCGCTTGGGACAGGCACTCCGTCCCCACGTGGAGGGACCACCGGTTTCCAGTAGAGCACCATGGCCTCAGATTTGGAGGTGCTAACCCTCATTCCCCCTGCTTCACACTCGGCTGCAAACCGCCCCAGTGAACGCTGGAGGTCATGATCTGAAGAGGCCAACAGGACCACATCGTCTGTAAACAGCAGAGAGGCGATCCCGAGACCCCCCAAACCTGACGTTCTCCTCCCCCCGGCTGCGCCTAGATATCCTGTCCATGAAGGTCACAAACAGGATCGTGACAAAAGACGGAGGCCAACACCCACCGGAAACATGTCTGACTTATTGCAGAGAATGCGAACATAGCTCCTACTGCAGTTGTATAGAGCTCGGATGGCCCGTTGCGACGACTGGACCGGGGCCTCCACCAGATGTTCCCAGTTCACCCTCACTACACGTTTGGGCTTGCCAGGTCTTTCCAGCGGACTCCCCCGCCATTTGATCCAACTCACCACCAGGTGGTGGTCAGTTGACAGCTCTGCTCCCCTCTTCATAAATTTGCTGACGATTTGATCAATAAACATATTGTTTCAGCTGATGCTCTTTAGTTTATCATAATATGTTTGTATGTAAAGGGAGTAGTAACTATAGCTAATGGTTCAATGTAGTAAAAAGTACAACATTTCACTCACTCTCAAATGTAAAGCAGTAAAAGTACAAAACAGAAAGTAAAGACCTTTCAAAGAGCTTCTTTATGAGCGATGCATCACTGCATGGAGATTCCAGATCAGCATGCTGCATGTTTCATCAATGATTTACAGTGACATTTAAAAAAAAAAAGTTGTTTCCGTCTCTGCATACATGGCAACAACATATGAACATTCATCCAACCATCAAATTAAAGTATGCATTATTGCAGTGTTCCTGCACCGTGTGCATTGATTAGCAAGAGAGAGATTAAAGGTCACACAGATGATGTCAGAATTTGCAAAGTTGCTCTGAATGTAAAGGCCTTGAGGGCTTGTTTTTTCCTCCAAGGCCTCACTCTGAGTCAAAGGTCAAATTTCCTGACTTTTACTGAGTAAAACATTGAATTTCCATGACATATGACGGATGGAGAAACAGGAACAAAATGAAGTAATTTCCAAAGCAGTGATGGTGGCAGCATGCTTTTCACTGCTGGTGAGACTGTAAAGGACTCCCTCCCCCATATTTTAATAGATCAATAACGGTTTTACAAACATTACTTGGAGCTTTTTGGTCATCTACTCAACCAGTCATTGAAGTCATGGTTTTGTTGCCAATTCTCTTGAAATGTTTATTTTCCTACAGGTTTACCTTTGTTTCAGCAGCTACAGGAAAAAAAAAACACATCTTGACTGAAGCCATTATTGACGAACTGGAAGGAGGATAAAACCACTTGGGAAACAAGTTCAGTAAGCCTTCTTTGACAGGGATTATTGGTACGGTATTCCTCATGCATGCTAATCTGCAACACACTGTGATCTCATTCTGAAGTTAGTTAGCCACCCGTTTAAGTGCTGGCAGTGACTGCACCAACAGTTCCTGGTGCTTTTGTTGCAGAGGAAGAAGGAGTTCAAAATTATTGCCAGTCAACTAAACCTTGAGAAAGACATCAGCAGCATATCACCTAATTATCAGATCTGTGTAGAATGAAAAACATAAAGCCATGTTGAGTAAGTATCCATTTAATGGCGCTGATATTCAGCTACTACATTACTTGCTTTTCAACCAAATCTTTCATCAGTTCAGTGATTTGACTTTTTATGAAGATGACTTTGACTTTGAAACAGCATACTGGAGAAAATGAGGCTGAATAATTTGCTTTAACATTCAAATCACTTCTATGAACTTTTTCAGTTTAGTTTTTATATAATGTCTGTCCATCTGGAGCTCCCTTCCATGATGTGCTTTGATTTTGTATTTTTATGTTTTGCCCCTATTTTATTTCTCTGCCGCCAAAAGTCCATTTTTATCCTTTTGTTTGGCATTTTGTAGCTATATATGCACTATAAGTGCCATATTAATTTAGAAAACAAAAACAAATATTCCATTTTTAATTACAACACACCACTGACATGGTACAATATATTGTGCACTCTCTGTGATTTGAAATGGTCCATAAAAATAACTGCTCCACAGAGGGTGATCCTTAAATCAATACAGTGGTATGATGTATTTTGAAGCTGTGCAGTGACCCAGACAGTATTTTGCATAAAGTTAATGGAAGGATAAGGTCAGCTAAACTTTTAAAGTTCACATGGTGTAGTGTAGCAGTGTTACTGCAGCGGAGAGGCTCAAAGTGCTGATTCAGCAATCCAGACATCAAATGACATCAGAGAGCTACATGGCTTCGCTATACATATTTTGTATGCTGATAAGGTAGCTGCGGTGTGTGTCTGAACATAAGGTACAGCGAGGGCCCTTATATCCTGACTGACTAAGCAGTTTGGGAGACATATCTTCAATAGTACCTTTAATGAAAAACCTTATTAGATTTTCTTTTTTATACTCACTACAGTAAGTTTTTGTTTTTTTCTCAGTTCATCCATTGGTCCTGCATGATCTCAGCCTTAATACATTTCTGAAGAATAATTGATATGACGCTACGGACAATAGCTGGATAGCAGTTTCCCACTTGGAAATAGCTTTAACACTGATATCAAAGTGGTAATTATGACAGGGAAAGTAACATTTTTCTGAAAGTACTGATATAACTGACTCGGCGCTAAAAAGTATGGAAATGCAAGCGTATCACGTTTTTAGTAACAATATACAGTACTTGCTTGTTAGTATAATGTTCTTCAGGGAAACGCAGCAAATTTTTGTGTCTTTCTGTTTTGTGTTATCAGTGTTTATCGATTGAGTCGGCCATCTTGAGTTGTCCAATGTCTTAAACAAAGGAAACCCTCCCATCTTTACTTCTCCTCTCACATGGCCTAACCAGGTGTCCCTGATATGTGGGACGGCACACCATTTAAATCCCTTGTCCTGCGTTGGGCATAGTGAGACGACGTCCTAGATTTTGACCCTGCAGGACAGATGAACTTCTAAAATGTGGCTTTGATCCAAAGGCTTTGAGGAAAGCAGGGCAGGAGGTTATGAAGGGGCTGTGTAGGTTAAGTGCAGGTTAGTCTGTCATCATCTTCGCTGTCAGCACCACAACCAATGGGAAAAATTGCGAGTCACCACAAAGTCACAAGCTATGCAGATTTCTGCAGAATATAATGGAAAACTATGACAATGAAAAGGAAATGCAGCAACAGCAAAGACTGGAAACTACTTATAACTTGGTGAAGCTGGTGAAAGGCAAGTCTCAGAGTTTTCTTTTGCCTTTTTTGACAGTTATGTCTCAAATACCCACAGGGGAAGAAAACTTTGTGAGGCAACACCGTACTTATGAGTCTCACAAGTAATGTTTGGCTCAAAAAGAGATGTGGCAATCTGTGGATGTATTCCCACTGAAACCCAAAGCTGATTGACAGATAAGAAAAAGGTTGCCTAAATAACTTGTGTTTACCACACCAGCTCTCCAGATCATGCAGGTCAGTAGACTGTGGTAAATAAATGTTTAGTCCTTCACCAAAGGTCTAACCTCAGACCTGCATAACATATTGTACATGCTTATGTTTTATAATTGAATAGATATATCAACGTTTTAGACTACCTCTCAGCATTTGTAATATTTACATGTTTTTTTTCTGCTAAAGAGCAGCAATGTGCTGCATAGATGTAACAAGAAAACTCTCTTTTTCAAAATAACAAGTTAAGAGATCATAGCTAAACTAGACTGACGGACTTTTCTTGTTATAATGATACTCTCTCTCCTTAAAAAAAGACACTAAACAGGATACTGCTCCTTGTTCAAACACTGTAATTTTACTTGAAAATTTTATAATTTTGAAACAACATACTCTTTCATTAAAACAATACACATTTCTGATTTCTCATTAAAACAAGATTTTTTTCTATTCATAATGTACTCTATTGTTAAAATGAGAAATTGTTGCTATAAGGAGATACTTCTTTTTCTCATAACGACATCCGCTACTGAACAAGATATTTTTCAAATTTCTCATCAAAACAACTTACTTTTCTTGTTTCTCATTTAAACAAAGTACTTTTACATTAAAATGAGATAAATTAGATCTTCTGTAATTACATACTCCCTCATTAAAACAAGAAATATTTTTAATTAAAATGAGATACTTTTCTCATTGTACACTTTCTTGTTAAAGCGTGATACTTTTCCGTTTTAAAAAAACAAGAGAAAATGTTGCTATAATAATGACATGCAACACTGAACCAGATCATTTTATTATTGTTTGCTAAAACCTGATATTTTTCTTGTTGCAATGACACACCTGCTCGTTAAAAGGATACTGAGCAAGATGAAAAATATAGACACATCCGGGCTCTCAAGAGAAACACAAAATATTTTTTTAATAAAACCAATATAACCCTACTATAGTATACGTATGTGTGCGTATGTTTCGATTAGGCATTTTCCAGCATCAATCTGCTGCTAACGTTACTCAAAACTGCTACTCATGTGCGTCATGTGTAAAATGTGTGTATAAAGGTCAGCGAGCAATTGCACATTCTGATAGCAGTGTGTTTTGATCGAGCTGTGGACCTGGATAAGAGAGAGGATGGTCCTCTCCACCAGCCTCTACTGTAACCCATCTCTGCTTGTCAAGCTATATACTATGATTGATGTCATTTGGTGCCATCAGTGACAGCTTAATTTGGCGGAGAGAATGGGCCCGCTGAATTGAAAAAGCAACTTAAATGCAGTTAAATCCTTGACAAACAGATGTGGGCCAGATGTTAGTGCCACAGAGACCCCAAGATGGATTTATCAGTCCGCCAACTGTAGGCCGCCTGATCTGGATGTGCAGGGGTATAATCAAAGGAGAAACAGCACGTGCAGACCGTTGTTCCATCAAGTGAGATTAAGTTGGGCGTTTTATCACGTTGACAATATAAATGCATCTAAATATGTACTGTAGGCTCATAGAGTATCTACTGGATCATAGCTCTCTATGTGAATCTATCTGGAGAGAAAACTGATGAAACGTGGCAATCTGTGTCAGCTATGATCTTACATTCATACAATACTCCGTGACATACATGTCATGGTACAACTGACACAATAAAGGCTTTTCAAGTTTTATTGTCACTGAGCTTTTTGACCATCAAAAGCAGGCGGGTGGAGTCAGTGAAGCTTTATTGGAGTCAGGTACATAACAAATAAGTAAAAAAGTAAGGTTATAGTGACACAGGCTTTAACAGCTGTGATTTGCAAAGGCCTTTTAATGAAAAATGAAATGAAATAGATACATTAAATATGGTCTGAGATGCTGTGTTTCCAAAGAGGGAAGCGTGGAGCTTAAATGAATGAGAGTGTAGCCATATATTAAAAAAAAACACAATTGCCAAAAGGATGAAATGGGGATAAAAATATATCAACAAAATGAGGGTCAAATGGTAACATAATACCATGAAGAGAAGTCATTATTTATATGAGCATTATTTATTGCTTCAGATATTTGCATTTAAAGAACAGCCTGTATCTAAAATTCACTTAATTTGTAATAACACAATACAACTTATTAAATAGTGGCAGGCCACGCAGGCATAAAGTTACATGATCACAATCAGACTGCAAACTAACTCTGCTGAAGTGAGTGTAGTGCATGCAGCTGTTGGTGTGGGCATCATGTAAAAAGACTGAAGCTAAAAAATGAGCAGAAAAGCGTTTTCATTTGAGATTATTTCATTCAATGAATAGTACTGTTTGGGGGGGAGGAGGGGAATACATTTAGTTGCTTTGTTGGCAAGATTTGATGAGACGATTGAAACCATCTTTCTCTTGTCTGTCCGAGAAATCTGGAGCCAGAAGCTGATTAGCTTAGCTTAGCTTATTTTAGCTTAGCATAAGAATGCAGAGGAAAACAGCGAACAAAGCTCTGTCCAAACATTTAAGAATATATGTTTGCACACCTCTAAAGCTCATAAACTAACAACTATTACAAACCCTAACCTTTGTTTGCCTCACAGTGTACGGATTTATTACATTTAAAGTCAATACCAACTGCTACGTTGTAACGAGTTAGTGGTTTCCCTTAAAAAAGAGAAAGTAAAGTCTGATTTTATGTTAATTGATCTGTCTTATACTGTTGTTTTTTTTGTTTTTTTCTCATCTCACATCATCGAGACCATAAAAATGAGACTTTTGAGCAACCAACTAGAGTTTCCATCGAAGGTTAATTTAGTGCAAAATCACATTTACAGTTACAGTAACTGCCAAGACAACAGAGCCAGCCTCACTGTTTCCCCCTGTTTCTAGTATTTATGCCAAGCTCAGCTAAAGTTATCTGGCTGCATATTTACTGTACAGAGAGAGACGCATTCATCTTCTCATTTAACTCAGCAAGAAAGCAGATAAACACGTATTTCCCTTAAAGTTAAACTATTCCTTTAATGTATCACTTTCCAATCTAATGACAAATCCTTTCAAATGTTTTGCCTGAATCCCTAAAAATGATAAACAAACATGTCAATTTAAAATGATATTAATCTTGTCATTGTGACTTGTTGTCTCTTTGATAAGTTCATGTTAGTCTCTAACTACGTGACAAAAAAGTGAATCTGCTCAAAGCATTAAAATATTTATCAATAATATTTGCGAGTTATCATCAAAGCGAATAGAAACAAGAAACGTATCTAAAAAAAACAACAACATGTTTTGAAAAAGCATTGTATATTCTGTCAAAACTGCTCAAGCTCAAGCTACTCGGCTCATTTCTCAATATCCAGTCAATGAAGCACTAGACTAGATGAACACTGTTGCTGTATATGCGTTACATAGAAGCTAACCTTACTGGCTTGGTGGTGCTTTTCTAAAAGCAGGGCGTATATACATGTTTCTTAAACTACTACCATACTTACATACATACATGATTCTCAACATGGTGACTTGGAAACAGAAGCTGCCACTATCACTTTCGCTTGAAATCTGTCCCTTTTTGATCTACATCAACAGAAACACAAAAAGAAACACGATCCTTCATGAAAACTGGCCATCCTAAATCGAGAAAAGAAGCAAAAATGAACACGGCGTCAGCTATTAAAGGTGTAAAACTGGCTTCTAAAAAAGTAATTGCAGGATATTTCAGTGCATTCATAATGAGTTCTCACACTCTGAAGGCAACACATTTAGCATGGCTATTCATCTGCTTATAACAAGGAAGCAAAGTTCCACGTGCCGGGGCCCAGCTTCACATCCCTGGACCTCCAGCTCATTTGTACAATGTAAGAGTTCCAAAGGTAAAAGCCAGTTTAGAGTAATAACACAGTAAAAATTTTGTTTTGCATAGCATTTGGCCTTGCTGTACCATCTTCTACTGTAGACTGGAGGAGAAAATATAAGTGCCAAATGCTAAATCTTAAAAAAAAAAAAAAAAATCAGAAGCTAATCAGTAACTGAGATCTAAAATGTGATAAATGAAACGTTTTGCTTGCTAACCATACAAACTCAAGGCAAACATGGCAAAATGTTTCTGAAGCCACACACATGCATTGTTTTCAGATTACCCCAAAAAAAGAAAACACATTTATGATACAAGGACTAAGTGATTGGCAATGTTTTTGATTGCAATCCAGTTATCAAATCCTGAAGTGGTTGTCAGGAGCTTACACAGCTCCTTTGATCACTGGTTCCCTATTGAGATACGTAGCCCAGTACACCAGGTTGAAGGTCCCAAACAGCACAGGGAACACTATCCTGGACATCTTGTCAATCTTGCTCACGCTGTTATAAGTCTTTTTGGGATCCGGGGCCTTGGTTTCAGATGGTTTGAGTTGAACAGCCGTGCTGTTTGAAATGGTCGAGATGGATGCGTCCTTTGTAAGGTTGGCTGTGTAATTTACGCCGGTTGAACAGGTGTTGTTTGGCTTCTTCGACAGAGCTAAAGGGTCTTTTTTCTGTGGATAGGGGGGAAAAAAAGGCACTGGTTCACTGTGTACAACAAAAAAGCTCTATCATTCAACATAATAAGGAGAAAAATAAAAGATGGCTGTTAAAGGTAGGGATCAATGTCCTTGGACAGCAATAAACTGGCACTGTGCCCCAACACTGGCAGACTGGACAGTGAATTTACCTTCTTTAACTTTTACATCTTGTCTAATTTATCTCTTACTTTATTATCATGTGTGGCATAGACTTTTGCACCGCCCTATCTGTCTTCCATCTCTCGCCACAATAAGAAGAGAGAAAGATCAGTGGAAAGAAGAAAAGGAAAGGTAAGCAGAGTCAGTTTGGGATTACTGGCATACCCTGTGCCCACGCTAGGATTTAAAGCAGCTGTGGCATTAACTATTCTGTGATAGATTCAAAGGATTTTTTTTTTCCCTTTAGGCTTTTATCTTCTTTCAGCTATTTGTTTTGGTTTTACAGTCTGCAGCTTTAACTTCACTGTTTTGGTTCTGTGACATTACTCTAATCAAAATGTTTCCGGGCACAGCAGACTTTTGTTTCAAACATTAATCTCACTAGCTACAGTTACACATAGTAAAGCATGTTTAATACTCGTCGTACTACACATGTGTAATAAGGCTTGAAATGCTACTCCAAATAAATGCTAATGTTACTCCATATATGCTAGATATATAAATAAGTACTTGTTTGGTTGGCATGTTAGCCACATAAGAACATAATATGTCAAATGTTTGTATCATGTCAGACATATTGAGTTCTCACCAAAAGGAGGAAAAAACAAAATAAACCAAAAACAAATAATTGCTGCTTTAATTGCTTTTTCGCATTTGTTATAAATCATGTTACCATCATTTAACCACATTGAAACTACAAGTTATCTCTTTCAAACATGACTCCCAACATAAATAGACATACTATGGGTCTGTACTTTTCCTTAGACATTCGTGGATAAATCTGTCTAAACCCGCCTCTGCCAACCCACAGGCATTACTAAGACATTACTTAGAAACAACATGAAAATAAAGCCCAACATTTACACAAAAAGACAAGCTTGTCATGTGAAATCTCCACTTTCTAGCCTTCAATACTGACCTTCATCGGTAAAGCAAGTCTAAAGTGCCAGGTTGGGTCCTCTCTACGTGATATCAACAAGGAAACACAAACCTTGGGCTGCTGGGCCTCCATTGCCTTTTTTCCATCCCAGGCCCAGCTCCTTTTGGTGAAATAATTAACGGTGGCGAATTCAATGAGGGCGGAGAAGACAAAGGCGTAGCACACTGCGATGAACCAGTCCATGGCCGTCGCGTAGGCCACTTTAGGCAGCGAGTTTCGAGCACTGATGCTGAGAGTGGTCATGGTGAGCACTGTGGTCACACCTGGCGATGGAGAAAACTGGGTCAGTTTCACTCACTAGACTTGCTATTCTGTTTTTATTATTCCAGCAGATTAAGTCAAAGAAAAAGCAGGGCACATATCAGAGCATTATAGACGGGTCAGGCAGCAGCGCGGCTTCATAGAGATAAGAATTAGAAGTATTCAAGTCTTAACAGAGAATTAACACCTCAGCTTGAACACTGCAGTCATTTAACAGGTCAAAGGTACGTGTGATGTTGCTTTACTGTGTAAAATACTGAAGTTGTTTCACTGCATAGTGAGTCTGCATTTTCCAAACTCACCAAAGACAGTCCGAGCCGGCACAGACTCCCTGTTGAGCCAAAAGGAAACCTGCGACAGGATTACAGTCATGAAGCAAGGCATGTAGGTCTGGATGACAAAGTAGCCGATCTTTCTCTTCAGGTAAAAGTGAGCCATCATCACGGTGTATTGACCTGAAGGAAACAGCAGAACAGAAGACACGGTGTTACTTAAAGGGTTGAAATCATCAATTCCAAAGCTCATTCTGCGTTTAAAGAAATAAATGTGAAGTAAAACTGGATGTGATGTAGAATACTGTATGATTTGATGCAAGATTTCCCCCCCCAAAAAGTTAAAGCAGCCCAACTGCTTTAACAATATATCAGTTTGCCTTGTACATAAAATTGAAATGTATAGGAAAGCTCAATATTTGAAATGCAGTTTTGTTTGGAAAAATGTTACTATACAACCATCATATAAACCTCACAGTGTTAATACCTTGAATTACATGCCCCCAATGAAACCTCCAGTAATACATTGTTTGGCCACTTGTAGGTGGTTCAACAGGTCGTAAACACAACACTGACATACTGTAGGATCAAATGATACATTTGTTAAGGCAAACATCTAACTAAACAGCTGCTTATTTGCACATTCAGCAAGCACAGAGAGGGATATTAGTATTGATTTCATTTGGTCTCCACCAATTCTTAACTACTTATTTGTCATATAACCAAAACAATTAGCTAAAAGATGCTAAAACGCTTTACGAATGCACAGTCATTTGCTGATTTGGGAAATTTAACATGAAAATATTGATTGATACAAAATTTTTATTTTACATCAACTATTGCAGATGTAAATCAGTTTAATATGTAATCACAAGACAAAAATAACCTTCTGTGGTTCTATTTCTGGGGTTTATCAAAATAAATGTCTTTTAGCTACACTAAGAGTAACAAATCTTCCTGGAAACAACGTTTCCCAGCCTTTTTTGTATTACTGTTTGACAGAAAAATTAATCTCAGGGACCCTCTTTTAAAATCTATCCTTTTTTTTTTTTTTTTACAAATGAATGTTTTCTGTGCATGCTGAAGTTGTTTACTTGTATATTTGTCATTTTAATTTACTTCAGTGAGCAGGTGTTGTGTCTTCCCCTCATACGGGAACTGTGATTAAGTGCTCTACAAATAAACTTTACTTGAACACGGCCTGACTTCTCCAAATATGTGAGCTACATTATTGAAAAACAGGTTGGTGGGGAAATCATCATATCCTGTTAACCAACTGAAGATTGCATTTGAAGGATTTTTTTTTTCTTTTTTTCTCAAAAATCCTGTCCAGCCATGGAGTCTGATAAACTATAGAAAATCCACAGATGACTGCTGCTTTCTCCTGGCAAAATCGGATTTTTCTGTCTCACTAATCCCTTGTCACAATCTGCATCCTGTATATCTCTCTTGCTCTCCCTCACTCTCACTCTCCCTCTGTCTCTCTCTCTCTCTCTCTCTTGTTCTATGTGCATGAATGTGTGTGTGTGTGTGTGTGTGTGTGTGTGTGTGTGTGTGTGTGTGTGTGTGTGTGTGTGTGTGTGTGTGTGTGTGTGTGTGTGTGTGTGTGTGTGTGTGGAGGGGGGGGGGTGTAACAGACAGTCCATCCCATTCTGTCAGGCCAGGCCAGCCTTGATTGGGGACGTACATCCTTGCCTTGCCTGAGCGATAACACTAAAACAGACCCAGGTCAGCGACCAGTAATCAGCGGTGATTACAAGCAGGTGCACAGGTGACTGGAGCAGAGGCGGGCTGAGAGGGACCAGAGGAAAGTTTGGATTGTCTGTGCGATGCAACGACGAGCATCATGTCCTTAATGAAAAGGGCACCTGTGCTGCCTTTGCCAAGACGACTACCAGCCAGCAGCCCCGCTCTGTGGTGGCAAGGCCGGGTGATCCCCGCTCTTATCTGACTGCCTGCTGGGCTCGGAAGTGGATGGAAATCTCCAAGGTGTGAAAAAATGCGGTTGTGGTGGATTTTACTGTTTGGCTTTTGGAGCGTCTGCGGGGAACTGCCATTCATAGCGGACAACAATGCGGCTATGTTGGTCAACTGGTGAGTACAGATTGAAACCATCTGTTGAGCTTGCCACTTTCTATTCTGGATCTGGAGGCACTCATGTGTGTAATATAATGAAATTACAGGTTTACCGATCGCCACTTCAACTCCTGTGTCTATACTTTCATCCTCCTTGGCTTAAACTGTGAGGTCAAAGGTCGTCCCCCACCCCAGTGTAATTACTTTTTCTGAGCTATTCTTGGCTCGTTAAAGAGGGTTTGCACCTCAGATTAGCAATGCTAATTAAGGTCATGCTGGTTTTGTGTGCCATCCCCCGTTAACTTGTCTAAGCAGTGTGTGGGGTGATGAAAGAGTTACACTCCCGTGTGTTCATCTGAGTCCGGGTCTCCCAGCAGCGTGAGCATGGTTTGGATTTCCTCCTGCTGCGAGAAAAGCACCGTGGCACACTTATCGGCAAATGTTTAGCTCTCATGCATATCCAGTGCAAACACCTCCTTCCCCCCCAGCAAATCCAGGATAAAGTGATCTCACGATCCCTGTATACATTACAGCTATAGGAACGCCTCCGCTGGAACAAACTCACTATCAACTGGCAGCAGAAATCTATTATCGTGCTTCTTTACATAACAGAATTAAGCAGATGCCGCTTACCCCCCGTCCCACACGTCTCCGCGGCAGCAGCCAATCCCAGAGCTGTGACTGTGACGTCACTCGGTAAAAGCACAACTGATGGGCCTGCATACGGATTAACCCTACAGACTCAGTGGCTCAGACCACGGATAAGTGTTTTTTTTGTATGCCCCCCCCCCCCCCACACACACACACACACACACACACATACACCCCGTCCATCTCTCTTCTCTTGGCAGCCCCAGAGACAGCTGGCTGTGTGTGGGAGGCATCCTCAAATCCTTCTGATTCATTCATTGTCTCTATCCAGCTTGATTTGAAAACGTTTTCTTCTCACAACCTCTTTGGATGGCACACACTGTACTAACACAGAGTGGAATAATAGGGTGGAGGTGGGGGGCTCATCATCCCTGTTCTGGCCTGAAGCTACTGTACCAGAGCTGCTGTAGGAGGGGACGTAATGGCGGGACATAAGAAAATGAGGGAAAGCTGGCTGAGATGTACGTAAAGGGTCATGATGCTGGAGGGTGTGTCATCTGTGATCTGTGATCCGTACCTCGGCTGGTGTAGATGTCCTCCGTACCCGCCGTCTGACCAATCAGGTGGTACTGGTTGAGCCGGGAGCCCTCCTCCGCCACTACCACTGACTTGGCTGCTCCCTGAGTCCACGTGTAGACCACTTCTGAGACCGGATACGCATCTAAACAAACAAGACACAAATATGTACAGATGTTTTACAGTTTTGCACCCATTGAATAGTGAATATTTCTAATAAGCACTCAATAAGCATACAAAATGCAACTGTTGTGCAATCTTTATTTGATAGTTTAGTTTGGTTTGTGGTACGAGGAAGTAGATTAATCAAGCTTCATTAACCTTAATGGACACAGCTGAAAAAGGGACAAGCAGGAAGTGTAGAAATAGACAAGAAGACAGAAAATATAAGAAAGATGTTTCAGTCATGTTGAAGTAGTCACTTGTTAAAAAGTAGGGAGAAAAATTGCATTCATAAAAGAAAAATGTAGAGGCCTTTATCTCATAAATATGAATGACCGTGCAGGGATCTCACAATTTAGAGAAAAGATATTTTTCCCCGTCATTTTTCCCCTAAAATCACTAGATTAGCAGCTTCATAATTATGAGAACTTGCATTTATGAGAAACAGTCTCATAATTTTGAGAAAACGATCTCATCTCTCTCACCAGATCAGTTTTCTCTGCTTCAAATAGTGTCATTATTATAAGGAGAGGTCTCCATTTTTGTTTTCTTTCAGTAAAACAAAGATGAAAAATTAGATGAGGGATGTCCCACTTCAATTTTTTTCCTCTCCTTAAACTGATTCAGACTCTTAAACTTGGACTCTAATCATGCAGAAACTCTCAGTCAATTAAAAATGAATCAGCAAAAATGCCAAATGTTCACTGGTTCCAGCATGTTGAATGTGAGGATTTGATGGTTTCTCTGATAATAAACGGAATATTTTGAGGATGCAACAGAGAAAACATTTAATCACTGGAGGAATAAAGTAGTTATTAAGATAAATCAACTATTAAGAATAATGACTATCAGTGGCATTAATTTGACAGCTGTATTTTTTAATTTATTTATGTTTATAACGTGTAAATGATCATCGTGTATTTAAGGTAGAATGAAGCAATACATACACATCATACATTAATAACAAGTAGAGATGTTCATACCTTAACATTCTCTGTCTTGAGCAGATTAATAATACTAGTGCAATATGTTTGAATGAGACATTCTGTTTATCTGTGATGAGTATTCTAAATGAAACGTCCACTACTGCAGGATGTGGTAGAAAGCTGTGGGAATAGCTCAGCAGGTTGAGTATTTATACCAAATAATATTATGAACTACATAATTCTAAATGTTTTTAAACATTGCATGTCTTGCTCGTACCTGATCTGTTTCAGTGTGGAACTTCTGTCTCCCCCCTGCAGTGACAGTAATTACAAAAACACTGTCGATTTATGTTTAACAGGCTCCGTGTAACATACTCAACCTCTACTATTATGGCTGTAAACCCACAAATACATTGTTCAAAACTTCCTTCATCACTCCTTTCACTATCAGATGTCTCTGGTGCGCATTCTCTGCCTATTGAGCGTACTGAGTATGTATTCATTGTGGAAATGTCTCACCAGACAACAGGTTTAAAAACTGCTGTGGAATAGAGATTTCTTTGACACTGGTCGGTTTACTCAGCGTTGTGTGAACTCATTTGATAAGGACTTGAATGTAATGGACATTTATTTATGTGTAAAAGTCCTGCAAATGCTGAATATCAGATCACTAAAACTTGTCACCTTTTGAAAAATGGCATTAATACTGAAAAAAAACAACAACAACAACAAAAAAACTTTCTCCTTTAGCAAAAAGAGTTCCTCCTCAAGGGAAAATGCTCAAGATTTAAGGAGTATAAATGTGGGAGTGTGTTGGAGTGGTTCACTTATTAACTGTAGAGTCTGACTCCCTTCTTTCCTGCCTGTCAAAGTGTCCTTGAGGAAAACACTGAACTCGCTAACTGCCTCTGTTTTGGAGAGAAAAAAGCAGTTTATTAAAAGATATATTTTTAGATATATTTACTTTTATTTGACAGTGAGCGTGAGATAGGAAGGCAGTAACAGTGTGTCCAGCTACAGGAAGTGAACATCTGAGAATATATGCACCTACTGAGTACGGGCCCGACACACTCAGCTATGAAGGTCACCCCCCACTGACTCATTTCAGAGAATAGGGGTCTTCTAAATGAATGTAATGTCATGGCTCAAACTAAACACTGAGCAGCATGTACATACACAGACACACTGTCTGAACCTACAACAAAAAAAGCTAATGCCCCATCAGCCCTCCACACGCACTGCATGTCTGTCCCGTGTATTATTTTCATGTTCCCTGTGGGCTTTTATTGTTACCTCCTCTCAAGCACAGATTAGTTTAATGAATAACATGTTACGTGAATGCAATTGTGTACAAGTTTTTAGTCATGTTTGTTTTCAGGTACAGGTGCTCTCGCAGGCCTCACCGTTAAGCAGATAAAGTCATATTTTAGAGCAGAAAAATACACTAACAAGCTACTTTATTCCCTAGATAGTCCCTTAAATCGACTTCCTGAGCATCCACAAGCCTAAACAGCAGCCTAAATAAACTACTATGATCACAGTGAAGGACTTCTTTGGGGTTGTATGGCATGAGGGAATAAGCTACAGTGTGCACCAGGATTTGGCAACACAGGAAATACTTGTTAGTAGGATCATATTAGCTGCGTGTTTGTGAAGTAAAATAAGGAGAGCGGTATCATGAGAGAACTGTTACAAAAACTTGAGTCGTACACATCTTCAGTGTAATGTTGTTTTTAAATATTGTTCAGTAAAAGCCAGATTTCCCCAGGGGTCTCTACTCCTCGGCTTTGAAGACATTTACATGGCGTGGCTGCGATACAACATTTGACATTTCACCCACTTTGCTTCATTACACAGAGATTAACTTGGTGTCATTGTTAAGAGCTCGTGTTTGGATCTGATGTAATCAGTTTGAGTGTATCACAATACACAGATGTTACTAATAGTATGATGTTATGTGTGAATGTTGGCACAGAGCGACAGATTGACGCGGTCGGACTCAGTGTTGAAGCACAGCAGAGATTCTGTTTGCTGCCGCTGCTTCAAGCGGATGTTTTTAAAAACTCAGCCTTTCATTCATTGGTTCATTCTGGGAACAAGAAACCTCTGCAAAATGCAAAAGTACTGTAGTTCAAACTCCACACATACTGTACAGTAGATGCACTAAATCTGTGTGTGTGTGTGTGTGTGTGTGTGTGTGTGTGTGTGTGTGTGTGTGTGTGTGTGTGTGTGTGTGTGTGTGTGTGTGTGTGTGTGTGTGTGTGTGTGTGTGTGTGTGTGTGTGTGTGTGTGTGTGTGTGTCTCAATCGTAGCACAGTGCAGCATCCAATCTGACAGAATTGCACTAATCCAGCAACTGTGGTGTCAGAATTTAGATTGATTTAGATTGACCTCAGTCAGCCAGTCGGTGGATTATGGTCTGAAAGACTCCCCACATTGTCTCAAACAAGTCTTTGTAGAAACAGACCATGTCACGCATTTACTGTCTGTATGAGCAGAGCCTGGAAAACATCACTGACAATTCATTTCCTCGCACTCCTCGTGATTTGGTCCACACTTAAACTGTCCAGAGAGCTTCGTCTGGAGGTCAAGGCAACACTTGCAACACTGAACGATAAACGACGCATTATGCAATGACTAAGCCATTCACTGCTTTAAAAGTAACATACAAAATTAACTTTAATCCAGTGTAATCAAAGACTGAGGGTCACATCGTTCGGTTGAATGTGTTGCTGCTGCGTTCTGGACAAGATGGAAAAGAGAGTTTTATGCTTGTCACTCAAACGGTCAAGTACTTTATTCATCATAGCAGTAAATATTAGAGATTAAAGTTTTTCTTTAAATTTAATTCAGCATCAAAAACAGCAGCCAAACTTCTTGGCAGTCAGTTTGATACAGTGACCGAAATGAAGGAGCAGCTTTGTGCTCCTCTTTTTATTTCTGTGCCAGTGACTTTCCATCAGTTGCTCTCACCCGTATCATCTCAAAATATTTTGAATGACTGGTACTCACCCTCATCAAAGATACTGTCCAACCTGATCTATACCAGCAACAGTTGGTTACTCCACCTGGAGAGATACAACACCTGCATCAGCATGCTCTTTGTGGACTACAACTCAGTGTTTAACACCATCATACTGAGGGAACTGGTCCACAGACTACACAACCAAGGACTAACTCCCTCAACATGCACCTGGACACTGGACTCCCTCATTAATTGCCCGCAGACTGTGCAAACACACTTTCTCCACCTTCATCCTAAACGCTGGCATCCTCCAGGGCTCTGTGCTGAGCCCCCTGCTTTATGCACTCCTCAAGCTTTACTGCCAATCCCTTCACAACTCAAACCATATTGATAGGTTTGCAGATAATTCAACAGTCATTAGGCTTGTTTCAGACTACAATGATAGTGGAGGGAGGACATTTCGAAATTGATGCACAGCAAAAACCTGGTTTTAAACAATAAAAAAAACTATTTTGGGACTGCCAAGAAGACCAAACAGTCCCGTCTCCATCAACGCATAGGCTGTGAAGAGAGTCTCTATCTTAAAGTTTCTTAGAGTCAGCATCACAGAGGACCTCTCCTGGGCATATAACACCTCAGCAGTGGTGGTTAGGGCACAACAATGCCTTTATTTTCTTGAGAATACCCCTGAAAAGCTGCTCGTCAACTTTTACAGACAGCATCCCAACAAACTATATGACAGCAGCCGCACCAAAGCTATCAAAAAAACTAAACTTCAGCATTTTGTGAAAACAGAACTGCCATCACACCTGTGTGACAAGAGCTAATAACTTTACAAAAGACATGACACACCGTGGACACCATCTGTTTTAAGCTCCTCCCCTCCGACAGGTGCTCCAGGTCAATCTGCACATGCACAAACAGATTGAAAGGCAGCTTCTTCCCAAAAGCTGTGGCTCTACTGAACTCAGACATCACATCCGTCTGGCAGACGTGATGTGCTGCTATCACTGAAGTATGTGCAATATTTACTCACATGTCGATTCAAGCCACTGATTACGTGCAGTATTGCTGCACCACACACACACATACATCATTCAACACCCCAATACACCATCACTTCACATCTGTTAGACCACACCTTTACTGCTGATGCATTTTACACTCTGATATCAGTTGTATTTTATATTTGTATTTATTGCCTATAGATAGATGGATGGATGGATGGATGGATGGATGGATGGATGGATGGATGGATGGATGGATGGATGGATGGATGGATGGATGGATGGATGGATAGATAGATAGATAATAGATAGATAGATAGATAGATAGATAGATAGATAGATAGATAGATAGATAGATAGATAGATAGATAGATAGATAGATAGATAGATAGATAGATAGACAGACAGATAGATAGATAGAAATGTACAACAGAAAGTACAGGGCAAAGCAATAAATTACAGAATGTATAATAGAGGTAGTAAAAAATGCATTCTCTTTATTTGGATTTATACGGCTAAGATTGTTTACTTTTATATTACTGATATTTTATATTTCTTATCTTATTCCTGTCTTATGTATTACTTGTAAACATGTATAAAGTTTTAACTATAAAATCAAATCTAAATCTAAATCATAGCGATAAAACTATAAAATCAACCAGTTGATATTGATTTCATTGTGCACAATGACAATGAATTTCTTCTATATTGAATGTAATCATCATCTGTAACACTGCAGATTCAAGTATAATCTTGTAAACCAAAATAACCTCAGATTTATAATCAAGTTGAAGAAGATACCCAGCATATATTTTATAGGTTGCAGCTGGTTGAGAGGCAACCTCAGTGATGACAAAAATCCAGGAAGTCATTGCTTCTAGCTAATAAATAGTCAAGCATAAAATTCCCCTGTAATGCAATAAATGTGCTTTTTTTTTTAAACACTTAATTAAATCATGTAACGTTTTAATTATTGAACTTTAGAGGTGCTGGTAGGTGGATTTTGTTGCCGTCAGGAGAGCCAGCCCTGCTGTTTCCTGTCTTCATGCTGACTGGATTATATTGTGGCATGAGTGTAGTATTGATTTTCTCATCGAACTCTACTTCCCGCACTATTCAACTTTTCTATTAATACAGTAGCTCCATGGACAAAACGTAGATAAAAGTATAAGCAAGTACAAGCAAATGCAATGGTTCCGAGTGTCGTTATCACTCTATAAGCCTTTTCCATTACATTAAAAGTTGTTTGCAATGCCAGACAAAAACGTTTGCTAAATGGTCTGAACTTACCAAGCGTTTCCCTACTGTTCACCCATTTACACACACTTAAGGCCTGATTGACTAAGATCTCAAATAACGGGTACTAAAATGCGTGTTCCTTCCAAAAGTTTCCAATTTTTTTTTTTGCACCCGTTATGCAATCTGTCTGGAAATGAGACAATTATGTCTCATTTTGTTTTCTATTTGCATTTCAGGTCATTTACAGGTGCGTGAGGTGGGCTTCCTCTATTCATTTGTGAGATGAAAGCCATTATTTCAGCTATGAAGAAACCTGTGAGAACACAATATCAAAATTAGCATTGTACCATGATATCATCTAAATATAATAAGGCCAGGACAGACACAGAGTCGCCAGTATAGATACTTGGCTACACGGGAGGAATATTGTATTGAGATGTTTGCACGAGGTTTTTAAATTAGTACCTGTATGTTTTTCAATGTAACAAACCATATTTGAAGGTTAATGCATTGTAATTAATGAATCATTTCTGTAAATCCACCTAAATATCAGAATGTGTGTTCACTAAGAGGTAAGAAACCTCTCTGTGTCTGTCTGCTGAACTTTACACTAACCTGAGACTGTTTGCTTGCATTAGCATGAAGGTTAGAAGCAGAGGGACATAGTTATCGAAACAAAAACAAAAAGTACAACATAAAACCACAACATATCCTTTTTGAACTATTTTTGTGCGGATTAAAGAAATGTAGGACGTATTGGTGAGCTTTGGAGTTGCTGGTGGGAAGCTTTCTTGTTTCCCCCTGACTCTAGTTTGTTGCTCGGCTTAGCTGATGTCTCCCGGTTGTAGCTTCACACAGACAGTAGTATTCAGTACTTTTTCTCTTTTGTCTGACTCTGGAGAATAAAATAAGATAAATGTGACGGTGGATATTGCAATCTGTAATAAAATGTGGAAAGGTTATGAGATTTAAATGGGGGAAGTGATAAGATTAGCATAGTAAAAAAAAAAAAAGAGGAGGAAACAGATAACTGAAAATACAATAGACACAACTTTGGTGTATATAGCCATGTGTAAACCTAATTCAAACACTTTCTATCAATCACGCACTTAATTCCAATTGTGCCTGAGCTACAACTATGTAGGTACAGTAGGCAGAGACTGGTGATACTAAAGTTCAGTCCATGAGAGGTGATTAACACAAAGAAGAGGTCTGCTGTTGCTGTGGGAGTGTTGAGCTCATGGGCGAGAGCTGCTGTCCATCAGGTCAAAGGATTAGCTGGGGTTAATGGAGTCGGAGAAAACAGGATATACAAGCACAGGAACTTTTCCAACGGAGAACCTCACATGTTCTACATTTTCCTATCACATTTAAAAAGTCATTATTTGGTGCCTCTTATTCTGAAGTTAGCCACGTATGCAACTTTTTCACCTCCACTGTAACCGCACAGTTCGTTAACACTGTTTAAATATAAATAAAGTGCATGCCTCTAGAATTACATGACAACATATACCCATTCAACCATATTGATGTGTTTGTACAGCCTTGTTATTTCTGCATTCTGTAGATACTTTGGGTTATTTATAATAACATATTGATTTACTTTTTACGTGTATTGGTTTGAAAGACTTTTTTGCAATATATACTTTTACATTTTCATTCTTTTACTGAGCTTTTTTTTTAATGTACAACCTGAAAATTAACATAAAAACATATCCATTTTGGCCTCTTTTACTTGTTAGCGGTGAACTGCTTCATACGTTTGCCCTTATAGGGTTAAATAAAGTAGAATTCAATTAAAGTAAATTAAAGTCATCTATCACTCCAGTTCCAATGAAACTTCAGGGTACCAGGAATACGTTTCTGTATTTACACTTCACGTAATTAATTCAAGGCGGTTTTTACTTTCTGGGCTCCCTGATGAGTTAATGGACAACACGTAGCTTGGCATCAAAAACGGGAACCAATGTAGTCTGAGACACCTGCTCTGATTATCGCTGTCCACGGTCTCAGCTGGGGGTTGAGGTGAGCAAAGTAGGCGTGGGAGTGGCTAAGTGTCAGCGGGCGGCAAGTGCAGCTCGGCATCCTGAGCCAAAAGAGTATTGCGGCCCGAGATAACCCTCCATACGTCAGCGGCAGGGAAGACCTCAAATGCTAATTTTAAGCTTACATGACAGGAGATCCCCATTTTTGTGCCAGTGCATCTGTGTGAGCCAACCTGACCGGCTTAGGAGCCATGAGGAAGGCTGGGCACAAACTGTTCAGCTGTTTATGTTCAGGGTATTTTTAAAGGTTACCTTGGTGGTACATGTAGGTTTGGTGTGTGTGTGTGTGTGTGTGTGTGTGTGTGTGTGTGTGTGTGTGTGTGTGTGTGTGTGTGTGTGTGTGTGTGTGTGTGTGTGTGTGTGTGTGTGTGTGTGTGTGTGTGTGTGTGCCTCTACTCGTTTCCATTGTGTGTGTGTATCTGTTTCAAATATTTCCCATTAAATGTCGTTGAGGCGCTGAAGGATGCAGGAGAGCAGCCCTGACATGTTGATTAATGGCTTAATCAGGAGTAGTGTGTCAATGTCTACATGGCTATCTCCTGCACCACCACAACAATAGCTCTGCACCTGAGGGACACGGGCTGTCAAACACACCGAGGTACATCCACCCCTTTGTCCTCTGCACAGATAAAGGCACTGAAACTCAAACTACATGCTGCTTCTCTCACATGTCTTTTGGGAAAGGTTTGATAACACTTGCAGTGACGCTGGTGTCTCGACTGCTGACATGCATCATTCACACTTTACCTTTTCCTGCATTATTAAATGTTGTTACGCAGTGGATGCATTTGCTGAGCGGTGTGTTTACTCACAGCTTCCAAATTTTAGGGGACAAGCGTGGGCGTCCATTGGGAAATCCTCCAGCTGCATGGGACATTCTGCTGAGATAGTCAGCCTGAAAGAAGAAGTCAAACATCCAAAGTCAGAAAATGAGCTGACAATGTAAAATAAAACATCCTCGTCATGATTATATTCTGTCATAAACATATTGCCTTATCATCAGTGGTTATTTCATTGTGGTTGTGTTTCATTTTGTAAACAGTAAGTAACAGTCAAAATTTATAGTTTGTTTTTTATTAGTGTGTGCGAGATAATTAGCAAGAGTAAAAAGCACAGAGCAGTAAGCAAGTGGACCACAAGAGGGACTCGTGGGGACGCCTGTCTGAGAACAATGATGCAACCATGTGTGTGAAAGTCAGCTTGAGATTCGGGAATATCAATTAAGCACAGATAAATAAAAATAAAAAAGATGAAGCTTAAACAGAAAGAGGACAACATATGAGCTCCTGTAGTGGATTTAATGTGAGAACTCCACCCAGACGGTTAGTGAACCTCACAGCCTTAGGTAATGCTGCCCTCTGCTGGACACATTGGGAACAGTCAGAGCTGACTATAATTCAAACAGTCACGCTATGATATCACAGTATAATACAAAGGTTAAACTGGCCAAGTCCTGTCAAGTCAACATTTTTGTAAAACACATTTAAAAACAAACAAGTGCTCTGCAACTAATAAAAGCAAAAACTAATAATACAAAACAACAAAAACCTTCTCATTCCAAAGCTAAAAAATAACGATGTGTTTTAAGATGGGATTTAAAAACAGGAAAAGTAAATGCCAGCCTGGTCTTTCATTTTGAAACAAAGATGCACTTCAGTATTTAAATTTTTCTTCTACTCTGTTTTTACTCCACTTTAATTCAAAGGAAAACATTTGACTTTTTAGTCCTTTTTGTTCGTCTATCACATATCTAATTAAACATACAAATCATATGATCAACATGTAAAATATGATGGATCGCAGTAGATTAAAAAGTCCTTAATATGCAACAACCCGCTGATGCATGAAACTTAAACTGTGAAACCAAACCCACAAAACTTTCCAAACATACCAAACATGTCAGACAAAATGTTGTGAAACTTTGTATGAAGTGTTGCACAAGACATCCATCATAGGTCTGTTTAATAAAATATGTGCAGTAAAAGCATTGAATCCTGGGATTTGATCTAATCTGTGTAAACAACATATAGCTTCAATAAAGACTTGAAACAAACCTTTATTTGCAACTGTTTGACTTTTTAGAATAAGACTTTAAAGTCCTGCTTACATGTATCTATAACTAGAATATAATATCATATTAAATAGTAATATAAAATTAAATAAGGGCTATTTTTCTTTCACCAATGATGCAGGACTTTAACTTGTAATGAGATACTTTGTTCTTGCTACTTGTATTTAAGTAAAGAGTCTGAGTACGTCGTCCACCACAAACACCTCATACTGTATAACACCGACACAATAAAAAACAAGGGATTTCATTATATTGGAGGACATCTGCTGTCTCAGCTGTTTTAGTGAAATAATTCTGCACATAAACACACACGAGCATCGATATGTGAGAAGGAGAAGATAAATACTAATGGAATTCTCTGTATTCTACTGAAGGTGCAATATTATGCTGTATAATAATCCATCACTGCTTGCTGTGCTGTTCTGGAGGTCTGAGTTATGTCCGACAGTACATCTCCCCCTAGTGGACGACTACCTAAAGCTTAACTGAGGGATTTAGTTTGCACTGTTTTTGTGTCTCTCTGTGCCAAGTACTTGGCACTTGGCATTGATTTATATTTTGAAGTAAAATATCAAATATTGATTGATTCCAGTTTTCAAAAGTGAGAATCACTATCTGTCAGTCACATAATATGAATATGGCACCTTTGGCTGTGTGAAATTATAACAACCATATCTCACGACATCATGACATTCTATAGACAAAACAGTGAACTGATTGATCAATAAAATCACTAAAAATAAGTATTAGCTGCAGCCCTGGACTGTTTCTTAAAATAGCAACAACACCACTGAAATGATTGTGTCATAGTTCCTGCTGATTCAGTGTCAGTAGTTTCAGTAGCTGTTGTTTCATGTTGTCTTTAATTGAGATGAATTACTCACAAGAGGCGTATTATTATAACTGTGTAAGACTAGACCGTGATATCCAGGCCATCAGGGCGTTAGTCTTGCTTTTCATCACTCTGACATTTTTCTGACCATGACTAATATCCACAGTGGGACTTTGGAGTAAATGGGCAGCTCTGACTGGCTTTAATTAGTCAAATATATTCAGTGCTGGCCCTTAATAAATCATAATGACCAATAACGACAGTGCAGACTAGAAGGTACATTACCAGCTCGTACAAAAAAGGACAACTGCTGCCATTCGTGTTATTTCACACAGGTTTCCAGATCAACAGTAAATTATTGTGATCTATTCTGAAATATATTGTTCTGCACTGCCCGGATGGAAACGCTATGTTTCCTCTGAGAGACATTCTCGTGGAAGAGTAGCCAGGGCGCCGCACACCACAGCACTCGACTGACGCAGGAGAGGAGAGTAATGCATGCATGAAATGTTTCTCTAATAACCCCGTTCCCAGAACACAAACGCATTAACGGGCCGTCGTGAAGGAGCCGTTTCTAATGGCTCCCAGCGTTGGCAAATGTACTGCAGATTTGTGGCAATTTCAAAAGTGAGTGGATCAATAATAATTTTTGACATGCAGCCATGTCCATTTCCTCAAACTTCCTTTGTTAATATTTGATTTGGAGGATTTATTGTCCTGATAAGATGATGACACAGCACTGAAATGAAAGTGGAAGTAAATGAGATGGTTCTATCTGGGATATATCTCAGACTCTAATCTATTATGCATCCATAAGCCATTCTGGGCACGAATAATGAGAGAAAAATTAAGCTTTCAACTCTTAAGACAACAGAAACTGCAAACAGGATGTACTCAGCACCTGTCTGTTGCAGCTCATATGTTTATCCATCCTTTGATGGACTGGGACTGAGTGTTAAAAGCATTAATAAACAGAACAGGCAATGCTGCTTTGCTGGTTCTCTGGTGACAGTTAATAGTAGAGGATCACAGAGTGAGGACGACAAAGCAACGGGTCAAAGCAAACATTTCAAGTTCCCCTGACCTCCAGTATAAGTCGTGAGGACAACATGATGACGCATCATTGCACCACTGAGACATGTAGTATGAGTGTGTGGGCTGTATTAGTGCAGCAGGGGTCTTCAAAACCATTACCAATGAAGTATTGCAGGCTGATGGAGGCTTTAGTCATCTCTCCAGTTCAAACTGGGTTACACAATATCTCCAAACGGCACTACTCAGCTCTTATGAGTCGGTGTATTAAATATAAGACCACCGATTGGAAAATAAATGTTTTTCTCGATACCTCATGGTGTAGAGGAGAGTCCCGTCGTCTTTGAGCCGCAGCAGCTTGTTTGGTGTAGTCATGTTGTGTGCGATGGACTTCTTCCCGTTGAGGAAGAAGGTGTCGGGGGTCCAGATGTTGCTGGCAAGGAGATTGTTCAAGGGAAGCATTTCCATCGGGCCTTTAAAGCAAAGACGCTCGTCTTTCCAGCTCTGACGAAAGAATACGTCGATGGTGTATTCCTGCAGAGAAACAGCACATTGTTCAGTCCCATAAATATGAGAGAGATGATGTGACGCATGATAAAAGAGTTCAGCTGTTTGTTTAGAGGATAAAGGAGGTAGGATAACACATTATGTTGCCTAAAAAGAAGTTAATCCAAACACAAAGTGCTTTTTTTAAGATCAGGGTGCTGGTGAGGTGGAATACATTTAGCTGTAATTATGTAATGTAAATTTTAATCATACAGCCATATCATATAATTTTTTTTTACACGTTTGTACTGTGATTAATGCAAAAGTCCGATTTTTGATCTTATGTAATGACCCATAAAAGAAATTTTAAATGTATTTTGTGTATTGCAATGCAATTTTTGGAGCCTTTAAAAGTCAATTGATACAGTGGGTTACATTATGTAAAAAAAAAAAAAAAAAAAAAAGATTTTGAATCAATAAGTTAATCAAAGGATTTTCTCACCATCTCCGTGTCAGAGACTGGTCCAAAGCTTGTGACAAAGATGTTGGTTTTGATCTCCGTCACCTTCTCTGTGAGAACAGATAGAACATGATGAGCCTTTACAGCAATGTTATTTTTGGTTAGGTGCATAAATGATTATCAAGAACATCTGTTCTAAATATAAAGACCTGATGGATTTTTTAAATTTGTTTTTTTACAAATACCCTTTAACAAACTGTAACATCAAACCTTTCTGTATATTACAGTTCATATATTTTGTGCTAGACTTTCTGTGCTCTGAAGGATATTAGATTGTTCTGAAAATCTTCATGAAATACCCAAGTGTGGTTTACATTTTTTTCTATTACCTTGTCATTTACAGATGCCTTTGTCATTTCACATGTTCATTGTAAAAAAATAAAATTAAAAAAAGCTTTATTTTGTATTTTTTTTTTTGCAAAAATGGAATGCGGATAATACAAATCAAATGTAAATCAAATTCCCAAACCTGGAATTTATTCTATCTAGATAGATATATAATTACACTTTCTCTAGATATGGGTGTGATTTGCTAAAGTTAAGTTGTTGAAAGAAAATGTCAAACTATAATTTGTTTGACAATCCATCCTTCAAAAACTAAGTTCAGATGAAGCCCTGCCATTTTGAACACAGTGCATGATCAGATTTTAACACTTTAATGTTGTTCAGGAACTGTTGTATGACAAACACTTGAATCTGTGTCAGGAAGAAAACAAGCTCTCACTGAAAGAGTGAAAAACACCCAGAGGAAGACACACACATGAATGTAAAGATTACAGCCTGCCGGAGAAAAAAAAAACATCCTTCACTTTAAAATAAACTATCTCTTCTAGTAAAACTTTTATAAAAAGTCAGTATGAGCTACAAATGTCCAGACTGAGGTGAGCTTGCACTTCAAAAACCAAAACATCAGCATAGTCTCAATCCTCAAATTAAAACTTTAAGCAGACTTTAGTGACTCCTAGTGGTCGCACGAAAAACAACAGTTAAAGAAAATGTTCTTAAAAAAAAGGTTTTGAGTGTCCAGAATAAAAAAAAAAAAAGAGATTCTGTTTCATAACAATTGATATGTGAAGTGCTTACAGGGCCTTTAAGGGTCTTAAACTCAACTTGATCATCAGATGTATGTTGTTAGAGCAGCTCAGTGGAGTATAATTCTTTACATAGAGTTTGGAATATAATCATTTAATGGTGTAAAACAAAAGGACAAAGAACAAAGAACCTACTGTAACCACCGGCTTCCTCAAGGTCACAGCAGCATGCCGCGAGCATCAGTGTGTTCACAGAGCCAGTAAATCATACTTAGAGGAGGCCTGAACAGGTGATCATGTGTCTTTGTCTCCTGATTACCCAAACATTTGCCTGGTCTGGGATGAGCAGATGTTGTTCTCTGAGGACTAAAGGGCTTTTTCTGTCATCACAGCTCTCTGTATTAGTTGTGCATTAGACGAGAAACCCTCCAAGACATTTCCATAACGGCGTAATCAGTTCTCACCTCGTATAGGTGGGACTGTATTAATTAGTAAGATGTCAGAGGTGTGGAGGTTTTTTATTTAGCGGGCTTACCTCCCAGTCCGGGGCGGAGTCTGTTGTCATAACCGTCCAGCAGTCCGTCCAGAATGCGTGTGAAAATGGTAATGTTGTCATTTAATTCGGCCTCTTTGGGAGTTCCAGTCACATCCTGGGAGAGGCTGCATGAAAGAGGATTTTTAAACACAGACTTTAGAGTCAAATGGATCAGAAAAAGACAACGTAAAGCAAACTTAAAAGAACACTAACTGGCTCTAAAAAACAATCTGACTGAAATCAATTAAGCAAATATTACAGAAACAGTTTAAATATATTAAACGGTTAATTGTTCAAAGTGTGCCTTTACACTTACAGGAGTCAGTTCCTTACCTCAGACGGCAGGTGATGCTCACAAGCAGGACACAGAACCACAGACGTCTCATTGCAAAGCCGTTGCACATTCCATCGCCCATTCCTGAAAGCACACACACTCACTTATTTAAAACTACAGTATCTGTCTTTTTCTTTTCATCAGCACTTTTAGCTCAGATTAAAGCAGAAACATGAAAAGAAATTAGGTTTCACAATTATTTAAATGTACAGGTGGCCGTGTCCACCCAGCTTTACTGTGGATACTGAACAATAACAAATAAATCAGAGGCTTCAGGATTTGGCATCTTCAGCCGCAATGTAGCCCTGCAGAAACTCAGCATGCATGTGGGAGTGTGTTCAATAAATCTTTATCAGGACTAATTCAAGAAAGCAAACGCACAGGAATGTGCTGACAGTATCATGTTATCATCCATCTCCATGTGCCCATATACAGTTGTCATCTGCCTTCCTACAAGGCAACAAGAAAACCTGCAGATGTAAAAAAAAAAAGATGATAATACAAAGTGCTTCGTTCCTTTTTCTCAGGGGACCCATTGTGTCTCTTCTTTGTTGGACCCCCTCCCACAGCCCATTCATCTCACTGCAACTGAGCCTCTCCTCAATTTCACTAATGAAGTTCTGTACAGGACAGAGGCTGAGATCTGCTCTGATGATGAACATGTGAAACGCCTCCACATGTACATACAGTATATATCTACAACCCTCCGTCCAAGGTTCCCCACCAGCACATCTGTAATCCCACACTGCTTTCAGCACCGCAGCTGGACTCTTTTAAAGCCCCCCTCTGTGGTGCTGTGGCTGTGCGCACCCTGCACCGCATCCCCATCATTCACGACTCAGTCGTGCACAGATCCCCCACAAGCCAACTAAAACCCCCGCGAAGAGGATGCGCTGTGAGAATACCTCCTCTCCTGCTCCGGCTCTCATCACCGAGTCTACCCGCTGCAGGTCCTTCCTATCAGCGGCAGCAGCAGCAGCAGACCTCGGCTATACTCTACTGTAGCCTCCAATGCCCACCCGTCCCCACTACATCTCATACTGTACTGGCCTCTAACAACGCTCTGCTGCACAGGCGCCGAGCCGCAGTTGCCAAAGCTTACCACACAAGACGATGCGCAGTCAAAACTTCTCCGTAGATATATCAAACGCAGATCGCGCTGTTCACTATTTGGCATCAATTCCTACAAACGCCACCTCGATCTGCGCGCAACGATTGCATATTGGAAAGAGAGAGAGAGAGAGAGAGAGAGCTGGGCAGAAGAAGAAGAGGTAAAGAAGATGTGGACTGTCAGCGAGCTTTGTTTCCTCCCCAGAGCGATTAAAAGGTTGGCAGCGAAAAAAGAAAGGCTTCCCAACACTTCTGCTGACTGACCATCCTTTGGTTTTGGTCTCCGAGGAGCCGCGAGCAGCACACAAGCGGCACACAAGCGAGCTTAGCACAAAATCCAATACTGTATCCAAAGGCAAAGTACAACAGCAGAATGTGGACTCGAGCAGGCGAGCGTGGAGGGAAAAAGCAGGAGGAGGATGTGTGGCCACAGAGAGTGGAGGAGAGAGATGCTGTAGAGAAGGTGGGCGGGGGGGATAAGGGATGAAGAATCAGTAGTAACACTGAGGGCCATGAGAGGGATCTTAACAGCATTAAGCCTCTTAAAAGCTCCCATAATTCAATAATTCTTTATCAGTAAATTATAACACAAAACTGAAGTCAACAATCAACGCAAGAATGTTTAAATTGGTTTCTGCTCAATCCAAAAATATTCTAGTGTTATGAATGGTATGCAATGACATTGAAAAAAGTCAGGTACGGTGAACCTGCTCGGCCTATAGCGGTGCAGTGACCGATCCCCATTACAAATGTAACTGCATTATATCGATGAAATTTCCTAAAAGGTTCCGCAGGATGTGAATGTTTTGTGATCAAACCATCTAAAGTAGGAACGATATGAAAACCAGCAACGAGGGATATTTACAGGCTGCATGAACTTATTGACATCTGTTCACTGACATTACATTTTTCCCAGGATAACGTGTGTACGTAAGTGTGTAATACACCTGTCACTCCACTAGAGGATACCGTGTCGGGGTCACATTTTGCCTTGCCTAGGCGTGAAAAGTACACGCATGACCAAGGTCCAACAAGGAGGTCATGTGACACAAAGTGAAGTAGAAAACGTGATAAAGCAGCATAGGGAGGCGGTAAGGGTGGTCGGACAGTACAAACACAGCGGTGTCCCCTGGGAGACCAGTGTTTGTGTCTGGGAGAGAGCAGAAGTCAACGCGGTTTTCATTTAAGTAATGTAAGTTACTTATGCAACGTGTTTAACTTGTAAAATGTACGTTAAGTAACGTGACTAATATTTCTTACGTAAAATTACGTTGTTGTTTTTTTAAACCCAAACAATGATTTTCTAGTAACCCTAATTAAGTAGTTTTGGTGTCTAACCTACATTAAACTCAAACAATGATATTTTCCTAAATGTAACTATGTGGTTTGGTGGTGCATAAAATTAAGCTACTTCACTTTTTTCACAAGTTGTGATGAGTATTTTTCTAATGTTTTGCAATGTTGAATGATCAGTCGCTAATGAAAATAATCATAAACTGCAGCCATTATAACATCAATTCCCACTGATATATTTTTCTATATAAGTAAACGCGCCCTGGACAGGGATAACAATAAAGATCAGATTGAAATCAACACAATTAAGTCATACAGAAACCTGAAAAGGATTGTGTTTCTTTTAGCTTTATGTTACCATATATAGCAATGATGCCATGTTCCATGCACTGAGGTTATATGGACTAAAAAAAACAGTGATCCCTGCATCCCTTCTCACCACAGTTGGATTTCGATTTGTGACAAGCTATACTTTTATATACACTTCCTCCGTTTTCTTCCTATTGTGGTCTTGACTTAAGTGGGACAAACCTGAAAAACAGAGTCCTGATTTTGTGGTGAGTGGTCCAGATTACAGGAGGAGATGATATGTCACACACGTCCTGTAGCAGCACAAACACAACTCTCTCCTTCATCACTCTGCATTTACTGACAAGAACTAGGGTCTCTTTAGCAGCTGTATTTGTTTCAAATTTCACAACAAAAGTGCAAGTGGAAATAATTGTTTGTGAAACTGCAGGACCTTTATGAGTTTCGACTCAAGGTGAAAACCTTCTGGTGCATCTGTTCTGACAGTGTGCAATAAAACTGGGCTCGGAAACAAATCTCCAACAGGGACATGGAACAAGTCCGTTGAAGTCAGAACTGTACGGACACAAATTAATGCCTTGCTTTTTTGTTTGCAGGAATGCTGTTGATGGGAACAAAAAGCTTTACGCCATCTATGATACAAGGTAAGAATCACTCCTTAAACACTGCTGTCCTGATGTAGAAAGCTGCAGAGTAATAATTCTGAGACGTGGCAGAAAACCAGTATGGATCTCTTGAATAAATAGAAGAAGAAATTTGTTGGGAATAGTCCAACTCCAGCACACTGTTATTTGCTGCAGCAGTGTTGAACTTCTGCCTCTACAGCGAACACTGTAGCAAACAGGAAAAAAACAGCTCCAAGAGCATTCTCATGAAATCTCGACAGAAACAAGTCAAGTTGATGGCACTCTGAGAAGGAAAATCATGTCTTTATACACAAATAATCCTGAATTCTTAAAATGTATCCCCTTTCAAACCCCTTTCACTATGTTTCCTAAACCTAAAACATTAATAATGTATTTATAGGCAGACTTGACCATGCACATCCAACGTAGGCCCCTCTAGAACAGAGAAAACCCTTATATTTTATAAAATGTAGTAATATTTCTTCAACACTTTAAGGGATGCCTATGCAAATTGTTCAAAAATTATGCTAATGTATATTGTAACATTTGAATGTAGCTGTAACAAGTAGATAACAGTCCTTTTCAAGGTATTATTTGGAAAACTACAAGTTTAATTGATTACATTAAAAATAACATACATGTCATGTTCCATAAATTAATAAAGCCATTATCAACAACATCTGCCTCCCCTGCTTTTCCTGCAAATCAAGTCAAAATATCAGCTGTGAAACAGGTCTATAAAGTCAATGAAATGCCTTGGTTATCTCAGAGTATGCATAACCTAACGCAGGCTAGAGTCAGCTAACATCAGCTACCTGGAGCTTCTGGTCAAAGGAGACCCAATAACTGCAGAAACTAAAGACCCGTTTTATTGAAATGAATTTTTCATTTGGAGGAAGATTATGGTATTTCATCTTCACAAATAAATTCAGAAAATGGGCTAACTGGCCTCTTAATCATCTTCAAGTAAACTACTGCAAAAGATGAGGGTTCGCTAATCCAGTTTCAGTTGAACTTTATCGCATTTTACTTTTATCCATACATATAGAACTTTTAGAACTTTCAGCATTTCTACGCAGGGCTTTTATTCACAAATTGAAAATTGAACAGGTGCATGTAAACACTTTCTGATATGCAAACCAACATGGTAAACACCAAGTGGTGCATTGGTCAAGGCTCTCTACTGTAGGTTAGCAAGTGCCGCCCTAGCATGCAAAATGTTATGACAAGCTGTATGTCTCCGACTTGGAAAATAAATACTCCCAAGTGTTTGGGTATTGGTTTTCAGCGGTATAATTGGTGTTGAAATTTGTCATCAAATTTAAATGGGAAAAATTCTCCTTAGCAAGCTAAACAAGGCACCTTGCATAAGGAAACCCTAGCGGCAATTTAGGAGTACATTTGGGCCAGTTTGGGACACGCTGGGCTGATACTGCACACTTGTCCCTCTGGTGTGGCTTTAGAGCAAAAAACGAAACAGAAATGTCTGAACATGGACACTGTTCTTGTAAAGGTGTCAGATGCGGGCAGGAGCCCCCCTCCCTGTACCCATCCCTCAGCACGCCCCTGCATCTCAACATAATTGAACTGGTGCTCTGTCTTGGGCTTTTATATCAGGACATCTGCTTAAATCAGCTGTAAATGCAGGCTGCCACGTGCCCTGTAAACATTAGGAGGACATCCTCGCGCACATTGACTTAAAGAGACATTTTTCAAACTTGGAATTAGGCTTCTTTTCTTTTCTTTTCTTTTTTTTCTTTTTCTTTTTTACTATACTGTATTTGACCAATGCGGCTACCTCGGACAGCGGACCTGTGGGTTTGTATTGTTACAATGAGTTTTTGACAAACACTTAGTAGAGTGAGCTAAAAAAAAAAAAAAAAGAAGAAGAAGAAGAAGCTCGAAGCAGCCGTTCACCGGAGGATGGGGACACCGGGCAGCCCGCGCGAGGCTTTACGGCTCCGCTGCCGTATGACAGCCGGCGACGAACACACCTAACATCCAAGACACCGCGCCTCTGCCTCATGAAGCATGTCAACACAGGCCGAGTCGGAGGTAGAAACAATGTGGAAGAAGTCTCACCTGATTTAGCGGGTGTGTGAGCACCGTGGCTCCTTCTTCACACAGTCATTTGTTGAACGCTGGACAGCACCCGCACATCCAGACAGCACACAAGGGATGTGGAGAAGCCAGAAAACGGGGCTCTTTGACATTGTTTCATTCCCGCTGGTCGTGGCAGTGATGTGCTGTGCCCAGAGGTGAGTGGGAACCGGACGCAAGTCTGGGGATCCGCTTTCGAGAAGACTTACCACCCTTGTTGTCTTCTTCCTTTCAGCGTCAACGAGCCGGGGAACATGTCTTTCGTCAAAGAGACTGTGGATAAACTGTTGAAAGGATATGATATTCGTCTTCGACCAGACTTTGGAGGTACGACACAGGTCATTTGTTTCAGTGTGTTTCACCTTAATGGCTCCCCGAATGTTTATTTACTGTTTCGTGTTTTATTTGACAGAATTAGTGGCCCATATTTGACTTTATTTTGTTTTTATTTCAAGGTGCACCGGTTGCTGTTGGCATGAGTATAGACGTGGCAAGTATAGACATGGTGTCAGAAGTCAATATGGTAAGTAGCGTACAAATCCTGCATCTGATTTGAGTCATTTCTAGTTTTGATGTTCTTTCGTTGACTGTTTTTTAATGATAGAAAATTGATTTATATCTTATACAGAGGGGTTAGGTTCTGGGAATTTTCGGGTATCACTTTCTTATAAGGCAGCCTTTGTAAATCATTTACCGATGCTTTATTGATAAGTCATTATTGATAAGGAGGTTGCCAGGTTGTGAAAAGTCCCTTTGCCTGGCGTTATCCTATTTGGTAAAAATGCATTTGTAACTGTTTGTTACTCATGAATGGATTTCTGACTTCCTCACAAGCTTTCATGTCAGCACTTATATCTGGTACCAAGACATTTTTACAATCATCCATCCTGTATGTAACCGTAAAGTTAACATTATACCTTATTGACTCCAGTGCTCTGCAGACCCTTTCTGCAAGGTCCTTTAGAGCAAGCTATAACTTGGCAACCCTAAACTTGTTCTTAAAATTAGTTATATCTGTTGCATAAAGCTTTGGTAGACAAGTAATTAACCATTAAGAAAGTCATTAGCTGCTTCTTGTAGCCTAATCAGTTATAAATGGTGTGTTGTTAAAAAGTCTTATTGAATTGGATAAACACCAGGCAAATTTCTTTTTTTACAACTCAAAACCTTGTGAACAGGCTGATCAATAAAGCATCAGTAAATGGTGGATTATTAAAACACCTAGTTGCAAGCCCATTATAAAGTAAGACTTATTAGCAAGTGATATTACCAAATCTAGAGCACTTTATACTGCAGAATACAACAAGCCTTATAAACTCCTGATTTGTTCCGGTTTGTATGTAAGCAGACAAAAAGAAGAAGCAGTTTATAGTGGCTCTTCTGTGTTGTCTAGAAGGGTTTGTTTATCTTCTGTAACAGATTATAGTGAGTTGTTTGGTTGCATCCTGGTTCACTGGCTGTGTGACTCTAGCAATGATGACCTAATGGTCATGTTACAAGATAACGTCATTTAGTTCTGTTGCCATGTCTTCTCCATTTAAATATAAAAACCCAACTAGCTGGACCATCAGAAGTGTGTGCCAGTGTGTATGTGTGTTGAGGTTGGCACACCATGTGCTCTGAACAGTTTAATGCCTTTATGCCATCTATCAGTGGTCTGAACTGCTGACAGAGCTTGATGATCAATCACATGCTACGAAGAGGAAATAGCCCCTGACATACTGTCCTGACAAGTATGTGTGATGAAATATACCCGTGGTGCATTTTAATGCATCTCTACACAGCAGCATAGAGTGGTTCAACAAGAACCACAGAGAAGCTGCACACTAGTTTCCAGTGACGACAAAGTTGTCTATAATGGTATCCATTTTTGTGTGTTGTTAGAGTGGATAAAACGTTATAATTTTCTATTAATATTGTATATGGGTTTTCACACAGAGACATGATACACAGTTTTAAATCCAGTGTTACCTACACTTCCTGAGGTCATCACTGTCTCCAAAGTCCACTGCAAACATAATTTGATAAATGTGCTTAGAAGGTATTGAAAAATGATTCTTTATCTAACTGCAGAATTTGCTTGAGAATCATTAGGTTTTTAATTATTTTGAGTATCAAAGCAATCCATTGATACTTGTCTTTACATCAATGGATACATTACAAGCAGGAACTGCTCATAGGTAATTCTGCATGTTTTTAATGATGTCGGTTGGCCAAAATGCAAACAAATATAGGCTAGAAAAAGGGGTTGTCTCAATTTTGTCTCAGCTTTGAAAACCCCTGAAATATAGCAATCAGCTTTATGCACGGGAGGATTGTTAACTGTTATTCATGCCGCACATGAATAATGCACCAGCCTAATAATATGTGCAATAGTTATTGTGGACAAAAGTACAAAATTGGACTACTTTAAATGTAAGCCTTGGGTTGCACATAAATAGAGACATACACATGATTTTCTTGCTCATTAGCTCTAAAAATCAATAATCTGTTAACTAAATTTCAGCACCTAATGGGCTAAACATAATGTCCGCATTAGAGACCACGCCCGCTTTTAACTTGAGAGTTGCTGTCGGCCATGCTGTTTGAAAAAGCATCCTCACTGGCTATCACATCTGACTGTCTGTGTAAATGCTTGTAGGCATGCAGGTGGGGACAGAGGATATATGTCTCCTCCTTGGGCCACACCAAATCAGACACATCCAGAAAATAGACTCTCCCAGTGGCACTTGAGCGTGTGTTCAAAATGATCTGCTCATGATATAAATGATGGGAGTCTGTCTCCACGAGGCATTATAGGAGCTGTCACTTTTGGGATTTTTTTTTTTTAGTGAACTGAAAATATCAGCACCATCCTGATGGAGTGGGATCAGTGACAAGAACTCCACTCTGACTTCGGGAGCAAAGTGACCTCACATCATAGCTTTTAAACGGCTGGAGGTATAAATTGTTTTTATTGTGAGATGGTGAGCAGCCAGTGCCACCAAGCCACAGTTGGAGTTCTTCTGTGGTCCTGAAAAACATGATTTTGTCCCTTTCTTTGTCTAATTTCCCTGCAGAGTGGTCTGACATTTGTAGCTTCTTCTCACATTTTGTTCGGTAGAGCATCTCAAGGCTGCAGATGAAGCTGTGTGTTTGAGGAAAATCCTCCTTACGCACTGAGATTGCAGAGTGAAACACTGTATATACAAAATTCTGCAATACCTCACATTTACCTGGAACCCTGCCTAAGTGTTCAATGCAAATATACAGCCTGACAATTTCTGTAAATATAGAAAATTATCTATAATTATTATCATAATTTTTTTTAATTCTGCATTTTTGCATTAATTAAAATAGTGCAGGGTCAACATAGAGCATGATAATGGCAATGGTAATGCAATAAAGGTCCATCCAGCTGGAAGTCAAACTTGGAACTCACTGCTAATGCCATTTGTGCCCATGTGGGATGCACCCAAACCACGATCCTATCACACCCTCACTGGAATTGTTCCTTTCAGAGGGTTCAGGAACTTTGTAAACCTTGCTCATAGCTGCTTTTCCTGAAAAAAAATGCTACTGCAAACATTTCAGTTTTGTTCATTTTGCCTTGACAGGACAACACGGTGCTCAGAAGAAATTCTAAGATCAAAGGATTGACCTGGTTAGGCATTTATGGAGAGGAAGGCATCAAGATCTTTAAGGCTGTCATCATTTTGTATTGTTATGCTCAAAAATTATGTAATGAAATAACTTTTTGAAAAACTTTTAAACGTCAGCTCACTAATTTTCCTAATATACAATGGTGAATCCAAAAGTTCAGACTCTGCTCCTATCGTTCGGTGTGCAGCACCGTGATGTGCAGAAGGGGGAAACTGTAACCTTCATGAGTAAGTATTCTAAGTTTCATAACAAACATCAGCACCTGTATTACACTGGTTTTTGGTCTGGTCTGGATACATCAGCAATTTCACCATAGACATGAGCAGAATGCACACATTAAATTTTCTGACAAACTGGGAAAATTGACAAAAGAGACCCTTGAAAAGCTTTAGAAAATCTACAGCAATGAAGCAGTGAGCCTGGAGACAAGTTTTGACTGACCTTCACATTTTCAATGTGTGTAACTCAGTTGAAGACCGAAAAAGGCGCATCAAGTCAGGAGTGCACCCAAGTGGGTTTCCTTTGATATACGCAGGGTTTTGCATGATGAATTCATCCTCCAGGGTCAGACTGTCAACATTGAGTTCCACTGTAATGTTCTGAGGAGCTTGAGGGAAAGTTTCTCAGCCACAACAACACAACCGTTGCTCCCCACCACCCCTACTCACTGGATTTGGCTCTCTGCAATTTCTTTCTGTTCCCCAAAAGTTCAACACAAACTTTGATGTGCGCTTTTTGCTGCAGTTTCAGGTACATGGAGAAATCACAGATGGGCACGTACCAATGGTCATACATAAAGAGATGATACTTACTCACCCATGTTAGAGCTCCATCCTGCTCCGTGCACTCTTTTTGGTTCTCAAGCTGTTAAAACCATCCCCCAACCTTTCTCGGCAAACCTTAAGTCTGCAGCCAATATATATAATCTATCATAAATATTGAATGCAATTACTAAAATATATCTTTCTTCATTTTTATATAGTCATGGTCCCTGAAAAAGAAGATCATATTTATAGTTTATGAGAGACTTTGGGTGGCACATTAAAAGAAAGGCTTATTAGAGCATATAAAACGCAAAGATTTGATGTTAAACACTGGAAATAGGCTTGTTATCCTTTTGACAAACTACCAGCAGTTTTAAAGTAATTGTATGAAGAACTAAGTTTGGTAAGTAAAGATGAGCAGAAATTATTTTTAAATCTCTGGAGATGATGACCTCAATACCTGGCACTTTTCAAACATTACTTCTGGTCTTCCTGTGTCTCTTTTGCCTCCTTTGTCATGGCTCTAAACAGCTCCAACATTGTTTCTAAAGCCCTTTGAGATGTTCTCTAAATGTTAAATATAGCCACACCAAGCCAGACTTTGGTTTACAAGTGATTCAAGTTTGGACAATATCTTCTCTGAATCAGTCTAGACAATAATTTCCTACCAATCAGTAACGTTGGGGAAACTGTTAAGATAATGAAACGACTCAAAACCATTTCAAATTATTGAAGGCTTTAAGCAAATGCTGCAGCTGAATGTCTCTCTTGCCTCTTTTCTGACTGAAATGCATTCAAAAACCTGTCGTAAATGATTGGTCGTGGAAATTTGACATTTTGATCACAGCTGCTGTGTCATTCCAGCTTGAAATGAGAAGCAAAACGCTAATGGCAGCCAGGTGAGTGGCATGCCCAGTGTCCAGTCAGATCATGGAAGGCTTCATGTTGATGTCTGAGTGAGGATGAGAACTGTCAGTCATCTATTGTACATCTTAGCTTGAGAGACATCTGTCCTGTGGAAACCCCTATTGAGCCTTACTGGAGCCCAAAGAAGCTTTAGATGTCAGCTGTATTGGGCTTGTGGTCCTTTGAATTGATGGAGTTGCTAATTGGTTGCTATAAAGGTGTGTTTGTATGTGCATCTGCTCTCTTTGCAGTAACTTTTAATCTGTTACTTGGATCAGAGACTGAGTTGTGCTGTAAGAGAAGAAGACAGGGAAAACAGATTAGATCTGCATTGCAGTGCATGTCTGTCTTTTTCATGTGCTTCAACAAGCGGCTGTTAGTGGTGGGGCTCTCTTTCTTCCTTTGTCATTGAGAGGAGCAGAAAAATCATGTCTCTCTGAATTATCTGCAATCTAGTTGCACTCTTCACGTCCTGCTGTGATAATCAGTGTGACCATTGATTCTGGATCATAGCCAATACAGTGGACCTGCTTTTATTTTGAAATGCAACATTATCTCAGGCCTTTTTTTTTTTTTTGCATTAGAGGACTAATGTACCAACGACTAATCATGGAAGAGGTGATGATATAGATGGTATTTAATGAAAGATGACGTAGTTCAGCTGCCTCAGTCTTGGACTGTTGTAGACGCTTGCTGTACTTTTATTATTTTCTTGAGGAAAATCATCAGTAACCAGCTACATATCAGCAACTGTTACCTCGTGAATTTGTTGTGCTCTTAGCTTAATATTGAGGGCCAGACAGGAGAAGGGACCTCAGTACCACATCGCACATCGTCACTACTGAAGACTCTGTTAGCAGCATCCTTTTCCATTATATTTTGGCTTCACCTCCTGGGAGCTCTCATGTTGTCCATCTTCATATACAGTATGGGTAATCATTAGGAACTACTTTACAAGACGAGCAAAAATCTCTACAAGAATTAAAAAATAGATTATGACAATTTAAAGATAGACCAACAAGTATAACCAATGCTCAGGGGCCTCGAAAGGATGACCAGCGATTGTGTTCTCATGCTGCAGTGTCTTATGCGGTCTGTTTGTGAGAAGTGTTGGTTCGAGCTCAAGTCATTTCTCTTGACTTTTAGAAATTGCTGGAATGCTGGACTGCATACACAACTCTGTTCTAGGGACCGACAGTATAGGCTAAATACAGTTTCACTGGGAGGTATTCAACTATTATTTGAACACTTATTTATTTTCCGAAGGAGTTCCACAGAGAACTTTTGGACGGCTGTAACAGTCTTTGCATGTTTCTTTTGTTTGTATAGTAGCATCTAATCTCGCAGCGCCAGATATCCTCAGGTGCTTGGTAGTAACCTGCTTTTTTTCTGCTTTTGTTGAGGTTGACAGTAGCGGTTGGCGTCATATAGCCTATTTGATTGTTTTTCATTTAGACTTTTCAGAAATCCTGACTCATCCCTACTCTGTTTTAGTTGCTCTGCAGCCTTTACTTTGTAGAAGTTTCTCCTCACTGGTCATTGTTTAACTTTACCAAAAGTAATTTTAGAGCAAACCAGCATGTTGAGGATGAGGTTTGTTACTGCAGCTTTTATTTTGAAGTGTACACATAATGGACTACTTTTAAATATCTAAATGCCACGATCAATATTTCATATCTATGTGGGCAAAATATATTGACATTTTAAGAAATACGCATGTAAGCTTTCCAATTTAGATTGGAAGATCAATAGATAAAACAAGATAAAACATGTTCCCCCTTTTCCAGACTTTAGTGTGTGCTATGTTTAGTTAAACTAAGCTAAAATAAGATAAACTGCTTCTGGCTAAAGCTTTATATTTAGCAGACCCATGTGATAGTGGTATCATTTTTCTAATCTGTATACCTGGTCAAAAAAAACAAGATAAAAAAAACTAATAGTTGTCACCAAAAAAAAGCCCAACTGATCCTGGATTGTTGACACTAAAATTATGGTGACAGTATGTTGGCCATCAGTAATTTTTAGAAGCATTTTAAACCTTTATTTATTTATTACAATTTGATTATTACTCATTGTTCAACATGTGGATATATCTGCAGTAAGCTTATATCAGCCCGTATATCCGCCTGGTTAATTCACGGGTCAGGAAGTTTAGATTAAGGCAAGGCAAGGCAAGTTTATTTATATAGCACATTTCAACAACAAGGCAATTCAGAGTGCTTCACATAAGACTATTAAAAGCATCAAAACATAAGGCAAAAGAAAAGGACATTTAAAAACAATTAAGAACAGTGATTGAAATATTAAAAACAGTCATTAAAACATCAAGCAAGCTAAAAATAGGATACAAATTACAGTGCAGTTTAAGACATCCTCAAATCTGGTTCAGCGAAAGGCAACAGCAAACAGAAAAGTCATATTAATTATAGAGTAGTTAATTCCAAACCTAATGGCAAATTAATCCACTGTTTTGCCATCACCTATATGGTTGTTTATTATTCATTTTAAATATGTAAAATTCTGAATTCATCTGTGTTCAGTGGTAAATGAATATGAAGGACTTTGATAACTTACAGACAAAAGGAGAACTTGCTGTCTCTCCCTCAGAGAAATGGAGGGCATAAAGGTGTTGGCGGCGTGCTTTCAAACAGCCAGAGCTACACACAAGGTATCGGCCCATTATAGCCTGTGTGGGTGAGCTGCAGAGCTTGTTGTCTAGGAGATGAGATTATTAATATATTTCTGACTTTACTCGCTTCATTCATTTATTTTTAGCTTAAAATTAAGATTGCTTTGTGCCCATTTCTATTCTGTTGTTATTTTTAATATTCTTTTGTCCCTAGATGGTCATGTTACCCAAGTGCACTCTAGGAACAAAGAAAGCAGTGTTTGTACATCTTTAGAGAAATCACTCCTTCAGATGTTACCCACCAGAGTTGCTACACTTTACAGAGAAGCACCTGTCCATGCACATAAAGCACCTAGAGCTGCAAAGCAGATCCTCCCAGCGGTGTTGTAACACATTTATTCTGTAGCCTCAGTATGAGTCAGCGAGAAGACAAATCCATCATGTGCCAAAACTCCCATCCATTTTGACACTTTAACATTATCCACCTTCTGCCTGAAGGAAGTGTTACTGTTAAAAAACTCCTACAATAGATGTTCTCCCAGATTTACTGTATATTGAAGGGCTCAGTTAATAAGTCAGCCACGCAATGCACCAAAAGCCTCAGGCTCCAGCTAGGTAAAGAGAACTCAGCTAGAAATACTAGTCTCGTCCTCTATATACAACATGCTGAGTTTCACACTGTGCTGAACAATGCTGCATTTAGTGGTACACAGTAGGTGACCCTACAGCAATATAATCCCTATGTGCAGCAGAATCATTCTGCTCGTCACTCTAACAAGGTGCTTAAAACTAAAATGGAACTTCAAGTGCTTTTATTAGGTGGAACCACGTGACTCCAGGTTAAACTGACTGCAATGACGGTTTCCAGGCAGTCCGCCCTCAGTCTGGCTCACTTTGGTCTAATTTTGCCTATTCTTGCCCTGATATTAGTAAGAAGTTTGCTTTTATATATATATATATAACTGATGAAACAGTTTTTACGGACCCAGTAGCTTATTGAAAAATTATGATAGGTTAAAGCATATAGTTTACATTACAACTTGCTAATCCTAAATGACCATTGTAGCAAGAAAACAGCCATAGCAAAACTATTCATCAAATTTGAAATGTTTTTCAATAGAGTTTGTATTGTTTTTAGCTGCACTAAAGATCTGTTTTGATTGTTCAAACATGCTCGGTACTTCTGGTTTGTTTGCGCTATAAAAGTTGCTTCAGTTTGGTAGAAAGCTGCGGTTAGTCGTCTGAATAATTTCAGTTAATTTTTGAATGATTTGAACTTGTATATTTCACCTTTAAAACTTCACTTAGAAATATTTTTATATTACCAATGGATCCAATTGCCATGTGTAATGTGAAAGGTGACACTCAGTGATGAACTCACAGAGAACTATCATCTAGACCCTCAGCTCTACAAAGCATTTTTGTGTTTATTCACTATAAATACTTCAAAGTACTTAATGTGTTGTATTTATATGATTATATCTCAAGTCCACAAAAGTAGCTATTCAGCAACTTCACTCTCATAACAGTAGTAATAGTACTTGTGAGGAGCCAGTTTTTAGGATTGAAGTGTAAGGATTGAAATGCTTTAAATGCTGTGTGGGAGGATGCAGAGACCGAAATTTCTTAAACGCATGGTTTGTAAAACACATCTAGTGCACTTTTGAATCCTACTGGGAATACTTAACTGTCTTACAGAGTGATGAAAAGCCCCCCTCTCACATGGGGCAGGCATCTCGCAGAGCTATTCCTGTATCCCCAGCAGATATCTCGGTGTTAAGTTGACGTAGACGATGTTTGACTGGCACACAGTAAGCATGTCTGAGTATGAGACGGTGAACTCTTCGAGCCGAAGATGACACGACAGTCTCGTCCTCCCACCAGGCCTCATTTACTCACTGGTGCTGGAGACAAAACTCTTTCTGTCTCTTGTGGTCTACACATCTGACAACAAACAACAGCGTCCTTTAGTGTGCCTAAACCCAAAGCAGAGTAAGAAGCATCTACAGGCATTTAATACGTGGGTTTTATCCTCAGCTGCTTCCCAGTGTGATGCTTACCAACATTTAGAAATCCTCCATAGAAGAATCATTGAAAACTTTTGTTAGCAGATGCATGTTAGTTTTTTTTTAATTTATATATATATATATATATATATTATGCACTTGCATTAGCTGAATAGCATTAGCTTTTTCATTCATGCTGCACAATCGCTCGCTCATTCACCAGCTGAGCTCTTATCGGCTGGCAAGTCACAACCAATCATATTCATGCTGCTGTACAGCTTGGCCATCCTGACCAGACATTTAATCCATGATACATTTACAAACCATTTACTGCTGTAACTCCATCCTCCTCAAATGCTATAATTTAGTATTGCTGATTTACCTTAGATTAATATTCATGTTCATTTATTATTGTGGGTTATTCTCTCTACAGAAGCCATGTTGCGGAACTTTTTAACCCCTAAATATAGTTGTATAACCATTTTCCATGAGTGGTCAATTTCTTGACATAAATTGAACTTAAAAAAATGAAATACTGAAGTTCTTTATCTCATCATTTTTGTCTGATGCCATGCTTAATGGTGCAACACAGTCCATTTCTTTTTACAGCAATTTGATTATTTAATGGGATTTTTCCATTTTACTATATTGATTTCAACCATTTCACTCAGCTATCATATTCAAACGAGTTTTGAGATTCAAATATGAATTATAATGATATCAGTGCATTAGGGATAGTCTGAAAGTTCAAATCTAATTTTACACTCACTAAGATGTTAGCAGGAAAAGATGGCAAAAGATATTTCCATATCACATGATTTCCAAAGTAAGCTCAAGTGGTTCTCTGACAAACATGATCTTTAAATACCGTGGAAGGTTTGTGTAAAATTTCTTTGGAATTTGTAAAGTGAAAATCAAAGTTTCAAATGAGGAAAAATCTTCTTAAGGCTGCTGTTCCCCGGATATACACCAAGGAGCAGCGAGGCTGCTCTGTAGCTCCATGGTGCCCCGACACTTCACTAAAATGCTGCCTGTTTCTGTTAGGACTTACATTATGGATCTCCGCCCCAAATTCAGGGGGCAGGTAGAACGGCAAGTCCGATTTGCGCCCCGCTTATGAATTTCAACCTGGAGAAAATATGTTTCATCTGTCCATCTGTTACAAGATTTCTTCCGTAGCTCATGTTGTTGCGTCAAAATACAACGAAGAAAAACAAAGTATCCTCGATCCTGTGGCAGAAATACAGGAAGAGGGACTGACTTCCCCAAAAGGTTCTTGGTCCCCAAACAAAAGTTTCTGTGTTGGAAACAAGGTTTTCGACTGTCAGTTGATTGGTCGACCCACCACTTGGGTCCAGGCTAAAATATCTCAACAAGTATTAGAGGGAATACCTGGAAATTTTGATACTCATGTTCCTCAGACGACAATCCGAGTGACTTTTTGGATCTCCTGACGTTTTTCACGGTTAGAAATTAAATGTCTCAGCAACTGTTGGATAGACTGCCATGGAATTTTATTCAAGCATTCAGGTTCACAGTGAGATTAATTGCTCTGACATTTTATCAAGTTACACCATCAAGCACACACTCACTTTGCAACAGTAATTCCCATCAGCCTCCTCTGCACTTTGTGTTTTGTGCTAATTAACACACTATTATCCTAAACTAAGGTGTAAAGTTGTATTCAGTGCAAAGCAGTGCTGTGCCTTACAGAGCCGGTGGTACATCTGTAGACTTTGATTTTTTTTTTTTTTTATGCATAAACACGTGAAATTGTAATAATCTTTCAAATTTCTGCACCACAGAATGCCTACAAGCTTGTACAATAATGGTGAAATTAAACCGAGACTTGAGATACTTTCTGAACAGCCAATAGCTTTTATTGGACAAGAATGTGCAATTCTGCCCTCCAGTGTGACCGTCGCCCTGTACACACACTGAAAGGCCTCTGGAGAATAAACAGAGTCCCCAATTTAGATCCCTGAGGGACGCTGCAGGTTACACATGGTACTGGGAGCAGGAGGGTGTGCAGTACAGTGTGTACAGTGAGGGTGATGTGGTGTAGTTTGGTTGTCAAGGACAGCAGCTGAAGTGGGATCTGAAGATCTCAAACAGACTAAAATAGCTGTCCAGACATGGAGGGAGTGTGTTGATAGATGGGCTCCATCACTGTAGTATGAGAGTTGTTGTGTAAAGCTGATTCACCCACCGCACACCTCTGCTGCTGGTGGGAGGGAAAGTAATGAGGGTATCTTCAGTTTGCAGGGGGTGAAAGAGAATTGGGAGTGTGAGGGCATCTCTAAAGAGGCACAAATATTTAACAGCCAAGTCTCAAACTCTCGATTTTCTAGAAAACACAGTAAATTCACTATAGAGCCTCTTTCTCGTCCAACAAGTTAAAAATGTCTCCTGTACGTCCAAACGAACAAATAAAAGCCCACACAGTCTCAGTAACCAGACGCAACCTTTTCAGAAAGGGTAAGAAAATATATATGTATTCTGATTATATACACACACTGAATTATTCATAGGGATCAATATCATATTATACTGTCAAATCTCATAGTGTAATTCATTCCAAACAGAAAACAAGCTTACAGTTTGTCAATCGGGTGTGGTGCAGAAGCACCTTCGCTCCAGTGTGATGTGTACACAGCAAATCAGAGAATCAACAAAAAAAATAATGCAATTCTTTACTTTGTCAAAATCAAGTCAGCAGTTTCTCATGTGGAAACCACACAGACCAACTCCAGGCAATAATTAGTTTAGTGTTGACAAAGGAAATACCAGTATTGATTTTCAAATCTAGGCATTTCTGAACACTTTATTATGCATATGCCATCGCACCAGAGGATTGGCATTTTCAGCACGGCCAGGTTTTTGTTTATTTCCTGCTTATTTATTTAAGAGAACATTAGTCAGCAGAATAAAGCCAAGTGAGCTGGTAAAGAGCTCCATTAAAGGCCTGGGAAAGCTTTTGTGTTTGATGGATCAACTTGTGGAGGTAGCTGCGAGTGAACGCATGATAAATTATTGATGCCATTGGATGTATGGCTGGTAATATGTAGTGATATCTTTCTATTTAAAAAAAAAAAAAAAAAAGAAGGTCAAAACTAAGCTGAAACAGTGTTGATGCTGTGCCTGCAGTAATACCAGTCTTGTGGAGGGTTTCTTGTTTAGGCTTGAAAAATGGTGACCCAGTGCAGACTGACATTTCTATAAATATCACCTTTGTAACAAAAAAGATCCATCTGGATCTCGGGGGCTGCAGACATTAAGTGCTGAACTTGATGTAATAAAGTCTGGCTTCAGTCTGGATGGCGTTGGATACACTGGCCTGTAGAAATTGCAAATATCTGATAAAAGAATGACAATATTTACACTATAACCCTGCACCTCTCTGAAGTATAACACGACTGTGCTCTTTTACTTCCCACAGGACTACACTTTGACGATGTACTTCCAGCAGTACTGGAGAGATAAGAGGTTGGCCTATGCAGGAATCCCTCTCAACCTGACACTGGACAACAGAGTAGCCGACCAGCTCTGGGTCCCAGACACCTACTTCCTCAATGATAAGAAGTCCTTTGTGCACGGGGTCACCGTGAAGAACCGGATGATTCGACTCCACCCGGATGGAACCGTCCTCTACGGCCTCAGGTTAGAAAGTCTGTGACCATCAACTGAACATTTAACAAGACTTCTCTTTAGTGGAAGGCTTACAGTCTTTCTTCCACAGGTAATATCAACTTTATAATGTTTAACTCCCGTCTTGAAATAAGCCTGTGAAACTTGTTAAGCTAATACTGCCCGGACAGTTTCCGCATTCAAGATCATGTAGGCTTCTCTGAAGGAACGGAAAGGACTTTTAATGTGAAAAAACATCAGGAAGTGTTGAGTTTTGTTGATTAACATCAATCAAGAGTGCAGAAAAAAAAGTAACTTTACCCCTCTCATTGTGTGTTTTACCCAGTCTTTATTAGCAACTGGACTTGTTTTGTATGTGGTGGATTCTACCATTCTGATTATTTTTTTATATATATATATATATACAAATTGATTGTATGTGATTGACATAATCACTATTAATTCACATTCCATTAGGACGTTGTGCACAAAAAATAATGGCCGAAGATAAAGGCCTGTTTTGACTTGCCTTTTCAGTCATTTATCCCACAAAAATTCAGATATGAGACACTTTTATTAAACTTTCTACACATTCAGTTCTGTATAATGCACATCCATTAGCCAGATAGGAAATCAGTTTTGCTTTTCCTCTGCCTGATCCATTTGGGATGACGTATGCATTCTGGGGAAACAAATGTATTTAGAGATTTTCAGCATCTCTCACCAGCTCCAATCTCAGCAGCTCCAGTAATGCTTTCAGTAATTAGCAAGCAATCCATCTCCGTTGCTTATTGGTTTCATTAAAGTCTTGGCTTTTACGCTGTCACGTAGCTCTCCAAGATACATGAAGTGGCAAAAAGCTTTATTTGCTTTGTTGAAGCCATTTAAGCAGCAGTTCAACATATTTTAATGCTACTACAGCAACTCGTATCTCAAAACTTGCATTATATGTTTGTTTGGACTGCACCTCGAAATTGGATTCTGGATATAAATTTGCAGCTCTGAGGAGTGTGGAGGGTGTCTGAGGATAATTGGAATGGAGTTTTACTTTCAAACAAATAATAATGGATGTGATTTACATTTGCATCTTTCATAAATGAACCACATCTGTCCTAACCACTTCTTACTGGAACACCTGGGCTGAATTTAAAATGAGGTCACCTCTGTTTTGGCTCTCTTGTGACTCAGAATCACGACGACAGCAGCCTGCATGATGGATCTGAGGCGATACCCGCTGGACGAACAGAACTGCACTCTGGAAATTGAGAGTTGTAAGTTTAAGCCGCACATCTTGTGCTTAGTAAAGAAATACAGCAGACAGCTCTAGTTTTTTCATCACTTAGAAATATGAACAGCACCATGATTCTCATAAAAAATTAAAAAAAAGTTCTCTCCTCTGGTGGAGACAGAAACTGCACAGACTGCTGAATTGCTCAGGATTTATTAACCTGTCGTATCTCAGCAAGATTGCTCGCTGCACCCTCTCCAGTTCAAATGACTCGGTCCGCACAGAAGGGCTTTAAGCAGACAGTGATTTCCATGGTAGAGCACGGTAATGATTAGTCCAGCTTCATCAGTCTTGATGACGTGTTTGGCTATCTGCGCTGCCATAAAACTATTGACAGCTATGGATCCCATGCATGTAAGTATGTCTGCCTGCAGTGACACATAACCCGGTGAAGATTTACATCTCACGCAATCAGCACTTAAAGACAGCCGGCTCTGTGTGATTCATAGGACTTACTGTAAATCAGTTGTAGCTATAAGCCTCCAGATTTCACTTAAGCAAATAAAAATACAAGATTAATTTTAGCCACCCAACAAAATGAGCCAGCAGCACCTCTCAGGGCTTTTCCGCTCATAAGAATTGCATTTTGTGGCTTGTTTTCTTGCAGATGGTTACACAACAGATGACATAGAGTTTTACTGGAAAGGAGGCGACACTGCTGTGACTGGGGTGACACGCATTGAGCTCCCTCAGTTCTCCATAGTGGACTACAAACTGGTCTCCAGGAATGTGGTCTTTTCCACAGGTGTGTATAGGACGTTACAGTGATGGTGTTATGTTTCTCGTTAAATCTATGAAATAACAATTTATGGAGCACATAACTCCATTTATCCATCTATATAGTCATGACTAAATAAGCATATATCAGAGTTAAAAACATCTTATTATTTATCATTGATTTGAAGGATGTGTTCAGGAACCGCACTGTTTAGTTCTTCCACTTATCTCCAAGCACCCAGAGCCCCACAGACAATCATTATGGATTGAAGAAACAGAAAAAAATAGACTTGAAAAAACTTTTCTTTTTTTTTTTTTACTGTAGCGTAAATGAAATAAGAGCTGTTCAATGTACTGTGTCAATACAGGACTGTGTTTACATGGTTGGGTCAGAATGAGTCAACAGTGACCAGAAATAACATGCAGAAGGTCAGGAGATTTTTATTCAAATGTTTGGTACACATGGACTGTATATCAAAGTGGACGTGGCTTCCGGGTCTGAAAAATGAGGATGATGCAGAAGGGCCTTCAGCTGCGATGCCACAGAGTGGCAGGCAGCATGAGTTGTTCACTTATAATACATAATTCAGAGGCACCAAAACAGTGATTATTCCCACAGTTAAATTTATTGATTGAAAGGATGGATACTGTCCAGACATCTCTGAGGGATTAACACACACTATTAGTGCTCATTATGGTCAGTATGAAATCCTAATACAAGAAACTCTGCAGAGAATCTATAAATGCATTTAACATCTTCTCAGTAGTTTTTATTTTCACACATTCATGATTCGTAGTACACATTTATGGATTCTTGTACACATTTACAAATGTCAGTACACAATCAGAATGTTGTGTACTCATCTACAGGCACTTAATGCATTTACAAATCTCAGTATACATTTACAGATCTACGTACATATTTACTATTCTTAGCATACATTTAATGATTTGTGCCCACACTTATATTCCTCAGTACACATTTACATAGTGAATGTGTACATTTACATCGTGGTGTACACATTTGAAATGCACATACACATATGCAAATATCAGTATACATATGAATATCTGTGTGCACTTGTACAAGAACTTGTGCACATTTAAAGATACTTTTGACTTTAATCTCAGTGCAGATTTACATATTTGTGAACACATTTTCTGACACTTTTACACATTCGCAATTGTCAGTGCACACTTAGAGATAGACATATAGAGACACTTAGAGATAGACATATAGAGACACTTAGTGATAGATTACACACATAGAAATGGATGGAGCCACTCCTCTCAATGCACACCTAATAATCTCAATACAATAAAACTCCCATAAATCTCAAGGCCGGCATCTGAGCGTCACTTTGGCAATAGCAAGGAAGGATAAGTGACATTTTCTGTCATCATTCATTTAGCAAATGCTAAAAATGCTTTTTGTTAATGTTGCCTTGCTGGGAGTTAGCTGAGAGGACTGCGACCACGTTCATATTCGTATGATAAATATGAAGCTACAGCTTGCAGCATGGATAGCTTAACTTTAGGTTCATTATTCGATGAGACTGTGAGCAGTTAGCCTGGCTATACCAGTATTTCTAATACTCACTAATTAAGTCATTATTTTTCATTTTTTAAATAGGTTCAAAACCAAAGTGTAGAACTGGCAGTGCAATGCTAGCTGTTTCCCCCTGCTTTCAGTCTTTGTGCTAAGATAACTAGCTTCTAGCTGCAGCCTCATATTCACTGTACAGGCATCAATTTCCTCGTCTAGCTTTTGGCAAGAAAGCCAAATGTCAAATTATTCCTTATCCCCTAATTTTAAATGGCCACTTTATATTTTGCTCTGAACGGTGTTCATATTCTAAAAACAAAGTTCCATCAGATGGTTTGCAACTTCAACGTTGCTTGCTTGTTTCCATGGTGATGAAATCAGTTCATGAGGCCATCACCATAGGAACCAAAACAAAGTGGTCGACATCGCCACGGTACCTCTGAATAAAAGAGGTCTGATTCGTGTTCACTGTCTCGTCCTTCAGGTGCCTACCCTCGGCTGTCGCTGAGCTTCAAGCTGAAGCGAAACATCGGCTACTTCATCCTGCAGACGTACATGCCCTCCATCCTCATCACCATCCTATCCTGGGTGTCATTCTGGATAAATTATGATGCCTCAGCTGCCAGAGTTGCATTAGGTATGGTGTGTCCCGTGGAGTGAGTTGACCTCAGGTCTGTAGTTTAATCTGCAGGCAGATGTCTTTTGCGTTTTATAGATTGGGCCTGCATGCTTGTGAACAGCGGCCATCTCTGTCCCGAAGCCTGACAGGAAGCCTTTAAACTATAGTGTCATCCAAGTGCAGAGTCTGCACTTAAATGGAGAATGAATTTTGGATTGGTGGTAAATGTGGCTCGACCCTGCTACAGTTCATTTTTACATGCTTTTATAAGGTCAGATGGGGTTCATTTCAAGCTGTGTACAGTATGTAATGTCATCACGGATACTCTTATACTGTTCTTTACATCATTCTCTACAATAATGCCTCACATTTGATCATAATTAAGCAAAATTATACAAGAGGGTGTGCTTTAATGTCGTTAATTGGCACGACAGTGATGCGGTCCGTACCAGTTAATGAGTTAAAGCACATCCTCCTGTGTAATATTGCGATTCTATAACAAGTAACCAACTACATGAAATATGCAATCTAAATATGTTCACATTGTGGGGAAATTCACTCAAAATATAAAACTTTTTGCAATCTTCGTTTCCATGGCGATACTTGTTTACTACTCCGGGAAGTAGGCCGACCCTTAGTAACGACCTAGCAACAGAGACGGTTTCTAGTCTGTTTTACTGCTTTCTAGAGATGGTTTCTCAAACTGAATTAATACCACACACAGAAACACAAAACTGCTCAGCTAGCTCAGTCTTGTTGTAGCTCAGATGTTTGCTAAAAAAAGATGAATGGACTCTTTTATCGTTAAGACATTAGCACCGTGTCAGGTGTTAAAACCCGGTCAAGCTAGCCACCGCTACGATTTGAAGCGCGCGACTGTCCGTGGTGTCACGGTACGGGTTCTCGGAGCGACAAAAACTAACCAAAAAAGACCCGATTTTTCCAAATGGATCACATTTAATGGACCTATAACAAGTACAAATTACATTATATTGCATATTATATGAAATTCAATTCCAATTATACCGTATATTCCTACTGAGAAGGCGGAGTGATATTTCGAGTGATGAGCAGGGTGTGATGTCATGGTGATTTCCAAATTTACAGTTGACCAATCAGATTTCTTGGTTGGAACTACATGTTGACTAATGTGTCATTCAAACACGTGTAAGTCGGGATGGCCTAAATCTGCTCTCATTAGCATTGTGTTTTTCTTGTCATCAGATCAGGTACATGGAATTAAAACAAGTCAAATGCTGCTGGAGGACGTTTTAGGACACAGTGCAGATTTCACAGGAAAAGTAATACACGACGTGTCAAGAGAAAGTTATTACAAGGAAACATACACCACCTACTAAAAGATTACCTTCATATCAGCATCGACAAATATGTTTTATGTGAGTTGTTTTGTTTCTCCGGAGGAGGCTCATTTGTTTTCCTTCACACTTTTTCTCCTCAGAATGCAATTTGCAAATTTGGTCTCCTTTGTAAACACTTAAACGAGCAATTTGAAGGAGGTTGTACGCCATCTTACTGACGCAGTGGACAGATTAAAAAACAGGGAAGAAGTGGTGGCATGCATGTAGGATGTAATGAGGATGTTCTGAGTGGATGACTGTGAAACTGTGACTGTTTAGAAAGCATTTAATAAACATTTAGCATTAAAAGAGCTGCATACTTCCCTCAGAAGTTGGAGACCAAAACAAAGATGAAAGGATAGTAAATATTGGACTTGCATTCATCAGAGGGCCCTAATGTTTCTCACTTTCTACTGGATTTGTAATTTAGAAAACCCTGTCTCCTTGAAACATGGATTTCTGGACAACTAAATTGTTTTCCCCTTTTTGTTTCGGTGGCAACATCATCACTGACTAGATTATGTTCACAGGCAAAGGTTGTTGTTTTTTTTAAAGACGCACCCAATTTACAAACTGTATTGCAGTTACAAAGAACCGTTTGGACTCGGGTTTGCATCCAGACTCCTGTCTGTGGTTAGATTTAGGCAACAAAAACACTTTGGTTAGGGAAAGCTCATTCGCTAAATGTTAGTCATTACGGACTTTTCAGTATTAAATCTGACCATGACCTTTATATAACTTTCTCTTTAACAACCACGAAAAACTGAACTACTTCCCAAACCATGGCCTCATCACCTTACCACATATCACTCCGCCCAATGCAAATCAAAATATGATTGTCAAGGTGCATTAAATAGTTTCCAAATCAAAGACACAGAACAATCACAAAATAAATCCCAACAAAAATAAATCTCACTTTACATTCTTCCCTCTCTTCAAATGAAATGTCCTCATTTCAAAAGTTGTGAAAAAATAAATCTCATCTTACACTAGCATAGTGAATTAGCCCTGGTGAGACATTGAGCATGCAAAGTTCTGGTGGGTTTCTCCCATATTTTAGTAACATTCAGATTCAAAACCAACATATAATCTAAGTTGTATGTTTCCTTCAGCCTGTTTGAGGCTCAACTGGATCCGAGACTCTCCACTGGTCTCTGGGACTAAAACTAAAACAAGACTCTGTTCACCACCGGAAAACATCAGACCTCCCCTAACTGCATCGATCTCTGCAAGAATATTTGCCTTAATGGAAGTATTCATTCAGCCTCGGTGCACTCTAAAGTACTCCCTGTGCTTAGAAAGAGCACATTATTCCAGCAATCATTAAATCTCCGTTGTGTGAGAAGCTGGGTGTAGCCTCGTGGGCAGCCGGATTTGGAAGCTTCTTTGCAGGGTCATACCTCTTCAGGAAACACACTCCTCTGGTTCATGTGCTCGGACGCCTCCTCGTTGAGAAGACTGCTGTCTGAGACACCGTGAGATCAATGCAAGTTAGAAAGCATTTACACTTACTGTGCTGTCCAAATTCAATCACTGTCTGTGTGATGATTCACTACAGCTTTCCATTCTCTCTGCCATTACAGTGGTGTGAACATCCTGAGCAAAACTAAATTTAACTATCAGGCTTCTTGAGTGAGCAGTAAAAATGACGTCTGAAGACGGGCGTTAAGAAATCCTCCTGTTATTCCATATAATCTCTCTTCAGGTGCATGGCCTACAGATTGAGTCGCTATGGTAACTGTTCAATAAGCCATGGAGTCAAATTTACCATTAAAATTGCTAATCATTTTTTTAAAGCTATCGAAGAAGTGAACAAAAGCAAGCTACTCATTTTCAATTGATGACTTTGGATGACAACCTGTCACTGGTAAATTTGATCAGCTGCAGCTGGCGAGCTAATGAAGCTAATTATTTCTTACTGAGTTTGTTTACCTTTTTATGTTTCCAGCCTACCTCTATGCACTTGATGGCTACATGCAGAACAGGGTATTGTGCTAAACGACTGAAATAAAAGCTGTGTGTCGTAGGTCAGCAAATAGTAGTCAATATAAAAGACATGGTAATAAAGGACCAGTTATATTATCGTATTGTGGTCTGGCCACTTAGTCCAAGTATTACTATAATAACACAAAACATGACAAGAAAAAAAACCAACCACAGACAGTTTATAACATAACCACAGCCAGCTTTTAAGATGAGGACCAACCACTGTGTTAAATGTAACATTGTCATGGGTAATTAAAATTAAGAGCAAGGCAAAGCAGTTAACGTCAGCTTTTATTAGCATCCTATGTTTGCAACTTTTTTTTACATAACACCACAAACTGAGTTATGATTTGTTCCTTGAGATTTGAAATAATGGTCAGTACTAACTTTAAGTAGTAAGTTAGTTGGCCGCACAAACTAACAATGGCAGATGAATACACAATTTTGTATACTTTTGTTCTTATGTGATTGATTTGGACAAGATCAAAAAAGATAGCGCCAATCAAACTCTTTTCAGGTGGAGTATCGCTCTTGCTGCAGCCCGATGCACATCTTTTACAACATTTGGAAAAATCCAAAGCTCGACAGGCGCACACGTCTTTGCTTTCAAAGACATAACTGCACACTCACTGTTCAGAGGAAGGGTTTATGCTACATTCATGTAATACCAGAGTTGTTCCGCCTTTTTAACCTTCATAAATTGCACAAACGTCGACTTGCAAATTGGAATTATGATCTCCGTTTTGGTGCTCAACAGTACGTGGTGGCAAAAGCAAACAAACATGGATGTCTCATGTCGACCAGAGTGCATTTTAATTAAACACCAAAGTTAGTGCCGTGTTGAACAAGGACAGGATTTTAAACCAACGTTGTGTAGTTCGTTCATGTACAGGAAAGTCGCCATTAGTGTTTTTAGCACTTAATGTTTTAACAACTTAATCTGACCGTCTACTTGTCAGTATTGTCATCACAGGGACTGTAAACTCTGTAAACACTACTGCACAGGATGTTGAGGAGTTTGTTAAGTAACCATCTCCTCTGAGCTTCGAAGAGAGTTTAGATTCTTGCTTGTCCCTTTGTTATGCAGAAATCAATGCCATGTACCCACGGCGCGCTCAACTCCCCCACAAACGCTGTACAGTGCAAGATTTTTGTTTTAATTATGTAAGTCTGAATCGACAGAAATAGACACAGCGTCCAGGTTGGTGAGACATCCAGGAGACACGAAAACAACACGGCACATTATTGTCAATGGGGCATAATATTGAGAGAATGAGTACACAGCTGTTTATTGTGTATTTGCTGTGTCTGTTCACCTGTGTGCAACATTAGCTGTAAACCATGTGGTGGGGTATTTTCTGCTTATCCAAGCAATGAAACCTAAAGCTCACCAGGATTCATCATTCAAGTAAGATGAAAATTGACCCGCAGCTGATGAAAATGCTCCTACTTAGACATTGTCCCATTATGCTGAGGAAATTGTGCTTTTTCTTCCAGGGATCACCACTGTGCTGACCATGACAACCATCAACACCCATCTGAGAGAGACTCTACCCAAGATCCCCTACGTCAAAGCTATAGACATGTACCTGATGGGCTGCTTTGTGTTTGTCTTCCTGGCTCTGCTGGAATACGCCTTTGTCAACTACATCTTCTTTGGACGAGGTCCTCAGATGCAGAAGAAACTGGCTGAGAAGGCACAGAAGGCAAATAATGATCGCAACAAAATTGAGAGGCCCAAGGTGAGAATCACTTCCAAACACCCAAGAGGTGCCATAAGTTTTGAACTAACTGCCGTTCAGCAAATCTGTTTTCTAGGACTAAATATTTGGGATATTATCTGAAAATGTTCAACTTTGGTGACCCCAGTGGTCGTTTCATCATTGAGAAGAAAGTCTCCATGACCATAGTACATATATATGCAATGATATCAGTACTTGTAGCAAATGTGTTCTTGGAAGACAAATATGAACCTGAAATGATTTATTTCCGTTTTTCACTCTTGGTTCGTGTCGTAAATTAGTCAATGGAGTCCATTTTAATTTCCCTGTTTAAAATATCATTGCAGTGATAATAGCATTCCTAAATTTAAAGCAAAGTCATATGAAATTTACAACAAATAATAATGGATTTGAATCTTATACATGTTTTGATATTAATACAGATAAAATGGAATGTATTTTCATTTCATAAAGTCAGGTTAACCTTCAGTTTGGTTGCTGAAATCTTTCATTATAGATGGCTAAATCTACGTTGTACAATGATGAGCCAAAACCTCATGACCTCCCCTGAGTAATAGGATGTTGGTCCTTCTTGTGCAAAACAGCTTGCAAGAGACCTGGACTCGACAAGACCTTGGAAGGTGCCCTGTGGTATCTGGTAGAAAAACCTTAGCAGCAGATATTTTAAGTCCTGTAAAAGCCTGATCACTATTTACACCTGACCATTTGTCCCACATCCAACACGTTAGATCAATTCCAGACCTTTTGTTACAAGCTCATTTTCTTTCATCTGTGAGAGGTCGTGATGTTTTGGCTCATCGGTGTTGTAAACCAGGTTCTCGATTAACCACTGAGCAGCAGAACTACCTCAGTCCTAAAATGTGTCAATCGTTTCCATATTAAGAAAATCAACAACTAGGGTCACTATCTGAAAGCTTGGAGCTCCAGACTGCACTTCACTATGTTATCTTACTGCTGAGTGACAGTGGAAACTGCAACAAGTAGGATCATGGTTGGAGTACATTGTGACTTGTTCAGTATATCACACAATAATGGTGTATTTTCAAACATGCAAACAAAAGGCAGACTGGTTCACGAACTTAATTGGTCCACAGAGAAGGAGTTTCTGACTCTACCATCAAAAGGCTTTGTGTTTGTCTTTCTCCTGGCTAGTCCTTTCTGGAAGGAGGCAATTGCAACTCTTCGTCTCTTAAACAGTCCAATCAGGTACAAGGGCGTCGTCCCTCACGACGGGTGAGTGTCTGTCGCGTCTGTGAAACCACCGCTGAAACTTTGCCGCTGCAGTGCAAAGTTTTACCTCCTCATTTAACAAAGGAACCTCTGCTTTGTCTCAGCATCTCCATCAGCCATTTCTCTCATTGTGTATGAGTATCTTCCTCTTAACACTCAAAGCCTTTCCCTCTGTTGTGTTTTGCCTTTTTATTATCCGTATGTGTTTGTCTTATACAGCTAATGTAAAAAAAAAAACCTCTACCCAACATGGAACTTATTAGGCGATCCACAAAAATGTTTTCAAACAAAGGAATACAAATTTAAATCATAATTACATGAATATATATTAATTTCGATACAGAAGTATTTGGCAGTTACATTGTCTGCGTTTTCTGATGAATCTTCCCCTGGAAATTATACATAATTTGTATGGTCAGTGGGAAGTGTGATTCATGTAGGATTAAGGAGATTTTTAGTTTTGGTTGGGGGGTGGTATTACCACACCCATATATTCATGCAGGGAATATATGGGTGTGGCTATTGAGGATTGTTTTAAGTCAAAGCATCTCAACGATTGTAGACATCAGGTTCATTTTGAAGCTATTCGAGCAGCCTTTAACCAAATCAGCATATATTTTGAAATTCATATATATTTTGTGTGACGACACTCCACCTCCCCCGCCGTTGTTCAAACTACTTCAACGTCATTGCACTTCGCCACCAGCTCTGGCAGCTGATTGGTCCACCCTTCAGAGCGGCTGAGCAAACCTTAATAGTCTCCAGACTATAATCACAGTAAAACCTTAAGTTGCGAGCGACGGTCGGGCAAAGCCAGGCTTGTGCTTTCTTACGCTTTCAAACTGTTTCAGATCGCCGTCACAAGATACGAGGCTGTTTAACTGGGCAACAAAATGTTGCATGTACACGAGTTTCTAGGGTAACAGTGTAGGTGGATTCTTCTGGTTCGTTTCGGTGAAAGAATAATCTCAGTACTCCCTGTAATCCAAACAATCAGTGTCACAGGTCTGTTTACGTCAACGTACTAAAAACTCTCAATCACGAGTTCCACCCAGAACAACTCAGCAGAGCACCAGTTGTTGTCTACTAGCTGTAGCATGCTAGCAGGGTTAGCCTTGAAAGCCGGGCTCACGCTGTGCAGCTTGAATTCTCTTGTGCTCTGTGTTGACTCGCTCTGTCCGGATGAACTGACCGACCACCAGGTGGAGCGCACACAAGAATAGTTTGGGCAATTGGTTGGTTTAATTGAATTATGAATATGTTAGACTCTTCTAATTGATAATTAAACATGATTTATTTGTATTTTTTTTACAATATGCCAGAATTATTAGGGCCTGTGAGAGTGAAACTTTTGGCCAATAATATACTGTTGAATATGTACTTTTAGAATTATGTATTTTCTTTGTTTTCTCTGCTCTATTGAAAACATATCAAACGGTACAGTACATACTGAAGCATGAATTTCATTTATTGATCCACCCCCACTACTTTGTTCTCCGTTCCATATGTATGTACAAAATGTACAATTGAGCAACTTAGTAGCTGTCAGTGATACAAAAATAACAATTCATAAGTTTCCAAAATTTTAATTTACGTCTCTTTACAGTTTAATGTTGATTTTTTTTTTTTTTTTTTTTTTTTTTTTTAAATGTACGTGTATAACTTCCTCCAGGAATTTTCCAGGATGAAATATACTTTATCGGTTTTGTTTCCAATGTTGTGTCGACCCTACAAATTATCGGTCGAAGGACACAAGCTTCAGGACGTTTTTGTATTTATGTCAGGTCTGAGGTGGATCGCACGGTGTCCATATTTCATTGTTCCACCGTAGAGTGACACCGGTGTGTGTCATGAGTTTGCACCAAAACTGACAAGAGTAAGAAAATAAATACTCACCTTGTCACTTCCTCTCATGCCGTGTAACCACCCCCCTGTATCCCCGTGTTCATCTTGTGCCTCTATTTTTGCCGCACAGGTTGGAAAGATTTATATGTTTTTGTGTGGGAAGCAATAGTTGTTATGACATTCGTATTAGAGCCATCCCGTCCAACCTTGATCTGATTTGTGAGGAGTGATTTAACTTTGGGACAGAAAAACCTGCTTCTGAAAGCCGCTCTCTGTTTCCCGGGCTGTAATCTGTCAGCCTGCTGGAAGGGCCCGGCTCCCGGGGCCCTGACGCGTGCTGCACATGTGTCATTAGTCACCGGAGCCTCAGCTCGCAGCCCATTTTTAACACCGCTGCTGTCTGTTGTTCCCAGGTCGACTCCCAGGGGAACATTTTGCTGACAACCTTGGAGATCCACAACGAGGTGGGAGGGAACGAGATCGCAACCACCGTGAGCGAGACCCACAACTCCTCCTCCATGGTGTTCGACAACTCGGGGGTCCAGTGCAGGAAGCTCAGCGGGACGCGCGAGTTGAGCCGCCAGAGTCTGGACAGGGCCGCGCATGTGAAGAAAACCCGTCTGCAGAGACGGTCGTCGCAGCTCAAAATCAAAATCCCCGACCTCACTGACGTGAACACCATCGACAGATGGTCACGGATTATATTCCCCTTCGTCTTCTCCCTCTTCAACCTCATCTACTGGCTTTATTACGTCAATTAATGCACTGTGTTTCGTTTTTTTAAACCCTTCTCTGTCTCTTTTTTTTATGTGACAGACCTGACACGGTGAAATCCTGAACATTTTTTTTTTATCATTGCAAGTGCAGACTTGGAGAGAGCTGTCGCTCAGACGGTGCACAGGATTTATCTACAGGAGGTATATTTCACAGAGACTGGCATGTGCAGTCACTTCCTCACTTCTCCGACCCCTCTGAACACTGGATCTCATGGGCTGAAGCACACACGTGTTGCAGTGTCGTATCGCCAAAAGATTATTTGCACTGCTTTATATCCGTTATTAAAACTGTCCCCGTTAATTCAGTTTCTAATGTTGTCACACTATCACAGCTTACTGCAAATGACAAACATTCATAGCTATTTCTGCACATGAACAAATACGCTTGCATACACATAGTCAGACTTTATGATCTGGAAATGAAAGGAGTAGTTCTGATACTTTGGATAGATGTGCTTCTTCTCTTTCTTGCCAGGAGTAAAAGGACCAATGCGGCTCATGTCTGCTACAGCCAGCAGCTGGTTAGCGTAGCGTAACGTAACGTAAGTTGAGCACATTTCCCCAAATCTCAAACTGCACCTTTAATTTGCCTTGAAGTTGATGCCACCGGCTGTTCACCTCCTGAAGTGCTGTGACCTTGTTCCTGTGATGAAGCCGGGCTAAAACACTGTGGAAAGATGTCAAAAAGTTACTCTGATTTCAAAGCCCAGTTTTCTTTTTTAACCGATGATGGAGTCCATACCAGCATTCTTTAAAATCACCATTCTCTCATTCATTGCTGTTACTGAAGGAAAAGTTTCTCATTCCTTTTCTTTGCGCAAAGATTGATACCACTTTTCATTCTGTATGCTAAATATCCGTCTAAAGCCGGCAGCCGTTTCGCATATTTTATCTTAGTTTAAACTTCCTCATTCATTAAACCCCTAAAATCTCATCTCTGTTCATCAAAATTTATCGAGCAGTTTTTTCCCCCGATGCCTTAACGTGGCTTAGATGTAACTCTGCAACTTTGCCTTCATTCAATAAGTGCAGATCTATGAATATGCAAATAGTTTCCGCCGCAGCTCGATGATATGGAAAGCCCTCCCCCCCCATTTGATCATACATTTGATCAAATTAAACAAACACGATGCTACGTGTAGGTGAGCTTCAGAGGAGCTTGTAGGTGGATTATCTTTTCAATTGGACCAAGTAGCGACCCACCGTGACGTCACCCGTCGGTTTAGGTTAGGTTAGGTTAGGTTAGGTAGTTACTTTATTAATCCCCGAGTTCATGAACTGACATTTTGAAACCTTAAGTCTGGCATTTTGGCCATCGGCACCTTGGAATTTTTGGGAGGCAGAAATGACCATATTTGGGCAAAAGGGCGGCGCTGGTGAGGAGTGAGGGGTGGATCAGTCTGCGAACACTCCGCCCGTCCACATATACCGGCAATTCAACAGCACCCGAGGCCTGTCAATCAAATCAGACACGCCCCCGAACACATCTCTCTTTGATATAATTAGGTACAGAAGTATTTTCAGAAGAACCACCAGAAAACGGATCAGAAGGAGGGAATTTAGCGACTGACACCATAATGACTTGTGGGAAAAATGTATTGATTTAGTATTTCATGATGGACTCGTCACTAGTGGCCCTCAGTGGTACTGCACTGTAAGGGACTAAAGGGGAGACTACATCCATTTTTCTATACGGTGTATGATTTGGACAGAGCCGGGCTAGCTATTCCCTGTCTTTATGCTGAGCTAGACTAACCATCCGCCAGCTCGAACTAAATATGAAAGTGGTATCAATCTTGTCATTTCACTCGAGACAACAAGGTAGAAGGAAGCAAGTATTTTCCAAACTATGAGACTATCTCTGTAACATTTACATTTACCCATTTGCTAATTGCTTGTCAGTATCATTTACCCAACAACAAATCAGCAGCTTATGTTTGACATGACAGTAGGACACAGGTTCACCGGTGTTTACACACGTTTTTCACAGCAGACATTTTGACTTTGTCACCGTAGGAAAACAGGTATTTTTTTATTTTTTATGTTAGCTGGAAATGAAGTGAACCGTCAGTAATGCACCTGTGCTTTCACTGCAATGACAAATCAAAAGGTCTGCCTTGAAAGAGGTGGATAGTAAACTTAAACAATATCTGACACCGTTTTAGTCATTACGACTTAAGTGCAGCCGTCCCGATATTTCATTCATTTTGTTAAACACCTATTCATTACGACAAAATCCATACGGCGACTTCCTGTTTTCCGTCAGACTGCATGTTGTACGGGGGACCGAGTCGTCGCAGCTCTTCGTGCTCAGATTTCTCGGCCCTCCCCGGGATGTGATGTACATACAGCCGCTGCACACTCTCTCTCAGCTCACGTTAATTACTCGGCTACGTTGTCAACAGTGTTTTGCTCAGTGATTTCTGGCCTCGCTGTTTTCTTTTTGTTAGTCTTTACACATTCTAATTTCCTATTTGTGATTGTAAATATAAAACAACGATATCACAACCCGGGATGATTTCAATTCTTTTCCCTAAAGGCAGAACATGTGAAAGTTGCCCGAGAGAAGAAGAAACTGGCGTGTGTGTGTGTGTGTGTGTGTGTGTGTGTGTGTGTGTGTGTGTGTGTGTGTGTGTGTGTGTGTGTGTGTGTGTGTGTGTGTGTGACGGGTGGGGTGGGGGGGGGGGGTGGCAGAGCAGTGTAATATGTCTCCAAAACAACAACTGCTGACAGACACAGCTCGCAACGCACCATCTGCACTGCTTGGTTGAGCGACTTGCAGCGCGTAGGAGTGACACCACCTGTCAGAAGTCCACGCAGCTCAGCAACACCCGTGCAGCCGCCCGACGGAGCCCGACGGTGTCAACGACCACGCCAAAACGACACATACCGAAGGTCTCAGCTCTGTACTTTACTTTTTTTTTTTTTCAAAATGACTTTAATGTGACTTCACTGTCGTGGTTTCGATACGCGAGCGTATGTCTTGACCACGGATGACCGACGCTTAAAGGGTGAGTCCGTCATTCAACCCAATCTATTTAGCCTGCATAAGCAAAAGTCCTAACTCAAAGCCAACTTACTGGATTTCTCCTGCAGGATTTCAGCTGATTCTCACGGTCTTTATCGGTGGATGGTGTTCTTGGAAGTTTTGCAGGTTGGCAAATAAGCATTCATAGTAATGATAAGCTGTATTACTTTAACGAAGTAATTGAAATCGTTTCAATACTTATAACATTTTTGACAGGGTAACTAGCCGTCTGCAACCGAATATATTTTAAATATAACCTTCCCAACACTGCGTGTATGTTTTAGTTCCTGTTCCAGTGAATTAAGGCCAAAGCGTAAATGATGCTCTGCAGCTCCCGATGTTATAAGCTTTGCGAGGCAAATTTTCTCGCAGGACCTCGTCAGCTGGAAACAGGACTGAAACAGACATAAAAATAACCACAACACAGATATGATTTCTATTGTACTGCATGAGTATCAACACCAGTGAGGTCATAGCACTGCACCTCTCGAATGAGCATCGCCGGTATCATTTTCATAACCCGCAGTACTGTAAGCATGCCCCTAATCATTCATTAGTCATCTGCATTCTTCACGTACCCTCCCCGTCCTTTCTCTGCTTTATTATATTTCCACCAACATTAGTCATACTAATCTCTTTTCTGTCACTGCGCCTGTTTTGTTCCCTTTTTCCCTCGCTCGTATCGGTGTTGTGATTGGTGTACTGCAGGATGAATTCTGCTGTGGGACACGGCGATAACTCAATCCACAAATTACAGCTGACTGATCGTGGAGCACTTGAGATCAATGAAGAGCAGGTGTGTGTTTGGCTGTGCGCTGTACATTATGATGATGTGACACACCAACAGAAGATTTTTGGGCTCAACATTTTCTCCCTTACATTCCCAGGAAGTGAGGATTGTGCAGCCTGTGCTCCCCTGCACTCTGATTAAACGACTCTGTTCTGGTGACAGATGAGATTAATCAAACCACTGGAACTGTTCTCAGCTCTAATGACTAATAATGATTGAATGAAAGAGGGATATTGTACATTTAGCAGTCCCCTGTCTCTCCTAATCCTGTTGCATTCAACGGGATTTTAGACAACAATGTGGCAGCAGCTTGTGTTTGACCTTTCCAGGTTAAACTCCCTGTTTGGTGTGAAAGACTTTGACTGGTCTGCACGTATCTCTGAACTCGACTCCATTCAACACCTTTGGGATGAATTAGAACATCACCTGCAATCAGATTAATGAAATTTACGACATGCAAACTGCAACTTGCAGCATAAGACCCAAGCTTAAAGTGAAGATGCACCACTGAACAATATACTGAGGGAAAGGTATGCAATCAAACTTTACAGTCACCTAAATCTGCTAGAAAGCCAAATAGTCCTTGCTTTTCAATATCCATACTACCATATTACTTAGAATGCCAGAAACAGATTTCGTATGTCCCGATACTTAGTGTGTTAAACGTAGGATGCTGAAAGTACCAGGATGTGCTTCTACATCTGGTCGTATTTTGCAGTCTGCAGACCAGCATTCTACTCTGGCTGTTCTGACCAAGAGGGTCAAAGGTCAAGGCGCATTTTAATGATGAAGTAGTATGTCCCAATTGTTTGCACACTACACGCAACAGTACATACGTTTTAAAGGTAGCTGCAGTCCGTACGAAAAGTAAAAATAAATAGTATGCGATTCAGAACGCAGGCAGTATTTCAGCGTTATTGCCAGTAAGGTGCAGCCATCTTAGATCAAGCTAAGCGATGACGTCACAGGAATGTTGTTTTTACGCTGTTTGTATTGACATATGCTATTGCCGTCTATTACAGCTCATTGATTTGGTGCATTAAGCCTGGTTGAAGTACTGTAAAGGTGCCCTGTCCTTTAATGACAGTTTGGTTCTGTGACATTGTGGCGTTTATGGTCGGTGTAACAGATGATTTGAGTAGAGTAGTCGTAGTAGTAGTAGCAGAGCAGTGCTTTTAAGTACAGAAAGTCATTTTTCGGCAGTAGCATCCCAACAAACATATTGTTCAGTGGTTTATCTCCACTCTTAAGTGTAGAACTGGACTGTAAATCTTGCCAAGTAACAAACAAGATGCTGGAATTATTTGTGATCTCTGTGGAAGTAGCGCTCGTAAATCGCCTTTGTGAAACTGGCCCCAGGTCTTATCATCCAATATCGGTGCTGCTCCTCGCTGATGCTATTTCGGCCGAATGGGAACAAATCACTGTAACTACCCAGAGTCGGGTCGCAGTGGCAGCACCTTGAGCAGGGCAGTCCAGGCGTCTCATTTTCCAGCATCTCCGGGAGGATCCCCAAAACATTACGAGACCAAATGTCACATCACTTCGACCGGTTCCCGGTCTCCTACCACCCGGATGTGCCTGGAAAACGACCAGGAGAAAGGTGAAGCTTGATCAGATGGTCGAACCACCTCAACTGGCTCATTTCGATGTGAAGCAGCAGCATCCGGACGTTTCTTCTCTCTAAAACGACTTCCAAACTTCCTCAGGATGTCTAAGCTCCTATAGATCCATGATACTTTGTGTGAACTACTGCTGTGACTTGTTGGATTTCGTTTCACTAAACCGGTGTCCACGAGAGTTAGCGGTGTCCTCCGGGTGTCTTCTCTCAATGATTAGGGTTCAGGGAATAAATCATGTGGGATTGATGTGATTAATAATCTCTATTCTTGAAGGACGAGAGGATGACATGAAAAGTAGCCTCAACTAACGTACAATAGCACATTTGGTACATTATTGATAATGTTGCTTTCAACAATGAAACAATGAGCAGTCTGAAAAACTCTGCGGCTCAGCAGTAGTATGGCTGCAGTGGAGGACAAACTCTGATTCTTTACTTCAGTAAAAGTACCAAAAAAGCAAAGTACAAGTACTCCATTGCAGGTGCAGCTAATTTGAACTACTTTATACAGTTTTATATTACATTTTCATCTTAGTAACGAAAGCCGTCAAATACATGCAGTCGTGTAAAGTGTACAATATTTCCCTCTGAAATGTAGTTGAGTGGAAGTATAATGTCGCATCAAATGGAAATACTCAAGTACAGTACCTCAAAATTGTACTTAAGTACAGTACTTAGTTACTTCCCACCACTGTAATGAGGTTAGTTATAAGCAGGACTACCACCTCGTTTGTCGTCTTCATCTGTGAACAACGAAACATGTCCCTGAACTCCTGAACTTTTAGCTGACGTTACGATGTTCGTTCGTGCTGCCACTACTGCCGCTTCTCAGCTCGGCCTTGGCTTCATATCAAATGAGACGAATTGTGTTTCCACTTATATTTTTTTCCCCAAAAATCTCGACGAAACATGAACCTGGAGCAAACGGCTAACTTTCGCAGACACTGGTTCAAGGAAAGGAATGACAGGAAGCTGCACTAATAATTCATGCCAGCTGATATGGGGCATAAAAACGATACATCAAAACTTCAAGTACTCTACAATGAATTAGTACAATCAGTACATCAAATACATCAAATAAGTCTCAAATACGGTTGTTTATGACATGAAAGGGAGCATGAAGATGCTGCTTATTTAATTAGTTTTTTTAATTTTTCACGTAGCTTTGCAGGCAAACGTGACATGCTGAGACTTACATTTCATCTCGGGCTTTGATATTTTGGTGTGCACATATTTGTAGAGACCATGTGATGTGTTTTATTTCCAGATCCTGTTTAAAGTATATTTACTTGACTTTTGATGCATCATATGTAAATATCTCAGACATCAGATCAAAGCCGACACAAATATCAGTTTGAGAAGGTGATATAATTAGACACTGTAATATACAAACAAACTTGAATGCACAAGTGCCCTGTTTCCCTTTAGGAGACATCTGTAGTGTTTATAAAAAGAGAGAGTAGCACGCTCTTTTTTTTTTTTTTTTTTTTTTTTTTAAATAAACCTCTCAAGCTTTTAGTTCAGAAAACAATTTAAATCACAAAACACAGGCCATGAAAAAGTCCATCACTGCACAATGACAATGAAACTGCAATAAAGTTTCCCCATCAAAGCGTGCGGGCAGTATATTCAGTGATGACAACCTTTAGAGGAACAAAAAGCTTCCTATGAAAAAGAAAATCCCAGAGGATGTCGAACCGTAAAGCCTCCTCGAAAAATGCTGCTTTGAGGATTTGACTGTATAATTAGGGTTTTACAGGGATGCTGTCAGATGGGTGGGTGAAAGAGTGTCACTCATAAAAAAACCGAATTACAGATTTGTTCAGTAATTGGCATGTAAATGAGGGATCAGATGGTACAAGGCCAGCAGAAGTGTGAGTGCTCCACGGGGAATCTTAAAAGGAGTACGCTGGAGTGTAATGACTGAAACGAACGTATACAGTGAGGTATTTTTAACCATGACATCAGAACACAAGACTTAAGATGAAGGAATATGGAAATTATTGTTGGATTGAAAATTATACATATATATAATTTTATTTGGATTTTTTTTTCTCACCTACATGTCTTTAGATTTTCAGACAATGAACCTCAAGGCATGTTTGTGCAATAAAAACAATAAAGGAAACAAATCAGAGACGAGCCCAAATTTGGGCTTCTATTGGGAAATTGTGAGGAGGATAATTACATCGAGGCAATAATACATTTCTGGGTGTAATGAGACAGGCACTCAGAATATCTTTGCATTCACACAGGCTAATGAATCTAAATGAGTGATATTACAACTGGGGGTGGGAGCGAAACCAGCAGCTGCCGTGTGAGTAACCCTCCCACCCCCCAAAAAGAGCAAGTGGACAGAAAACCAGGAGCCAAGGTTGCGGACACAAATTGGTTCTCCGGGTTCGTCAAAGAGGCTCTTCATCAACCAGCCGAGTGTGAGCTCTCAACAAAGACCATGTATGAGATTGATATTACCAGCAGCCTCTCTCTGCATGTTCAGTCGAGCATCTTTAGATAAAAAGCTTGTGAAAAAAACTTGAATTTGAAACTTGAATTTTCCAGACTAAAGTCCCCCACCCGTTAACTCAGAATGATTGAAAAGAAGACTTTATACAGCTCTGACAGCTCTTGTGCTTGTCTGTATATTTTTAGGCACTTTTTGCACAAAGCCAACTTTCCAAAGAGATGTCCATCACACCAGCTGCTGTTGTTGCTAGGAGACTTGTGACACACCATGTCACCACACACATTTTTTAAACTTATGAAATTGTAAAGACAAAAATAAACTCTTTTCCAATTAATTATTGAATTTATTTTCATGCTCGTATTCTATTTTAAAGTAGAATAGGGCCTGGTTAGCCGAGCTTCGCTTATCTTATCAAGAAACATGCAACATATGAACTGTGAAAGGCTATTGTTGAAAAATAATGACGAATCCCTTTTAAGAGCTAGGGAACAATCGTCATGGTTACATAAATTAACCCAACACAGTTACAGTTGTGGAACCATTATGGTAAAAAGAGACAGTGGACTCTTGTGTTAAATGTTCAGTATTTTGTTGACCCATCCATCTACCTCTTAGCTAGTGCTTTCTTCATTACGATGCGGGAGGCCGCTTCAAGGAAGTGAAAGCACTCCTGATTTGGAAGATCTCTCGAAACAGAAAGATGACACTAAGCAGAAGCTTGGAGCTGAAAGGATGTAACTTCATAACTATGGGTTGAAATAAGCTCCTAGCAGAAACAAGGTTGAGAGCAGAAAAAGCCTCGTCACTGATTTTCTTTAAGTTCAACTTTACGCGTTCTATGGGTTTAGAGAGTTTAGAGTAAAACTGAAATGTCAGACCTGACCAAAAATGAAAAGAATAGGTGTTAAATTCATTGACATTCCCACACTTGCAGACTGCAGAGTCTTTATCTAATGGCCAACACCAGCCGGGGTGAACAAGATCACAAGTATTTAGTAGTACCACCAAAAGAAAAAAAACAAAACAGTGCAGCGTTATTACTCACAACATTAAATTATCTTTTGCAAAAACGCCCAAACTGCTGTACTGCAAACTGCAATCTATCTGATTCTGTCACTGCCTAACTTCACTTAACTATTTATTTATCATGGACAGTTTCAGCTACACAGGTAAGCTCAGTTCAGACTGAAATTAAAAGTATAGTTCTGAAGTGTTACTTCATTATTTGATATGATTATATTTTATTACATCGTCATTTAAGACAGTAGCATTTGTATATGACGTGTTGTGTTGCCTAAAATCAACAGTTATCATCATACATTTAAAAAATATTTATATTTAAAAGTCAGTATCAATTTACAACAAAGTGGCTATACATTTATGTTATAAGGACATTTTATATAGCTATATAATCTATAATGAATTATACAAATTACCGATACAGGCGTGTAGTCCTGCCCGAGTACCATAATGTACCACCCAGCTGAGAAGAAAGTAAATTGCGCATACGGAACAGATTTGCAGTAGCAAATCAAGTCATGCTGGTTACAACTAACCACCTGAACTCATCACTTTTATGAGCACACCTCAGCTGGCTGTTTGAGTGCAGCGCTGCTCACCAGCTGGGCTGCAGCGTGTCCAGATGGTTCTGCTAAAAGATATATCGTATAGGATCATTACAGCAGCACAGAGCGCTGGAGCGGTTTCAGTTAAATGTTATTCTAATGAATATATCATTGTCATTATTATCAGCGAATTCATACATTGGAAAATATTTTATTTTCTATCAATCAGCTGCTTTTTAGCAGCTGGATAAACCAAACATAGTTTTTAATAGTCATTGTTTCTGATAAATAATATGCTAATAGGTGTGAATTTCTCACTTGTCACTTTGAGCTATAGGGATGTTAAAATATGAATGTAGACAGAGTTGAATGAAGGTTGAATCTCGTGGTTACAAATCCACTGTGGTCACTTACGCTGTAAAATTAACCTTTCAGCTAATTAGACATGTACTGCACTGATAGAATCTATTCAAAGTGAAAATCGTGTTTTCATTTTGTGCCCATGTGGTGTTATTTTTACGCTGCAAAACATATCAAGAGAGAAATTAACAGTCGCCTATAATAACAAATCAAAATTTTCAGCCATTTAACATTCCATTGACTGACATTTTTTCAGGACATCCTCTCCATTGTGATGAAATTGTGTCTCACTGCAACCTTTGGTCAATTCAGAAGTCCATCACGCTAAACATGCTAAATCAATTGACATCTAAATGTCCACAAATATTCATTCAAATGCTAAAAAGAATGACAGATATTCTTTGGTACTAGGTGTCACATGGTTTTAAAGGGATTAGGTTTGGTAAAACAGTGAGTCCACAGAGATATTAACTATCTTCTTGTAATGTGTGCTGTATGCACAACATTTTCTATTCTGCCAAACGTTTGCTCATAATTCACAAACATTTTTAGGAACACCGGACATCAGCCAAGTCAACATTTTGACTTTTAGAAGCGTTTTAAGTGTTGACAACGAAAACTACTCCATCGTTGAAATTTCCCCAAACTTCATCCACCCGTTATCTATTTATGGGCAAGTTATGACATCCTCCAAGTTGCAACCAAGTCCCAGGCGGGGGAGGAGAGGGGGGGTGGGCGAACTCTGAACCTTCCTGCAGTGAGGCGACAGTATATTGTCACTTTCACTTTCCACACTTCATAAAATTACAATATTTTTCAAGACATCCTCTACATTTGGCAAACTGCAACCTATATACACTTCAAATATTCATTCAAATGCTTCAAACATCGATGCAGACATTCTTTGGATACTTGATATCACATGTTTTCAAAGGGGTTATGTTTGGTAAAAGAGTGAGTCCGTAGTGATATTTAATATCTTCCTGTAATTTGTACTGTAAGCAAAACATGTTCCTATTACCCCAAAATCTATACACCCATTATCTATGTAAACTCACAATAAATCACCACTATGGCCCTTAGAGCTGATTTATTATTTATTATTAAAATAAGTATTATCAATTGTATTTTAAGGACATCCTCTGCAATGTGAAAATGTATTTCTATTTCCCCAAACAATTGATTAAACTTCACCAGAGATAGGAGTTGATCCCCCAACCTTCTTCCTATACAGCAGCAGTGCTAACCACTACACCACCATACTGTCAACTTCAGGAAATCACACCTGACATCATAAGAATGATGTGATTTTTTTTTCACACATGTAATGTCTTTGTCTAAGTTACCAGACATTTCTTTAAAAGTCAGTCTCCCCTGTGGTGCAGTGTGAATTTCACCTTCTCTGGAGATTCAAAGCTCTATGGTTCAGTTCCTCCATCTGGACAAGTTCAACAATGATGCAGTGTATACATGTGATTTACTGTTATGGTTTTCTTCTACTGCTTGCAATTTGCTTGGACCTCGATCATTGCCACTTGCAGCTATATTTTTTGTAATATATTTGGTTGCTGAGCAAAGCAGTACGTTGCTTAGCTTCAGTGTCAGCACAGATGCCTGATTCTCCAAACTAGGGACCAACTGACCCCCAACTACTGCAGGAAATACACTGAATATGGGGAAGTAATTCATACAACCGCACTTCAACCAATCTGAAGTGTTCCTTTACATTTTTGACAGATAACAGCCTTTAAAATGAATGATTGTATTAAGTGGGTCATGATAAAATTCTTTATTTCACACACCATCCATATTAAGGCAGAAAAGAATCATTTATTACCAGAATATATTCTCCTGATTTTATCTATTACCATATTCATTACAGTATTTTCCCACTGCAGTGTTGAATTGAATTAAGATTCAAACCATCACACAGTGTAGCAAAGGTGAACTTACACCATTACCGCAATTTTTTGTTATCCTGATATCAGCTGAAAAACTTAAGTTAATGTGAAACGGTGTGGAATTAAAATGAAAGTGTGCGATGCAGCAGATTTTATTTCCAGGGTTCGTGTTTATGAGCAGTCAGAGCATGAAACAAAATATCAGTGGCTTTCAAGATGCCATCAATTATAAGAATGCAGATGAAAATAAGGCTTTGTAAGCAGTTGGTGCGCTCCAGAAAATCCACCAGTATTAGTTCAAGGTCAGTAACCAACAGGAACGAGACAAAATGCTTTTTAATGGAATTCATCCAAAGTCCAGAGATGAGGAAACATGAAGCACACTCGTTTATTGTAGAATTTAAATGTGATTTTAATAAGTTGGAGGAAAGTGGGTGTTTTCTTGTGTATTTATCATCTTATTTTTTTTTTACAAAGTGATGCCATTGTTGTGTTTCATGTGGAACTCTGTGGAGATAAACTTTGTAGAAAATCCAACACATCTCCAGTTGTGTCTTTTCCCTTTCGTCTTTCCAATTGATTAGACATCTGTGAGTGGAACCTTTTTGGACTTGACTGTGCTCTGTCAGCACTTCTCACTGCCTCCTCTCCATCTTTGTCTCTCCCACTTGTAATGATACTGCCATTGTTACAATCAGCAGTAACAACCAGGAACTGTTTATCCTCAACATTTAGGTGTGTGCGTTTGACCTGATGCTGGATAGAGGTAAAATAAATGTGATTAGTCAAGTGTTAAAAAACAGAACCAGTCATGCAGCCAGAATTCACAATGAGTTCAGTTATTCTCTGTAATGTGTACAGTAAGAGCTGCTTCATGAATATTAAGGTATTGTCTCAAAAACATCAGGCCTGTGGTTACACACCGTTAACACGCCAATGCGAAAGTGCCTCAAACTGCAATACCACTGGGGGCCACTAGGGGCTGGCTTTAAATAGTCTCCAGCTCCACAAACTTCACAAAGTCAATACATTTGTTTCACAAGTCAATATGGTGTTACTTACTAAAGTCACTGCTTCATATTTATTTTCTGATGGTCCATCTGGAAATAATCCTGTCATTAATTAGATATTAGGCCTTTTAAAAAAAGTGTGTGTTTGGGGTTGTGTCTGTTTGATTGATCACCTGTGGTGCAGTCAGGTTTCTGCTACAGATGGGCGGGGCTTAGTGTCCTCCGGTCTCCAATCAAATTGATTCTGATTCACCGCTCGCTCCCCAGCTCGTCCAAATATGGTCACTTCTGGCTCTAAAACAATAAGATGGCGACGGCCAAAATCTGAACACGAGTCTTCAGAACAGCAGTTCACACATTAAAGGGTGACATCATGGTTGAATGCCACTTGGTTGTAATAAATGTACAAATGTATAAATGTAAATGTACAGTCCCTTGACTGAATAGAATATACATCTACTGTAACACATTTGTCTTTGATGTGTTCAGGGTTTCAACCATCTCTTACAATGTTAATAAATAATAGTGGATAACAAAGCTAAACATGCAGCCAGGTATAGCTGGATTCAAACATCCAATACATTATTGTATACACAGCTCTGTGTACATGAGGCTAAGACCACCTCTTGCCCAGATGAACAAGGTGCATGGCTCTAGCCTTTCAATGTTGTTATTTGTAATCTTAGCAGACACTGTCACGTCTGCTCCATTGGACAATGTAATGTTAGTATAAAGGTATAGTTATGTGTATTGGAGGACATTGATTAAAGTGCATAAGCGATTGTTTTACTGTCAGAGACTGCACTTTTAATGATGCTTAACACATTTAAATGCACAGATTACATTCCACTTATTTAAGGCAGATTAAGCCATATGTTAAAATCATATTGCTTGTAACAACTGTGGAAGTGTATTATTAACAAACACACAAAAATGTTTTCTTGTAAATGAGAAAAGTGTTTGGTTTTCTTTTATCTGAAAATGACTCAGTGTTATTTTGTGACTTATCTTGCACACAGTACACTGTAACTTCCCTTTATTGCACAAAATATGCATCTCTCCGATGTTTTGTGATTGAACGTAGATGGACAGATGAGGCATCTCCAGGTGGTCCTGACTCCTTTCACGCTGCACGAGCTGCATATTCTCAGGCTTCAGCTTCTCAATCGTCAGCAGTGGCTGCCTCTCTTCATCCCAGTACAGTGATCAGCTTTGGGTGTTGACACAAGACATTTCAAAACCTGATAACATCATGAAAATCGGAATAAAAATACAGTATTATAACTTTACCTGTTTGTCCTGTGGTGTGTGTTCTGGAGTGACGTGTGTTCAAACTTAAACTAAAAGAGACTAATAGACTGTGAACTGCTAAGTCAGTGTCTCGTTCATAGTGCTTCCAGGAAGAGCACCTAAGGGCGACTCCTTGTGCATGAATTATCCACATTAATATCGAAGACAAGAAAGGTTTTAATTACATCAATAAAAAAAGAAAATGAAGTAAATGCATGATGGAACACATTAAAGTAATGATTGCAATGATTTTCATTTAAATAAATGTCTGTTAAGTCACTATAGTTGAATGAGGTGATTGAGCCTGCGGTCCACGGATGAAAGATCCTGCAGTATTATTCACAAATCACAAAGTGGTGCACAGTTCAGTGACGTGTGTTCCACCAGAGAAAGTTGGGCTTGTTCAACCATACACTGTCATGGTTTTGGTCTGTGGGTCTGTTTTAAGTTTAGTTTGTCCCCTGTGTCTCTCATTCCACCCTCCACAGGTCCCTTGTGTGTCCCCTCCTGTCTCTCTCTCTCCAGGTCAGCCACACCCACCTCACCTGCTGCCACTTCTCCAATCAGACCCAACTGGTTGTCACTTAACAATCACTTTGCAGATATACATACCCCCCCTTCAGGCTCTCGCCAGATTATGAAATCAGAACTAAGTCAAGAACCTCCATGCCAATCTGTTCGTGGTTCCTCTAGTTTCAGAATTTGCATTTCCCTTCTGTGTTTCCCTTTTGCCTGGAGGTTGTGTACTGCAACTTAAGGCACTTCTGCATTTGCCTCAATTTTCACTCCCGGAAGCTACGTCCACTTTTATATACAGACTATGGTTTGGGTCCTTCCTCCTGTCCAACCATGACATAGACTGTATGTAAAAATGGACATAGTCTTCAGGTCTGAAAGGCGAAGTCTACGTGGAAGAGCCATAAAGTGAAGTACCACTGAGGGCCACTAGGAGCTGGCTGCAAAAAAGTGTCAACTTCTCTCATGAAATACAAAGTCATAAAAATGTTTTCAACAAGTCATGATGGTGTCATTCGCTAAATTGACTCTTTGTGATCATAGTTCTGGTGATTCTTCTGAAGATAAGAATTCAAAACGGCAGGCCACAATTCAAGTGGTGATGTCATGATGTGTTTCTAGTGACACTCAACTCACTTGTTTGTGAAGCAACTTAACTGTTAACTGACTGACGTCACAGGCAACACTGTTTGGATCTCTGGGAGGACAAGTCTAAAAACACAGCTGCAATTACTGCCTATCACCATGTAGATTTTTGAGGCTGTAACTTAAACAAAATATGAAAAATGAGAACTATCAAGTGTAAAATATAAATTATAGCTAACTAAATTAAATAAAAATGATCAAAAATATATTCAAGTACTTCAACATCCACTTAAATAAATAATAATCTCTCAATTCCAGATTTATGATGTTTCCCTGAATTTTAAACTATGTTACCCTACACAGATAAAACAAATTATCTCTATTTTTAAAATGTAAACCAAGATTTTGAAAGATCACTAAGAATCAAGGTTCCCTGTCAACTCAACCAGCTCAAAAAGTTTCATCACCTGTTCAAGTTTTGTAAAAACAAATGATTGTTTGTCAATCTTGACTTTACTGTTCAGATTCTGTTCAATTATGTTATTATTGGGTTGTATTTCGTACACTGTCACTAATGGATATAACCATATATATATATATATATATATATATATATATACAGCTCTTAAAACAAATTAAGAGACCACTCCAAATTTGTCTTAATCAGCATCTCTACATGCATGGCAGCCTTTCCATTCCAGTGTCTGTTGAATTCCAATACAGGCACACCTGATTCTACTTAATGAGGTACTGATTAGGTGATCACCTGAACCAAATCATATTTAATCTCTCATCTCTATCCTCTTGCAATAGGACCAGCTGAATGGCAGAAACAGTGCTAGTAGTACCTCAAACGTAATTGGAATAAAAATTTTTTTAAAAAGTGACTATTGACCATGCCAAAAGAGTTAAAAAGAAACATTTTGAGTGAGGAAAAGAAGGGTTCAATTCTGGTTTTACTGGCAGAGGGGTACAGTGAGCGTCAGGTTGCTTCCACCCTTAAAATTTCAAAGACGGCGGTTCATAAGAACAAGGTCAAGCAGCAGACATTAGGGACAACAAAGCTACATACCGGCAGAGGATGAAAACGACTCTCCGCTCACCGGGATGACCGACAACTCATTCAAATGTCACTCAACAACCGTAGGATGACGTCAAGTGCCCTCCAAAATGAACAGCAAACAGCAGCTGGGGTGAAGTGCACGGCGAGGACGGTTAGAAACCGGATGCTATAGGGGCAGGGCTGAAGTCATGCAAAGCTAGAAAAAAGCCCTTCATCAACGAGAAGCAAAGAAGAGCCAGGCTGAGGTTTGCAAAAGGCCATAAGGATTGGACCATAGAGGACTGGAGGGAATGATACGGAAGAAAATAAACCTTGTTAAAAGCAGAGACCCGTGGCTGGAGTACATTCTGTCCGTGGAACCCACCATAGGTAGCACAGGACTTGTTACAAACACACTAAAAGAAAGACCTGGTACAGGTGTATTTAATGTGTAAGTCAAGTGCATCTAGACAACAGGATGGTTTTACACCCCTGCACGTATCAGCAGCGGAGAAGTCAGCCAACCAAGCAAAGTCGTCCCTGTATAACACTCACCCTTACCCCTGCACGTAATGAAGCATACAGTAGATCATTGTAATATCTCTAAATAATATTAGCTCTATGATGCTCCACTACCTTGGCATACTCCAATAGCTCTGGCAGGATGCCCAGAAAGCCTTTAAATTAATGAGATAACTGTACATATGCTGTGTTCAACCTATTTCCCCGGGTCTGCACCCACCCTGCAAACACACACCTCTCCTCCTGCACCGCCGGTTTCAATCAGATTCGGTTTACACAACAGACATCAGGCTGAGACTTGCATGTACGGAAAGTAAGGCTTTGGATAATATTGTGTTTATTCTATTTAGTATTCAATTTATTGATATTCAGTGTATCTTTTGGGATGAGGTTCTTTTCTGAGGTCTTTTAAAAGCAAGATTCCCGGCAAAGTGACAAACAACTGCGCTGACGTATCTGAGAGTTCAATTAAGCTTTATTAAACATAGGTTTGCTTACATTACATGTTCACAACAGGCTAGACGATGTTTTGAAGCCAATGTTTAAAATATGTATTTCAGAGCTGGCTGGCCCTGAATGTGTTTTGTTGGCCCAGTTTAACCTGCAGAATTTTATGAAGGCTTGTGAAAATGAGTGAGCTCAAATCATCTCCTGACACTTTTACTTAAAAGAAGAGCCAGAAACTAAATCTATTAAACAGTCAACAATTAGAGCTGTTACACATGAGGAGTTCAAAACCCTCAGAAAGAAATCAGAGCACTGAAAGACTCTGAAAGGAGAGAGAGTCTGTGATTGATAAACAAAATACACTACTCTACATTTTCCATACTCTATGTCTCATTTTACTAAGCCTTTAATGAAGAGGAAAGAGTGATTGCCAAAGTGTTTCTCATCAAAAAGTATTCTTTTCAAAACAGATGTTGGAAAAAGGCGGCGTCTTACAACTAGTGTTGTCTGATATTTGGGTCAGCGTAGTATGTCCATGTTGTATTCTTGCACTGCTATTTATATAGAGAGGAAATTATATTGTTTTACTTCAATATCTCAGAAGCTGGTCAAATCCCTGCAGAACACTGCTGACGCAGGATCTTTTCAGATTTATACCACATAAGATCTCTTTAAAAAGTCAATGATGATTAACAGGACAGGAGAGCAGTATCCCTCTAAAATATTTCTTTAAAGTAATCAATGAAGAATCTCTTTTCGGTTTTACCACACGCAGCTTCATATTAAAAGGTCACATGCCAACAGGTTTGAGATTTACTGCTTTAAAGTCACCCCTAAACTGTACCTACATAGGACCTGGGAATATTTGGCAAAGACGTGAATGCTACCGCACTCAAAGCGAGCCAGACTGAATTTCAAAAACACAAAACCCTTTCATTAAAGTACAACTTGCAAAGCCAGTGTTGATAGAGTGCATACCACTTGGGCACAAAAGTCATCAGCAGTGAGTCTCCAGCTCCTTTACTGCATGTTGTTTGTCTGCTCTCCTTACCCACATTTTCTGTCTGTCTCTGCCACTCTTATCTAATAAAGGCAAAATGCCAGCACCATACTCTTGTTGTACTTAACTTACTGTGAAGCTGAGAGGTCTGCAAGCAGCAGAGCTTCACTCCTCCTGCCCTCTCCTCTGAGATGTGCCCAAGTCAAAGCCAGCCTTTTACAGAGGTTACTGCATCAGTAGCACATTGCTCCCTCTGACGCAGCACAAACAGCAGGGCAGGATGCTTGGAGGAAGAGGAGTGAGGGAGCTCTCACATAGCTCTCCGGTGGGGAAACAGACCGGTTTCTGTTTGTCCACCTTTTTTTCTGTGCTGCATCACCTGCTCCGTGGCACATGAAGGGCTCACTCAACAAAGTGCAGCATTTCTGCATTACGAGACACAACACAGCACAGAATTTATACCACGAAGTAACCCAGAGTTCAGTTTTCTGATTAGCATGTCAAAAACGTAAGATATCGCCTTTTCATTTACTCCCTCACCACCACTCCTAATCATTTTGATAGAAGTGAGGTGAGGAGTAAAGGAGAGAGGGCACAAGGAGGAAGGGCAGAGGAGGAGAATTAATGCAGGATATGCCCTTTGGCTCATAAATGAGACATTAATTAATGATTTCATGCCAATAAATGTCCTGTAAGATGAGTTGTATTACAATTTTTTGGCTTTATTTAGGCTTCAGTAGTATTTTCTACTTTCACTGCTTGCTATTCAGAGACTGTTCCAAAGTAGAAAAGCAGTGCTCACATGTAAAGTAGGGTAGCGTAGAGTAGAGTAGAGTAGAGTAGAGTAGAGTAGAGTAGAGTAGAGTAGAGTAGAGTGGAGTGGAGTGGAGTAAATCTTTTTTTTTTTTTTTTATCAGTTTGCAAGCGGTAATTGACGGTCATCAGACATCCTCAAATGAATTGATAAAATATATGAATTTCCTTTTTAAGGTTCGCAGTATGACAGTCTCCTTCTCTAAGACAGCCTTTGACTTTGTTAAACGGTGCCTTCTACTGGGGGCATGTAGCCTCGCACTCCACTTGTACCTGCAGACATCTATCCTCTTCATATGTTCACAGGTGGGTGAAACTTTTATCCGTGTATGTTTGTAAATTTTTTAAATCTGCATATTTTTCTCTTCTTTATGCAGAATAGTTCAATATTGATGAAAGTCGCTGAGCCACAGGTTATCTTTAGCGGTCAACAGTCAGCAATAGCTGGTGATGATTTTCACTCCTTACAAAATATTTCATACTGGTTTTCTTGACTGTTGCCTGTAGCCTTGAGCCTCTACCACACTAGTTTCAACAGTAGGGTAATCATCTTTGCCTGTTCCTACTAATGCTATATCCTAGCCTACATTTGTATTTGTAATAAAGGGTGGATCACTGAGTTTCAGGCTGCTTTGTACTCTATATTCACAATGAGGTAGAGAGATCCTGTTTTCTGAAGCCTTCAGCTGTATGTTAGCTGTTACAGTACAAGAACAGCAGATGGGAGGCTCTGGTGTTGAAGCTGTGCTGACTGTGGACACCCAGATGGAAGTGAACAACACTTCTTGTCACTATTTTTACTGTTTTCCAGAAGAAACTGTCCCAAAATGAGCAATATTATGCCCATATTAAAGCTATATGGCGCCCCTCTATCTCGTATCTTTCATAGTTTATCTTTTATATCTCAGGTTATTAGTTAACACACCAATGAGTTGCTGGAAGAACTGGTTCTGTCTAAGTATCCCCTGGAACCAGAGGGTTTAGTGTGGTTTTGGGAGAGTACAGAGGTGCTACGTTACAATGCTGTGTGTGACAGCAGTGATTTATGGCCTCTCGTCATTGGTAGCCCCGACCACAGCCATGGATTTCCCACTCATTACGGTGACATTCAAAATGAAAAGCTTCCATCATCTCTTCCAGGTATATGGAGATTTGGCAATTTTATGTTAGATTAACCATAATGACATAAGGATTGTCACCATGTAAGACTGGTATTAAAGGCAATAAGAGTGATAACGAGAAAGAGAACGTAATCACCCAGCCTTTATGTAGTCCACACTTTATTTTATTATTAAACGCTCATTACTGAATATTTTACCGTTTTGTAACTCAACAGGACTTCAATGATTTCTAAATGATTAATCCCAACATGCAGCCAGCAGGTGAAACACCTCATTATGAGATCAACAGTTGACTGATTCGTCACTTTGATGTTGGTGGTGAATTGTAACTTTTTAACCCTCAGGGTCAAACGGAGTTGTTTTGACTGTATGTGAAATCAACTGCAGCCTGGAAACAGAAAGTCACTACACTGTCAAATACGTCTCTATTGCACTGACCCAGTGGGTCAGCAGAGCAGAAATGGTGAAATAATTTCCAGTGATTTGTGTGCAGTAACTCTTCCTCAGGTCTATGGGATCAATACCTGCCCAAGAACAAATTGCTGTTAATTTGGAATTAAATATTGATTCCAGTCATTCAACAGTCTTGGGAATCAGCTGCGCTCCTGTTATTTTTCATTTAAAAGCAGCAATTCTCATCAGAGTAACGTATCAGTTTCAGGGTGGGGTTTGCAGCACTGAGAGTTGTCGATCGGTCTGTTGGTCTGTTCAGTGGTGTTTTTCTCAGCAGTTCTCAGCCAATTTTAAAAACCAACAACCCTTACAAATGTTTTTTTTTGTTCATCGTTACCTCCATAAAACCATATAGAGTAATTGGAGAACCATTGGCCAGGCACATTTATATTGTCACCTTATACCGTCTTTGTTTTGTATCTTCATGCCAAATGTCACCTCACTAATTTGTCACAACTCATCCTTGTCTTTAGGTTATAGATTTTGTTCTTTTCATTGTTTCATGTTCATTTCCTGTTTTACTTTGTAACTCACGTTTTGTGTCTCATTTCAGGTGTCGTCACTTCCTGTCCTTGTTGTGATTGCCTTCCCCGCCCTGACTGTCTGCCCCGTGTTCGATTATCGTTCCGCCCTCGTGTATAAATGTTGCGTTCAAATGGAACTTGTGAGCTCGTTGTTACAACATAGGAAGTCAGGCTCATTGTATGCTTGTCATTCAAGTGGTCAAGTCGGGAGAACACCGCTGCTTAGCAACAGTAACGTGGTTGGCGTCTAGAAGCCACAGAAGCTAGCAATTCAGCAAACTGGCAGACAGGTACGTAATGCAGTAAATGCAAAGACACCATAACAGAAGGAAAGGGTGAGGCTGTTGGAACATTTTCCACAGATGCATTATTTAAGTTAGGAGGCAAAACTCCATATCACTAAAATTGCAAAATATGAATACATTCAACAAAAATTTTTACTTTTATAGCCTCCGCCATTTCTGTAAATATCAGCAAAAATGTCACAACTCGTGAACTCGGGGCATACCAAAAATTCCAACGTTGTGACTGCCACAAGCGGGAGCGTTACTAAGGACTCTTCTCGTACAAGGTAAACACGACCCCATTCGAACAGAGCAAAGGTCTGCGTTCTCCCTACCTTATTGTGCCAGCTTGTTGTAGTCTGTGGGCTCTTCGTACCAGCGGTCCTTCATTGAGATCTGTGTGTTCTCTCGTGGACTGTTCTTGTACGAGTTCTTTGCCCCGCCGTCCTGTAATGGCACCTAGTTTTCTGGACATTGGACTATTTTGCTGTTTTTTTTCCTCAGGATCATCTTGTGGTCTTGCCTTGTTTTATATGAAGGTATTTTTGTGTCTTTATTATGCAAGCGAAAACAAGAGTTTTGAAAGCAAATTTCTCACACTGCCGTCTAAAATCAAGTTTGTAAGTAAAAATATATTGCATTGCAAGCAAATTTGCTCTTACAGTTTTGTTATTTTTGGTCACAGAATTAAAACCTTTGCTTTCAAAGATGGGATCGGCATGCCGCCGGCATTGATAATGTAAAATATAACCAAAGTGAAAGCTGAGTTGTCACTTTTAAAGATGCTGTAAAGTAGAAATGAAAATGAGTTTTAAGTTCAACACACCACAGAAGTATGGGTTGTTAACTACCCATCCAAATTTGAATGAAAAAAAACACAGACAAGTTTGTTAAATTAGGCTTTGAAATCGTGAGATAATTAGCAGTCTTCTCTGCTGAGACTGGGGGGGCGTGTCCCGAAGGAGCTGAAGCTCCGCCCCCTCGCTGGAAGGTGTTCAGTGTTCTGCATGACAGTCCTGTGGCTGCAGTTCTTTTCCTCACTAAGCGGTCCGTCTGACATCCAACCTCTCGGTGACTTTATACATGATGTCCCACTGGTACTCTGTCTCTCTGGTGGACGGAGCAGCCTGCTTTGTGAAAACACAGCAGAATTAAAATGTATTTGTCCAATGAGTGAAACATACAGATGCAATCAAATCCAGCTTGTCCCCCTGATCTGTAACGCAGGAGTAAAACTGGACACCGGAGACAGCAGACAGTGAGTCTCCAACTACTTCTAACCACCTGAATTACAATAGTGGAGATAATAAGAGCGGAGGAGTTGATTTAGTTCTGTAACGACTGCAACATGAACAACGCTGCATTACATCACATGTCAATTCATTATATCACGTCAATTCAAACTTTTAACCTGCTGAGGTCGAGCCGAAAGTCTTTCTCTTTCACTGACGTCCTCCACCTCCACCTGCTCTCTGCGGCCTCCTGCACATGTCGTCGGGCTCGTTTATCCGGACCGGTACCGGTACATGTAACCGAGAGGGTCGGTGGCTGTAACGTTACACCGGAGTACAAAAACAACAACCTTCATTAATCGGGAGGACTAGATATCCTCTGGTCCATGTTTACCATCACCCCAACATGTAAAATACAGAGTTACATATATTATAGTTCCTTATCGGAGCCAGATGGACACGCATAAAAAAAATCCACGGTTATCAGAGCAGCTCAATCGAGGCTAATTAGCACATTAGCTCCCATTTGACCAAAATAAAGTTATTCTACACCAAGTAAAATCACGTTAGCGGTTTGCACCGAGGACTAAATGTAGCAGAGTTACTGTGGAAAAGTTATCTAGTATAATTATAACAAGCACACAGAACTTCCGCTGAGTGGTGAACTGCTGGCGGCGGTGGGCGGTGGATGGTGCCGGTGCGACCGGAAGATGAACGGCCGGGAAGGTGAAGCTCAGATCGGCTCCACGCTGCAGGAGAAGCGGTGTGTCCGTAAACTCCGTCCGTCTCCGGTCCAAGTTGAAACTATCCGTCGTGAAATTGTCACTGCAGACTCGGCTGTCGGTGTTAATCCTAAAGTCTCTTTTAGCGAGGCTCTTCACGAAATCAATCCACCTCTTTTTCCTTTCTTCTTCAGTAGGAAAGTAGGAAATTTAAATAGTGATGCAGCGCTGCTTTGGAGGTTCTTGCTTCCAGGAAAGATGCACTTGCGGGTGGAGGGAGACGTCCTGTAGCAGCTAGCTGATGTACGATAACAATCTGACTACAGCAGGAGTAGAACTGAAGTCCAGTGGGACGACCTCTTATGCAAATGAGCTGCAGGCTTTTATAGCGTTTCACCGTGTGAGAGGAGGAGCCACGCAGAAGGTTATATAAACCGGCTGTGCGGTAGCCTTGTGACGTAGATAGGATACCTTTTAGCCCCGCATAAACAAACCTGAACTGAAGACGGATGAGAAACTGTTCAACGGTCTAACTCCACATTTCAGTGCGACAAAGTATTCAAACTTTACAAAATGCTTTAAGTAACTCATTTCAGTGTCTCTGAGTCGTGCTTGTGAGTCTTCCACCTGATTCATTACATAATTAGACTTTAGAGGAAACCAGACTGCAGTGGAAATTCACTTAACAAAGAGCTGAAGGAAGGTTTCGTTTTTTGATAATTTTATGGTCATTATTCCCTGGAAGTATACGATCTGGAGACTTTGGGGTGAAATGTGTCAATCTCTGAGACACACAAGAAGTTATTAAGTTGTTAACTTAATGTAAAATATCCTAATTTTTTAACACAAAGGGCATCATAGAGTTATTAATTTAACACAGCAAGTAATCAGTAGTAAAAACCAAATTCTGACTTTCTCTCTTAGCTGTGTATATCTTAGAGCAGTACTGAGAAGATCACGCTCATTTCTGGAGAATCCTACATGAGAATGATCATCATCCGCCTGACAGGAGGTTGTCGTCCGTTTTCTGCCTTAATTCTTCCATCTGACTGGTGTGTATCCACCACTCAGTGGCTGATTAAAGGGTCATAACGCGGCTGCAGTTTCTATTGTCTTGTAATTAAAAGTGCCTTACCCTCTGGCACAATGTGCCCATTGTTTATGCGAGATCTCTCTCTGTGTGATTTCCCCAAAGCCCCAGCAGCTGCACATTTCTGCACATTTAGCAAAACTGTCTTCATTTTGCAAGGAAATTCATCAAATCAATTATTGATTTAATTACTTTGATTTATTTGGGCCTCTGCACAGTGAACTTCGAAACCCATTACACATTCAAGAGGCAGTCAGCTAAATCCTTTGATAACTGGATCATGCAGAGAGGCAGTTGTGTTTTTCCAGTGCGATGGATCAACAGTGATAACAAAACAGAAGCATTGTGAATAATTAACCAGTACAGGTCTTTGTGAAAAGATTCTGCAGCACCAGGTACAGCTGAAATATTGCAGATATTTGGTCATGAAATCCAAGACAAATGTAAATTCTTTCCCCGATGACAGAGCCAGATGAAACAAGGGAACGCCAAAGTGATTACAATTCTTCCTGAGAAGAACACAAATCCCAAATTTGAGATTTGTGTGGGATTATGTGGGAAAAGTGTAAATCACCTTGAAGAACAATTTCCCCACCTAAATAAAATATAGGCAACGGAGCAAATTTTGGAAATGGCCTCTGACCTCGGGCTACTAAATGCCACATACAGTATGGAACTACGGAGCATTTATGGAGGCCTGTGCGTCCTACTGCACATTTTCTGTCTCTGAGTAGAGATCATATTGTCCTGGTCATGAACAAGACACACGGCGGCGCTGCTCATGGCGGTGATAGAAGGAACGGTTAGGAGATGACCACATCATTGGGATTAACTCTGGTTAAGAACAGCGATGTTGTGAATGAATTCAAATGCTAATATGCCCACGTTTACAATGGACTGTGTTAGCTTGCTAACATTTGCTCATTAACGGTAAACAGCAGGTGCAGCTGGGGCTGATGGCAATTAGTTTTGCTGGTATTTGGTCATCAACCAAACTGTTAGTTAGGTTGGAGGAAAGAAAGAATCAAAGTGGTGGGCCAACCGAGCGGCAACCAACAGTGACGTCACCCGTTCGTTTGTGAACCTCCGTTCTGAGGCCTCGAGGTCGGTATTTTGGCCATCACCTTTTTTCTATTTTAGGGCCAAAAGGTGACCACATTTGGACAAGCAGGGAGTGAGCGGTGGATTTGACTCGATCGGATTGGGAACCTGAGGATACTAAGCCACCTATAATGTAAACCTGACTGCACTACAGGCACAGACTGTATATAAAAGTGGACGGAGCTTCCGGGTCTGTAAAATGAGGCCGATGTGGAAGTGCCTTAAGATGCAATATCATTGAGTCCCGCAAGGAGATGGCTCCAAAAAGGTTTTGGATCCACAGACTCCAATTCAACTTCTCTAATACAGTCAATAAATGTTTTCCGCAAGTTATTTGGGAGTTACTAGCTAAAGTTTCTCCTTTTTATTAGTTTTCTGGTGGTCCATCTGAAAATAATCCTGTTATAGAATTAGAAATTCGGCTTCAAAAGCTGTGTTTTTGAGGGCATGTCTGTTTGAATGACAGGCTTGTGATGCAGTCAGATCTCCGCTGTCGGTGGACGGGGCGTAGCTTCCTCGGGTTTCCAATCATATTGAGTCAGATCCAGCGCTCGCTCCTCCTCAGTTTGCCCAAATATGTTCACCTCTGGCACCAACCTACTTCGAACTATCAAAATGGTGACAGCCAAAATCTCAACTCTAGGCCTCATAATGGCAGTTCACAAACTGGTGGCGTCACTGTTGAGATGGAATGACTTTAGCTAATAACACCATTATGACTTGCGGAAAGAATTTATTGACTTTGTATTTAATGAGAAAAGTTGAATGGGAGTCTATGGAGCCAGAGCCTTTTTGGAGCCAACCCCTAGCAGCCGTTGGTGGTATTGTACATGGCACTTCTGCACTGAGCTCATTTTTCCGAGCTGAACGCTAAAGTTCACTGTTATATACGATCTATGGGGCCAACTGACTTAGCATTTCCATTAGCGTGGCTAAGAAGAGACTAAACATTAAATGTTTAACTGTTAGCATCAGTCATTAAACTTTATCCAACATGTTCATCCAAAACTCAGCCTGTCTCTCCTCCATCATGTGTCAAAGTCATCTTACTGTATTCTATCAAACATATTGTTGCTGCTGCTCCCTCCTCCACTCGGCTGTTTGTGTCACATCAGTCCTCAGTCTCCGAGGTGCAGAATTCATAACTTGCATGCTGAGGCGCCGCTAAGGGAGATACTAATTTTAAACTCATCTTCATCAAAATGGCAACATGTTTTTTAATTAAGCAGGCCAGTATCCACTTCATGAACTCTCGGGAGGAATGTTCATTCAATGAGCTTTCTCATTAAACACCAATCAGGGTCCGCAGGCTCGGTACACAGGCCTACTCTCGCTGCTGTTGTGCTTACAATCTGCTAATAAAAGTGTGCTACTGCAGATACAACACCCAGAAGAACCCAAAAGACATCTCTGACTTTATTAAACTTAATGTCTATAGCTGTTAATCAGACGTTCCCCACCAGGGCCCAAGGGTGTCCTGGTACTGCCTGCTGGACACCTCTGTTGTGATGATTTCAACACTAATCTCCAAACAAGCTTCTCCTGTTTCCCAGAGTAATTTGAGACAGAGTTAATATGAGCATGGCATGAATTTGACCTTTGTGTTACCACAGATACTTTATAGGCCACAGAAGCTTGATTGTCCTTTGTTCCTGTTTTGAGGATGTGGAAAAGGCCAGTATTAAGGTTTCCTGTAGGAGGTCTGGGAGCATGAGGTGCCAGTGCTGCTTCTACGAGCCCTTCTTGTCCTTAGATACCCCCAATAAGAGCTGTTCTCACATAGTTGGTGTTCGGTTACAGCCTCCCCCCCTCTCAGAACTTTTTTTTTTTTACCTCTATAGATGTTTGACCTTCAATGTGCATGATATTATAGGCAGAGTTTGTTGCTGGAAGGATGATTTTTGCAAAAATGTGCTGAAGGTTTGTCTGTGCTTGTGCCAAAAATCAGAGCTTAAAACTTCAATGTGACAACCAAACACATATTTTATGGCAGACAGTCTTCTGATTGGTTGAGAAGCAATAATACACAGGGGCGTTCCACACGTTTTGGCTTTTGTTGGCAGTATATTTTAGTGCAGCGGCTTCAATAAAAACACCAAATGAAACCTTTGATTATTGTCTGTCTGATAAATCTTGGAGCAGTCGGGGTATTTTCCTGACACTCCCACCCTGACCTTTCTCCAATAACTGACTGAATGATAAAGGTGGGATGCTCAACCAATCAGACCAAAGTTGTCAAGTCCTTACAGCTTCTCATTTACATATCACATGCTCGTTGTTAATTCTAAATATCTACCAACAGCCTCCTGTATGGTAAGGTAGGTTGGGAACAGAGTCCTGCTGGTTGATGTAACATCCTTCTGTCTGACAGACTGTTTGTCTGTTGCCCACACTGAACAGTCCCGGACCAGTTATCTTTATGACTAAAATTAGAATCACGTGTCTAAATTAAGCCCTGACAAAAAGGTGACATCGTCCTCTTGTCCCAGATTTCCAAATGAGATTTTCTCCAGATGTCGCAAACACGTCAAAGTACACAAATCTTTGGAAAACACACTGCAAACAGATTCCAAACTGATTATAAGTGGACCAGTCATATCTTTTAGACACATATACTACAAACTTTTATTCACGCTGTGTAACACAGAAAGAACAATTTGAGGATGACCCAGACTGAAATATTTCAACAACGATTAGATTGATTGTCATGCAACTTTGTAGAGATGCTCCCTGTCAGTACAATGTCCTGATAAGTTATAGATAGACTTTGATGAAAGTCCTTCAAGTTAAATTTACCTCCAGTGCTGGCAGGATGTTGACTTTTGTGGTTTGGTTCAGTGTGAATTACCTCAACAGCTGTTGGATGGACTGCCATGATATTTAGTGCAAACATTCATGTTCCCCGCTGCATGAATTTACTCGGACTTCTCATCTAGCGCCATCGTCAGGTTACATTATTTCTCCAATAGTTCACCTGCAAAACTAATGAATTCCCATCAGACCATCTGCCCTCCTTTGTGTTTAATTATTCTTTATTGTCAGTATTTTTACATGCCAAACTACTAGTGAACCTGATTAAACGTCTGCATGTTGAAGGTTTCTGTTAACAGTCTTGGATCATTCTCATGAACAAGAACAGATTGTTGGTATGAAATATCAGTTGAGGTTCTGCTGTGGTTGAGTCATATCTAAACATAAATATTAATAATCATTCTGAATCTAACATGGGAGAAAATAGTCTGTTGATTATTGTCAGTCCAGTTTACAGGTCCACAGCCTGGTATCACACCAGTGAGTACCAGAGGATACTGTGTCGGTGTCTAGTTTTTCCTCACCTGAAATGAAAAGTACACACATGTATGACCAGGGTCGAAGAAAGTCATGTGACAAAGGTCATATGATGTAATGTGATGAAGTATGAAGAGTGAAAAATCACAAGACAACACTGAGTCTTGTGTTGTAATGTAAGTTAACCCTCCCGTTGTCCTTGGGTCAAAATGACCTGCAGCTGTGTTCAACCAAGTTCTGTTTTATTTTTTATTTTATTTTTTTTTTTTATCATTGGTGACACAGCTGCGGGTCATTTTGACCCAAGGACAACGGGAGGGTTAAGTAACTTCTGTGACATACGTACAGTTTTGAACCTAATTTAATTATTCTAACCCATACCACTATCTTTTTTTAAACCTAACCACGTGGTTTTGGGTGGCTGAAACTAAGTCACCTGACTTTTCACGCATAGGTGCGCCAAAGCGTGACCCTGACACGGGTATCCTGTGGTGGACTGCGGGTATATTACAAGCTTTGCCGTAATACGAAGTAGCAGGGCATTTCCGACACCAGCTGGACAGGTGTGAAGCGGCAGACTGAGGTTATAGTACAACATGTTTAGCTCGAACTCCACTTTGTTGTGCAGGTGCAGAAAACACAACCAACTATTGAAATATGTTGCAAATACAGAAAACCATATTGTCCAGAGTCTGTGTTTTCTTAAGTTGCAGTGTGTTGAGTCCTCGGGGGTACTGTGTAAACCCCGAGCTTTGATATTTATTATCTTGGTGTTGGATGAAATCAAAAATTCCTGAATAACGGAAGAGGAAACATTTCATATTAAACTCACTTTTGACTGAAACCTGTTTGGAGACACGTAGTGCAAATATGGGATAAGAATATTTGAACAAAATCAATATCATGTATCAGCCAGTATTTATTTGCACGTGTGGTGGCAAATGTTATGAACTTACTGTTGAACACGTGAGGGAGTTTAATCATTTATTTGCTGATTTTACTGCTGTGCTGTTGTTTTTTTTCTTCCTGGGCTATATTGATACCATCTACAGTAACTGATTACCTTTGTTACAGTGGACCCGGAGCCGCTGTACATCATCCCAACAGATTGATCTGCAGCTTCAACAGAATCAGCAGGTTTACTCCCGGTTCACCTGGAAATCACTGCGCTCTGCAGCTATTGCTTATCTGTGTGACACACGTAATATCCATCTCCTGGATTCATAATGAGAAGAGGGTGAATAATGTGAATTATGGATGTTTATTCACACTTTCTTTCACACTTTCACCTGTGGGTCCCCATCAGTCTAAAGAAACCCACTTTGTTCCTCTGGGATCATTGGACTTCATATTTTTAGACGCTGACATGTAAAAGATATGTAACCACTCAATATGAAGGATCTGCGGAGGTTTTGTTTGCACATTTGCTTTGATTTACAGAAAAAAAAAGTGAGTTGATTTAAACTCCGGTGTGTGTTGTAAGCTCTCCACTGTGTCGCACACAGATTCAAAAAGGAAAGCAGCTATAAATATGGTAAAATCAAGTTTACTGCCCAGAAAAGTAGCATATTCTTTTAAGTTGGAGCTAATCCTTCATGTGTCTGCGTTTACACTGATGGCTGCCTCGTGCTGTCTACACACCTACAGATCACTTCAGGGGTGCTATACATCTCGCTGTCTCTAGGCAACAGGAGTATACTCAGTACAGATTACACAGAGCGTTCACTCATTACGTCCGGAGCCTTTTTTCTTTGTCAAGGTCAAATATTCCAGTGAGTGCAGAAATGTGAACTGGGCCTGTTTCCGTGACTTAATGTGATGTGTTCATATTGAGTGTGGTTATAAGAGAGACTTCTTACTGAGTTTTTGGGGGTTTGATACAATCTGGGAGGGAAAACAGTTTAAAAAAAAAAAAAAAAGAAATATGACAGAGCTACATCACACACTGTAGTTGAGACACTGCACTGAGAGCAGAGGGCAGCACTGGACTGATTGGAGTATCATGCCCTCTTCTGGCAGGTTGTTTTCTGTCAGTGACTGAAGATGAACTGCAGCTGGATGTGTTCACCTCCAGCCTGCTCTCTATGTTTCATGCACTTCTCTCACACAGTCATCACTTTGCTTTTCCCTCTTATTGTGAGATTTTTCTTTCATGTTTTCTTTTCCTGGATTTAACCTTCTACTTTATCATTCCATACCGAAGTTTCCTTACTTTTATATTAACCATTTTATGCTACTCAGTACCTCTTAATCTGACAGCTGTACTTTCTTTTTACTTCCCTGATTAAAATCTTGTGAACATTTAAAATGAATCATTTTGAAAACATCAGAGTTCTGTACTTCATGTATCATAACTTTATTTTTTTCACTCTTTTCTTGCCCCATTAATCGTCTCACAACCCTCCAGATTTCTCTTGTAACCTTTTGAAGGTGGCCTTGAGGAGTGTGATTGGATAATTGACACAATACAAGCTGTTTATTTTTCTTTATATTAATATGTATACTATATAAAAATCTGTATCCTGATTGCTGTGATTACGATATATTTATTTACATGTCTGATTTTGAATGTATTTTTGTAAGATGTATGATTACAAATATAATATACCTTGATATCAAACTTTCATTAAGTGTTTATACATCAGTTATAAATCTTTATACAAACATGCCATAGTGCGTCACAGTGTGTCATAAATCCTTTAATAGATGTTCATGTATGTTTGGGTCAAAAAGATCATCTTATAAGAATCTGCTTACAAGATACCCAGGATATAAAAATTATTTTGTGTCCTAATTATGATCTAAACAGATCCTATAGTCTCAATCCAGAATATACACTGATCCATATGATTGTCCTTTGAGTTTATGTTCAAGGGCAGCAGCTTGTTAATCCACTCTGAGAGGCTGTATCATTTTTTATGTTACACTGAAGGACACCATGATGACATCCAAGTGATCACAGATGGAGAGTGAACTGTTGAACTTGTATTAAGCAGGACACATCAAAAGTGGATTGGATACTTAATGTGATAAAGCTGTGTGTACCTTGTGTGTGCCAATGCTGCACAGGAAATATTTCTTCAGGGAAAAATATTAAACTGCATACATTTGTTGAATGTTGAGGAAATTATCTTGTATCTTAGGGTTTTTGGCACATTTTTGACCTTTTAACCCTGTCAGAGGGAGGAGAAACACTCAGCAAAATGAAAAGGATCAACACTCCAAAAGTAGATTTAACGCATTAAATAATTGAACGGTGCTCCACTACAATGTGAAGAGTATAAAAAAAACGTCAATAAAATGCTCCAAAGTTGAACATTTTTGTACTTTTCCGACCACTGCCCCAATTATAAGAGCAGATAAGGTCAGGGTCAAAATTCTCATGATCATCCTGAATGTGAAAAACATGAGGCCCACAAAACCTTATTTTCCACAGAGGAACAAAAATACGGGACAATTTTATTGTCATTTAGAAGCCAAACCCGCTTTAGTTTTTTCCTTATTGTTTCCCGGTGGCTTTTTGAGGCCGCAGCCCGCCTGTTGTCTTGGATCCGCCTCACTCCGCTCATTCATCATGTGGAAATTGAATTGTTCTCCATGCCAAGATGCCGCAGCGTACAATCAGCCATTAGTTTTTAGCCCAACAGCTGGATGCTCCTGTTGGAAATTGCAGTGGACTGCCCTGGAATAGGCCTTTGATTTATCACCTCTGGGGAATCTGCTGGCCAAGAGGCCAGTCAGCCTCTGCAGGTACTAATATTTCAGAGCTTTGAGTCTCATGTCCATTCGGAGTATTACTGGGGTCATGAGCCGATGTTTCCTTTTGAAATGTCTTCCTAAAGTATAGCAGTGTAAACTGAGTTTTACTGAGTTTTTTTTTTTAACTCCTGGCATCAAACTTAAAGCCCCTACAGTGTGTGTTTCATTTTTGGGTTGGAACTTTGGTGACTCTACTATAATCTAAAAAGTTTTTTCATTTTAAAGTATTTACTTTACTTGATTATCATATGGTCAAAATATGAGCACTTTAGACAAAGAGCAGATTATAAAGTCCTGAAACTTTTGGTTATAATAGTTAATTAAAAAATGTTTTTACTGTTGTAAAATTATTTTACTTTATTGCAATGAATTTGCATACCATTGAATGAATACGCTTAAGTATGGCACCATAAATTTTAAAAGAGTGTTAAAAGCTGTATGAAATTTTCAAAAGTACATCACAGTTTTAAACTGCAGTGTTTCAGATGCAGAGCAGAATGCATTTTGAAGAAAACAACACAAAGGGCAAAAAAATAATCCAGCTCATTAGAATTATGTCAGTAAAAGTTGTCATTTTCCAGTAAGAGTCTGTTCATTTGACACACATTTCTTTTCCAGAAAAAGTAACTTATGTTATGTGAGTCACATGTTCACTGGAACCCAGTTTTCTAATCCATTCAAAGTGCAGCACATCCTGTCACATGGCATGAAACAGTGAGAGGCTGCACATCTCATAATAACACCTGACTAATGATTGTCTCTGGGTAAAATGCACGATTGTTTTATTGTAAAATTACTGCATGGATTGGGTTAAGATATAGAACATACTTTTTAACCACCATGGCTGGCAAACATTTGTGTCATTCATTTTAATGTAAATTTAGTGTCCATAAAGTCATCAAAAAAGTTATACAATTTTAACCTGATGACAGCTGTTACATTTTACTAATATATATATTTAGTTTGAGTTCAATGTACAGTGCTTTTGTAATTGTTTATTTCCTACCTATTTGTGTTGTTAATTAGTCTACATAATAAATGTATTATTATAAAAAAAATTATATATATTATGCATTTGTATACAGTATAGTAATACTCAAAATTCTTACATGAGAGATTCTACATCACAGAAAATTTTAAGAAAGTGTGAATGAACTTTTTTTTAGTTGGCTGTCTCATTATTTTCTGCCACCAAACAGTTTTATTCATAAAAACTGAATAAACGTTGGCTATTTGGCTGCTTCCTGCGGGCCAGTGTCAACTCAATAATACCGCGTGGCACTTAGAGACAAAAAAAACCCCAGGTTGGATCGAGGAGGGGCCTGCGGGTCACATTTCCAGAGGAGTGCGACCCTTGAGCCGCTGACGAACGTCCTGTTGGTGCGCAGCCTGCGCGCATCCGCTGCTTTACACGCGCCACCGGAGCAGCCGACCACCGGCACAGGCCCATCCTCATGATTTACAGATCTACTGTCGGGCTGCGGGAAGTCCAAGTTATTCCTCCCTACTATCTCAGCATCCTTCCCAGCAGCGGGGGGAGAAAAAAAAAGAAAAAAAAAAAGGAGAAGCTAAACAAGCAAAAGTTTTCCTCAGACTCGCGAAAAAGAGGAGTCGACATGGATGAAAAGGAGCTGCGCGTGTGACGAAACCTAAAACACGGACAAAAACTTTGCTCACACGGTAAAAGAATGATAACTTAGCTGAGCACTTTGGGTGGCGTTTTTTTGTTTTTGTATTTTTTTGTATGAGAAAACCTAAACTGGGAAAGTTTGAGGCTGGGCTGGCTATGGCGCGAGAGAGCGAAGACGCCGGGATGGCCAAAGCTTCAAAAACCAAAAGGCAAAGAAAAAAGAAAACCAAGGAGAACAAAACCAGAACTGTCCACGCAAACATACTATACGACGGCGCCAAGGGGGAGGAAAACCCCAACCGACACTATGCAAACAACAAAATTAAGACGACCAAATACACTGTGCTGTCATTCCTGCCAAAGAACCTTTTCGAGCAGTTTCATAGGTTTGCAAATGTTTACTTCGTTTTCATCGCTCTGCTGAACTTTGTGCCGGTTGTCAACGCTTTTCAGCCAGAACTTGCTCTGGCTCCCGTAGTGTTCATCCTGTCTGTCACTGCCATCAAAGACCTATGGGAGGACTACAGAAGACACAGGTCGGATAAAGAAATCAATCACATGGACTGTCTGGTCTACAGCAGGTAAGCAGGGCCTCGGGGCAGCTCTCGGCCAGCGGTGCCCAGCTGTTGCTCGCTGTGCTGCTTCATTTCTCCCTCAGTGGTGATCGTACAAGCTTGTCCTTCTCTAAATGCCTCTCACACACTCTCACATCAGCTGATGAAGGCAGACTAAAAAAAAAAAAAAAAAAAAAACCCAATCAGGACACATTTCTTTATTCCTGCCAGAATGCAGACCGGCCTTCATGCAAGAACCCAGCTGTCCCCCTCTCAGTCCTGATTTGATCCACGAACAGGAAACACGACATTTCAGGCCTCACAGTTCAACTTAGCCAACACATGAGGAATATGTGGCCTCCAGGAGTCCAGATTCCTGCCCACCTGTCTGTCACAGAAATGTGAAACAGTTTTTTTGTTTTTTCCCCTCTGATAGAGCTTCTGCTTCAGCACTGTCACTATCAATTATGAGTCAGCTCCCAACCTGATGACCTGTTTCTGACTGTTTTCCTGCATCTGTGTGAGCAGACTGTATTTTGCTAATGAAAAGCAGCACTGTCGTTCATGTACAGAGCATAATTCACAGCTATCAAAAGGCTCAGTGTTTTAGTGGCTCCACAGTTTTCGCCAAGTCTTGACCCAAGTTCTTCTGTCAAGGTTGGACATAATTGAATTTTCTTTTTCTGTGGCAATATTGTGCAAACTTTGCCTTTTCTCAACCTGGCAAGTATCTGACTCGACTAAATCTACATTTCATTCTTCTCTGGGTTAAGCACTCAAACTACCTGTTGCTTTCTGTTTGTGGAGAACGTCTGTCTGAAGGCATTTCATCTTCGCACAGTGCAGAAGGAACTACAAGAAACTCCAAATCAAACATTGTGATATTTCCCAAATTCTGAAACAGCTACTATTTACTTTTGTGGATTTCTCCTAAGTGCAGATTTTGGATCGTCTCCTCAGACTTACGTAAACATACCCATTGAACTCATTCCTGCTGATAAATGTAGTTTTCTGCAATTTAAATAGTTTGCATTGTATCTGTTTTACAGGCTGCTAACAACATCCGCTGGAAATAATCTGCAGTCCAGGTCACTGAACATCCACTTTAACCACGTTAATTTATCTTGTTGTTGGCTGTGTTGACTGTGTTGGCTGTTACATTCAGTGTTGGCAAGTAATAGTTGCATGTAATGGAGTTACGTAATTAAATTACTAACATGTTATTATGTAAGCAGTCAAAGTTACTGAAAAAAAAAATGTAATTAGATTACAGTTACTGCTCCAAATGTTGGTAATTACTAAAGTACATCTGGACATGCTCTGTATATTTGGCAGTATACAATTTTGAGCCTTGTTATTGATTGGTTCTTTTGTTTGAACTCGCACCTGCTTCTTGTCTACCAATCAAATCAATGTATGTTGCTCACATGTTTGGGAAAAAAAAAGGTCTAGTTTAATGTAACACTGTAGATCAATGCCTAGATTCAATGAGAATTAATGTGATTACAGGCAAACGTGTGGAGTCTCCTTTTGTTCTGGCAATAACAGAGATGTCAGCAGACAGGAGTTTCACAGCCACTTCTCAGCCATGTCATCAGATGAGATGAAGAGGTCATTAAAAGGAGTCATTCAGGGTGCAGTGTTAACATCAGCCCCGTTGATAGTTGTGTTATCACTCAAGTTGGAGTCGACCTGAATGTGGACTGGGTTTGAGGTCATGGGAACATGTTTACTGCAGTCAGTTGTTATCTACATACTTGTGATTTGTTTTGGTGGTTGTTTTTAAAAAAAATGAAAACATCAAAAGTTTGACATTAATCAGTATTTATTTTTCAATACTTTTCAGCTTTATTGTCCAGTTCAAAACAGTTAGAAAAGTAATTACATTACATTGATGAAGTAATTAAAATACTTACACTACTTATTACATCATTAAAAGGTTGACTATTAATGTGTAACCTACTGCATTTCATAACCTTTCCAACACCGGCTCTGTTCTTCCATAACTGGATAATTAATCCGTGATGGCTGGAGTGTGTGCAGACCTCGTTATTTTGCTGTCATGCTCAAAGAATGGGAGATAAATTTCGCAATCAAGCAGAATCAAAGGATAGACAGGATTTCTGCCAATGCAGAAATAATTAATTTACATCACACTGATCTTGTTAAACTATTTTTCTTTTTGTTTCATAGAACATCTTAAAGTAGATTTTGAAGGAAACCTTTCAAATGAAACAACATTACAATAATCACATATGTAGAAATACCTAACTCAAAGGGAACAGTCCTGCTGTTTTAACAGTGTTTAGCAAACATCACCAGTATAAGGGAGCTCATGAGTATGTTTAACAGACATAGTATTCATAGGAAACGCTATCTTTTTATGTTCTAGTTATAGTAAGATAACATCAATTAATAAGGTGTGAAGTGTGCTTATTAGATTTTCACATATAAAATGAAGATTCCGCTGATCATGAGGATTTTGTCCTGGTTAAGGAACCACATTGCATTCACACATAAAAGAAAGTTGGAGACTTTCTCTTGACATGATGACATTATATCTCAGGGAAAGATCTCGTAATTGTGAGAGAAGGCTAGGCTGAAGTGGTTTATCAATCATCTCTTTACTTGAGAGGACAGCAGGGATGGAGACACTTAATTTCATGGAAATTTGTTGTCTTGGAATGTGAAAAGTGTTAAGTTGTTGTAAACCTTTACAGGAAAGCGGAAGTATAAAGTTGTGATGGATACAGTGCGTCACAGCGTGGGCTGGGACACGAGCCCCGTCTTTAGTCCTGTTGGTACCGTTGGAATAACTGACACATGGGGCCGTCACAATTATTTAATTGACTATTAATTATCATCCATATGATTACGATGAACAATTTGTCATTTTCTGTTCTTTCTTGCCACTATTATTGTGTAAGCCTATTTACAGGTTATTGATACACAAATACTTTATGAAGAAGAAGAGACATTCTTGTCATTGAACACTGGAAACATAGACTGGATATAAAAATGGATATAGCTCCCAGGTCTCCAAAGTGAGGCGGATGCTGAAATGCCATGAAGTGTAATACCACCGAGGGCCACTATTAATGAAATATAGTGTAAAACGACTGTCTCTGACAGGTACCAATAATCCAAACAAAGCAATGTGCGATGGTGACGCTTATTTAATTCCATTAAATAATAGCAGAAGAAGGGGGTGCAATGAGACGACAGCAAATGGTTCTAACCATAACTAAATGGTTCGATTACGAAAAATAATTGTCATCAGTGGTTTTATATAACAATTATCACAGGCCTTCTGATAACTGTCACCGAAATACTTTGATCCTGAAGAAATCTTTAAGAGACCTTATTTTTTTTGCATTTGTTTTGTGAATGGACAGCTAATCTGCCTGCTGATTTTCCGCTCTTCAAAATAAAAGCCACACCCTGTACGCCCTGTCCTAAATATAGCTGTAACTAATCTGCTTTTTGATTTCTCCATCAATTGAGCCTTCATTTTGTTTCATCAGAAAATACTGAAAAATAATCTTCAAAATGTCCCACAGCCAAAATAGATGTCCTCAATTGTTTGCTTGTTTTTTTTTTTTGTCCCGACAGTCTGAAATCTGGTAGTATTGAAAGAAAATCTTCATATTCACTTATTTGAGAATCTGAAACCATCAAATGTTTGTCATTTTTGCCTGAAAAATTACTTTTATGATCATTACATTGTCAAACCTGATTAGCGGATCAGTTCAGCTCTAAACTGAAGGTTATCCAGGAAAATGTGGCTTTTTTTTTTTCTTTTCTTTTTTTCAATTTAAGCTGCTACTAAACTGCTTTTAGGCTGCAGCAAACAATTACTTTTTGTTATCGATTAATCTAATCATTATTTTCATGATTGATCATAAAGATGCCCGTTGCAGATTGCTTGGGTGTAAAAATGTCACATCTTGTACTTAGCAGATCTTGTTTAACATCTTTGGTCTCTAACTTTGGAGCGTTGATTCAGTGTTCTCAGGATAATGATCCATTGTTCCATCTACCATTTGTTTGTCAACTCTCAACTACAAAGTGTTGGGTAAAATGGCTTTCAATGTCTTGCTGACACCACACACATTTCTCTGTCAAAATTCACAGAAGCAAATGTTTTTCATTGACGTTTGTGGCCTTGTTATTGATAAATAATTGAGTGTTTCTCCTTTCACTTCCGGTCTGGTTTTTAAAGCGTGGAGATATGCATTATTTAGCATATTTGCTACCAGGATTGTAGCACTGGTCAGAAATGACACATGGTTACCATTAGTACAGCGCTATTATCCATACCTAAGTGTTTTTGTACGTTAATGGTTAGGAACTCAGCAATTCTGCAGAATATTGACATCTTGTACCACATTTTTGTGCTTTGATGGACATATTGAGGAAGAAGTGGAGTTGAATGTGTTCCGCTGAGAGGAATTTGGGAGTTGGTTCCACCAGCTTTAGCATCAACAAACAGGCCGTCCTCTTCTGTGCATAATATATTCGCAATCCCGTACAGATTTATAGAAGTTGGGTTGCACTTTCTGTTTTTAGAAGCACCAATTGTTGAAAACAATAGCTCCACATATTTCATGCCACAGCTTTACAGCAGCCGTTTGTCCTCTCATTGTTCTGGCAGAGCGGAGAGACGCTATGTGGAGAAGTACTGGAAAGAGGTGGGGGTCGGAGACTTCATCAGGCTGCGATGCAACGAGATCCTCCCCGCCGACGTCCTGCTGCTGAGCTCCAGCGACCCCGACCGCCTGTGCCACATCGAGACCGCCACGCTGGACGGAGAGACCAACCTCAAGCAGAGGCAGGTCATACGCAGCTTCTTTGACCTGGTGAGACGGACGCTCCTCACTTCTTGTCTACGGCACACTGTTTTGGGTGAAACTTTGATTGTTTACCGTTCAAACGACTGTTTCATTGTGTCACGGTGGTTTCACAGGTCGGTCAGAAACGTAGTCGCTTTTACACCAAAAGTCTCCAGAACTTTTTAGTTTTAGCAAATGTCAGGAACTTTCCAAGGAACTAACAGTTCTTTCAGTCCTTTGTTATCTGCGTTTCCGCTGTGGCAAAAAGCCAAATGAAAATTGGGCAATGTAATCTGCCGAGGTTTCAAAAGCAACGTCTGGTATACTACATACTTTTTTTTTTGCACACAACATCTCAACATAATACTAGTTTTTGTGAAACTTTAAGGTAGACCTTCCTTCTCATTGTGGGCCTGGATTTGATCATTTATCCATCTACCAGAGGATTTCTTCTGGAGCTCCATGTTTTTGTGTCAAAGCACAAGGAACAAAAGGGAAATATACTTGCATGGAGTTGCAGGTTTTAAAAAACCCTGAAAACATGCAGTGACAACAGTGTGAACTTGACCAGTCAGTGATGTGCAGCAGTGTTGCAACAACAACCTCATTTGTCTGTGTTTTGTTCCACTTTTTTTAGGCTAACATAAAAAGCTGTTGTGTATGCGCAGCTAAGATTTTACACCATTTTTTTTTTTTTTAATTGCACTTGCGGGTTTCGCATTGCTGCATGTGTTTGACCAATCAACATCAAGTGCACTGAAGCCTGAACGAGTCACGGCAATTACTGGAATATATCAATTTATTTCTTTGAGTTGCGTTTGAGATTAGCATAAATCTAGTTGGTCAAACAAAGTACCATCTTTGAAGACTCTACAGGACTGTTCACATACTGAAAGTCTCATTAAAAACAAATGCTTTCCACTAACTGCACCTGAGGTCGATTAAGGGGAAAATGAAGAAACTTGTGTCGGCGTAACTTCATATAAACTACACAACGGTCGAACTGTCCCGCAATAAATCCTGTGTTTCTGTTGAACTGTGTAGAGATTAACTTGAGATTGAGACTGTTTTCTATAATGGTGTATAATTGCACGACACTGTATCGTTCAATGTTTCTAATATTTTGTCCTTCTCATCTATATAATTGATGGTCGGCTAAAGATTTCACACACCTGCCAGTATAACGCACTAAAGCCTCTACGTGTGAAGTCAATGTTTAATCGTCGTTTCTGTTTTCTGTTTGCAGGACTGCGACTTTGACCCCTTAAAGTACAACAGCATCATTGAATGTGAAAAGCCCAACAACGACCTGAACAGATTCAGAGGCTACATGTGAGTACTGTTTACCACACGTGACAGCTGCCCACCATGTGGTCGTAACCTCGGAAACAACTGCGTTGAACCGAGGGTGCTCACGTTTCTAACTTATTAACTAACATCAAAGGTTTTAGGTTTCATTTTCATTTTCACTGTAAATTAATGCAGCGGCAGTTTGAGTAATGATGAGCTGCAGACTGGAAATAATGTGAAACTGCGGTTTGTTGACAAGCCAGGAGTTTCTAACTTATAATTATGACTTGAACAGTTTCTCCAAGTCCAGATTAAGATTTGCCTTCTTGGGATGTGGTTGCAGGGTTTTGACCGTGCGCATTTCAAGATGTGTGTTCTTCTTCAGGACCAGAATGAGCCGAACCGCCGCTCGTTGCTACTCAACTACTGAAGCTGTAGTTCCTGGACCTGAGTGCTTGTTTGCTTGTGTGTACTCTCTCACTCTTTCTGTCTGCGAAGGAAATGTTTAAGGGTGTTCACCCAAGATGTACATAGATAATTATTGGGTTAAATGGATGTATTGAAAGACATGAGAAAGCAAGGAAGTAAGCAGTGTGACAGGATTTCAAACGTTGACTCCTTCATTAATAACATTGGAGCTTGTTGGACAAAGTAGACTGTGTGTGATACTAATGACACGTAGTGCTATGCTGGTGGGGCTTTTACTTGCCAGGGAGGGTCTAATGAAATGTGCTGTTGAGTTGCATTTATGGGAAATGTAGTGGAGATTTAATGGTCTTCAGTGTTTTACCCACACGACACATAAGAAATCAGGACATGTCAGCTTTTGCTGCTTTGATCTTGACACATTTTCCGGGGCGTCCACTTAAACGTCCCTTAGCATGAGTCACCACAAACACACCTCCAGTTATTCAGTGGAAATTCTGATATTTGTTTAGAGCAGCGTGTTTGTTTTGTTATAATTGTTGGACGTTATGTAAAACTGTCACTTTGCTGTTAATTGCATTACATTTAATGAAATAATTCATACAGTGCAGCAGCCATTTAGAGCCATAATGCATGTTGTATTTGATCTTGGACAGCTGCCGTAGTTTTTGCATGCAGTGTTGGGGGGGGGTCTCAGGTTTCAACCACTTCATTGGAAAACACTTTATGGCAGCTCCTAATAGGATTTGTTTCAAATCGATTTCCCTGAAAAGTCTCCTGGAAGTCCAACTAGAGAGGCTATTTTTTTTTTTAGATAGTGGGGCATATCGTAGACATCATTGTTATATCCACAGTTAATTTACTATCTGTGGATATGACAAAAAACAATGGGTATGGATGCCAGTTTGTGGTCGGCATGTTCTCTAACACTTACCTAAGGTGACATTACAGTAACCTGTGGTGTCTGGAAGTATCTTGTTGCTGACTTTCATTTAAAGTCCCTAGAATTGGTCCCCAAATGTGCCTCCCTAGATACCTCTCCCCGGATATCGAAATATATGTTTCTCTTCATTTCAGCTCTCTTAGTTGTGAAATGTCATTTAAGTTCATGAACCAGAAAATTAGACAGAAAACTGTTCTGCTGCGTTGGGAACTTTTTAACATTTTCCAGTTACTTAAGTGTTGTAAGAAAGTCTATGTTCAGACTGCAGCAAGTTGGATTTTTTCTTTTATTTTGGCTTCTGTCTGTGAACTGTTGTAGTTGTTGTCTTCTACGGCGTGAAAAACGACACTTTCTGACAGCGGTCTGCTAGCGGTAACATAGTTCACAAGAAATCCGAACTGAGGATCTGGATTGCAAAAATCGCATTTGATGTGTTTTTATTCTGTTCAGACTTTATAAAGTCTTTATATAAATAAATATATATATTATATTATATTTTATATAAATATAAAATATATAAATCCAATTTCAGATGACTTTTTGAAGCCTCCGTCTACACATACCTTTGGTCCACTCTCCTTTTTGAGCGCAAGAAGGGTGCTACCTTGAGGTTTGATATTAATTCATCAAGTGTGATCTTTTATCATTAAAGCCAGGGATCTCAGTTGTGTAAGACCTGAAATTTGGAGTCCAGACAAAACGTCTGATTTGAGTAGTTGTAATGATTTCAGCCTTTTTCTTGGTTGTTGTTCTTGCCATGTAATGTTTTGGATTATTTGTTCAGCATGTGGAATGTAGATCTTAGGAGACATCTGAAATAGGTAGAGGAATAGGGAAGACACTCATTCGTACACTCTCAATGCAGCCAATTAGAGAGAGAGTGTTGAGCAATAATCCAGATTTTTGTTGATACAGCTAATTGTTATTATCCGTATTTAAAGTTCTCTGGAAATGAACTTATTTGCGGTCTCTGCTTGTTGCCTGGTAACCTCATGCTGACAAGTAGACGACAACCAGATGTAATTGGTTACTTAGTGAACTTTAGAGGTGATGGTGAGTGGATTTTGTAAGCCTGGCGAGCTGTCTCCCCTCGTCTCCAGTCTTTATGCTAAGCTAAGCTAACTGGTTGCCGACTCTAGCTCCATATTTCCTGTGCAGACTGAATGTTATTGGTCTTCTTATTTAACGCTCAGGACACAAGATTAGGTCAAAACCTAGTATTGACTGGACTGCGTATGAAACGCTACATGACTTTTCATTTGAAAGGAGGGCTTTAAATTTGAAATTGCTACAAAAAGTTTAAGCATTCAGCCGATCAATGCTGTGACTTTATCACTTAGTCACTCACGTGGAAGATGTTGGCAAAAATAGGGCTGGCCCAGAAAAAAAATACAAACGTGTATTTTTACCAAAATGTTGGACTGTTCCTTTAACGTGTCCGTGTTTATCTGTGGGATGCCGTCTGTTTGCTGCCAGGTATTACCAACGTAGTCTGAAACTTGTATTAATGCCAGGCGTGTCCACGTGCTTTTCCGTTGTGTCCTCACACTGAGACGTGTTGAGCAAGTGTGCGCGAGACAGAGGACGAGGAGCGTCCTCTGAGCTCACAGTGAAGCGGCCGGGCCGACCCGTACTCACGTGATTAGGACATACTTCGGTCAGAAGGAGACCAGATGTTGCAGGTATTCAGTTGCCAGGCTACAGCGGATCACAGGGCACAGGGCCTCGTCTCAGCAGAGGTTTATTACATTACGGCCAGCGACACCGTGTCTAATCTCGCTCTCTTTCTGGGAGAGAAAGCACTCTGCGTCTCAGAGGGTGTTATCAATGAACTAGGAAGAGCTGTATGAGCTGCTCGGGGCCGCTGTTATTAATGTCTGATGGTGGTGACGTGTCGGTCGACCTGCTGGCAGAGGCCAGAGGATGGACATTCCTGTCGGTAAACATGCTGACGGTCGTGTGAGTCTTAAAGGAGCCACAAAACAGCTGATTAAGCGCAGCTCCGAACTAAAGGGTGCCGAGCTTTTTAACTGACACACTTGTAATCCCTGATTTAATAATAGGATTAAGTCTGACATTCAAAGCTCAGCTCCCCCCTCCATAACATTCAGTGTTACACAGCTCCACTTACATCTCACTTTTGGTTAAAAAGCTTTTCCTAAGAGGGGTTTAAACTGCCTTGGTGGGCCGGCTGAGAGCTGACTTCCATCATTGTATGACACTGACACGGCAGACGAGCCTGACGAGCTGTAAACTCACGAGTCTCAAGTGAGATCCGAGGGTCAGTGATGAGGAAGTGAATTGCCTGATTGACTCGAGGTGGGTGGAGGGTGAGGGGGGCGGGAGGGGGAGGGTCTGTGGAGTGGTAGCACGGCCACTGCTTTCATATCGGAGGGGAATTTGTTTGGTGGGGGAGGACCGTGAGGCTTTAGAGCGTGATTGATGGAGCTGCTCAGCGGCATAAACTGATGTTGTCTTTGGGCTCTGTTATAGAGAGATACTCTGTTCCTCCCAGAACATCGGTATCTTTCACCGTGATCTCTTTCCCGACACTCGGAGTCGTTTTAACGCATCTTCTAACCCGACAGAATCCATCGGAGCGGCAGAAGAGATGCACTTTACAAAGAAAACCTGCTGCTGCGAGGCTGCACCATCCGCAACACGGAGGAGGCCGTGGGAATAGTCATTTACGCAGGTCAGCCCCCGAAATAATAACGGTGTGAGCAGCTCTACTGCTCCATATTTTGACCCGTGACTAACATGCCGTGTATCTCCCGCAGGTCACGAGACCAAAGCCATGCTGAACAACAACGGCCCGCGTTACAAGCGCAGCAAACTGGAGAGACAGATGAATGTAGACGTGTTCTGGTGTGTCGTCATCCTGCTGGTCATGTGCCTGTTTGCTGCTGTTGGTACGTAACAGTTACAGGCATGTAAACAGCTGTTTGGCGTAAACGTGGCAAATTTAAGTTGGTTTTCTTGTAATGTTGCTGAAAACAATCTTATGTTCTTTCCAGAGTTTACTGCGCTGTTATTTCTGTGTTTGTATGAGCTGACCTTGTGGTGTTGCTGTTCCAGGTCACGGGCTGTGGATGTTTCAGTACGGAGATAAGAGACCCGTGTTTGACGTTCTTAGTCCAGAGGGGACAGACTTATCACCCATCATGTCAGCCGTTTATCTCTTC